>NC_041031.1:9215423-9848843 GCF_900634625.1 Parambassis ranga
AACAAAAATAACACATCTATTGTAAATTTATTAAATATATTACTGACAAGTAAAGTAAAAATTATTTGTTTGTGACCTGCAAATTCTACAGCAACATCTTTAATTACACAGTTTAGTCATTTATACTTCAAAAAGCAGCAATGCATTTCAGCTAACATTGGTTTGTAGACAACTTAACAAAACAGTTTTGATATGAATTATAAGAGCATACGCAGTCTTTTAAAGGACCACTGTGTAGATTTTGGTGACCTCCATTGGTAAGACTGCTCATTACAACCAACAGCATCCTTGTCCATCCCCTCTCTCTTTCCAAGTGTGACCATTATGTTGATATATGAATGTGATAGGCCCTCTCTGTAACCAGTCCTTGGTTTGAAGCTACAAGCTAAGAAATCAGCTGTCAGACAATGTTGTTGTATTTTGTGCCTGCAAACACAATAACAACACATATATAAATAAATTAAAGTTTAACTTTCCTGCTGGGGACTGAAAAATTCCACCTTAAAAAGGCCACGCCTGTTGTTACAGGAACACAAAAACATAAACAGAGACACTGTATTCTCTCTCAGCTAGTAGATCCTGCCTGGTATCATACATACTGGTCTTTGAATTGACTGACATACTTAATGCTAAACCTTTCATAATGCATCCCACACCAGAAGATGGTGCAGCGTAGTGATGAGTTGGCGTGGGTGTAATTGCAGAGGTCTGCGTGTCTTCATGACGATCCTCCATTCTGCTGGTTGAAGGCAGGTTGTCTCTGTGAGAAACAGATGATGAAGAGGACCAGTAGGTGGCTGGTGTGCTGCCTCAGCCAGTACTCTGCTTACAAAGGGCCATTAGCCAAGGTCTGCAGCTGACAGATGAAGGCCCCCTGATGGTGCAGGATCACGCTGTGATTTACAATCTTTATATTTAACCAGAGAGAGATTAATTATTACCGGCAAATTGACAGGTCCTGGGAGAAACGGGAGGTTTCTGACGGACATTGCCATTCCTCACAGCACTTCCTGCTAGAGGGCTTCGCTCCTGACCTTGGGATGCCGGGCATGTTGGACCTCCTGCCTCCTCTCAGCAACACCTCTCTGGTCTTTTCTCTTTAATAACCATCCTTTATTCTTTGCAGGGATGCCACTCATCCTTGGTCCGGTTTTTAGTCGCACAATGGTTTTCAAAGTAAAGCAGAGACTCACTGTCAAACAGAATTCACGTATATTTTTGACTTGTAGACTTGTGTTCAAGCATGTGTTCAAGAATGAGTGAGTGAGTCAGTGTGTATGTGTGTGTGAGGCAAAACAAGCCTTGCCCAAAGCAAGAAAACAAAAGAAACACACTTCCACTCTCTCTTAGTTTACTGATGCCCCACAGATGTTCTCAGACACTTTTTGGCATCCTGTGTGAGGTTTTGTGTCATCGCTCATGTGAGTGACAGGCTTGGTCAGGTTACTTTTGTGGGGTACATTGTACTCACCAACAGGATGCTAAATGAGATTTTCTTCACAGCGACAATAAAAAAAAAATAAGGGTTGTCTTTCACAGTGAAATATTCAGACACTGAGACTTCTAGTGTTGTTCTCGTTCTCACACGGTGATGCACTTTTTTCAGATTATTCCATTTGGGAAGGATTTTCAAAATATCCCTCATGTCAGTTGAATGAAATAGGCAGTAGATAGGTTGCTTATGTTGCAGTCTAGATGAGGAGGAAGAAAAGCAATAAACTGTTTATATATGTGGACATCTTGCAATGGTATGTGCATACTCAAATTCGCTGGGATTCACCTTTGATGTCAGTGCCAGTACGGTACTTTCAGTTTCCCAGTTGGTTATTTCAGGAGGATTGATCTCACTTACTGGCCTCGAAAATCTGAGGTGACTGCTTACATTGCTAACAACATTTGCTTTCCCAACTTTCTGCATAGAAACAGGTGTGATGTCATTCTCAGTTCCAACTTCCATTTTTCTCACTGGGGGTAACAGAATGATTAAAAAAGATATTCCACGCACGTTTTACTTTACCATAACACGTTTTTAACTCTCTGTGTAATTTGCACATCAAACATAGTTTTGCCACATTCTCAGCATCTGCTTTGTTTTCTTCCAGTGCTGCAGAGAGAACAAACATTCGGGAAATCAAATCTCATTTCTGCCAGTGAATTCAGTCCACAGAGAGACACGTTAGTCAGCACTTAACACCGGCGTTACCCGACTGTCAACTACCTTCTATCTCCAGCTGAGTAAATCATACAAATGAAATTTGGCTTGTTATCTACCGCAGATCTGAATGCAGCAGGACGCTGACACAGAAATTCCCTTTTTGAAAATGAATAAAGAGAAACTACGGTCTCACTTGACAACAAAGTGCAAACACAACAATCCTGCATTAGAAAATGATCTGATTCACAAGTAATATCAGACTGTGAGTCAAACTATAAGGGGGGGACGTGCTGCCCAGGCTTGCAAATGAATGAGCTATCACAGGAATAACACATCCTTTACACCTCTCATCTTATACAACAGCTTTCACTTCCTTGCAGCTCCAGCTTCTTTACAAGTCCCCCACCTCTCTCCCCCTTTCCTTACCCCTCACCCCTGCCATGCCATCCTCATTCATCTCTGTTCGCTGCTTACCATTGCCAAGAAACCCACCCATGGCACTTTCACTTGAAACCAACGCTTGCACTATGCAGGCTAAGGATCACAATGAAGGACAACATGCTAATGATTTCCATTCAGTCTAGCCTCTGGGGCTCAGGAATATACTATGTCTGGAATAAATCCTAAGATTTATGGCATCAACATTTTATCTTCTTTGAAGTGCAGGAATGATCCGGAATGGGGCCGCAGGGCTGGACGGGGAGTGCCATGCAGGAACCGTGCCCACCTTTGTTAATCCTTTGGCACCCCCACCAGCTCACATTACAGATCGAAATCACTGAAGGATTATAACAGCAAATCAGCTCTGCTCAGTTTAAGATGCAGTTTACCATCAGTAAGTCTCTGCCTTCCCTCCACCTTCCCTCATTTCTCTCTCTCTCTCTCTCTTTACCACCCTTAAATCACACCCCCTCCATCTGATGTTAGAGCTTTAAAAGGAGAGATCACACCAATCCAGAGTGTCAGCATGGGAACAATTAGCAGGCAGGTGCAGAAAATTGCTCTTTTCATAATGAGGGTTATTTTTACATGCCCCCACCATGAGCTGGACATGCTGCCTCATTGTTGCTCAGACTCACGGTTCAAGACTGCTACTTGTTCCACATCCTTTTCCACCACGATTCAAATGTAAGCCACAAACATAAAGGCTGCGAAATCTGACATCCGCCCAGATGTCACTTCAGACTGAGACATCAGCGATTCTCAATCCAATTACATTAATCGACCATAGAAAATCCATACTGAAGGTTGATGAACAATCTTTACTGCCGAATTACAGGGATGGCATGATTATAATTGAAGCTGGTTGTGGCTGTCACTATCTGTCTAATGGAATAATCTTGTTGAACTAACCCTCTGACCGTGATCATGACAGACATAATTATCAATTTTTTTTGTAAATATTGTGCTGCACTCTTTACGTCATCCTGATTTCTCGTCAGTATGGAGACTGTGGTTTAAATGCAGGACGGCTCACTTTGTTTCTAAACACTTCTGGCTATAATAGACAAGGGGGGAAGAGGACAGGTCAAAGAGGATGACAAGGAAGATGTGAGCAGTCCACCATGATTTCCAAAGCATTGCACTGACATCACAGACACTGAAGGTCATGTGCTTTTAAAGGATTGCTTATTGAAAACAACCTGCAATGATTCGCTGATGCCCATATGACTTTATAACAGCTCGCACTTTGTGCAGCAAGTTTAATTCAGTCCACAAGGTCAGAAAGGTCAGTGGACAAAGTGTTGCTCATCTTAACTGAGTCACAGCCACATGCTGCTCCACTCAGCTCCAAACGCAGAGCACTACTGCTCTCTACTGACTGCTGTACCATTCACCAGCTGAAATGATGCTTCCTTATCAAGATGTAGTCTGTCCCTGATAATTAAAAGCATCATGAAAACAGAGTGATGCCACAATTTGCTTCTTTGCTAGAAAGTGTGGGTGGATTTTTTTTCTCCAACAGAGGAGTTTAGAAGAAAAAAAAGGGATATGATCATGCTGTGGCTTGTATTATAAGGGATGTAATCCCCTGTGATCTGAGCGGGGCCTTATTACTATACGATACACATCTTTATCCTCACAGTAAATAGCTTTTCTGATTGCTGACCATCGCTGAAGCCTCCAGAGATATGCCCTCCTTGGACAACAATCTGTTTTCTACGTGTTTGGCAGACGGTGGGTAAATAAGCCTATCAGCTCTTAACGGATCATTTAGCCTGAGGAGTGTGTTATGGTATTTATATAATCACTGTGTTTGTTTCTCTGATTAAAGAATGAACCCTCCCCTTGTTTGATTTGAATGGTTGCCTGTGGCAAGTGTATTATGCTGTCTCCACCTTGTGGTATCAGATGATATTACACGATTTTCTATGTAGATTTTTTTTTTGCAACAATTGAGGCACACGTTTATAAATTCTTCAAATACACATATACACATTATATTTTCTCATAATATTTGCTACTTCTATACAGTTCACTTTTAAAAAAAAATAAATAGACTCTTGTCCTTTAACCTGCACCATGAAATTAGATATATTTCAATAAATGTTCAATAAAAGTTCATGAACGACCTGGAAAATATATATTATTGTAGGATGTAAAATAAAGCACAGAGCTGTGATATCCAGCTTAAAATGTGTAGTACCATCAACACCACAAAATCATGTGATACATGATACATCATCACCTTTCTGACAGAGTGTGAGGGAAAATTAGAAATGACTTCCACAAAGGTGAAAAACAAATGTTTTCTATTTTCTGAAACTAATATGTAAATTATTTTAAATGCACTTTTTTAAAAAAAAAAAAAGAAGTTCTTCATTATGAAGAGTTGTTGAAAGTTTAGTTCACTCATGTCCTTGTCTGCTCGTCAAAACATCACATAATGGCGCAGTAGCCTGGGCATCCATTACAGACTGTAAGTGTCTATTCACTGCTGACAGCTCTCAGAGTCCCTGATGCTTAAGTGTCTGGAAGCCTTTCTTCTTCTTTTGATGGACTGGGTCTTTACAGCCTACTCTACGTTTGTCTATCTGCCATATGGTGTGCTGCTACATGAAAAAGAGCACACTCAGAAGTGTATTTTTTTTTATTTTAGGCTGTCAAACATGAGGCAAAACTCAGCCACGGCCCATTATAAATATTTCCCCTAACAACTCAAACTAGGCACCACCTTTGTTTTTATAGTTGATGATGATGGTGATGAAAATGTCACTATAATAAATATTATTGCTGCAGCTGCATCAAAGTATGTGTATCGTTTCTCTTAGTTTAGGCCAGTTTGATTCAAATACTGATTTTTCTAGGGCTTACATTAATATGTGCATGTACTTAAAAGTCTGTTATACAGTTCTTATGCTAATATTAGTGCTCTGATGTTTTGGTGGGCCAACTTGAAATGTGTAAATGAAACACATTAACATTTTATTAATGCATATAGTCCTATATATATAGGCCTATTAATGCTGCTTAGCTGTCTTAGCAACAGCGGTAGAAAATAGACCATTGTTGTCACTTAACAGCAGTGTTTTTTATAGTTTTTGTGGGCCACGCGTCTTACAGTAGGCGGCCCCATAACTCCTGTGATCACTGGTGCAGCTCCGGCTCTTTGTTGTCTCCTCACACAGAGTAAACTGCGGTCCCCGCGGGCCCCGTCTGTCTCCCGCATCAAAGGTTAAAAAGGCACCCCGCAGAGACTTGGTTTGAGGCATCGCGACATTTCCACTTCCACTTCACTGCAGAAGGGAGCAGTTATCCTCGCGATGACCGTGGAGCCCATTGTGATGAGGTGTAGGCTACTGAACAGGTCTGCACATTCAGCACACTCAGCACAAATGTACACGCAGCGCAGCTGAACGGGAAAAGTCTCTTATTATTGTCCTTCTCAGAGTTCATCAATTAGCCTTTCTGCCACAGATAACATTGACTTAATGAACCGTTCCCTTAACTAGAATATTACTTCCCCCTTCCTAAATTAATGAGGCCGCTAATTGTCCTAATTTGCGTCTGAAACCCGGGCATTAAGATTTCTCTCTCTCTCTCTCTTTCTCTCTGTGCTCACCAGAACCACCTCCGTAGCTTCGGGTGTGAGGGGATAATTACAGACTAAAGACCGCTCGCAACATCAAGAGGTTCACTGTTCCTAGTGAGGAAAAAAATGGAAACACTCTGTTGTTCCTAAATTAAAGAGTCTTTAATTAAAACACCGGGCAAAGCGATGGCTCACTGTGGAGAGCAGTCAGGAGGAAATCCTCTCTGCGTCAAACTAAGTTTACACCAGTGTCCGTTTGTTATTCATGCTGCAGGAAAGCTGTCTGCAACCAAGCCGAGGCCCAAATAAATACCATGATACAGGTTGTATTGGTTTTGTAATTTAAGTGTAATTTATTCATTTTACTTATATATTTATGAATATGTTGAGACTGTATTGGAGGCAATGTCATCACTATAGGTACAAATTCTGATTTTTACTTTTTTATTTTTATCATTTCTAAAGTCAACAGATGAGATTGAATTTTTCAGTAACATCTCTCTATCTCTCTCTCTCTCTCTCACACACACACACACATACACATATTCCTACAATTGGTTGCAAATTCACAAAGGGTACTTCCAGCATCATACATACATGAAAGGACTGAAAGGCAAAACAGACATATGTCTGTAACAGGCCAGAAATGACAACATTCAGCTCCCCTCTCCCTTCACTGAGAGAGTCTTTGAGTTTCCTGTTGCATCCACCACATTACAATGTGTGGTGAATCTCTCTAGTAACAGTTAAACAGCGACCATGTGAAGTTGTGTTGACACAAGTAGGCGCTGCTGCTGTGGATGGTTCAGGTCGGGATAAAGTGTTGGGACTGATGCCAGGTTCCATCATAGGCAGCTGCATGTGATTCCCAGGTTGCTGTGTGAGTGACGTGTTGTGAAAGCGCTGATGAATTGTGAAACGACTGACGCACTTTGTGCAAACTACACCATCCAGAAGCTCCAGTGTGTGTGTGTGTGGTGCAAGTCAAGTGTATAGGGTCTTGTAATGCAAGCACCGTGACGTGTCACTTTCTTCTCTCAAGTAGCTATCAAAGTATAAAGCAGAGCGGTCTGCCTCTGCTGAAGGTCACTACAGGTTGACCTCAGTGTGTTCCTCACAGCTTCTCAGCCTCTGCCGCCACTCCCCTTGCTCACGCCCAGCACCAGATGGGAAGTGTAGCTGCATTTTTTAAAGCCTGCACGCAGGGTTGCAGGCTGTTGCGCTGGCAGTGGGGCTGAAGGAATGAAATATTCATGGAGTCCAAAAAATGAATGGACACCCGGGGAGGAAGAACGTGCCGATTTATTAAACTAAGACCAGGCCTCATTAAACTGCTGGCAGCAAGGCAGGTCACGGTGATTTTCTTTACCAGTGCTTGACCACGACATTCTCCACACACACACAAGAAAGAAAATAGGCTACTAAATCCAAAACTCCTCCAAGTACCTATAGAGCATCTGAGCTCTGCTCTGGTGCTGAAGTTGCTCCTCTCCTAATGAGTGATTAGCGCTTGTTGTCAGAGCAGTGAGTGTCAGTGTGAAAGCTCAGTTGTTGCTGTGGGCAGCATATGGGAGACGTGGGTGACACTGAGGTGTGTAGCTTTGTGTGAAGTGCCAAGGGACACCAGCTGATAGGCACAGGCCAGGGGCCACGTAACTATAAGCAAAAATTGTTGCCTATAATAATTTGAATCTATCTTCTTCATGTGTTAAAAAACAAAATGATAACAATAAAAACAAAACAGCTCTAAAAACATGACACATTATAAAGGAACTTTATTTGTATTATGGCCTCTGAATGTTTTTGTCCTCGCTAAATGATTCATAAATTGCCTTCAGACAACTTATCAGTTATCATGACTCTGCTGGCTGCAGGCAGGTGTGTCTCAAGTCTTGCCTCCCACCTGCTCGTTTTATTATTCTTCTGCAAATAATCCGCAAATGATTGTGCATATTTTACAGTTTGTTTGAGAACAAACCTGAGCTGCCAGACCTCTCGAGGGCTGGCCCCCGTTAAAGAGTCGGTTAGTCTGTTTTGCTCATGAGAAAGAGGTCAAAATTTAATTTCCACCGAATGGGGTGATGATGAGGAAGATGAAGATGAGATGATAAAATCCATATTACCTGCACCAATTTAAAAAGCGCACAAGTAGCTGCACAATAAGTGAAGTGTTTTGGCATGTGCTCTTGTTACTAAATTATTAATGGAATATGAAGACGAGACTATAGTGAAGAAAATCTTAAAATAATTTACGCCCTCTTCTCCAAAGCTTTCCAAACATACAGTATGCGCCACGCTCCTAAATGATTAATACGTTCGGCTCCCCTCTGTGTGAGGATAACAACAAGGTCGTGATTGAGTTACAAAGCACAATGGGAGAAAAAAGTCGAGCTTTGTCTAATTGTTCTTTGACAGGGTCAGAGGGGATGGTGCGATTGGCTGCCGCCTCCTGAGGCTGAAGGGCTGTCAGGAGTTCTGGGAGTGACACCAAGGTGACTAAGGGGAGGCTGGAGCCTATAAATTGTAAGCGCAATGCAAACCAGTTCACACACTGGGCATCAGCCAAAGAAAGTCTTTTTAACGACTTTTTCCTGCCGTGCAGCACCACAGGCCATTAACAGTGATGGCAGCAAAAGCAGAGCTTTCCAACTGGCCAGACTACCCAGAGGATTTCAGCCTGGCCCACATCAACTCCAAAACGTGGATTTCTTCTAACTCCATCCGTGCGTTCTCGAGGAGGGACGCGCACGCAGGTGCAGACGCAGGTATCTCACTGGAGAAACTTGTGCCAATGAGTAAACTCCCGGACTGCGTGTCCGTCACAGGTATTACACAGGCGGGCCCCGGTGTGGCAGCAGATGCAGACAGGAGCAGCCACTTCGGCCCTCAGAGACACCGGCGCGTCGCAGCCAACGCCAGGGAGAGGAGAAGGATGCACGGCCTGAACAAGGCGTTTGACGAGCTGAGGAGCGTCATCCCCTCCCTGGAAAACGAGAAGAAGTTATCCAAGTACGACACCCTGCAAATGGCGCAGATTTACATCACAGAGCTGTCCGAGCTCTTGGCAGGCGTGGTTCACCAGGAGTGCAAGAGTCCACGTCCAGGCTCTGCGGACAAGACCTCCAGGATGAGTCTGATTCACTCTCTCAGGCCTGGAGCCTCTGTCCAACCCCAGAACCTGCTGACGGGAGAGCCCTCGCCCTCCCTGGGTCACCTGATTATACTCGGACCTACGTCTGACTTGGATAAATCAGGGACTTCCAACAGCAGTGATGGAGAATCTTCTCATCTGAGTGACATGGAGGAAGGACAGAGTGGGAGACAGTAACCACTGAGTATAGATATGTCATATATCAGTAATAACTGTCTAATGAAGAACAGGTGGAGCTTGATTAATTTTCTTCCTGAGGCCACGATAAACTCTGGCTGTTTAATGCACTTTATATGTCCTGAACCACTACTGACGCTTGTCTTATTAAAACAGGTATTTTTTTATTTATGTATAGCTGAGGGTATTTTATAAGGGTTGTTTTGCTACAATAAAGATATACTTAAGACACAAGTGTGCATATTCAGTTACATTATTATGAATAAAACATGCAGCAATCACACAAAAACACATTTTGGAATTTCTCTGCCTGCCATTTTTTAAAAAGCACATAATATTCCAGCAGTTTAAAAAAAAAACAATAAAAATCCACAGCTAAAGAAAAAATAAACAAATAGCAACAAACTAGAATGCTTTACTGTACCATGAAGGGATTTTATAGCAATGCATCATCCTTTATGGCAATGCAACATAAGTAATCACTGAAAAAATGTGGGGCTGCCCTCTCCATAGGGAGGAGGAGGAAAGGGAGGAGGGGGTTGGAACTTTGCCAGGTCCTTAGAAAGGATTTCTGCCAGCCTGTGCTTAAAACTGCCAGGAGTCTCTGTGGGGGCCACGAGGGCAGAGCAGCCGACGGCCTCCTCCATCTCCTCCATCTCCTCCATCTCCTCCATCTCATCCAATGCCTGCGCCTCAGTGTTGTTCTCCGGCTCAATGAAGTTATTCACAGGAGGAAGATTCTGGTTTCGGGGTTTGGGCAGTGGGGCATTAGGAGCTGATCTGGGGAGCATGTGGGGAGAACTTGCGGGGGGGAAGAAGGACAGCTTATTTGAGGGAGAATCAAACAATTTCAAATCGGAATAAATGCACTCTAAATCCTCCATCTCAGTATTATACTGATCTTTCCGGGTCAGTGGAGGTGTCTCTCTCCTCAGGTTGTAGTAAATGGTGTCATCCTTGAAGTCACCCATGCTGAGAGCATCCAGGGAGTGACATCGGTGTTCCTCGTCATAAGGCTCCTCACCGACAAAAAAAGAACAGCTTTGCTTTGGTTTTTTTTACAGAGATGTCATTAATAGTGGAGTAGTGGTTGGCAGACTCATCCTCTGTGTCGGCAGAAGCTTCTGCGGGGCTGTAGGCAGGAGGACCAGCAGGCTGATTGGCTGTGGCTGGGAGGGTAACATCAGATATGTTAGGTAATGATCTTCTGTTGACCCTGACACACTGGAACTGTCGGTCCCTCTTTGTGGCGCACTCCTTGGAGATAGCCTGGAAGATCTCAGGTCCATGTGGGGTCAAGAAGATGAAGACTCCTTCTCCTGACTCACAGCGACGGCCTGCTTCAATGCTGAAACCACCCTGCAAAAAAAAAAAACCAACCCATTGACAGAAGTTGGTCACTGTCTAGGGACAGTGGCTTCATATTCATAGATTAGAGTGGTATTGTCATTCTCCTCTAATTCTCAATGGGTATGTTTTACAAAATATTATATACCTCCACCTGTCCAAATTTGCGTAACAGCCTATATGGCCAGCTGTAGATGACATGACCAGTGTTGATGGCCAGCAGAGACAGTGCCTCTGTCTCTATGGAGATCAGGTACTCCCCTGCCAGCCTGCACCTCTTTGATGCCTCTGTGTTCTGGACAGTCACTTGGTGCTGGTTAGAGGGAAGAGTTAGATCTAAACATAGAAAGACATGATCACACACTGAGGTCAGAGCAGTGTAACTACACATAAAAAAGGTCTACACAGCAAAATGTCAGTAAATGGGCTCAAATTATTCAAAATATATTTTCATATTGAAAATGGATGACTAAAAATTGCTTGCATTCCAGTAAGCTCTCCACGTGACGGGGCTGCCCGTGATGGTTCACATTAGGAGATAAAGGAAATGCATTTGTAGTCACAGCTGTCTGACGCTAATACATTCTGGCTTTCATGTTTGAATAAATTAGTGGCTGCAGCTGCTGCACACACACACACACACATAAGGTTTCTGCTGATGTCATAAATTTATGATGCATCTTCTTAGAGTATTAGCTCAGGCCAGACTATTTATGGGTACCAGAACAAGATTTTGAAACACGAACAAGTCAAAGTGAACTTCTTGACACAACTAATCCTTTTGATATGCTCATATATTCCCACATCTGACATCTTCACCATTTACTTTACTTTATTTATTTTGTATAGGATTGCTTTGGACTGATCAGGACATTACCGCTCTTCCATGATGAGTAAAGGTCATTATCCTCCATGGTCAAGCCACTTCCTCCCTTAAAATCCCCTTTGTCTGAGTCTCCAGGATCCTTCTGTATACAGAGTGGCACAGTAAACATCATCTGCAGTGTGCACCTCCCTCTTATCACCATTTTATGACTTCAAAGTAGTAAGATGTAAGAAAGAACATAGCTTGTGCAAGCACAAGAATTAGAGAAGTGAAGCAAAAGAAGTTACAGACGCCATATCAACTTCCTCATTGTGTTATCTGTCCATACCCGTGGGTAAGGTCAATCCTCAGCTTTCCCAAAATAAGACACTGATATGAAATTAAAGAGGGATGTCACACTGGGTAGGATATTGGATACCTGGAAGGCTAGAAGACAGAGGGCACTCAGCCAGTCTTGGCTAGTGGTGGAGGCTAAGGTGTAGGTGCACTGTGTGGTGTTTAGGTAGAAAGCTGTGCACCCGGCAGGGCAGGACTCCTTTGCAGCTGGGGTAACACTGAGGCAGTCACGGAGACGCACCACTTTCCTCTCGGGTGTTTTCACCCGAGAAGTTTTCTTCTGGTCCGTAATCAAAGAGCTGTCAGTTACAGTGTAGATCTCCAAACGGCCAACTCCTGTAGAGCTGGCCTTAAAAAGCACCATCCAGATTTTCCTCCATGTTCTCTGTTGAAGGAAGAGTAATGGGAAGTGATTGTTCTTAGAAGGTGCTAGACAGAACAAAAAAAGACAATTACGAACAAGGCTAAAACTTAAAAAAAGAAAACTTCATCATCATGTATGACCCACAGACCAAGTCCTTGTGATTTCCCTGTACTTTACTTACTTAGGTATTTTTAGACTGCACATTTATTCACAGCATCACCCTTTCGTTATACAGAGGTTAAACAGTCGAGCTTCACTTCACACATTCTGACAAACATGTTGCTAAAATAACCTAACTGGCACCCACAAGTCTTTAAAGCTTGATCTGTTATATTTTTATATACATTTGCTCGAATATGTCATTTACAACACAATTGACTTGATTTTATTGTAAAACAGCTGTTTATATTTTGACATTGAGAAACTATAGTTCTCTATGCAACCAGATTACACACTGAACCTCTGATGAGGTGAGCCTTTGTGATGTATTTAACTGTTAAGTATCATGAAAGCTGAGGATTTGACCAAATAGCAGTTACTAAGAGTTTAAAGTGAGCCTAGTTAGGAGTCCCTTGAAAATAACTCACAGCTTGGAAGAGCAGCAAAACGTTGCTTCACACTCTCGAATTGTAATTATCTCTGTGACCGAGACTCTTCACTGACAATACAATAGCAGCACTGTAACAAAAACGTGTTGAATAACCATCAGACTTACTTTTCCAAACTTGACCCCCTGTAGATACAACATCCCTTCCTTGAAGATGACATCCATACCTGCAAACCCTGCCTTTGAATCTCTTACTCTGAAATGAGTGCTGCTGTGTGGTCAACACGTAATAAAGAAGTTAAAATTAGGTTTCCTGAACAATAGTTTCCTTTACGTCACCTGCAACCCTAAACAAAAAAAAACCAATCAGCATCTCTAATCTATAACTTTACAGTTGCAACAGAAACACACGAGTTGTGTGTCACCATTTGCTTTAGTCAAACTTCCTTTTGCATTATTCTGCCTGTTGTGGCAATTTCCTGAATACAGTACCGTTAGCACTTTGCCTTTCCTCCACATATAACAAAATAGAATAACAAATATAGTAGTTTTATTTACAATCTGAGATTCCAAACTGTATGTTACAAAGACACAATATGCAAAACAAATAGGAAAAACTTAACAGACCAGGGCCAGAGACAATCATTTCACCTAACACACCTACTTTAGGTAATGTTAAAATACACTTCCTTAGATCAGTGACACGTTACTAACTTCAGCTTCCTCAGAAGTGTTTTTCAGTTACACTGAACACTGAAGGTTTTTTTCTCTCTCTATTTAAAACTCTTAAAAGTCCATTGAGCTATGAGCCAGGTAGTCTTTCCGTCCAATGTTGGTGACCTGCTTGGTCTGCATGGCCTCCAACTTGGGACAATCTGTGATACGATGGCCAAGACCACCGCAGAATGTACAGCCCCTCTCTCCTGTGAGGACACAAGAATTAGACGTGTTAGAAAAGGTTGAATGTTGGCATCTGTGGGGACAGGGTTTGGTTTAAAAAACTCACCTCCAATATCCAGCATGGTCTCATCTCCTGTCTGGAGTACCTGCAGGACTGGAGGAACCTTCTGCTTGGCTTCAACAAGCAGAGCTTTCAGGTCCATCAATACTGACTCATCTATTGGACATAGATAAGAAATACACATACTGTAAACATGTTGTCATACAAGTCATGCAAGCATGAGGGGATCATTCTGATTATTACTCATGTTGTATGCAGTATATAATATAAACAAAACTGGAATAAAATTATGTATATGAGTCACTCACTGTGCTTTTAGATTATTTAAATATAGATAGATATAGATTTGGATTGCAGGAGGTTTATTGCTTTCTAACTGCGTCAACACTGTCCATATATTCCGTTTGCCTTTTCCATGACTTTGCATTGTCTTTAGTGTAAATTGTGCCATTTTTATTTATTGTCACTAAACCTGTAACTGTAATGTGTCTTTGACATGAGAGAAAAATCTGAATCCAAGACCTCTTTTTTTGTAGATATATAACTGACTGGTTTCAACATTCTTACTGAGACACGGTCAATACTCCACTCCATAATGAATGTGATTTTTGTCTTACCGCAGCCTTTATTGATGAACGTTGTGGCAATACCAGTCTTGCCTGATCGGCCAGTTCTTCCAATTCTGTGGACTAAAATAAGAACATTTTTTGGAATACCAGCTTGAGGTGTGTAATCATTTTAAGTGAGAAAAGCCAATTATACATTATACATATAGTATATCTTATTACCATAGTTTTCTATCTCTTCTGGCATGTCATAGTTCACTACATGTTGAATTGCTGGGAAATCCAGACCCTTGGAGGCAACATCTGTGGCGACGAGGACATCTTTCTTTCCTTCCTTAAATGCTTCTATGGCTTTAGTTCTTTCTTCCTGATCTGAAACAAAATATCAACAAATGTCACTTTAAACAGCACTGTCCAAGCAAAGAAACGAAGTGACATTTGCAGGGAAGATGGCACCTGGTGGTAATGATCAGCAACTACAGGAAAATTAAAGATTAAGGTTGGTAAGGCACTGAGCACTGAAATGTGACAACCCTTTGTAAGTACTATTACTATGTATTAAACTATGTATTTTCATGTGTAGAATAGAGCTGTGCATACCTTTTCCACCATGTATGGCCACTGCCTCCACCCCCTTAAGCAGGAGATACTCATGGATGGCGTCAACGTCAGCCTTCTTCTCAGCAAATATAAGCACCTGATGTAACGAAGAAATAATTCTGTGATGTCTGATTTCATGTATATGAGGTATGAAAGTGTTAAAATGCGTGGTTGTACTGACTGGAGGTGGTGTTTTCTGTAGACACTCCAGGAGATAAACCATCTTGGCCTCCTCTTTGACATACTCCACTTCCTGCACACATATAAAAATATTCAGCTCATGCAATTTTGACACAAGCAGGTTTGTAATTTGAATGCAATCCAACTCCCCGACTGATGAACATACCTGGATAACATCCAAGCTGGCAGCTCCAGCTCTGCCAACGTTAATAGTGATGGGTTTGACCAGAGCACTCTTAGCAAAGTTCTGGATTTTCTTGGGCATAGTGGCACTGAAAAGCAGTGTTTGTCTTTGTCCCTGTAAGCAAACAAGTTATTTTTTATTTTTTGTCCAGTGTCAAGTAATTGAGTGCAGCAGCTGGACGACAGGCTCCTTGGCAAGATGTGGGTAGCTCTTGGATGATAGTGAAATTTTCTACCTCTGAAAACATTCGGACTGTGTGAGAAACCTAAATGTACTGAGAAGCAGTGAAAAATGTCAAAATAGCCACATGATTTTTACTGTGCGAAAATGAGGGAGAGAGAAACAGCCAATGAGAAAGATCACAGTAATGTGTAATTCAGCTGATAAAGAAGTAGGTTGTGTGTGTGTTATAGACACCTTGTGATGTCCACCCATTTGTTGGAATCAACAGTTTTATTATCTGATTATTGAAAGTTAATATTAAATCTGTGCCTCACCTTGAAATAGGAAAAGATGGTCCTGATGTCTTCTTCAAAACCCATGTCAATCATCCTGTCAGCCTCATCCAGAGCCAAGTAGCGGCATATGTCCAGACTAACCATCTTCTTTTGAAGCAGGTCCATCAGTCTTCCTGGGGTTGCAACCATCATGTGCACACCACTATAAACAAGAAGAGTCAGAGAGAGTCACAACAAACTAAAACACTATTCTCTCATTGTTGTTAAGTTTCAATCAATGCAGCAACATTTGCTCCTTTCATTATTTTGCTCGTCTCTGAATGATACAGCTGAGACATTCAATTTTGGCTCATCACTGGTTCAAACTAAAATTCTGAATAACGTCCAATTTTTTTCCCCTCATAATGCGTCAATCTTACTTACTGTTTCACTACTTCCATCTGCTCCTTAACAGACATTCCTCCTATGCAGAGGGCCGAGCGCAGCTGAGGGGCTCCTTCCTCCTCCAGCAGCTTGCAGTAATATTCTATGATACCATGCGTCTGTCTCGCCAACTCTCGCTGGAATAAAAGACAGGGTAAAAAAAACACGCTTAGGGAAGTATGAGTATAAGAGACACAGCTTATGTCATCATATCCGCAGGGTAAAATGCGAGAAATGTGTTACATGTCTTTAATCAGGTTTAAAACTTCAGATGTGTCAAAAAAAATTACCATACACCTACTGTGTATTTAGAGACAGACACATTTACCAGACATTTATTAGAACGCTAATAAATCTGACAATGTACTGTATTTAAGGATGTAGCATCTATAAAATAATTTGATCTTACTGAAGGACAGATGATAAGTCCATATGGTCCCTCTCTCTTAAAGAATGGCAGCCTTTTCTCCTGCTCCAGAGCAAACATGATAATCGGCAGAGTGAAAACCAAAGTCTTCCCTGATCCAGTAAAGGCGATGCCAATCATGTCTCGACCTGACAGACTACAGAAAAACAGTGTTGGTTTGGGAATAATTAACTGTACTCAACCAAGACAAGTCACAACATTTGCATCATAGCTTTATATATACTGGACTTACACTGTAGGGATTCCTTGAATTTGAATTGGTGTCGGGTGCACGATGCCCTTCTTTTTTAAGCCTTTTAGAATTGCTGCAAACACAATAAAGGTTTGTTAATCATGTGAGGCCACTTAAGGCTTCATACAGAAAGACAAAGTATGATATTAGTGAGGTGTCACCTGGTGGAAACTTCATCTCCCTGAAGCTTTTGATTGGAGGAGGGATGCCATCTCCATCAACCAGAATGTGAAATTTCTTCCTGACACGTTCATGCCTGGTGTCTGGCATATTAAGAATATAGCGTGGTGCCTTCCAGCTATAAAGAAAATTGAAGTTACGGTAAACAAATGATTTCAGAAAAACTCAAGAATCAAAATGTGACTTAGCAGAATTCACTGCGCCCACCTTGTTTTTATGGGGTCATCATATATAATACCTTTGGCCATTTCCTTCACAGACATCAAAGCTGGAAGAAGAGAAGTGAAAGTGACCAGAATTAGTTTTGATAACTTATATTTGAAACATTTCTTTTGACCACATACTGTAAGCCACATGCATTTGGAAATATTAATCATATATCATCACATACTGTAAAGCCAAAAGTTGAATGTGGCTTCACTGCCAAGCAGATTAGTACTTTATCATGCATGTAGCTTTGGACAGTGTTCAAATTTTACCTCTGCCCTCTGCCACACTCTCAAGAATCTTTTCTTCCTCTTTCAGTTGCTTCTCTTTGGCTGACTCCTTTCGAGCTATGGAAACAAAAACAAAGCAGGTGATGTAGTGTGGACTGGATGATCAAGTAAAACATGGTGAAAATGACTAAACAGATTTGCAGTCGGTCTTTTTTTATCCGAGTACCTTCGGCTTTCTCTTTGAGATGCTGATGCTGGTCAAGGAGACTAACATTGGAGCGTGGACCGAGACCCTCATCTTCATCCCTCTGCTCTTCACCACTGTCTTTCTGTTCATCATCCACTGCCTTCCCTCGCAGACGTAACATCTTCTGTAGCTATAAGTATATTATGTTAAAAAAAATGCTCTCCATCTCCAAAGAGTTTTAATGCGAACGCTCCACAGTAACTTACCATTTGTTGCTTTCTGATTTTAACAGGAACATATGGAACGTAGTCGTCATCCTCTGAACCTTCAGAGCCGGATCTTTCATCCCCCACATTGGATCTCTGAACACATTCATCAAATAACACTTTATTCGTGCATCATTTTGTTACATATATCTGTAGACAATATATGAAAATGCTACTAAATGACAACTACCCAGCAAACATACTAATTTCATACAGTGAAATGTGTTAGATGTATCAGAGTAGAGATGCATACTAGCATACATCTATCATTATTATACCCCACATATGTTAAATAACAATTTGTGAGTGTTATCTAGTATGTATTTGTGCTACACACTTCTGCAAACTCTTTACATTAAGACCGGTTTCTGTGTGTAAATCGAAACAGCATATCCACACAAACAGCCAGTGTCTCATTTTCAGACAAGCTTTAAGCAATCACATCAGCTATGAGCCGCAACGTTTTATATTTAACTCTACTACAAACGCAGGCTATGTTACTCTTGGATGGTTGTTATTTCTTAACAAAAACGTCACCATTACGTTTTAAATATGGGTACGATAACACCGTTTAGCTAATGCTAGCTATGATACACTCCGTACTCTTTAATCTAAACGTGTTTAATCAAGATAAATACATCCTGGTCCACCACGGTAGTCTGACATTTTTCATTAACCTACTGTGCCTCCTTTGCGCCTTAATATAGTTATATAACAAATATATAAAACATATATGTAAGCTAGCTGGGCATTAGCTAACGCTGAGCTAAAGAGCTAGCTAACCTTAGCTAGTGTAGTCCTAGCATAGTGCGAACGATAAAATACGTTAAGTTTACCTTTTTTGGACGACTTTCGGTCTCCATTTCCATTTTGAGATACACTAATGTTTTATGTCCCAAAGTAACAGAGTTATAAAGCAAAACCCAGACACACACACATACGTCAACCAACGTAACCTAGCAGCATGTTTACACAAGTGGAAGTTTTGCTACTGTACAGCTGGATCCATACTCCGCGAGACAAAGACATTTTTCCCCCCTGCAGACGTTACGCCCACAAAATGACGTCATTTTTTGTCTCTGACCGCCCGCTGATCCGCACTCCTGTGCACAGGGTCCGGGCCGAACTTTGTCTTTCAAGGCTGTGCGGCAACCATGCTGTGATTGGTCGGAATTTATTGTGGGCGTGATGAAAGTGGAGAAGCGCAAGAGCCTCTCCAGGTATATAGGTGTATAAACAGCACTGATTCAACAGATTTAGATAAGACCATACCGGTTTGCATGATGAGCAATAAAAGAAAGAAAGAAAGGCAAGTCAGGGTGATTTGTCACCAATAACTCCAGACAGCCATTCACACATACCAGATGGTGACTGTTATTACCATTCTATATACTCCTACATACCCGGGCATAACAGGCTCGTTAACAATGTCTGTATATCTTTGCTATTGTTACTTTTAATGTCGCATCTTCACAGCTCATCACCGGACAGTTTGAAGTATCGCAGGCACATTGGAACACAGTAGATGTGCAAATGTGGTCATAAAGGCACAAACACTGAATCTTTGCTATTGTTACTTTTAATGTCGCATTTTCACAACTCATCGCCGGACATCTCACGCTGTTGCAGGCACCCTCTCTGTATAATGCCCTCTTGCCATGGCACAAGTCCTTGTGGTGTGTAAAAAAACTCAGTAAAGTCTTTCCTTATAGTTTAGTGGGCGGGCCGTATGAGGAGTTCTGCACACACGCGTCTCGCGGAGTATGGTACCTCAGTGCGGAAAAGACATTTTTTTTGTATCTCTTTACCACCCGTGGAGCGCGTTCTCCGCTCTTTGTCTCGCGGAGTATGGATCCAGCTTACGGGAGGCTGGAAGGGTCAAACCTTATCGAGACGCAGCATCCGAACAAAGCGAAAGCCTGGCGGTGAAGAACCACGCTGCTGTATGATGGATACTATTGGACAGACTTAGAAAGCAAACACCACACTTATTTTTTGTCAAACTGTATTGTTTTTAATCTTTCCGAACGAAAGATTTTTCACAGTATCAAAAGTGAATTTAAAAAAAAAGAAACAAGCCAACATACACTTGGCTATTATTGGTATAGTATAAATCTACATTCGAAACATTAAGATCATCTTCTCTAACTGAATATAACCTGGAAAGCATCAGAGATGTTGATGAAACAAAACCTCAGCACAGATTCAGGAAACAAATCATCCAACTCAAAAAAGCCATCAGCTAAGACAATGACACTGGTGCAGAACCCAAGACCATAGTTGTACCATAGGATCTCTTCTGTGATATTTATGTTTAGCAGAGGTGGATGTTGCCACCAAGTTCATACTACAGGGAGGGAGGGGGGGTATGTTGAAAATGCATCCCTTACTCACACAACCCTCAGAAACACAAGACAATGGCTCAAAGGGGCCTAAAAAATCCACTCAGTATGTACAAGCATAAAATCAACAAGGTGTCATGGCTTCAACGTTAAAAAGAACATTGCACACTGGTGTAACTGTTACTGCTAGGACATGGGATAAAAACAGATT
Organism: Parambassis ranga; assembly: GCF_900634625.1. NCBI lineage: Eukaryota > Metazoa > Chordata > Actinopteri > Ambassidae > Parambassis > Parambassis ranga. Next base: position 9,236,014 of record NC_041031.1, read on the forward strand.
GAGTGGGATAGGGGCAAATATATGGCCGCTGGTGGTGATAAATAGATCAAATCTGGGGGCGGGGAAACAAGATTTCTTTCCTTCATATCATGCATAGGCATGGGTTAAATAATGGATTTAGGATTTTAAGATTTACTCTGTGGACCAGTTGTAAGAGCAATAAAGACATAAGTGTATAAGCTTTAGAAAACAGTATAATTACTAAGTCAAGTGTTCCTGTGCAATGTCTACCTTTGATATCTAATTTTTTTTCCCCAATTGTTAAAAATTTAGACAAATATTCCAATAAAAACTATAAATAACCACCAGATGCACTGCAGCCTGAGTAACCCTCACTGTATTCTGCAGATGAGAGGGGTACAAGTGTTGTTCTTTAAATTAGGTCAAACAGCTGTCTTGTGTCTTCTTTGACAGTCATACAGTATAAGACAAATGGTCTAGTGTCTAAAATTGCTGTAGTGGGTCTAACTCTAGCAGTGCATAATGTAATGTATGATGAGCACCGAATCGAGAATTGGAATTCAGAAGTTTAACCACGTTAAAATGTCTCATTTGTGATAAAAACATTTATTTCATGTAAGGTAATTGTTTACATACTACATACGTCAGCACATGATTGCAGTGGATTCAACAGACTGGTTTCCATTTTTTGCATCTCTCATTTAGTGAACACTGCAGTAATAGCAAAGGGTAGAGTTGGCCTTAAGAATGCTCCCTGGCTTGTCAGTCGCACGTTGTTGTTTCAGTCTTCTGAATGGAGAGTATGGTGTTTTTTTTTTGAACCAGGGTCCCTTGGCTTAGTAAGGAAGAGGAGAAAAGTGGGAATGAGAGAAGGCCTCGGGCCAAAGAGGGCTCTACTGAAAGAGTTTGTGGTGCGAAGTTTTTTCTCTGGCACTCATCCAAGTTATTGAGCTGCATTGGAAGGAACCTTCTTGAGGCTAAAGTTGGACCAGTTCACTGCTACCTTCTGGCGGGTTTGCTTAGCAGAATCCAGGCAAAACCTACAAGGGAGCAAGGACAGACAAACAAAGCAAAAGAAGGAGATCCCCACTCGGTCAAATAGTTTATTTAAATAAAGCAGTTTATTGTATTTATATCACCCTACAGTGATGAACTTACCTTTTAAAATATTCCACTTCCCGATCAATCTCATCCATTTCTGTTGGATCCACATCTTTAGGGAGAAATACGTCATCTAAGGAGTGAAAGTTCAGATTTAAAAAAAAAAATTAAAAAAAATCAAACTTTATTAAATCATTGTGCACACTTGATTGATATATTCGCCCATACCAATAGCGCTGCTGGATTTTTCACCCTTGTTCTTATTCTTCTTGTTTCTTCCCTTGGATTGCTGCTGCTGTTGCCCATTTGCTGGAACAGTGGGGTGAGCTTTGTTTTCTGAATCCTGCTCAGGCCGTCCTCCTCGTGTCTCTGTGTCACTTCTCCCCCTTTGTGCCATCAAAGGTCCGTTTGCTGCATGTTTGGATGATCTACCCTCCTCAGCTTTCTTAGGCCCATTTCTCTGGTTTTCTGCTGAGTGCTGAGTCTGTCTGTTTCCAGACTTCAAGCTGTTAGACAGCATTTCTTTAAACTCATTGGTTCTTTGCGCTTCATTCCCAGAGGCAGCTTTGGTTGGTTTGTTGGAATTCTGCTCTGACACACACAGCTCCTGTCTCTGCTGCTGTTTCTTATTCTTCTTGGCCTTTGCACCCCCATTTCCAACTGTTGTGTTCTTGGGATCAAGAGTCTCCTCTTTTGATTTAGCTGTTGTTTGGACTGGCACCTGTGGCAAACTGTCAGATCCACTGGAAGTGCATCTTTCTGGGGAGCGAACTCTTATGAGCTTTGAGAGACTGGGGGTTGTGTGCAACCGTTGAATGTCCTTTGAAGCAACACTAACTCCTGATGCAGTAGTGGTTGTGGTGCTTGTGGTGGAGTTAGAGGATGAGACTATGGATGTGTCCTCCCACCCATTAACTAGGTCCAGGTGGCTCTTAAAGGATCCAAGTGAAAGTGGAGAGAGGTCAAGGTCTATTTGCTGTAAGTCAGAGGAACCGTTCAGATGGGACAGTAAATGATTTCCCTCCAACGTCGCCGCCTTCTTTGGGAAGTCGTTGACATCCAGATTAAGGTCATACATGCTAAATGAGGCCCGGATCGAATCTTTGATGGTGTTTTTTATCTCTTCTAGCCGACTTGTAAGAAAACTGTTAACACGCTCAAGTTCAAGCTGTGGCCAGTCCAGCAACCGACTGGCTTCTGGCCCATCAGACATGGGCTCGTCCACGGGCTCACATGGATTGGAGTGGGGGTCACTGCCTGCAGCATCCATGTTACCCTGCTGAGCTTTTTCCTGCAAGAGATGTGATAAACAGACACCCACGTGTAAATGGGTAAGTTCACACAAAGTGAAATGTTGAATGATGAACATAACAAAGAAGTTAAACTGGCATAAACTTGACATATACAATAAATACAAAGTTAGTTAAGTTTCCACACCTTCTTCTTTTGTTTGTGTCGAGCCCTTTTGGCAGCCTTGGCACTGTTGACAGGTTTGGGCTCTGAACTGTTTATGAAGTCTAACAGCTCGTCCACGTCCCGGTTGTCAATGGCACCAGCCACTGTCAGTTCTGTGTCTTGACGTTGAGGCAGCTCCTCCTTACGCCGGGTCAGACGTGAGCGTAGCTTCTCCCGGATCTCTGCGTAGTTTCGGCTAGTTGGTGCAGCAGGAGGCTGTGACCAAACAACAAAGCAACGTCTTACATTTATAAATGTTTAGAAAACAATGTAGCTTTAAAGGTTAATGGCTAATAGAAAGTACCGCATTGTGTCCAAAGAACTCGCAGTAGCAGCAGTCACAGTACTTCCCATCCTTCTGGTTAGTTGAAGAGGAGGCACAGGAGCTTCTCTCAGAGCTGCTGTCTTCATCCTCACCTTCCTCCAGCTCAGGCGAAGGATGGCACAATGTCCCATTAGTCACTTTGTGCCCCTTACATGTTTGATCCCTGCAAAAATAATAATAAAAAATGTATTTATATTCAGAATATCACACACTGATATGATTTCTCAGTTTAACTAGTTAAAGAAAACCAGTCTTGATATATGAACACTAACCTGCAGGCCCCAGCTGTTAGATGGCCAACGTTGGAAGGGGCCACCGTTCCCGGGCCGTGTCCATTACAAGAGTGGTTGCAGCCCATTACTGGCGTGCCCAGTTTGCTATGTTGTGTGTTCACAGGAGGAATGTGGGAGTTTTTGCATGGGCTGGGCTTGTGGACTGATGTTGGGCTGTCTGGAGAATTGAGTTTAGCTGCAGGGCCATGAAGGTTTGGTACCAGTGGGGAAAAGGGAGCGTGCGCTGCCACAGCTGTGCCGCAGGAGGAGGTGACATGGCCATGCTGCCCAGAGTTCGGCTTTGGGGGCACAAGAGAGGAATGCTGGGAAGACAGGCCGGTGGGACTGTTGGGGGGTACCGACAGGTCTGTATGTTGATGGTCATTGGGATGGAAGGCTTCACCTAGACAAGAAAAAGACATTAAAGAAAAATACTCAGCCGTTCATGAGCAGTCCTGCTACTATTAGAACCAAAGACTATAATTATCATTCATATCTCACTGAGGCCTGAATACCTGGATCTACCTTGAAAGTGAGTTGTAATTTCTTCCCTGTTCTGCTGTTAAAGCATCTTAACAATCAGCTATATAATTAATGAATTAGTGTTTTTTTACAGTTCTTTTTTGTAAATTAGATAGACGCGCACAATTAATGCACAAGAATCACTGTTTTTATGGAGTCAGTATGCATTATGATGCCTATGTTGAAAAGGGGTGTGGTAAAGGGCCAAATATACATACTACAAATGACTGTCTTCCCCCTTTGATAATACTTTACATAAAAACTAAATTAATATGACAAACAAAGCATTCAAATGTAGTGGGTTTATTAAACAAAATGTGTTGAAGAACAATTACCTGGTGGCGTTGGTCGACGGCACATGGTCTTGAAGTGCTTGGAAGTGGTCTTACAGAGGTCTGCTGAGGTAGGCAGAGGGTTCCCAGCAGAAGATCCACTGGAGTTTTGGGATGACGGGTGACTGTAGGGACAGACTTTGGTCCCTGATGTTTTCACAGACTTCCCAGGCGCTTCATGAAGTCCTCTTTTCTCGAGACAGGCAGACCCAGCTGTTATACCTGCAGTGAGAACAAGTGAACTGATAGTGAATTTAAAGCAACATGACAATTGTTACAATCATGGGGAAAGTACATAGCTGTGTTTGTCCATATTATATATTGGCTGGGGATTAATGTTGGGGGTGGGGAAAATCCATTCACATAATTTGATCTATTTAAACATGGATCTTGCGCAGAGGACAAGCATTTGGTCAAACTTTATTTTTGATGATTTTATCATCTTCTGGGAATTGAGGAAAGTTAAGAGGACCTGGCTGTATGCTATGCAAACTTTGTGATGTAAAGGTAAGTATGTTGGCACTAGCTTTGCTATTTGTTTCAAGGCTTTTGATGCTTTTTACAAAGGACTGTAAGTGAAAGTGAAATGTATTTTCATAACTGCAGTCAGCTGATATTAAATTTGTTTTAGAATACATGGGTCGACTAAACTGGCAAGACACAACAAACAGTATTTTTTGTTATAATATCTAAGAAGGTGTGAAGACTAACAGGTACAACCATGTCTCAGCTGAGCGCTGTTTTGCGCATTATTGGACTGTTTACATTTTTTAATTCTTTTTTACTTTGCTGGCGTGTTTAGGCCTGTTTATCTATGACCGTGAAGAAACCAGCTAAAGAAGTCAGTTTTAGTCCTTTTTTTTTTTTTTACAAAAAAAATTAGAAAGTAGAACTTTCTACATTACAGCATCTCAATAGTGCAGCATACTTATTTATGTTGTGAAAAAATGATCTCTTCCCAGCCAGCACACACTGCAGCAGAAGTGCTGTACAGTAACAAAACCCAGGCTTAAAAGTAACCATTTGTTTAAAAGGATACTGGTGATTATACTCTAGCTAGCATCAAAGCAAAACTCTTTTCTGTCTCTTTCCCTCCTACTTTCCTTAAAATTGAATTTTTAGTTATTTAAGAAGGGTGAAGCTACTCGGATGGTGCTTACATGTACTGCTTTCACTTACTGCTGTCCGCAGGTAATTTGGCAGAAATGACCACTTTGACAAAATTGCTAAACTTAAAGACACACACACAGTTCAGTCAAGTACACTCTACAAAGTAGTCTGACGAAAGCAAAGAAACAGGGAGGGGAAAAATAGGCGAAAATAAAGTCATCACAGCTGTTTGTCACACCTGCCCTCCGGAAACATGTCTCACTTTCACATTCAATTCTGATCTCTAACAAGCCACGTCTAAGGTCAATGAGGCTAGAAAATGTTACTTTGTATTATTGTCCTCTTACACCCTGAGTAGACAAAGGACAACGTATTAAATAATAGATTAAACTTGATTAAACTTTAATTTACATGCTATGATTAATTATAATCCATCCTTAATAAAACCTGATTTATTTAATCATATTCTGCTTTTTCTTTATGCTTGACAAATAATCTCATTGGATTAGGTTCTGTCAATGTATTAACTGCAGGCTATGAAAACAGCTAATTTAGCCAAGTGCTGTCATTCATGGTAACGTTTTAGAACAGACATAGTTGCTTTGTTTTTCATGTTGTTTATCATATCTGGACTACACTAACGTTTTAATACTCTATATTCACAGGATGTATATTTGTTCTTATAATATGTGTTATAGCCTAATATTAATGTTTACTAAATTTGCAGCAGTTACTGCCACTGTTATAAAATGTTTAGATTGTTTGCCATGTGTTGACAGACCTTGTTGTGAGTGTGAAGAAGTGTTATGGTTGCAGTGTTCCCCTCCGTTGGTGTGGGCAGAGTTCCAGAGACCTGACAGTTTATGGGCTGACAGGAAGGAACTTGGGTCCCAGTCTACAGTACTTTGCTCCGGGTAACCGTTCCCACAGCTCTGGGACTTACAGGAGGAAGAGTGTGACAATGGTACCTGAATTTGAAAAAACAAAAAACAAAATTACAATTAGTGAATCATCTGCTGTCAACATAGGTCTACATATTGGCTGCAATGGAACCAAATTGCAGTGAAACAAGACCAAACACAAAAACTGGACATTACTCATTGCACTGCATTATTCAGAAATTTCACCCTTTGCTGTCTTCTGGTCATTTTTCACATTTAACCCAAAACATCAAAAACAGTATGCTTGCCTGCAGTGAAGTAAGATGATGCTGTCAGTCTTCAAAATTTGCATTTCATTCAAAGTATTTATCTAGCAATGACAATGACGGGAATTGTCGTCTTTCTCTCTCTCTGACCCAAATGTGTCCCTTGTTATTTACCGGCGTTGGCTGGTCCTGTGTGCTCCGCCTCTCCTCCTCTTCCACACTCTTGCAGCAGCTCTGACAGATCCACAGAGGCACCTCACCCAGCAGTGACTGTGACAGTGAGGGAACTGCGTCGGCCAGCTTCCGCCCCGGTGCCTCCCGCAATAAGGCCTGGGACAAGGCAGGCACAGCATCAGCTAGCTTCGTCCCATGTCCCACAGGAAGTCCATTCACCGAGTTTGCTCCCCAGTCCTTAAATTCACGGTGGCACAGGAGGCAGCAGGTGTGCATGGGCTAGAAAGAGACAGAGAACATAATGAAAACTCCAACTATAAATACCATTTACAGAACTTTCTTTAACAAGAAAGAGGGACTACTTAGTCAGAAACTCTGAATGTCTACTTTATCATCAATTGCATCACAAATTTCACTTAAATCACCCTAAACAAAACAGCCTTTATTAAAAATAAACAAATATTATTATTAATTATAACATATTATAGAATGCCAGTGTGTGATTAAACAACCCAGAATCACAAGCAACTTCCAAGTGTCAAACATTATGTTGTAGACAGTCACTAGTATAAGGAACATGGAGCTCAACATAAGATGCAATACATGGTGCAGTTTTAAAAAGCTCAGTAAAATTGTTGAAACAAAATGTAGCAGTAGTGTCCTCGTTGTGGTAGGATTCAGTGGATAAATACATAAATATGATCGTGGGTACATCTTAAGTATAAAACGTAATGTATTAGTCGAAGCAACAGTTAGTCAGGGAATAGTTTAAAAACTCAGATCAGGTTTAAAATTACTTGGGTCCCGAGAAGACCACTGTCAGTCTTGTGGCGTATCATTACATCTTAAAGGTCTGTGGTAAACCCACACAGCTAATGTTACTGACACTGATTTAGCTAGCCATCATTAGCCGATAAGTTAAGTGCTTGCACTGAAACTTTCTGATATTAGCTCCTGTTACGCTGCGATAAAAGAATAAAAACACAAGCACGTAATAGCATGACACGCTCGAGTAATAAAAGCATGCCCGAGTTTGCTGTTGTGATTGCTTCCCCGTTTTATTTAGCAAACTAACTAGCAGGTTAGCATCTAGCTGGGTTAGCATCTTCTGACTGTGAGGTGCCTATGGATGGGACCGAGTGTGGGCAGCAAGCACGTTTACGGCACGCTAGCTGAAGATGATAGCCCGGCTAGCCTGTTAGCTAACGTTAGCTGCACGGATGAAGAGTTGTAAACGTTGATAATGGGACGACCTGCTTGAGCCACAATGTCACCTGTCCCGTGGAAGAGATGGGCTGCAATGCTAGCAACATTGCCTGAAAGCCGCCTGATGTGAACGATCCTGTTCGATAAGTTGATGTTATTATTTATTTATTTTCACATCAAACGGCATGTAGCTCTACACCCACGACAAGTACACTATGACTAAAATAGCTTCCCACAACCCAATGGATGCATATAACTTCACCTCTGCACTGTTTGGCTTCATTAAATAAAAGCACAATAGAAGATGCTTGGATTAGCAGACTGGTGCTAGCACAGAGGCTAGCTAGCCAATTTTGAACGCATCGTTTGGCTTGCTGCTAGCTACCTGGTTCGCCCTGGTTGTAGCCAGCCTATCCAGCCCAGCATCTCCGCCGCCACCGCCAGCTGCATCGCCGGGAGAAACTGAGCTCTTCGGTGCGGTCTGCTGTCCAGGTACAAGCTCCTTCTGGGCGATCCCTTGCTGCTTGCTTTTCTTCCTTGCCATCGCGACGATGTTTATAATACGCTTTGGCCAAGTTTGCACCAGTTTCGAAGATTTTAAGGGCACACTTTCTTTTCTTGTCGGACCTCAAAATGTTCTCTATCTCCTCCAGTCAAGACAACAGTCAATATGGCGGAGGACTGGCACACTCGGGAGTTCAAAGGTTAAAGAAACTGCTGGCAAAGAGGCTTCACTTCCGCATGGAGAACACAGCTGTAATCCTGTTGTCGCGGTGAAGCCAGGCGCCGCCATGTTTAGTAAGGGCAATGCTCCCCTCCCACTTTGTCCGGGATAAAAAGACAGCAGAATTAGCCAATTACATAAAATTTCAAGTAGCCCTCATGTTTACATTTGCTACTCAACGATTTTCTCAGCATTGTGTTGTATTTCAGTTTAATATGTGTCTGTGTGACCACACCATGCTTTGTATTTAGCCTAAAATAATAAAACATGCTGATACGGCTTGAGTTGAGGTAGTTTTCTAACGACGGTGGAAGAGCTGCTAAGGTTTATAGTATAATATCGAAAGTGCATAACAATAAAACTCGATAGAGCTACTTCATAGAAAACCGGGTTATTTATAATATTATATTCCATAAATGTGTAACGGCGTGTAAATATCGAGAAACTATTGTTTAGTATAATACGATATTAAAAATAAAGGTGCAGTGCTCTGTAAAATATGTGCAAGTGGCGATTGGAGGGAGGGGTCGGAGGCTTGACAGTGACGTTTTACGTTTTCCTCCTGACGCATTCGAGTGCTTTGGGAAATATAGGAAATGTATGCATTTATGATGCAGAGGGAAGCGATATTAAAGTCTTACACAGTTTGTAAGCATTTTCCATGATAATTTAATGTAAATAAAAAAGTTAATGTTTGTCGCAAAACAGCGGAAGTACGTGGAAGTAGGTAATTAAACACATAGGTGCAGCTTTGGCAGGCATTTTGCAATTTTCCTCTTTTAATACACATAATATGCGCAGTGTAGGCCCACATATTTTTTTAGGAAACATAAAATCCAAATTGGTCTACCAGAAGGAGCAGCCGAACCTGGCCCTTAAATCCTGCCCTTGCTGTTTTTGTGAAACGGGGCTTTGGAATTTCCGTGTTGACGTACAGCACTTGAACGCAGCGCTGGTGCTGGGTTTTGTGGATGAGGACGTAGCAGCAGGCAGCAGAACACAGACTCATCTACTTCAGGCTGCCGACGCTTTTAGCACAGTGGGTTGTTTACCTGCGGTCGTTTTATTAAAGAAAAAACAACAACAACAACAATGGAAGGAAACATGTGCAACATCCAGGTGCTTCTTCGCGCTGCTGAGTTTTTGGAGAGGAGAGAACGAGGTAAGCATTTTCTGACAGCACGGAGGGGGGACTGGCTGGTTATTGTTAAAACAACAAAACATACAATAAAGTGTTTATTATTGTGCACCCGAACACACTGCAGAGACACCGCACTGTGTAATTACGCGAGATTTCATCGAGATTTTTGCTAAGAAGTTATTTTTGGGCGATCTATGCCATTTGACTCAGTGACCTACATATCGGCCGCATCATTGTACTCAAAGGCGCCAATCTGGACCAGTTTGAAAACGAACCCGGGCGCTGAGCGGTCATTAGTCTGCATGAAAAACAGGCTGAAAAGGGCCAATGCAAGGTTTTCCATTCATTGCTTCTTCACTGTATACTCGGCGTCGTCTGGTTTATTTGTGACGGTGTTAAACCGGTTTTACCACAGCGGACAGCTTGGAGGTGATGGCGCCAAAACCAAAAACAAAACGTCCAGCTGATGACAGCGGCAGGCTGGTTCAGTCCTCCCCATTTCCCCGTCAAAGCTGGCGTCATCTTACGGCACACAGCAGTGCATGCTTATTTATAGCAGCAGGATTCATACATGTTAATAATAAATGTTATGTTTGATGGAGCAGCCTTTTGTCTTTGTCTCATGTCTCCTGTCTCCTGTGATGTGTTCCTGCTCAGAAGCAGAACATGGATATGCCTCAGTCCTGCCTCCTCTCAGTCCAAGTCTCTCGGATAAGAGGAGCAAACAGAAGTCAAAGAAGATATCTGCTGGTGGCAATAGGTGAGTGCATGACGGAACAGACAACTACAACTGACAGGAGGGTGTGGTTGTCAGGCAGACTTTCAGTTTTAGACCCAGCCTTACACACGTCCCTATTTCTAACGCTAAACAAACTGTGTCTTGCAGGTCAGTTCACAACGAGCTGGAAAAGAACAGGTAATTAATTTTGCCACAATAACACCAAAAGTTCATAGTTTTTTTTTTCTTGTGTGTGTCATCGCAAATTGAATGTGGTTATGTTGGCTATAGTTAGTGAGGGAAGACGTGGATTAACTTCATTTGTTGTGATTTGTAGACGGGCTCAGCTGAGGCACTGCCTGGAGCAGCTCAAGAAGCAGGTCCCTCTGTCGACAGACTCCGTGAGGAACACCACGCTCAACCTGCTGAGACGAGCCCAGCTCCACATAAAGGTCCAAGCAACATGAAAATCTTCCACATTCAAGCACAAATGGCTCACGGTGGTAGTGCTTTCCTGGTCTTTGTTGTTGGTCCGTTGTTCACTTGTGTCTCTCTCCGTCTCGCTTCAGAAGCTGCAGGAGCAGGACGAGCGTGCAGAGCAGATGAAGGGACGCCTACGCTGGGAGCAGAGAGAGCTGCGGGTTCGGCTGGAGCAGCTGCAGAGAGGCACGGAGAGGATGCGGAATGACAGCCAGGGGTCTGCCATGTCCTCAGAGAGGTCCGACTCCGACAGAGGTAAGTCTCACAGGCACTGTCACCTCACTGATTAACAATGCACAGCGACTACTGATGAAAATCTAGTACAATACATGCATTTTAAAAATTATAAATAAAATGGAATGTAAATATATAGTGGAATTTAAAAAGTAAATTAATCCAAAAAAATTAATTCTGAAAAAAATTTTTCAGAAATTATGAATGACTTAATACGTTCTTTTTTCTTTTGCTAATGGGTTTGATGTGTGGTTGGTGTCATTACAGAGGATGTGGAGGTTGATGTAGAAAGAATTGTGTTTGACTGTGTGGACTCTGACGGACTCAGCATTACACACACCGGTGCAGACCACTGTTACTCCAGCACAGACAAAACCTGGCTATGACAGCGAGGATTGAACAGTTACCGGTAACTGGTGCGCAGAGGAGAGGAGAGAGGAGGAGAAAACATTCCAAAAAAACAAGAGGGCGAGCGAGGATGGATGAGAAAGATGTTACTGTTCAACTGAACACATTTTTTTTTACAGAGGCATTCGCCTGTCAAATCGTGTTGGACTTAAACATTGGTCGTGAGTGAAATGTGTCCATTTGCACTGAACAGCAGCTAAAATCACTGGGCTGGGATGGATATTGTACTAATTCATACAGCATATTTTCTGGAATTTGCCCCGTGAAGCCACAGGGTGTGTAACTTCCAATGATGGAGCAGTTCCATTCTCTTCTGTAAGGGCTTTTGACTCAAAGCTTTTAACTTATTCTTTACTACAGTATGTCTGTACTGAATTCTGCCTTAAATCAGATTTGGTTTAGTATTCTATACAGCTTTTTCTTAGCACTAAGTTTATATTTTTGTAATGTTAGCATGCACTTAAACATTAAGCTGTGCTATGTAATCTATTATTTGTCCTAATGTATAGGTTCAGTCATGTATTTCGCTCTTTTTATTCTGTTGCACATCACGTCCATACGTTGCACTTGTTTCGTGTCAAAGATTTTTTTGGCGCATATCAAAATCAAAACCATAAACAATAATAATTACCAGGTCAGATTTGCACATTGATAGCCAGCCTGTAATTACATGCAAGGAGCGTGGGCCTGTGTTCGACCGTGAGAGCATTAAAGGGACTCCTTGCACAGTCACTGCTTACATCACCTGATGTCAAGTGTTGCTATCAGAACATCACTTGAGCATTTTTCATTTCAGATGTTGACTCAGAAACATCACCGATCGGGCAGATAACGTCTACTTGTAATGATTATGCAGGAATGCAGTTTATAACAAGTGTGTATCCTAATAACTCCTATAATATTTAATATCTGAAGGTGCTTTTAATCTTCACTTTTGTATATGCAAGATGCCTTATTACTTTTTTAAGTCTGTCTCTCCGCCCAGTAATATTATGTAGCATTTTTGTACTGGTGTAAGCTTTTTTTTTTTTCAAATGAATAAATATTTTCTATATTTATGTGCTAATTGTGGTTATTTTAATTAACTCATTCCTTCCCAGGCCATGAGATTTTCACAATTTTGCTGTCAGGGTTTCTCTGTAGGACTTCTGTATTTCCTTTTAAGTCATTAGAGCATTGACACAATACTTTACCAGGCTGAAACAAATCAGGACTAGTACACAGACAGCTGAACACTATGATCAGAATCAAATCGTTTATTATCAAGCTGATGTTTCATTAACAAATCAAATACATTGTTGCACAGGTTTTCCCCACACAGTACAAGGTATCCTTCCTGCCAGATGAAATCACTGATATCCTTTCCACCCAGCTCACCACAGCATCGGGGATATCAAGCTATGACTGGCAACACAATAGATTGTTCTTCAGTTGATGTGTCTTCAGCAGTGAAATGACACGGGATTAAACACTGAAACTAATAAACAAGAAGGCAACAATCGGAACTTTTGTAGTAATGCTGATCTTTATACAAGAAGCTGTAAAGAACAGGTAACTGAAGAAAGAATGGTAACACAAAATGTAGGAACAGAGTAAAATGCAAACACTGGAAGAGCACAAAGGTTGAGCAATCATCAGAGTTGGCCGCCATCACTTTATGGCACTGGGAGCCATATTCACCTATTCTAAGATCTCTATCGCTAGCAAATACTGAGATGATGTGGCATCAGGGGTACAATAGTGTGACATGAAGAGGGAGGCTGGAACAGGCTCTTGAACCCAGCTCAGGCCTTTTATGGTCCACCCACCATTTCAGTCGGACATGTCCTCACAGAGGTGTGTACCCTTGAATGGGATTGTTTTTGTCTTACCCCAGTGCTGTACTGAATGATGAGAGGGGGGGTAAACAAATCAGTCTCTGTCCCAGTGTCAGTGGCAGCAGTACCATTTGATTCATGCAGTTCATCACACATACTGTTTCTTCTGGGCATGCGAGGCAAGGTCTTTGGCTTTTTCTTTAGCTGCCAGGGCCGTCTCTCTTGCACGCTCTGTAGCCGTTTCGGCTAAGGTTCTGGATGGAGTTTCTCCTACAAAGGAAAGAGGTTGTTCAAAAAAAAACAACGCTGTGAAAAGTGAATGAATTTCCACCCACAGAAGGAATTAATAAAATCTGTATATATGATTGTTGAATTATGAGATTTCCAATCCTTGCAGGTTCAGAATGTGGCCTAAACCGCTGCACAGAGTGTAATCAAAACCTTAGACATAGCATCAAATGCAAATACTAAAAAAAGGACAGATGTACTTTACCTTGCATTTTGGAAAGCACATATTCAAAGCCTTTCATGGTCTTTGTAACACTGGTCTTAAACCTTGCGAGGCCAAACTCCTGGAAAGTAGAGAAGACAAATTCAAACAAGAGGTTTCTAATGAATTTAACAACCTATAACTCATTTTATCACAAATGTACTGCTACTGTTAAAAGGTGACTAAGATGACGTGTCATAAATCTTTAGGTAATTCACATCTTAGTGGCGGCTTTAACTGCTCAGCTGTTGCATCTCAACATCGTGTATTGTGTTACCAATTACAGAATGATGGATAGGTGAGGGAGTCTCTCCTTCGATAACGCCCCACGCTACTTTCCCTGGCTGCCCCGCATTGCTCTACTGACCTGAATAGCTCTGGAGAGCCCGTAGACATTGGAAGAGATCCAGGCTTCTCTTTTAATCTCAGTCCAGCTGCCATTCTCGGGGTTAATTCGGTACTCACACCGCTCTTCCACAGACTGGTGCAACACAAACAAACAAAACATAAAAATGTGAAGCCATGTGTTGCCTTGCTGCTATGTTAAGTGCTTATAGAAGGAAGCTTAAAGTACCATGAGGCGAGCATGGCTGATGTTCCATGTTAGTGTGGTCATGGTCCTTTTCTGAGGGTCCACGATGGAGTCCTCAATGATATACGCTGAGCTGGCCATGTGCTTTGGAAGATAACGCTCCATCCATCGAGGTGCCCGGCTCGTTTTGGTCAACAATCGTCTGGAAATGAGGCAGTTGGATGGGGTGACCTCCCGGAAAATAATGTCCTCAGTCAAGACGTGGTTACTACAAAAGAAATAAAAACTTGCATGTTAATAGAAACCCGCTGTGTAGGGCTGTGATCACACGATTATGTTCACTGTCAGAGAACTGAAAGTCAAAGGTGTCTTGCTTAAGATCACATTCTACTTATCTCTCTTATTCTTGATATTAATACTGTCCGTTATCATACTGATGCTCTTTTCTGGTTTGTGGTTTGTTTATAGTAATAAATAACTTCATAACTAATGAAGTGATGAGGTGTCAATTATTATTATTATATCTATGTATCATGTCATGTTGCACTGTACATGATAAGAGTTTCCAATTGGTCTATAGCTGCAGGAGTGCTTTATTAGATAAGAAATGAAAGTTTATCAGTACTCCAACCCTCCTCATCCTCACCTGTACGGGTTGGGATATCGTTGCCAGAAAGCAACACACACTTGGTCCCAGGTGGTTTTCAGTAAACCTGCGCAGCAGAAATATTTCACCATTGTTCCCCTTGTTTACTCTGGCAAAGCCCTGCAGAGATACAGAACAAATAACACGTGTGAAATCTGCAACCAACTCTCAGAGGAGGTTGATGAATGTGTTCTCCCAAATATGTCAACAATGAGGACGGATAGCAACAGATGAACAGCAGCATTTAGTGTAGTTTAAACTACGTGTGTTTTAATCCTATCTGCTACCAAAGAGTGTTTTTCTGGATCTTTCAAACCAACGGTTTATAACAACTAAAGTCATTAAAATACATAACAACTCAAAAACATCACACGGATTGTTTTTATGCGATCAACAGCAGAAATTACGACCACATACGGATTAATAAAGTAACAGTAAAGGGTGAACATCAGAAAAAACGATTCTGGCACATTTGTCACGTCCGCACTCCTTTAGCTTCCGTGATAGCATGAGCTAGCCTAGCAGATCACATGAATGAATGACGTACGATGAAGAATTTTTTTTTACCAGCGTTCGGCAAAATTAAAATGTCGGTCCAGAAGCAAAGACGGTTACCTGCACGATGACACCATTTATACAACTTGACTTTGCATTTTAAACTCCTGTCGGGATGAACTTCCTCGCGGAGCTACCTACAAATCGTGTCAAACATGAGTCGAACTAGGGGGAAGGTCAACGCATACGTCACATCCGATTAGGTAAGCCGCTGCGATATCTGCTCAGAACACTAGGGGGCAGCAGACGACCGCAAAATAATGTCACATAGTTTACTTTATATGAATATTGATAGGAAAAGTTTTGTAATATATAATATTATATATATATATATATATAATATAATATTAAAACAAATGAACGCTAATGCAGTAAATTATTATTCTAACATAGCTTGTTCTAAATACTTTACTGCCAAATATCAAATTGGCTTGCTTTAACAATAATAGCCTACAACCCATAAAAGAACATATGCTAAAGTAGGAAACCGATAATGTGAGTGTGTCAAGAATCAGCAAAACAAACTGTGAAGCCAGGTTTATTTTCTCTGCTGTAAAATGAATCACACAGCAAATGCTATACTACCTGCTAATTAAAAGCTTTATTGGATTTACTTGAACCATTTTTCCCAGAAATGACTTTAAACATTTATGGATAAACCTTGTATTTGGTAATGTTTAGAGAGATTTTCCAGCTGTAAGGTTCAGAGGTTAAAAGTCTACTTCCTGTATACTGTAGGTAAAGCAGGATACATGCCAGTATTTTCAGTTTGATCCGTTCAAAACGGTCCATGATGCGTTTTCACATTTCATTTTCACGGTCCACGTATCCAAGCCGAGGTCTCACAAAACATGTATTTCCCTTGATGGTCAAGTCATGGTTGTTGTGAATAGTGTGGGTTCAGAGGCCTGTAATGTTCCTGTGTTCATTAAATAACTATCAGAAAAGGACACTTTTGCCACAGTGTAATGAATGTAAAATTGCACATTTTTTTTACATATAATTCAAGCAGTGTCTTGTGATGAAGATATCAATAACTAATAACTGCTCTGGCTTTACACAGGTCATCCCCGATCATCTGGAAGCAGAGTCCTGCTGGTCCTTCTAATCAGAAAAAGCTGGATGCCAGGGTAGGACTGTTAGCGTCCTGTTTGGGCAGAAAAACGTCCTTTGGATTTCTTGGACAGAGATTGAATGCTACACTGCAAGAACATTGTAATTAATACAAAACACAGCATTTGGATTAAGTAAAACTAATCTAGTATTTACACAGAGAACACATTATACATTTACCCAGTTAAATAACACATATGTAAACATCTTAAAACACATATTTGAATACAAAACTACGTAGTACCATTCACAAAGGTAAGTAGAGCCATACACAGAGCAATTTGCATGCAAAGCTTCGGCCCTCCCCAGTGAAGATACTCAAGATCAGACCATTCGAGTCAAAAAGGCTACTTTTGTACCACAGGCACCACAAAGCAGAGGTGCACATACTGTGTTCATATTCTACAGGCATTTTAAACTGTCAGGTACTCATACAGCAGTGGGAGGGTGTCCACCATTACGACCATTCAGAGTCAGCCCTCGTGTGGAGCGTGTCCTGAACGAGCCCTCCGGGTGGAAAGAGTCTGGCTTGTCCTCGCAACGGAACACCATCAGAAAACCATTTCTATAGTTTTTATTCATCCACCCGTACAGGAGAGGGTTGGCAAAAGTTGAACACATGGCCACGATATGGAACACTGTGTATATCAGTTTGTACTCCTTAAACCTGAGCACCAGGTCCAGGTCACTGGCAAGCTGAAACACATGAAACGGCAACCAGCAGATGGCGAACACTACCACCACCAGCGCCAACATCTTTGTGGTGTTTTTGCGTCGGTTGATGCTGTCGTTACGACTTGATGGGCTGACATGATTCTTCAGTTTGACCCAGATGCATATGTAAGCATAACTAATGATGGCCAAAGGGATAATATACTGTAGGAGCAGCATTGAGAGGCTGTAGATGACACCATCCCTGCTGGTCCCATGGGGCCACTTCTCAGAACAGACAGCGATGCGCAGGTTGATGGAAGGGATTTCTTCATTGCGATACTCTCTGAAGATGGCAAGGGGTGCTGCCAGCACAGAGGAAATAGTCCAGGTGAACCCCATAATGAGGAAGCTGGAGCTCCACGTAAGACGCCGACCAAGGTGGAAGACAATGCAGCGGTAACGCTCCAGAGCTATGACAGTCAGAGTCAGGATGGATACATGCACACTCAACGCCTGGGCAAAGGGCACCATGTGGCACAACACTGCCCCGAACTTCCACTCATCTAGCAGAGTGTAAACCAAAGTGAAAGGCAAACAGAGAGTGTTCACGAGAAGGTCTGCCAGGGCCAAGTTAGCTATAAAGAAGTTGGTCACTGTTCGCATGTTTCTATAGCGAATGATCATGTAGATGACAAGAGCATTTCCCAGCAGCCCCAGCAGGATGATGAGGGAATAAGCTGTGATCAGGGTGATCTGGACCCCGAGGTGCTTGGTGACGTCGATGTGGAAACCAGGTGGGTGCAAACCCATGCTGTTATTAAACAGAAGTGAGGGATCCATTTCATCAGCCTCCCATTCTGTGTTGTTGGATGTGTCTGGTGGACTCATTTTTTGGGTGATGCTAGATCAAAGCTGTACTGTCACCTGAGCAGAGAAAAGACATAAAGTAAAAAAAAAAACAAAATGATGATGTGCAACAAGCTTGACAGATTGTTATCTCCAACAATGAACTGAAACAACAGTAAGGGAGACTGTGAGCCTCTGATTGACATTTCTTGACAATGTGGCACACACATGGTATCATAAACTGCTCGTTTCACCAGAATGGTGTAACACTCAGCTAGTCCTGGCAAGGACAACGACTGTAGTGGTTGATTTAACAGTGAGTGTTTTTACACACTGTGGAAGACAACAAATTTGCGGTTCCTTAAGTGGTCACTTGAGACTAGTTTTACAGACCTACAGCAGAAATAAATACGTACAAAAACAGTCATTTTTAAGTTATGGTTGGTTTGGGTTCTTTCCCCAAACCCTTTTGGAACTGTACTCATGCCTGGACTTAAATCTAGACTCAACACTGCCATCCACCCCATTATCTCCGTTTGTGGACTTTGTTCTTTGCTGTTCATCTTTACAGTCTTTACTTGCCATGTGGTTCTGGGAGTCACTGACTGAGTTACCGAGAAGACCCCTCAATGCTTTCTCGTCACCAGATATAGCATTTATAGGTAAACAAGTTCACTGTGCCCTGGATCTCTGTGTTGGTGCTGATCCAGCCATCAGAGACTGATGTCTTTGACCCACCTCTTCACGAGTCTAACACCTTCCAGCCTGTTTGCTCTCTCTGCTTTACACTGTCCTCTATCCTCTGTCATTCACAGTAAAGAGCCGCAGACATTCCGGTCTGCATGTTTAGACAGACCGAGTGGCAGTACTAGTGCTGTATACCGGTACTTAAACACATGTAAGTCATTCCCTTCTCAGTGCAGACTGAAGTGCAGGATCCAACTTTATAATGAAATATGACTGAAAAGAGCCAATGTATAATGATTTAATTATTCTCTTCATAACTCCTGAAAAGGGTAGCTTGCATTGCAAATGTCACACTGATATTGAAGCCATCAAGTATTTAATTGAAGAGTTATGAAACAGTGCAATTAAAGAGATAAGAGAACTCTCTAATGGATGCAGCCTAATTTTAAGAACAATTGTCCTCGATTGCATTGAGAGTTTGGATGTTCTGAAAACCTAGGAAAATTAAACAGATGATAATCAATAGAAAATCAGCTGTCTTTGTTCAAAAACTCAGCTAAAAATAGATCATTTACCTCCAGCTATTTATTTTGAAAAGATTTTTCTTTGGTCAATGCTCCACAGGTTGCTTATTCATTTGCAGGATGCATTGGAAACATGAACACCTGTGCTATTATAAAAACTCATGGAAAATAGATGGAGGGAGCAATGTGATCAGAAAGAGCAGTTCAAAGACACATCATTAGAGCTGCAGACTGCTCTCATGCACAGCCATAAAGGGAACACTGTGCACAATATTAAACAAGCGTATTCCAGTAAAAGGATTCTGTACTTCATTAACTTGTCATTTCTTTCAGTTCACATGTGTAAGGCTGTATAAAAACTGCTGCTACAGTTTGACTCCCAGTTACCTGTCTGCATCCCTTGTAAAGCAGATAAATGCTTGGCTGAATTAAACTGACTTCACTTTGATTTTATGCATCTACTCTCTCTCTTTATCATAAAAACACTTTTTGGTGTATTTACATTTTTTTTGACAATTCCTGAAGATTTCTTAAAAGAATCTCTGAGACAAACCAGGACAACATTTAGTGAGAGGTCATCTCATTGGTGACAGACACTCTTTGGATGCTCTGGGGATCCAACCTATTTCTAGACAAAGATTTCACTGACATCATTTCGGTAATCTTATCCAACTATTATATGACGCAGCATTGTTTTATTGGCTGTAAACTATAATTTAATGTATGGGTGGCACAGCATTGTAAAAGTATTACACTGTTGTCTCAGCATCTAAAACCAAAAATCTGAAGTGTGTGTGTGTGTGTAAATATGTATCCTAGCTACTGTGCATTTCCCTGGATTTAATACACTCCAGGCAACATTTGAGTCCCTTCAGATCAAAGCACATGATATAAAATGCAAGGTGTGAGGCCTATCACACACACACACTGAAATGACTTGCAGGGTAACTGCACAAAATTGTGGTTATGACCACTGAAGTGTTGCAGTGCCATAACCCAAAAAACGCATATCCAAGCTACCTGGACTTTCCGGGCGCACAGCTGCACAGGAGCACGAAGGAGGGAAGGTTTTCAGGCGAAATTTGCGCTTAACAGCATCATCAATTTCTCTCGCGCAGCGACCGCAGGCTGATTAGTCCGTTACTAAACACTTGCAAGATAAAGGACCCACGGTACAGCTGGATTCTAATGAATTCTACGCTCTGCCAATAAATTATGATGAGGCACCGTTGCTAATCAACTATGCATTGATGCGTAATTTGTGGCCATTTGTTTAACTTAGTCAATGGTGCGCATTCAAAAATCTCCAACTGAGCCCTCACAGCGACCAGACAGGTGCGAATCATTTGCCTCGAGCACTGACACATAGACTACTGTGGCACATCATTTGGACACTTGTGTATCCTGCTTTTTCTCATATCCAAATTACGCACATATCCAGTAACTAACTACAGGTTACGCAGTCAGAGGAGAACACAGAGCTTCATATGCTGCACATCAGGGTTATATATTTGTCACAAAGTATCCGCGCAACATTCATGCGTTTAAACGAACGCTATACACGCATTAATGGACTCACCTTTCCCTCTATATCTCCTTTGGAAACGGGTCTTCACTCGAGAGTGACATGAAACAAGTGGGGAAAATCCCGAAGCTCCTCCCAGCCTGTGGCTCCCAGTGCGCATCTTGTGGCTCGACTGTGCGTTCCTGAGACAGGTCCATAGGATTCAGCGCGAACACATCTGTGGCATATACACTGTCACTGGACACCAGTCTGTTCAATACTTGAAGATAAATACAATTTAACAACCCAAAATGTAATATAAAGTGCCAACGCAGACATGCGTCACTGAGTTTATTACATTTGCAATTTTTTTTATGTTGTCATTTATTATACACTGTCTTTCCGGGCAAGCTTTCCACTTTATTCGTAGCCATCAGTTTCTTCTGTAGAATTTTAAATGAACTTTGGAACAATAACGGGCTGTAAAGCAACTCCTTATATTGTTTTATTTGACTGTTTTAAGCTGGTCTCATGTCTCCACTGGAAGAAAAGGCATTAAACTGCTCTGTGACACAGTTTCATGTTGTGGTGCAGAACGGCATTGTTACTTTGCTGCATGTTAGATTTAGTTGATGCCCAGGGAAGACAATAAAGACACAAGCCTCTCACAAGCTGATTCCAGTCAGCTCCCATGACTTCCCAAAATAGATTAAAGTTGTTGCTGAATGTATCGTTATTTTTAGTTTGAGCCATAAACTCACAAGCATGCACGTGCAAAGACGTTTTTTGAGTGCCAGATTGTTAAAAAATGGTGGATAATGTTTCCACATGCAGCATTGAGCTGACTTTAATGATTCAGTTCTTATGGTAGAAAGAGCAGATGGAGCCATTTTCATTCAGTAATGCAGCAAAGCTTGGAAGTGTTTATTAAAAGACAATGCCATTGTCTTCAGGAAATTTGTCATGGGTGATTTTTTTTGTGACAAAACAGTAGATCTGCACTACAGAATATATCCAAGAAAAGTACACAGCTGACAAGCTTGTGTCAAGCTTGTGTGTATGCCAGACTACTTGATTGTTAACATGCTGTCACTTTGACAAGGAGCTTTCCCTTTCCACCATGTACCACAGTGTCTGCCTTGTTCTTCATGTCTGAATTTCTCCCCCTCCGAGTTCCTATTCCACCAGTTTGGCTCAAATTGTTCAGGCACACAGCACCGTGTGAGACTCTGAATCTTCTTGGTGAGACTTTATTTGATGATGCAATAATTGATGTGCTGATTATTTCAGCGACAGAAATGACCCTTATTGATTTGGGCAGGCTGCAAGTCCACCTTAATTCATTGATTCAATTATAAGAGCCAGCCCTTGGTCTCCACATGCAACTTGGTCACTGAGCAGTCAAGGTTAAGAGTTCCCCCAGCTGGACTAAAAGGATTTTTGTCCTTGTCACAGGTTCTAAACTGGGGTGACATTTAGAAAACTCTTCAGCTTCAGTTTTTCCACTTTTGATGTGTCAATCGCCCGGTGATAGACTGGTGACCTGTCCAGGGTGTACCCCACCTCTCACCCATAGGTAACTGGGATAGGCTCCAGGCCCCCCGTGACCCTGCACTGCAGGACAAAGCGGGTCCGGATAATGGATAGATGGATGGATGTGTCAATCATATCAATCTTCATGTATGTGCTTAGAGGTCTTTTTTCAGGATTCCCCTCATATAACCGAGGATCATGCTATTATGGCCTTCTGCCCTCCCTCTGATCACTGTTTCTGACCAGAGCACTGGTGCCACTGATCTGCCAGCACAATCCCAGACTGTGGCGTCCCC
The DNA here is from genome assembly GCF_900634625.1 of Parambassis ranga. Taxonomy (NCBI): domain Eukaryota; kingdom Metazoa; phylum Chordata; class Actinopteri; family Ambassidae; genus Parambassis; species Parambassis ranga. Next base: position 9,258,521 of record NC_041031.1, read on the forward strand.
CAGTCCGTCGCACAGCATAAATGATTGTTGCTCCAGTCTGTCCGTCCATCCATCTGTCTGTCAGTCTGTGTGTGTGTGGGCTTTGAGGATTAATGGCTGTGGGAGTACAGAGGACAAACAAAATAAGAATCCTCTTTGTGCCTCCTCTACTTTTTGTGCTTGTCTTGTTTCCTGTTTTGGTGTTTCTCACAGAGGTTACATTGACTGTTGGGGATGGACCTGGCTTTAAATTCTTCGGTGAACCATGCATGCAGCTTCCAGGGCAATCTCACTGTTGTTTTAGGCAATTTAGAGGTTTTAAAACCTTGAGAGAAAGTTCACATTTGAAAAATTCTCTAATTACAAGTTACACATTTTCTGTTAATCGCACGCACCCTCTGCTGAATGTAGCCTCCAGGACTAGTTCACAGGGAGCGCTGCATAGCCTCTGACTGCAACTACAATCAGCCATATAAAAAAAACATAATCAGCATTATGTTAGCTTGAACATGGAAAAAAACATTCAGGCTAAATCTTATATAGCAGTCTGGGGGTGTTTGATTTGATCCTGTATTTGGCAGGAGTCAAGGCAAGACAAGACAAGATAGAATTATGGGAAATGTAGGATGCAGTAAGACTGAGTTCTTTAGACCTTACTGTAGCACAAAGTGTGTGCTCACCACAATTTTATCAAGTTTATAAAATGAAGATAAGAGCAGCAGCCTCAACTTGCTGCTGTGTGCTTCGACACATATGGACCAATCATAAGGAGCTAGTGGTTTGCACATGCGCAGAATATGTGTACGCTGTGTTCCTAAACATAAGCAACAGCCGCAGCGAGGGGAGCACAGAGCAGAGGGAGCCAGGTAAAGTACGGGGTTTCATATGTTTCCACACAATAACCATATACGTTCATTAAAGTGCTGACTAAACGTTCATTATAGTCGCTTCTTAACTGCCTGAGCTGTATGTTACTTTGAAACGCTGGTTAGAAGCTTGCAGCTAATCGCTAGCATGCCTCAGACGGTCCCCAAACCAAACAAACCGCACAATACTAATAACAATCAAGCTGTAGAGCCCCGTGATAATCACCTGATGTCCACTGCTGTACAGTGATTAAGGTTTACACGCGAGGTGCCTGTCGACTGCACATGTTTACCATTTGTACAGTGATAACAAGACGTAGAATTGTTTATTTATTCTAAAGTTTCTGCAGACATACGTCTTCTCTCTTTCTGTTTCTCTGCACCTCCAGACTTTTGCTTTCACTTCTTCCGTTTGGACAGACTTTGAAGGGGGAAAAAAAAACACCACCTCCATCATGGCTGCTGCTCCTTCCACCAAAGGCAGCCTGAGAGAGGACCTGACATGTGCCATCTGCTGTGACCTGTTCCGGGAGCCTGTCATGTTGTCCTGTATGCACCACTTCTGCAGACCTTGCATCTCCAGGTACTGGAGAGGGACACAGGGACCTGTAACCTGCCCGCAGTGCAGAAAGGAGTTCAGCTCCAAACAGTTTCAGACAAACTACCTTGTGGCAGCCATGGTGGAGAAAGTTCGGGCCGCCACCTCTGACACTTACGTCAGGAACCTGGAGGTGAGTTCACTGCGTTATGTTTCACCCTTCTGCTAAGTGTTGATTCATGGTCATCAAGTGTTATTAAGTGTTTAGCAATCTTAAACAAATAACTTTGTGTTCCAAAGTAAACTAATCAATTCTGAGCGTGGCGTCTGTATTGTTGGAGTTAAGTCTGAGTTCAATGTGACTGTATTCCATCTGTGTTTATTGAACAGTTCCACCCTGAACATGTTTTGCTTGAATGGCTGAGGCTAAAGGTCACTCTCCACTCCCTCTATATTACTTTGTGTGTCAGAATAACTTAACCATAGCCATGGGACTAATGTACTCTGCACTCAGACAATAAAGTCAGCTGTATGTTCCAGTGTCGTCCAAACAATGACATGACAATAACTTGTCATGTCATTGTTTTTCATACCTCAAAGATGTGCTGATCCAGTTTTATGGTGGATTTTACATAAACACAACGTGACGTTTGGAAAATACACTTATCTGTATTTCCAAGATAAGAACATTGATCTCTCTTTCTGTTCCTCCTGCTCCCTCTCTCTCTCATGTCATTTGTTACATTGTAATGATGGCAAAATATCACAATACTGGAACCACACCACAAATGTAATGTTCACGAGATCTGAGTCAGCACTAAAGACTGTAAGAAGTGGACCTCACTGTGACAAGTTTTGCTTTAAATGTTAAATGCATCTAAAGCTGACTTTTCAGAGAGTTTTAGGTTTGAGTGATATCTTTTATATGATTATTATGTAATTGTCTGTGTAATTAGGTTTCTTCTGTATGTGTGAATGCACACTGTAAAAGGCCAACACCCAACTTAACTATTTAAGTGTAAGCTGTGACTTGTCACTCGTCATAATACCTTGGAAAACTCTTCTGCTTTATCATCTGTTTTAATTAATTTTGAATTTACAAATTCAACATTGATTGAACATTTATTAAAACCACTACATAACACACATTAGGTGGATTTTGTGAAGTTAAGTTTGGACAAAACACTTGCTACTAAACACTAAGGCAGTAATTGTCACTGGATGACTCTTTCTGGTCATTCAGTGTTACAGTTGCTAATGAGTTCTTTTATTCTCCGCACAGTCGCTCTTTGTTCCAGTGTTCCGTCCCCACACTAATTAGATTTTCACACTGCTTTACAGAAACAACTGAGAGACACTTTGGAGAGCATTCGCCTGAGGAAGGAGGACTATATCAACAGTATTCGCAGAGACAAAGAAAAGATGAACATCATAAAGGTACTCTGCTTTGGAGATCCAAAAGGGATGGCAGCATTTAACAGATAAGATTGTACATGTCCCTCCCTAATGGCTGTTTGCAATGTGTCGCTGTGCATATTCAGCGATGTTTGCAGTTGTGTTAAGTGACAGATTATCCTTTGATATGTAAAACATAATGGCTCTTACACTGTGGTGCATATAAACGCCTTTCCTAACTGCCAGCTTCGCATATGAAAATCTCCACTTCTATATATAACAACAAGTGCTTGAGACAGATGGAACATAAAAGCTCCAGTTTAGCTGATCATGCCACACCGAGATGATGAAAAGGAAATCGTTCTCTGTAGTTGACACATGGATCTTTTAAGCAAAGTGTAGCTTCATTACCAATAGTTTGTTTCTTTTTAGACATGTGTTCTTGTGTAAAGGAACAATCACTTGGAAACATAGGGAACTCTTAAAAGCACAGGTCAATAAAATGTGGCACTGTCACATCATTTCCTCTCTCTTTCACACCAACAATTCATTACATCTATAGAAAGTGAGGACAGACCTACAGGCTCGTGTCAAAGGTGAATTCAGAGCTCTCTATCAGACCCTTCATGATGAGGAAACCTGTATGCTGGAGCAGCTAAGGAGAGAGGAGGAGGAGGAGCTGGGCAAGGTGCAGCGCCACCTGGAGGCTATGGATGTTGCTGTAAAGGAGCTGGAGGACAACATCCGAGTGCTGCAGCAGGCTAGTGCTGGCACTGAGAATATGGTGCTGACTGAGGTGAGGGCTTTGTCATGACTCCGAATGCATCAAAGTTGCTGTAAAACTGAGATACGTGCATGTAATTTATTATATCTCAATTTTTTAATTCATTTATTAAACCCGAGTTTCATCTAATTTCTGGCTTTTGTGTCTGAAACAAGCTGGTAAAGTGATTTCTCTTTTCCTTCCTCTTTCTCTTCAGCTCCCACAGCTGAGGTAAGCATTTATTTTACAGTGATCAATTGTTTTGGCATTTTGCATCTGTCATATGCTTATTTGAGTTCAGCCTTCACTGAAGTATAATTGGTTCATTTATTTGACAGACCATGTGTGCAGATGGATGTTACCCCAGAGTTTGATATAAATGCCTTCAGCAAAAAGTACACAGGCCCACTTCAGTACATCACCTGGAGAAAGATGTTCAAGTCTTTAAGTCCAGGTAATTTACCCCCTGATATGCTTCATTACACAGAAAGAGACTTTGGTTTGGCAGAATGATAGCGATGATAGCGGCAATTTAAAATGTACTTTATTACACAGGATATTATCACTGTCACATTTTAATGAATTGTTTCACCCCAAAGGTCCTTGTCCATTAACGTATGATGTTGACACAGCGCACCCGAGCATTCATGTCTCCAGAGACAAAACTGTGGCAGTTGAATGTAATGTTATGAACCACCATACCAACAACAACAAGCGTTTCCTCCAGTGTGTCAACATTCTGGCTTCCCAGAGCTTCCAGTCAGGTCGACACTACTGGGAGGTAGAAGTGGGCTCTAGCCCTAAGTGGGACCTGGGCATGGCCTCAGAGGCTGTAGACAGGCACGCTCGGATTAAACTCAGCCCAGAAAGCGGTTACTGGACTCTGCGGCTGCGCAATGGGAACGAATACTCAGCTGGAACGCAGCCGTGGACAAGGCTGCAGCTCAGGTCTTCCCTGCAGAGGGTCGGGGTTTATTTGGACTTTGACGAGAGGAAGGTCTCCTTCTACAATGCTGATGATATGAGTTTGCTGTACTCATTTGTCAACGGGCCGAGAGAAAAGGTATTCCCTTTCTTCAGCCCATGCATTAGTGACAGCAGTCACAAACCTACCCCTATAAAACTTCTCTACTACCCTCCTGTTGCTCTGTCTGGCTAACATGGCTGCATCTTACTTCAGAGTTTTATTGAAGGAAGCTGCACTTTTTGGTCAGTGTTTCCAGGCTTATCCTTTTGTCAAATCACCACTCTTGTTGCCTAACGAGACAGTCGGGACACAGGTAATGTGTCCTGCAATCTACTGCCTCTGTTAAAAGAACCTTTGATGTGGGACAGCCTTGTCATGCTGCTATAATGCAGTTGTTTTTTTGTAAAGCACCCTTTCGAAGAAGCAGTCTCTGAGTTGAGACACATCTAATTTATGCTTTTCTCCATGTAAGTGCTGTTCATTCATATATCAACCAAAGACTGTCAGAGCATACAAAGCAGCACTGCCATCATTGTGCCATATCACACGAGTTACAAGGGGTTCTCTTATTGTACATGTTTCACTCATGACCAAATATTTTGCCAGATAAAGTTATTATGAAAATTGCCACATCAAAACACCAACACTGCTGTTATCATCCTGAAGTGGCTCATTCAGGTTGCAGGACCAGTCAGGTTAAATGCACTATACAACACAATATTCTGTCTTTTTACGTACGCCTTGCATTTAAGTACAAGTTCTATAGCACATATCCTTAATAGATGTAGATAGTCGACCTTTGAAATGATAGTCTGAGTAATTATCTCTCATCATCAAGTCAGACTATCTTTAGTCTAGGGGTTTTAATCATGCGGTTCAATCAGAATAAGGAAATCATGCACTTTAATTTGAGATTTTGTATTTGATTAAACGGTTTTTCATGATTTATACATGAGTCTCCAAACGATTTGCTGGATCACTTTTCTTTTGAAGGTAATTTTCACCTTGATCTGTCATTATGTGTATTGATATTTATTATGTGCCTTGCTTTAAACACTTCTTTTGTTATTAGTCGTCAGTCCATGCAGTGTCTTTAATGTATGCATGTATACATTTTTTCCTGACTCTGATGAAATATCTAATTACTGTAAAAACCTGCTGATGCAAATAAATGCATTTTTCTTTCTGAGACAGCTTTTAGTTCCTTTTTGCAGCTGTGGCATTGCACCTCTGGTTGTTGAAGGTTGACCCTGCTTCAAATAATCAAGGATGTTATTAAGCATCATCAAAGCAAGAGTGCAGCTTTGTGATTGATGGGAATCTAAACTCATTTAACAGCAGGGACAGTGGAGGGTTGTTGACTGTCCTGCACCTGGACTGGAACTTTTGAATGAATGAGCACATCTCTGACACTCAAACAGCAACAAGAATAGACGGTCTCTCGGTTATCTTCACAAACACACAAGCGCACTGACGTCCTGTTTCCTTCTGCCAGGTGAAAGGTCAGATAAACAGAGTGACAGTGGGGTTGCCTCTGGGCGTTTTGACAGGCCTTTGGGACATGTTAAGCAGGATGCTGCTGCATGCTCTTCTGATTGGGAAAAGTGGCACAATGAGCCATACCAAAGGGGAGACCTGTGCTTTTTTCAGCACGTGGCATGTACATTGAATGGGTGCATTAGTGATGCACTTACCGCAAACATTTTCTCCTATATGGGCAGTTTGAGAGACTCTCAGCTGTACAGTAAATACCAAAAGGGGATGAGATGAGACTCTATACAGCTACATATGGCTGTTTTTTTTATCAAAACCAATGGCTCTTTTTGGACTCCACATCTGCTCAGGAAAGCTGTTCGTGCCTTTAGGTTGTGAACTGTGCTAAATAGCCTTGTAGTGCTGTAATCAGCACAGCGGTGGGAAACATGTGAGTTCATCAGGCTGTATGGACCCTTTCAACACAATATATGGAGGATTTTTTTCTCAAAATGTGTTTCTTATAGAGATAAATTCAGAAAAGGACTACCTTAAAGTACCTTGTAATTATTATTTTTTGTGATTAAAATATACCAGATTAATTGGATTGTGGCAGGTGGGATCTGGCTCTGGCACTTTCCCCCCCCCAGTGGGGTCTTTGGGGCCTATTGGGGCAAAAACCAGATAATAACTGAGTTATCGTTGATTGACATTGGTTTGTTTATCTACTAAAAGCCTAATTCTATTCTAGGACCATAAATCAACCAGCTCGTCAGGGATTTGAGGCTATAGAAATACTTGAGCTTGTTGAATGTGGAACTGGCAGCTTGCCTGTTAAAAGACTTTGGTAAGCAAGAAGGACATGTATGCAAAATAGTTCAGAAAGAGGGCCATTCTGGCCTCTGAAGCCAAGGGTACACATACACATAAGATAATTGCATCTAATTTTCCTTCTGATGCTGTGTATCACAGAGGATAAAGTGAATCTTCCTATAACTCTGCATGCTTGCTGCCCTGGCCCAGAGATAGTGACCAGTAGAGCCTTTATAGAGAGGAGTAGATGGAGAAGAGATAGGACATTGGACTTAGATGTCTGATTATGAATGTTTATCATCTGGTGTAATAATAGGCAAATATTTCCTAACATGTATGATCAGAAATCAGTTAGAACAGCTTGAAATGTATCTGAATGTGAAAAGCACTAGAACTACAGGACTCATGTGTCAGGTTCCCATTTGTTTTGAGCTGCAAGAGTTCAGAGGAGAGTAATTTGTGTTCAGCTGCAATCCACTCAGTGCTATTAGCTTCATGGCAAATTAGCTTTTAAAATATCTATAAGCAGTGTTGTAGTGGGGGGGCTAACATCTGAACAACTGAATGACAGTGAACCTGACCTACAACTGATTTTTAGGTACCACAAAACAAATCATGCTGAACTGTGATAGTGACTTCAAAGTAGCTTGGCAGTGCAGTATGCTCCAGGCCCATGGGCATGGATCCCATTGAGTGAGTGAGTGGGTTGCATGTTGCTCCACATCCTTCCTATGATAGTAGCCATGAAGCTGTAATCTGTTTCCTGACCTGAGGATGGGCCGGATGGCGTGCTGGCACTTCAAGGACGGGTCCTTGAGTCCTCAGCTGTCTCTTAGGAGCCAGCAGGACTATAAACTCAAAACATTTCATCTGACGCAGCAGAGGCAACTGTACTATCCTGCATGAAGACTATTGTTTGTTTGTTTTTCATCACTTAAGTAGCTCGTGTGCAGTCTGTTATTAAATTGGCCATGTTTTCATGCATTTATGACATTATCTGTTTTATTCGTACTGAGTTCTGGTAACTCCCTGGACAAAGATTTGTTGGACTATCAACACGTTTTATTGTGTTTATGTTCCTCTAAAGCTGGGGGCGCTGCCGGCCTGAAACCGGGGGAACATTTTAATTACAACCATTCAATCACAACATTGTGTTTTAAGGTCAAAGAGGTAGATTGCCGTAAGGGATCTGGATGGGGGGGGGGGGGGGGGATGCATGCCCACAATAACACACTGTGATCCTTGGACTCCCTGTTATTGCACACTTTAGATGTTAGATTCTTCAAATAACCGCGAACAACAACATATTCATATCAAAAAAAAATATTTGTCCTCATTCATCTTATCGACAGCTGCTGCTTGATATGTGGACAGCTCTGAAGGACTCTGTGGTCAGCTGTAGCGTTGTTGTTGTAATGGGTCTCCAAGTGGGCAATACAACGCAGTATTGATTTTGCAGCATGCTTGTGTTGGAAAGTAAAACTGTCTGGGATTGATTAGTGGCTTCAATTGGCATGTTCAGGGTCCAGAGGTTTGACTGACCCACAAAGCTGCAGGTACTTCTGGCAGCCTACCTGAAACAGCATCTATATGTGTTTGCTTGATCACCCAAGTGTGCCCTCTCTGACTTTTCATCTCTGGTACACAGGTTTTCAATTTTCTAAAACCACTCCCTGTAAAGTAAAACAGGACTGATAGCAGTTCACTATGCGCAACTTGTGCTCCTAGTACATGATTTTCATTCACACTCTGTGGACTCCCAGAGGAGGATGGATGTGTGGGCGGATGGAGTTAACAGCATTTGTACAAGCCTGGAAGAATGCTATTGGGTTTAGTTTTGTTGGAGGCATCATTACATCTGACCCTTTAACATGAATAATTGCAGTCTCTTAAATAGGAGGTGATCCCCAAAGCACGGCCCTTCTCAGATTTTGTTTGTATAAATCTGAGAAAGAATGTGTGGCAAGCGTATTCTTTTCTTGATACCTCAGATTAATGGCAGGCGTTTGACCTGAACAGATAAAGCTGCAGATGTATCTCACAATAACAGATTAGGTATATTATTGTGTGGATTAAAAACAGCTGACCAAAACACAGACTCTGCTCCAGCTATATTCCTCCAGATACTGGTGTGTCTTATCTTGGTGCGGTATTTGTTCCCTTCCTGCGGTGACACTGCAGTACTCCTGTGGTGGCTGTGGAAGAATTTTTGATGGTATTAGGATTACCTGCCGAGCTATTGAGGTGTCAGAATGGCTTTAAATGCTTTGAAAAATCCATGAAATTAAAATCAATGTCAACCTTTTTCGCACTAAAGCAGCACATGGAAATACACATTTATAGTAAGTGTTGGGGAGCAGAATACATGTGGTTATTTTAGAATTTAGTTATAGTTGCAATTTAAATTTATATTCCTGTATGATTATATGATTTTACATTTACATTATTGGACTTTCACTCAGGAGTCTGAGGTTCAAGTCCTTCTGACACCAGGAGCTGTTTTGTTTTCACATGCTGTTATATTCAGGTCTGTGCTTGAAGTTTAGGTTAAGCCTTAAAGGTAGGGTAGGAGATTTCATTCTGATGCACTTTTTGTTAAATTAGTGTAACTTCTCTTTACAATTCGATAGCAACCGATTAGTTCAGCAGTTAGTTAAAACAAAGTGGAAGCTATAAAACGCTAAAAACATCAGCCAATCCTACAAGGCGCACCTGCGCTTATAGTTGGCTGGTTGGCTGCTCTCTTCCTGCTCTGCGTGCATCAGAGAGGTACGTGCATGATGGCCAAAGTCACAGACTGGTTAGGAGGCGTGGCTTCAGGGTGAGCTCCGAGAGAACGGGGCATGTGTTTACTTTCAAAACTGGCTGACTCTCACTGAGTTTTCAAAATCTCCTACCCTACCTTTAAACAGGACAGGGGGTTATTTAAAAATCCATTTAAATCACACAAATTCATGACATTAAACTCATTTTTTTTGCCATTTTCGGCTAACATCGGAACAAGTCCCCGCCCGCATGAACATGAAGAGATGCAGCCGCAGAAAGACACCCACATGTTCCATTTTCAAGGAAATAAATATTGACCTCAGGAGGAGACTGTTCTTAGCATTGTATATAGCAAATGGCAGAGTGAGACCAGCCACATCATGTCATGTCTGTGTATCTCGGTCCAACCCAAACATCTGGACATATATAACATACGTATGCATTTGGAACTGAACTCTTGATATATACTGTGTGACATTGCAGATTTACATTATACTGCAGGAAAACAGATGAGATAAATAGGCCTAGCACCTTTCAATGATGGTCTTATTTTTACTTTTGTAAACTTAATGTCTGCATTATGCTCTCTGTATCAGCCTGTTAGCATTGTGTGGTAATTGCATGGTAGCTTGTTAGCAGGTGTAGCTAAACAAAATCATTTGTTCTATTTTGGGACATTTATTTTTATCTGGAGGCAAATATCACACAGGAAAAACACTTAACTGTTATTTTTATTTCACTCTAAATCAATGCTGTGCAATAAAATGGCAGAACAATTAGGCTATCGTGCTTCTGCCACTACATTTACTCTAACATGCAATAATAATAAACAATGTTGAAGTCCTAATTAGGCACAATTATATTATTATATTATAATGTTCTCTCTGAACTTTGGTTATCTCTTATCAACCATCAGTGCATTATTGCAGCTCCTTAATATAGGGGATGAAGCCAGTGGGATCATTCAGGAAGGAAATTAGTCATGGATGTTAGTGAGAACCCCCACCACCCCACCCCACCTCCACACACACCGACCAGCACTCACTCCAGTTCAGCTTGTTTTATGGACTGGGAGGGTGTGCATGCGCTTCAGTCACGAGCAAAGGAAAGGGAAATCATTGTAAATTCCATTCAGTGCATCCTTCTGACAAAACCAAAAAAAGAAACGTGTTTTTTTTCCTCTCTCTCTTTTCGGACACTTGAGCTCGGACCTCTGGGCAGAGAAGACTATACAGACAGCACCTGAGTTCTATCCCTCCATTCACGGACATTCAATCAAACCATCTCCACGAAGACTTTTATTATTAATATTTGTATTAAAAAAAACTTTGCTCAGGCTTCTATTCTACTGGACCGGGAGATCTTGAGATGAAGACAGATTTAACGTTTTTCTGTCGGACTTGGATTGGAATAGCATATGCCTCAGGTGAGAAGACTTTTACTCAGTCTGAAAGTTTGGAGCGCACAACTTATATATTATTGCGTGGAAAATGTGTTTACGCATTGATCCATTTTGATTTCTTTAGAGGCTTTGGGTTTTATTCGGTCTGACAACTGAGCCAGGTAGACTCTGAATGTTTGGGCATTTGTGTGTGCGCCAACTTCTTTCTGTGCTTTTAGCTGCAAATTGAATTTCTTTCTACATTTTGTTCAAACTAATGCGTAATAAACCTTAGGCTACATATTATCCCAACTCCTTCTGTCAGCAGTACATTTTCATTATATTTTGGAATTCACCATTTACCACTTAGGAATGACTGAGAGTTTGCCTCTCAGTGTGGGGCTGAATTACTGCGCCTAGATACGCAGAGGCTCCAAGTCTGCATGCAGATAGGCACTAGGGGGAGGCATGCTGTTGTTGTGTTTGATAAAGATGCTGCTGCTGCTGCTGCTAATTGGTGATGCTACAAACTCAGGGAGAGGAAAGCTTGCAGGTTATGTTGTGTTGAGTTTGAGTGACTTTATGTATGGAGGCCACATATACAATTTGTAGGCAGAGTGGGAGGAGAGCCCACTGATGATGTCATGTGGGAGTGGGAGGATGGTGATCCAGATCTCTCTCTCTCTATAATCTGATTTTTTTTTTAGAGACAGTCTGGCTCTGGCTCCATATTTGAAATAATGCATGGCTGCTATGTTATGGTTGTATGCAGTTGAATTGAACAGCTGTTCATAAACAACAAGGAATAGTTTTGTGAAGGGGAAGTTGCCATATGCCTGAATCATAACACTGAACTGGGCTGGACGGGTCACATACACCCAGAACAGGAAGACATTTAGTCCTCATTTGCAGTAGAAATGAAAATGTTCTTCTGTCCAAATTGCATTGCAGCACTGAAACAATGAGACATACATAAACAATCTAACGTTCTTCCTCTTATTGCACAAACATAATCTATATATTGTGTGTAGAGTTTGTCCAAACCTGACCTCCATCCTTCTCCACTGCTGCTGAAAGCTCAATATATCACAAATATCTTGGAGGCAGAGTGCTTCACATCTCACATTTTTCAAGTACAGCCTCTCAGTGGGGACCTGTGGGATAGTATGTCACATAAAGGTGGAGGGGTGAGAGAATGGGGGCATGTTCTGGCTTTCTGCTGCTTTTTGGAATCACTTCAGGCTGAACTTTAACATGTGTGTCATGGATAGAGGTTTCCATCGATGGTACAGTCATACTGAGGGTTAAGTGTACACTTTCCGTAAAAAATATCTCTTTGGTGGCAACTTCAAGATAAAGGCGATGAAGTTTGAGTGGAGTAATTTGCCTTGTGTCTGACTAAAAGTTGTGTTTTTAGGAGATTAAAATTCTCGGATTTGTCCGCAGGGTTTTCTTAACCTTCCTTACCCTCGCGGATTTCTTTCAAAATCCAAATATGTGTGACATTAAAAAGACACTTCTGGGTCTGATGCAAGCATGATGAGAGCACCGGCTTCTTATTATTACGATCAGGGGTGAAGATTGAGGGAGAGTGTATTGTAGACCTGCCAGCCCAGAAGTCATTGTCATTTTAAGTGGGGAAAAAGATGTAATTTATGCAGCAGCTGCATTTATAAAGCTTCAAGATTTCACCCTGAGCCATTTTCTGCCATCTTCCTGTCACGCTCTGTCTCTGGTTTGAATTATGGTGGTTCCAAAACAGATACAGAGTCTTATTTGAGAAAGACATTGCAGTGCAACTGTTTCTGGTGCATCATTCAGATCAAATCAATTGTCGTTAATTGATATGTCTTCTCACAATTTCCTTGTTTATGTTGCAGCATTAACAACATATTGAAATCCTTCTCAGTCATAAAGAACACATAGAAAGGAGGGAATCTTTTTTTAAGCTGAGCTCTGTAGCCAAATGATCTTTGGCTTACTGTGTGTGTTTTGGGTGTGCTGATATTTCTTTTAGCAGTGTGTTTTCTGTACGCATACCTCTGCTTGATCAGATCATCCCAGAAATCTGAGTCTCAACTCTGGGTATTATTCTAGTTGTCCACTTATAGAGGTCAAGTTGTTTTAGCCAACAATAACCCCCAATTCCCAGTACTGATCTCAGGATTCAACCTCAGGACTCTTAGGAGCAGACTTACGGCGTCTGTCCTTGAATGTCTTGTTCTATCAGCTGGAGAGCAGCTCGGGATGAGAGAGGAATGCCGCCGCCAGTGCTCCGTGTGGGAAGGTCTCTGCAGTAAAGTCCAAATAAATAGGGAGTCCAGTGCCTCACTCATCACTGGCATCTAAGCAGCGAGACCCTTTAGGCATTTGGATGTCTGGTCACTCACTTTCTCATCATGCTAAAGCACCAACACCCCACATATGACTACAGCTGAGAGATAAGCTCTTTCAACACCAGGAATCTGCAGCAAAAGCCAAATATGTGTCGTACTCTGTGTTGGATAGTTTATGAAAACCATCTGTTTTCATATTTTTGACCCCTCCATGCTTTTTGTGCCCAGTTCCATGGCTAATGGCAGTGGCAATTGGTTGGTCCAGTTCCAGACAGAAATACCTCAAAAAGAGTTTGATTGACTGTCATTTATTGTAAAGGCTCCCTGGAATTTCCCCCAGCTTTAAGGAGTATTTTAAAAAGTTGACAGCTTCTGGATCAGTTAATGATTAGTGTCACATGCAATTTGGTTTAGACATCAATAACACCTGGTTATGTTTAGTAAGAGATACTAATCTGTGTTAATATAGATGTGTATATATATATACATATTAACCCAGATTTTATATATATATATACTGTGTGTGTGTATATATATATATATATATATATATATATATATAACATTAAAATGCTGATTTTAGCATTTAGTACAGACCACTCCTGTTGCAAAGTTAATACAGTGTATATATAGTGTCTGTTACATTTTATATTCTATATATTACATAACTAGCAGAGCCTTAATGACTGATTTGAGGACTGTGTGCCAATGCGCTCTGCCCCACACTTCCTGTACAACTGCAGCTTGTACAGTGAAGAATACCAAAGAGGCTGCTTGTGTTACAGACAGGTCGCTGTAGCAGCCATTTTAATATCACCCCCTAGTTATTTCAGGTTAAAAAGATTATGTCTGCAAGTGTAAATAACCACAAGACAGACACACCACAGTTTCAGTGCTCATATGTAAAAAAGTCAGAAATAATTGTGCCGTGAATGAAAAATAGAAAGACTTTCAAACCCCTGGCTCCTTTCTCACCTCTGCACAGCTGGCCAATCACAGCGTAAAGTGGGTGTGAATGTCGGATTACTGAAATCGTCTGACACCCCCCTGCAGTTTCTGAGCTGTTAAGTCAGCTGATGAAGCATGCAGGTTGTTGGTCCTCTCATTGCTTCATCCACCACAACAAAGAACAATTAGGTGTTTGGACGGTTCTCACCTCTGTCTGACTGCACATAACTGCTCGGTCCTCTGAGAATCAATAGCACTGTTGTCTCTCCGTGAAAGCCTGACTTGCCTGTTAAATTATGAGTTATAAAAGGAAGGTAATTAAAGCTTTTTAAAGTCTTTTCAGTCCCATTCCTTCCTGGTCTTTTTCAGTGTTCCTACTGTGCAAATGAAATGTTAGTCACAGCAGGCTCCCGTTTACTTGCATTCTTAAAACGCTCTCCCACACTCAGAATAATTACCATGCAGAAGAGGTATAACCTATTGATTTGCTTCCTGTCTCTCACTCTCTCCGTCCTTTCAATTGCATATCAGAGTGTCATTGTTGCAGTCAGCACATAGACAGTGTTTTAGTGATGCTTGCTCGCTGAGTACTTGAACTATGATTCTCTTAGTGTATAAAACCCCACATGGAAGGATTTAGTGCACAAAGTGCTTTTACCCAGCAGCTGCCATTTTTAAGGGAAATAACAGATGATCATGGAGGAGACATTTCTCTGCTCAGCTTAAATCTCGGCAAGACGGTGTGACTTGCTGAGAGGTTGATCAATAAAGTAGTGAAAAAGTACAAAAGCTTCGATGTTACAAATCCTCTTTAATATGCTGAGCTAATGCTGTGAGATTCTTTATGCTCTGTGGTATCTATTGCCGGACCTGTTTGGACCCTGGACCTTGGGATAAGATAGCTGCATGACAGTTATTACTACAAACAGCCTTTGTTGCCTAGAAACATGCATCATTTAGAGCACTTAGCTGTTAATTATGAGCCACTAAATCTCTATTACTTTCAAATTGTTGCTTCTTGTGTGTGTGTATAGGCTTGCAACTTGGAGGTCTGAGTAGTGGTCTCTCACACCTCTTGCCATACTTCGTAGGTCACCTTAGGTTCATGGGAAAGCATCCATTGGCAAAGCCTGAGGAAATTGCCATCTTCCCTCCCTTTAGGCATTCAGCACCATAATTGTTGACCCGGTACTCCCTGCTTTGCCCTTGTTTTCTCCACCATCTGAAGCTGCAGCAGCGAACAGGGGGATTTGATGTTAGGTTACAAGCAGAGTAATGGGGGCTCCTCAAAATGTAGCCACTGAGAAATGTCAATGCGAGCAGCCAGGTCATGGTTTTACCAGAATGTCCTTAGCAGGGGAAGCCATTTTTCAGTGATAAAAATGATGACAAGCAAAAAAAAAAAAATTACTGCCTCAAAGGAAGGGCTTAAGCTGTCCGGTGTGCCTGCGAGGCCGTTACAGGAAGGTTTAGTCAGGGACAGAGGTTTAGACATAGGAAGCTGGCCCAGATGGCTTGTCACCGCATCCTTAATTTTGCACCCCTCCTCTGGCAGGATGTTGGAATGGCCCCTCTCCTCCAGTAATGGAGAGGACAGGGACGTAGTGGATGTCATCCACCTCTGTAGTAACAATGAAATCAAAGCGGAGCTGCCAGTCAGGCCGTCGCCTGCGTTTGGCCCGGCCTTGTGTCCAGATGACAGAGGAAGTGGAGTTTATTTTTTTTCAAAGACACAGAGATAGAGAAAGAGAGGGAGAGTTGTGTTTTAGCCTGAGGCTGGCTGACTCCACATCCAAAGAGCAGGTCTGCTCAGTGGCCTGCTTGGCCTCCTGTTCCTCGCCAGAGCACCAGCTTTGGCCCTTTGCCACAGACTGTGTCACTGAAGTAACTGTGCTGTCATGCTGTCTCTTTTTAACCTTTGCCCACAACAGCAAATTACATGTGCAATGTAATTCAAGTAGTTTGAATTTGCTTAAACTCTGTTTAAAGGAGGTGACAGCTGCATCCGAATGGCCTTTAAAAGCCTCATCACACAGCAGCAGTACCTCTTCAGAATTACTGTATCTGTTAAAACCTCTGTCTTTATTTTTGAATGGCTCCCCTGGCTCATCTCTGAGGAAAAACTACATTTGTTTACACAAGGTTCCTCTTTTCCTGTTCCTGTCATGTGACCGATCAGAGATAAAACTACAGAGGTGCAGGGGAAAAATGCACAACGCTTCTTCACTGTCAATAAAAAAGGGAAGTGGGAGAAGCGCTAACACGATAAAAAACAGGAAATTTGCTAGCAATAAAATACACTGCTGTGCTTTTCACAGCAGCTTTAATATGCTTTGTGTGGTACTGACGGAGAGAGGAGCTCTCATCTTCATGCTCACCTTTAATGCTCAGAACTCTCTGCCTGCCCTGCATCTGTCGGCATGTCGGAGAAGCTTAACTGGCTTAGAGTGCCTTATGGCGTCGAAGCTCCTTCCCCTCTGTGCATGTGTGTGTGTAGGATTTACAGTATCTCGTCAGCAGGTGTTCTCCACAGGTGAAAAAGTCCAGTTTTAGTGCAAAACTGTGACAAGACCACAAGCAAGAGCCGAAGGAAATGTGAAGGACATCTAACTGGGTTAAAGTTTAAAGTTCATTTTGAGATAACTCCTATAATGTGTTTGTTTTTTTGGGGAAAAGTTATTTATTGATATTTAGAATGAGAGAGATAAAGCCACGCTGACACGGTGTCTTGGTGTGTGGGAGCAGCAGAAGTGGGAACAATTAATTTGAGACACGTTTGTATGATTTATAGATTTGTTCCATGGTTTAGGGACAGTGGACTGCAGTACATTCTGCATTTTTTGTACCTTTTATTACTTTGTGGGAACTCTGCCTTTGTCACATTTGACAGGATACAGATAATGTTGGGAAGGTTACTGTAAACACTCTTCAGCTTCAACATTGTCTTACATGGTCTTGTAACACTGGAAGGATTATCTCTTAGGGGACATTAAAGATTCTCTCTCTCTGAATGAATGTGGCTTTCGTATACGATCGTTACAGCAGTCACTTTGAAGGCTTAATTTTGATTTGACCTTTAATTCTCAAATGCCCTCATCCATAAAACACAGAATACATAAACGACTTTCAGTGACTCACCAAGACCAATGTCCTCAAACAGGACATATGGGGTAGATGATAGGATTAAGCCTGCTCCAGTCTTTCACCCAGTTTTAGGCACCAAAACTATCTGTTTTTGGCAAAGAGTGGATTTGATTTAAAAATCTGTGGCTTCCTTGGTGGTAAAGCCTAACCTTAGCCAGTATTTTTTTTATTCTAAACCCAGCTGTGATTAAAAACAAACGTAACTGCAGCCGAAAACCAAACAGGTCTCAGTGTCAGGGGGACTCAAACCTCAGTCTACTGAGTAAAAGTCTCTGTGTTGCATATTTATTTTATATGACTGAAGTAAGTTGTTGCACTTGGATGCATCAGTCTGTCTTTTGCACCTCTTCTGACCCTTCAGAATAAATAAAGAGTAACCAGTTGCACATCTCTCCTCCCTGCCAACCAGGTATGTGAAGCTGAAACATCAAAGTGCAGCCTGGTGCACACGCTGAGGGATCGGGCACAAATGTCCTTGAGAAATTCTCACTTGTGCTCACATACATACATACATACATACATCTGGTGCTCCCATCACTACAGAGGCATGCAGCCTAGAAGAGGCAGCTGCGTGAACCCATGTGTCTAATGTAACCATCTCTTTATTATTATGTCTGTGACATGTTTGGCATGTTTGAGAACAAGACCAGCCTCGTCCTTATCTGAATTACATTTTTACCTACCAAAACACTTAAACAAATATTTTTCAAATCTTGACGTTTGCCTGGCAGAGCCATCTGGACCTGGTGCAGAGTACACACATTACTCCCACAGCAAGGATGGCTTTTCACAACAACAAGGAGAAATCACCTTTCTCCAGACAAAACTCTAGTTCTTTCCAAGGACGTACTCAGTGATCTGTTTCTCTGGCACAGCGTCAAATGACTGTCAGTGAAACCTTCATCAGAATTTCATTAGTTTTAAAAAAAAATCCCCAGTGATCAGTGTGTCAGACAACTCAGAGCAGAAGTGTATCAAGTCATTAGAGCCACTGTCATTTCAAGCACTCCAGAGCACAGATAATTAACGCTTTATTATCAGACAGTGCTAACGCTGCCTTTATCTGCCTGAAGTGTTCTACATGTATAAACTACGTGTGTTTATATCCTGAGTAATCGTGTGATAACAGAGGGAGTAAGTGAGCTTGGAATTACTGTGTTTTATCTTCGCAGTGTAAAAACCGATGCTGCTTTTTGTTGGTAGAGGCTAATCATCCAAAGCCGCTGCTTATCTCTGCACCACCAGCTGGAATGCATGGGAAAAGAGGAGAACCAGGCTCAAATATTTTTCTGGCTCGCTGCCCATGTTCACATTTGTGAAGTAGTTGTCAAAGAGCCAATCTACATCCATTTGAGTTTTTTAGGCCAATGAAACATTGAAACATGTTGTTTCAGTCCTACATGTTGTTACAGAACTTTTTCTTCAAACTTATGGTTAAAATAATGAGGCGTCCATATGTTTATACATAAAGATTGGATTGAATATTGATGACCTGGATGACTGAGAATAATATAAACTTCTATGATAAATTAAATAAAAATCAACTTAAAGTTCAAATACAAACTTTTCTTTGGTGCATGAGTAATGTTGTGTCCTTAAACCAATGTTCTCTGCTGCTGCTCCGCTTACTCATCGTCCACCTACATAACTGTCTGTGCTGACTGTCCTCCAGCTGAAACTGGTGTCTGGGAACAAAGGCTTTACAATATGTATGGCGACTGTTAACCTTTTTCCACAATCAAATACAGATGAGATAAATGAGCTAACTGAGTGATAACAGTCATAACAATCTGTCATGAAAAGCAGCATGAAAGGTCACAGCAGGAAAATGTGTTTATTATCGTGACAAGATATGCTATCAGCCATGATCCTCCATGAATGGATGTGGTTTTTTTTAAACAGATAGTAATAGGATGATATTTTTTCAAACCGTTTTACATCACTGATAGGCTGAAAGCATTATACAGTGGAGATTCTGACATCCGGAGGTCCTACTCAGCCGGATATAGCCGGATTGAGCGCGGATGGGCGTGTGCAATAGCCGGATAAAAATACGTATGCATCTGGATTCTATCCAACTCAAGCTGGATTGACCTTCCCCAGTCTGAACGGGGTCAAACTTATCAACCTGTACAGAGTAAATCCCCTTTTCCCACCTCTCATCAATCTAAAGTTTCCAACCAGCAGCACGGCTGGTTTTGTTGTTTTGGCCTGCAGTCATATGTTACCCCAGCATATAGTAAGTTATGACTTTGTGACAATTCCGTAAGAGAGAGAGCCACTCAGGATGACAGGTTATATATAAAAGAGCTGGAGTCTTGATGAGGCACACATTGTCCTCAAACTCACCCTGGAAGTAGACGATGTCAGGGGGTGCAGAGCTCAGAGCACACCGGCTTCATTTGTCATGAATTCTATCAGTTTGAATGATCTGTGAAATATTTGGCCGGACTTCAAAAAGCTCTTAGCTTGACTCCAAGTGGGTGTAATGGCTTTTTTTGCCTTCGGGTGTGAGACACTCTCACTACTCTTGCTGAAGTGTGATAGACAAATCTATTGTGAGCCGTGAACAGCTCAGATGACCAAAACTTAAGTTTTCTTTTTTGATATATTAAACATTTCTTTTCCACCCCCAAATACAATAGTACGCCTCCAAGCAGCTTCATGTTTTATCTCTCATGCCAATCAGTTGTGACATTTCAATAAGACTTACAATTTGCATCCTGTCTGTCAGTCGGTGATCTCTTAACAGATTGTGAGGGGAAGCATCCATCACTGAGACTCTGGGATTTGGTTCACAGCTCATCACTCAGTCTGTACATCTAGCAGTAGAATAATGTACATCAACTTATACATAAGAGTCTCACATTTCCCTGTGATACCCCTCAATCCATGGTGTGTTGGCTGGCAACTATGTGCTGAGTATAAATGTGTAAATGTCAGAGATTCTTTATTCTTGGAATACATCTGAACATTGTAATCTCACTGTGTGCGTTTTTATATTAAATAAGAAGCAACAACAGTGTCAGACATGTTGGTGGCGGTGTGTGTGTGCTATCTACCGCCATGTCTTCATTATTTCCACTATGGGGGCTCCACATTGTGGCTTTAAAGTCATTTAACCAAGCAACTTGTTTCTTAAAAAAATGTTTAATGGTAAAGTTTAAGAAAAGCTAATAGTCCTGTTTGAAAGAAACCACAATAGCTTTTTACAAAAGAATTGGAAATAAACACCCAACCATCCACCACCGCCTCCCCCTGAATATCACACCACAGCCCATCTCTGACATGCATCTGAATCTGAATGTGTCTGCTCCATTTATATTGCTGAATTTAAAATATGAAGACTTTGGCTGAACACGGACAGCATTCACAAGCAGATGAAATATATGGCAGAGAGACAGGAATGTGTCATCCTTAACCCAACCAAATAAATGTATAATGCCTTTCTCACACACACTCAACATGTAAAGTTGCAAAACTGCCAGCAGATACAGAGCAACTCCTCAGTGAAGAATCTGACTCCTGAGCATCTCTTCACCTGCTTATTATGAGCTGTCTGTATGCATATAGAGATTGTAACTGTATGATAGTGTGTAAATTAAACAAAATGTATGAAGCTATTTCATAATAAACTGATCGTTAGATATGGCAGGTTTATCACATGCTGTGTTTCCAGGTTTGATGTATAGTAAGCGCAGGCATTATATCAGTAGGAAGGTGTGGGAGGTCCAGCTCATCTTAAAGACTGAGACCGGACTGAAGGAGCACATCTCCTTCCTCAGTGTGTGTGTGTGTGTGAAGGATATCTGCTCCTCCTAAAATAGCGGAAAGTGGATGCTGTCCTGACAGGAATTTCCTTTCTCACTTTCCTTGTCCGTAGCTTCTGGGGGGTCCCATGTTGGCCCCCTGTGTCTCTCTGACACTGACCACTGCTTAGCTTTAGAGCTTTTCAAGGTGTGAGGAAGAGCAGACAAAGCTGCGCTGTGCTGTAGAGAGGTGGTGATGGGACTGGAGCTGATGTCAGGTTCACATCAGAGCTGAGACAATATGTTGGGAAACTTTGCTTCTCCTCTGAGGCCGAGTTAAAGATCTCTGAAAAAGAGGGGAAGGAATATCCTGCTGCGAGCCAAGCTGTGAATGATTCATGGACTGCCACCACTTCCCACTTCAACCTTCAACATGTTTGTTTTCTGTCACAATCACTCATCTGTTGTTGTTCTGTGGGGTTTAAATATGTGTTATGAATATCATCATCAGTTTCAATATAAATGCAAAGACAGCAACAGCTGTCACTAGTGAAATGTGTAATGATGTTATTAATCATATTTAATAAGCGACAGGGGACTACAGGCAGTAATCACTGGTGTTGTTTGTCACACAAATCAGTTGCACTTTGCTATTGCAGGCTGACCTCTGAAAGTTTTCTGGATGCCTGTTGAGTTGTGACTGCTCTTGGAAGCTGTCTGTGCTGATCACTCTCCTTCAGCTGACATCAGCCTTTGCTGTAAACATGACTAACAAAATATTTACAACAGAATAACTTTGTTGGATTGTGCTTCCTGGGCAGCAGGATGTGTTTGAGGGACGGGGTTTGTGTACAGCTGTCCTGAACGCTGGGTTTTGATTGGCAGCAGGTCATGACTGACTGTTGTGAAAGCGTTGCTGCTGCTGCTGCTGCTTCCTGCTCTGTTGTCTGTGTATTTGAAGACTTGTGAGTCAATGTCTTATGTAAAATCTGCATATGCTGCTCTGCATGACCCTGAGTACTTTTGTTTGCCTATAAAAGAAATAATATTGATCCATTGTAGGCTTTTAGATATTGCTCTATTTCTCCTTGAATAGGTAGAAAAGGGAGAGCTGGGAAGGTGCACCTTTGTAGCACCTTTATTACAGCACCATCATTTTCAAACAGAGTCGGATGTGAAAAATGATTATCATTTGTTTTGTTCATGCACAGAAAGCCTTTTTAGTCTCTGCTGCTGCTCTGTGTGTGTTTTCATCTCTAATGGTATCCAGGTGGGGCATAAGTCATGGTGGCAGTTTATTTATGATAGACTAGGTGTGGAGACTCACAAAGCATTAATAGCACCCTGAGGGGACTCTGGGACGGTAATGACGTTTTTCGACCGGCCGTATTAACCAGGCGCAAGTTGGTGTGAATGCACTGGTAATGAATCAAGGACAAATGGTCTTTGCAGCTATTTCAGTGGAGAAGGCAGGGAGCTCAGAGCAACATTTCCCCATGAGTGGGCCATGATTTCTCAGCCTGGGTGTTTTTAAGTATGGGGGACCGACCGTTTTAGCCGCAGATTGCCTTACAGCTTGTAAATGTAATTATCGACGTGTCTGATTTCAGATTCCTGATGTGTTTCGGAGATTTGACAGGCTACCAGCGGCTCTGTCAAAACCACAAGGTCCTCACTGACCCATGTAACATGAATCTAACACAGTTGCCGTCTTCCTTCCCTCAGCTCTGGTGATAGGCTTTTCTATGCCTCCACCCATCCTCGACAGCTCCACAGACGACCTAGTGATCCCAGTCCATACAACACTTAGTATTACATGCAGGTGAGTGTGAGTGTGTGTAATGTGCTCCAACAAAAGAAATGCTGCTTATCAGTGATGCAATCATTTTGAAGGCTGGATTGAAGCTTGATGGAAAGCAGAGTCATTTATTTATGAATCTTAAAATCATGTTGTTTTTCTCAGCTCTATAAACACAGATTAACAAACACAGATTACTAGATATTGGGTTTGGATATGAAAAACCTCTGAACACAAAAGCCTTTTTGTTAGCCTTTTTGAAAAAAAAAGTTCACTCTCCTCCTTGTTTAAACACACAAACAAAGGCCATGGGTCCTGTTATTCTAAATCACAGCCAGCACTGATTTTAACTGAGCGCATATGTGAGATAGGATTCAGTTTTAAAAATCATCCTTGATCCTTATGAAATCTCAGCTGTGCTGTCTGTTGCCAAGCTGTCACTCCATTAACCATTT
The DNA here is from genome assembly GCF_900634625.1 of Parambassis ranga. Taxonomy (NCBI): domain Eukaryota; kingdom Metazoa; phylum Chordata; class Actinopteri; family Ambassidae; genus Parambassis; species Parambassis ranga. The sequence continues at coordinate 9,281,892 of NC_041031.1, forward strand.
CATGCCCGTGGTAAAGAAAAAAATAAGTTTTCTTGGAAAGCTGGGGATACTGTTGGCTTTCTCCCAACACAGGACTTAAACAGCAGAGTAAATCTCCAGGGGGAGAAAATCAGATTCATTTTAGCCAATTTATGCTCTGACGTGTACATTTTTCTAGAATCTGGATAGAAATGTGTTACTCACAGGGGCTGGGAAATAACCCACAAAATACTGTCAGTGCTCTCTGTCATTTTCTGCTTTTTTCCAGCCACCACATTTTGGCAATGTCTACACCATGTGGACATTTGTATTTGATGGAGTCTCAGCAGGTGTTGAAAGCACAGCTATCAGATATCAGAGAGCCATTATGATTCCATTCAATCTCACTCATGATGCCTCTAGGTTAACATAACTGAATCTATGTGATAAACAGGGGATGTGTGGAGGACTTCAAAACATCACACACAAACACTTCTCAAATGTCATGGTTATGGACACTGACTCATAGAAAGTACTGTGTGTTCCATGTTATTTGGATGTTGTCTCCTCAGGGGACAGCGCACATTGACTTGGACCTGGCCTGATCAAACCCTGATCGGACAGGAGCTAACCGACCGTCAGGCCCAGCTCCTGACCACCAGGGCCCCCGAGCAGAAGGTGGTCTTTGTCAGCGAGTGTCCAGGCCAGCCTGGGAGGCCGTACTGCAAGAGGCTGGTCCTGGACAAGGCGCAGGGCAAAGACACGGGCTACTACCGCTGCTCTTATAAGGATGTCAAGGCCGTCATTGACGGCACCACTGCCGTCAGCATTTATGTCTTTGTTAGGGGTGAGTCACACACTCCTCCAGCACCTCTGGTGCACACACACACACACACACACACACACATCCTAATAGACTGACGTAAACCTGCTTCAAAATGAAAACTGAATATATTTAAACTTCATTATAAAAGACTGGTTCAATCTTTTTTCCACTCCATTTAAAGGTAATTGTCAGAGTGAAATTAAACTGTCCAACCAATTTCTATTTAGACATCAATTTAGGAAGTAGTGAGTCTGCATGTTTTATCTTCCTGTCTGGTCTGCTGCTGTCTGGAGAACCCAGTCTTTTTAGTTTCTGTTTTCCTTGGGAGGTCCACAAGAAAAACCTTCGCTGACAGATCTTCTGTTTAAATACTACTTCGATATCAAAGCAGCATTATTAGAAATGGAAGTTGTTGAGTTCACCCCAGTGACACCCAGGAAGCTGGCAGGATCAGTGTTTCGGAAATTAGAGATGTAGAGTCTGTGATAAAGGCACGACTGACCAGCCCTTTCACTTTTATAATTAGAGGAAGGATATATTGTTCATTTCTGGAGAGTGAAATGTAGCAACAAGTGGTGTTGAATTCAACATGTTATGGTTCTCTTTAGTGGTTTGAGTGCCTTTATTTTGTTATTAGTTCTATTATAGGTCATTTCCTGAGGCACACAGACATCATTCAGTTTGAAGCTAGCTGGTTAGCATGCTAACTTTAATATATCTCTGTAACCCAGAACATGGCCATAGGTGTTTACATACTGTTAATCATTTCAGATCATTTGTTTTCCTTTTTGTTACAGTACTAGCCTTCCAAACTGTCAAGAGCTGCCTCTTTAGTTTTCCCTCACTCCACACTCCACTGTGGCAGCGATAGAGAGGTTGATTGTCATGTAGGGGAATCCTGCTGACCAGTCCACTCATGTGAAACATCTGTTTATTCCCTCTGACAGGGTGCCAAAACAGTTTCCACAGATCTAACCAGGGGGCTGATAAGAAGCAGATGAATTTGCAGCCGTAAATTAAAGGCAGTCAGCATTAGGATGCAGAGGGGACACATGTGGGTTCTGTTAAACAGGCAGATGTCGAGTCTTTACCCCGCCCGTGCTGCATGCTGTCCTCTGAAGGCTCACGCACACATATGACTGTACAGTATGACCTGAATGTGGGATATCTATAAGCTTGCATACATTTAAAATACACAAACATTTCTCTCACTATAGCTTCAACCCACAAACTAAAACATCTTGCAGCCTCGGGTGGAACACCTCCTAAACTGACCGCCTTCTAAAACCTGCAGTGATTTATTGAGAGGAACTTAAACTACGAGGGGCTGTGTATTATTTCTATTTCTCGTGTGTGTATTCAGACCACCGCAGGGCAGAAATACAAACCCCTCGATAAGACCTCTTGTTTGGCCTCGCAGCAACTTTAAGTGATAGCTTTGAGTGCTGCAGAAAAAAAAATGTGCAAATAATAGAAGGCTTAGTGTGGGTGAAAAAAAGAAATAAAAGAATCAAGCAGGTCGTAGTCATACAACAGCTCTGCCTGCTGTACAAAATGTGCTGGTATTGACAGGAATGCCAGGGAGATAAGCATTTTTATAATAGTGTGTCTCTTGTTGTGAGAATAGGATTTTGCAGTGATAACAGCTGCAGTGTAAATTGGTGACACGGTTGCTGTGATGCCTCCCAAAGCCCTGTGTATCACTAGCTGTATGTAGACAAATGAAAAAGGGAGAAATAAAAGCATTAAAGACAAAGCACAGGAGAGATGTTTTCCAGCTTGAGGTGAAATTGTCACACTGTTCAGAGGAGGATTAAACCCCTCAGCTGTCTCTCAGCCGACGTGTAATAGCAGTTCTTAATGCTGTACGCGGTGTGAGGACAGACAAGCTGCTGGGTAATGATGATAAACTCCACATAAAGACGAGTCCTTGGGGGTCATTATTAGACGGTGAGAGATCTGACTGTCTGTTCATGAAGTTAGCTCAGTAATAGATGCCATTACCCCAGCTGGTATCAGGGTTACCCTTTAACAGCTCTGTCTTTTCCATCTGCATCCAGACCCCGAGCAGCCCTTCCTCAGAAGACGTGTCGAGAACCAGGGCCAACTGAATGACCTGGAGACCATTTTAATCACACGCCTCTCCACACACGTCACAGTGCCCTGTCTGGTCACAGTGCCCGACCTGAATGTCACTCTCCACACGGTGTGCACAGTCTTTCCTAGCTCAAATTGAAGCTGTCAGTGACGATGTGATCGATGATCTGAGCTCCCTGCAATTATTTCTTTCTGTGTCTGTGTGTCATTTCAGTATCCCACGCCTCTGGATAATAATGGGATGACATGGGATAACAAGCGAGGCTGGTCCATCCCCAGACAAATTATAGACAGTGCACCGATGCTCATTGGAGTTTCGTGTTTGGCCATGCTGGAAGGCAAACCTCACCAGTCTGCCAGTTACCTGATCCACACCACAGGTAAAAAACACACTGTGTTCACTCCAGAGTCCAGTCTCAGTTTCAGCACTGAGACCAGCAGAGATCCTGCAAAACTTTGACTTAAGCTGTTACAAAAACAGTCCTGACCCAGGACAAATATTTGAATTAGATTCGAGACTGTTGCTGAAAGAGAAATTAGCTGTGGAAATCTAAGGTGGTGTAAGACCGACTGCCTGGCAGTTACTGAGCCAATTATCCCTCCCTGCAGATGATTTCAAGGCTTTTATTTAATTATGTCATTTCCTCAAAAACAACTCCCATTTTTTTCATATAGGACAGGAGACGTTATGCAAGCAGAACGCACAGAAAAGAAGAACAAGAAGGGAAGGCATAATTAAATTTTTAGGAAATTAAAGATGAAGAGGCGATGAGGCTTTATGTGGAGGTTCCCTTTTATTGGAACTGAACTCTGTGGGACCCAAAAGTCTCTTTGCTATGCTGTGTGAGATCATTCACCTCTCTCTTCAGATGCTGAAAGGAAACTCATACCCAGCGCCTCAGGCCAAAAGTAATAGCTGCATCAGTCAGGGAAGAAACTTTCGCTCTGAACATTGATGGAGTGTTTAAACAATCAGGCAATTATGCTCTGCAGCGCTGACGTCGCCTGCACACATTTCCTTAACACGTTATGTCATTGACTGCAGCTTGAACATTAGGTACACTGGTCAAAGCTTTGCTGCTTTTTCTCTTTCTTATCTTTAATTGAAGCTTCACAGTATGTGACTATAATTGCCTTCAGTGATATAGTCTGACACATGAATGGAAATAGTGCGAGGTTGTGACAGACAGGTTCTTTATAGTAGGATGGCTGCTCTGGTCCAAAGGAAAGTCATTTCCTCTGGCCCTGCGAGGAAGGAAAAACTGCTGACGATGTCACTCTGACCCCTCTCACTGTCTCCCTCCCTCCCTGCTTCTGTCCGACCATTTCTCCCTCCCCCTTTTTCCCGGACAGGAAGTCAGGTTTACGATGTCAAGCTGTTTCCTGAGGACCCAGTAGAGCTGATAGTGGGGGAGGCCCTCACCCTGAACTGCACGGCGCTAGTAGAGTTCGACACCGGGGTGAACTTTCAGTGGTCTTACCCAGGCAAAGAGGTACATGGCCACATGTGTCCATCACGGAACAGCAAACCTGGATTAAACATGTTGTTTGATGCTACTCACAGTTCTCCTCATTAGACCAACAGGTGGGTGGAGACTAAGCCTCTTCGTGAAGCTCTGTCTCATGCTACAGAGGCTGTTAGCATCCTGACCGTCCACAGTGTCAATGTCACAGACACTGGCCTCTACAGCTGCAACGTCACCAGCATAGACTCAGAAAAAACCCAACAAACTCAGGTCATAGTTCATGGTAAGCAGAGGCACAGTACACATTACATTTACCATTGTCAGCATGATCACACACATTTTCCTGACATTTTGACATGTGTTCATTCTGACCCTGATCATTCTATGTGAGTTGAATTCATTTGAAGCTATGCTGACTTCCACCTATCATCCCCTACAAAGGAGTCATCTATAAAATCTTTCAGAGTCACCATCCAGCTACTGACTATGACTGTGCCTGTAATTTCAGAAAGACCATTTATCAACCTGGATTACAGAAGTGGGTCTGTGGTGGAGGTGACTGCCGGCCAGAAGTCATTTAAAATACAAGTAAATGTCTCTGCCTTCCCCACACCTGAAACACAATGGTAAGATGAGACTCTCTGTTGTATCCATAAATGTAATGGGAGGTTACAAAAGAATAATTAGATCTCACAGAGCTGAGATTTTATAGATTCATTTCAAGGCCAAAGCATGTCAGCGGGAGCATATTATGTGCTGCAGCGGTGGTTGTGTATTGCGTCCAGGTATAAAGATGGAAAGCTGATAAATCATCGCCCGGAGTTCAAGATGAAAAGGATAAGGATGCACCATAACCACGCATTGGAAATTAAGGATGTTTGTCAGGAGGATTCTGGGGTGTACACAGTGGTGCTGAAAAACAGGGCAGCTGCACTGGAGAGGAGGCTCAATGTCACGCTTGTTGTCAACGGTATGTTTGTGTTCGCCTGTGTACCCTCAGAGGAAACCATGCTTATTGTTTTATGATGGGCAACACAGAATGTATGCGTGGTGGTTTGACACAAGCATACAATGTGTATGATAGGTGCTGCATACAACATATATATATATATATATATATATATATATATATGAGCCCTGTGCATGTGTTCTGATGCTTATAAATTATAAACAAAAATCAAATAATCATAGAATAGAATAGAATATGCTATCAAAAGAACACTACTATAACACTAATCACTAATGGAGAAGTCCTCATTCATGTATTTATGATGATAAAGTAATAAAATAAAGTTTCTCCTCATGCTCAAAGATATTTCAACCAGAATCCAAATGATTGCATAATGGTTGCTCCTTCTGTGTTTCCTTGGTTTCCAAATGTACGAGGGTATGCCAGGAACTATAAATATTATTGACTGATTGGTCGACTCTCCTTGTCTTTAGTCCCCCCACAGATTCATGAGAAAGAAGCAGCAGATCCCTCCAGTCCTTATCCCAGCGGCAGCAGCCAGACGCTAACGTGTACCGCCTATGGTCTCCCGGCTCCCAGTGTCAGCTGGCAGTGGAGGGCCTGGGGCCCCTGTGTCCTCAACAGCACCCAAAGCAGGCTGTAAGAAAAAAAAAACTTCTGTCTGAGATCAGTCAGTTTTACTGACTGGGCTGATATTTTTGCCAGCTCTCTGTGAGCACAGTCAGGGAGTAGATGAGGTGTGATCAAACGGGACAGAAGAGAGGACAGGAGTGGGATGCAGTGTGGGAATTATGTGAGGCCAGATGACAAGAGGAGGTCAGTGTGAGCTGGACTAAGTGAGGAACAGAGGGAGGACATGACGATACCAGAGAGGGAGAAGAGAGAGACGTGGAGGTGGAGGGATAAAGCAGAAGGTGGGGGACAGGTAAAGAGGTGGAAGAGAGTGTCTGTTCCATGTCTACCCAGCTTCCCCTCACATGCTGTAATAATCAGCCTGGATGGTACTCTGCTCCTATTGGCCACGGTCTAGCTCTCACTCAGCAGTGTCACTTTCTGGCATGCACACATAGACACAAACACACAAACCCTGGAAATGCACAGAAAATGTCCACAAACCACCTGGGTGTATTTTAGCCCATCAGGCTACTTTATATCACACACACACACACACACACACACACACACTGAAACACATAGTTATTACCAGGCCTCGCCCCAGGCTTTGCCTTTCTCCACTGCTACTAAAAACACACACAACATGATATAATAGATTCTCTGGACAGCTATTTTTCCTTATTTCCTATTCCTTTAAGCCCCAGTGGAATGGCTGCGCTTGCTGAATATCTAATATTCTCCGACTTCCAGCATTTTCCTTCAAGGCTTCATTTTTTGAAGTTATTGCAGTTCTGACATTTTCACATGGGCAACATGAGCACAGATGCAAGATACCTGACCTCTTCTTTGCAGGCATCACGTTTAGTGTATAGACTCAAACTTAACTCAAGCTGACCCGTTTGTATTCCTCGTCATGTGCATCTAACACGATATTTCATGGACAGCGATGGATGGATAGATAGTTTTGACATTGAATTTCCTCTTTTGATCTGATGGTGAAACATGCAGTGCAGGACTTTAAATTAAATCTGTGTGAAGTGTGGTGGCTCAAGGTGGACTCATTGTCAAGTGAAGTGTACTTGATAAAATATTTCCAGAATCTTGGGGTTGCAGAGCTTAAGAATTACTTTCACCAGTAAAGATAGCCGTGTATGATAAGAACTTCGACTTCGTTGCTAGGACACAATCGGAGTGTGCTGGTAATACATTTTTGGATGGAGGCTTGATGTCACGTCAGATTGCAGGTTAACCAGGAGATGTTTGGCTAGTTAGTCAGCATACTGAGATTTTTATGTTTACTTATTTTGGGCTATAGTTGACAGTTTATGGGTTTAAATATGATACTATTTAGTCATTTCTTCACTGTAGGATTATATCTCCTGTATATTCACCATTTTATTTTAGTGCATGTTACATCCCCTGTGGTGGTGTCTAGGGGTGACCAGGGGTCTTAGCATATCAACCAAAAGGAGTCAGGAGTCAGGAATCAGTGTTGGAGCAAACAGAAAGGTTTTAATGAATAGCACACACAGCTATCAGATGTGGAGGAGCAGGGGACCAGCCTTATCTATCTCTCAACAAAGGGCCTGGCTAACCTATTTAAAAAGATACTTCAACCAAAATAAAACACAACGGGTGGCACTGACCACACTGACTAGTGTGTGAACAAAGTGTACGGGGTATCGCAACTTACCTATTCCACCCCCATCCCTCCCCCATCTTAGTTTTTCTAATCAACTGAGAGCTAACGCTCAACATCTTACAGGCATCAGTAGTACAGCTTCCTTTAGTAGAAAACACAAAAGAAAATTCCATTTCATGTTTCATTACTTCAACTATGATGTTCACACTGTGGATCTTCATAACAGAAATTGATACAGTACTTTCTCCATTAGTTGCTTGGACACTTAGCATAATTGCTTGTGATATGGGATGCAAGCTGATCTGAAATGCAATACGGTGTTCAGAGGAGAGAGAAAAAAAAAACAACATCTTATAAAACCTCAGGATTGGATATGGTTTGATATGCTTCTGAATTCTTGCCCGCTCTCTGCTGTACATGTCAATGAGGGGAGATGTCATGAATGTGTCTGCGCTTCTCTCCAGGGTCCGTCGAGACAGGAAAGGCCGGAGTGACAGGATCACAGACTGTCAGAACTGGCAGAGCATTAACTCGGAAAATTCCATGAATGAAATCGAAGCTATTGAAACGTCTGTGGAGGTGGTGGATGGACGACAAAAGGTTGATCATGGCTTTTTTTTTTTCATAGACCTACTGTTTCATAAATGCACAAATTTTTAAAGGCCATAATAAGATTATGTGAAAAAAAACACAGGATGATTAGGACATAACCCAGAAAAGAGCACATTTATGTAAGTGGACTTAACCATGAACTGGGATATTTTTATGTAAGTGTCCCCAATTCTGAGCTCCATAACAAAATTTGTCAATCAGGAGCCATTTCCACAGTAGAAATATTTAGAACAGTCTTCCTCTGCAGACTTCCTGTAAGGACTGGTTATAAACACATCCAGGGGCACATGTGCATGTACACACGCTCATGTATTCATAAACCGCCACCATGAGAGGAAATGATCACACAGACGCACGCTCACACACGCCAACATCCATTTTTATTTCACCCACACCTGACTGAGTTTGCTTCTTGTTGACCTGTCAGCACAAAATCTGGTTTGTGTCAGCTCACAAAGAATTACATGACAGCAGCCTGCACGTCCTTGTTGAACACGTGAGCTTCGTCCTGGTGAATTCAAGCCTCATTTACTTTTTTTCCTCACCTTACAGATTGTGAGCAGGCTTCAGATCCGCAACGCCAGTGTTTCCGTCATGTACAAGTGCACAGCTGAAAACAAAGTTGGCAAAGATGAGCGGCTGATCTACTTCTATGTAACCAGTGAGTATGTCAGGATAGCTCCTCGCCGGTGGTGTTGATTGGTTTCTGCTTTCACCCCATTATGGTAGAAGTAAACAGAATTTGTGGTGCTCACAGCATTGGAAAATTAGATTTAAAAAATTCATCAGCAACTTATACTTACTACTAAAGAACGTGGATGAATTATTAAATAGGTTTTTCAAGGACAAAACAAAGGGCCTAATGAGGCCCCTAAACTGTTTGGTTCTATTTAAAATGACAGTGCCATAAACATCTTTTAATGAAAGGAGTAAGAACTCAGTGCCTCAGTGTCTCTCCTTTTCTCTCATCTCCAAAGCTATCCCTGAAGGCTTCAGTGTGGACGTTCAGCCCTCCACAACTCCCCTAGAGCAGGAGATGGTGTCCCTGTGCTGCACGGCAGACAATTACACCTACGAGCAGCTGCAGTGGTACCGCCTTGACCCCCAGGCCCTGCAGGACAAGCAGGGCAGGCCACAAGAACTAGACTGCAGAAGTGTACACCTCTTCGCAGACGCGCTTCAGGGCCAGCTCTTCTTCCAGGAGCACTCCAACAGCTGGGTCCTGGATTTCACCTTTCAGTCCATACAGCTGCAGGATGAAGGTCTTTATGTCTGTGAGGCTCAGAGCAGGCGCAACGGGGAGAAGCAGTGCCTGTTAAGATACATCTCTGTCAAAGGTGAGCGCTAAAAGAGATGAAAGCTCCAGACGTAGGGATGAACACATCAGCAGGCATAGAAAACACTTCCTCTAAGCACGTCTAATTATAGAGGAAAGCTCAACCTCTGGCAGGGGAAACACACATGGGTCACAGTGGAGCTGGCGCTGAGATGCTGGAGGCTTAACACACACACACCTACACACCCACACACTCACACACACATAAAGAGGTGCCTACACAGCCCACATCCACACATAATGGAGAAAGTACCTGGTGTTTGCTCAGTGACAGAAAACAGAGCTCCAGGCTGAAAAGCAGCGATGAATTCATGTTTCATTCTTGTTGCGTGCTGTAACTTTACTTCAGTGCCTGAAGGACAGATGTATTTCTTAATGGGATTCTTTTACATTTGCCCTTTTGCCAAATATCATGTGGACTCACAGTCCTCTGGTTGATATTGCATTGTCCACATCAGTGAAGACAAGTGATGAGTGTTGATTTTACTCTCATGTCTCTCCATGGCCTCCCTCTCCTTCCGTAGCCCTGGAGCCGCCTCGGTATAAGCAAACCCTCACTAACCAGACAGTGAATGTGACCGAGTCTCTGCGCATGCAGTGCGATGTGGAGGGCAGCCCTGTGCCCCGTCTCTCCTGGTTCAAAGACAGCCAGCCTCTCCACCAAATGTCAGGTGCATGAATACACCTACACAGGTGACACACACATATTTACACCATGCAGCCACCCACTGGCCGAGTCAGCAGCCACACATGCATACCGGTCTACATTAAAATCTGCTACATTCTGAGGTGTTTACGTGACTTTTGGCAGACACACACACTCATACTGGGGTCCTGATGGGTGGCTGATGGATTGCTCCACAGCCACCCACGGACCTCACACACATACTAAACGCTGCTGGCTCATTAGCTTTCTTAGTGTGTGTCTCTGCTTAACATCTGAGGGAGATGAGTGGGCGGGGTAGGTCAATATGGGTCTGAGTGACAGCTGATGCTCTGGCTTTGCTCAGAGGGGCTGCCTGGGACATGTGGCTCCACACACAGGACAATGGAATAATAAATGAACGTCACAGATTGAAAAGCAGAGGTGTGATGAGAATTATAAAAACGTTGCTGAAAATGTTACTTTGTGTGAGGGGAATGCTGCAGCACATTCTTTCACAGCCACATGTGTGTATGTGTGTGTGTTTGTCACTAATCATCCCGTGCTTGCCTGCAGGGATCCAGCTGCAGGATTCAAACCGCACCCTCAGTATCCAGAGGGTTAGAGAGGAGGATGCGGGTCTTTACACCTGCACCGCCTGCAACCAGCGTGGTTGTGTCCACTCCTCAGCTGCTGTCAGGGTCATCGGTGAGACAGGCACACACACACACGCACACACACTTTCTCTCTCTCTAACACACAATCCCAGAGACACCTGAATCTACTCATACACTCTCAGCTCTAACGTGCTCTTTCGAGTGCACTCAGGCCTGAAACCACAGTTGCCCGGGAGATCTCATCTTCCCACAAAGTGTACAGGCCTCTGAGTTTTTAGGTACCTCTCCAACTTTCACTGCACCTGTCCTTGTTGTGCTTTTGTTATGTAAAGCTGCCCCAAATCAAATTACTGTCATTGACTGTAGAGGGCCACTACATGTTCAGAATGAATAATTTAATGGGTTTGCTGGAAGTGGTTTCTTGATGAATGGCTGAAATGAGTTAAGGTTTGCTAAGCACATTGATTTAACCTACATTGATTTAACCTAAAGATTTAATGTAAGGCCCCTGCAAGAAAGCTGGAACAAATGCTTTGTAATACAGCACCCCCTATAGTTGGTAAAGAGTAAGACCTGTGACAGAACAGAGTGGGATTTAAGTGTTCCAGGAAATTTTAATCTGAGTGACACTCTTCCTTTCTCCACGCCAAGGTTCAAGTGACAAGGCCAACGTGGAGATTGTGATTCTCATCGGGACCGGAGTTATCGCTGTTTTCTTCTGGGCCTTGCTCATCCTCATCTTCTGCAATGTGAAACGGGTCAGAGGGCGCCACTTTTCATTGTGTGTCTGTCTCTTTGTGTTTGTGTGGGGGGGGGGGAAGCTGTCGGACTGTGACGGAGGCACTTTGACCTCTGACTCACAACGTGTCTGCTGGCATTCAAGCACAAACGCTTTGATCTCCCAGATCGCTCCCTGTCGGCTAATTTACACCCTGACAGAGTGACTGTTATCTGATGGGTGTGAGTCCAGTTATTCTGCTGTTAACCCTGTTAACAAACACTTCTGTAAGAAGCCTCTGATTTCTCTGAGTTTTTCCTGACATTGTCATCTATGAGCTCATTTAACACAGTCATTAACAAATCACATTAACAAATGTTCGTCATCAGCCTTGATGGTCTATCTATCACACTGACTTGTGAGTGTTTATACTTCAGCTGGACACTGTTAGCATTGTAGCAAGTAGCACAACATTAATGTGCACTATATATACATTGTCCATGTATGTCTAAACAAATGTTTACTTTGGTGTGCAAGCTAGCTTCCTGCGTTAGTACATCATAACATACTCAAGTAATTGTTATTTAAGTGTTTCCCAGTGACTCCTGGTTTCAGCCCACTTCAGGTAACACAGCTGTGTGAATGTCACAGTGATTCACAGTGATATATGCAGTGATAATAAATTAACTGCATCGCCAGTATCTCAGCCAACAAGCAGCAAACAAGCATCCCCCGCTGAAAAGTGCACTCTTAATGACACTTGGCAGGTTCTGTAGCTAATTAGCTGATGCTGCATGTTACGCAGCATGTAAACGCACCTGCAAATATCACCATCAATTTACATCCTGATTTTATTTTTACTCTTTAAGACCACTGCTAACAACACGCAGCCTGTCAGCTGAAGGCTGCAGCAGTTTGTTTGTCTCGTGTTTCCCTGCTGGAACTCAGCCTGCCAGCTCCTGTCAATCAACCGCAGACGAGCCCCTCAGGCTGGCTGAGGCCAAAATGAGCTATGATTTACCCACAATACCTTTTAGAATTAAAAACAAGTAGAAGTACATTTCCAACTGAAAAGTAATTCAAGAAGAGAAAAAATAGAGAAGAAATGAAAACACAGCTGTTGTAGTGTACAGAGCCATCCTGGTTGTACTTTCTCCTTCTGACCTTTTCTTCTTTCTGTGCTCATATTATCTGCAGTGTTCCTTCACAACACTCACTGTCATTCAGCCCTGAATGATCCCTTCACCTCCTCACCTTACATTAGCTCCATCTCCTTCTGAACTTTAGGTTAACCCGGCCGACATAAAGACGGGCTATCTGTCAATCATTATGGACCCGGGGGAGGTGCCACTGGATGAACAGTGTGAATACCTGCCCTACGATTCATCACAGTGGGAGGTCTCCAGAGACAGGCTCCGACTGGGTGAGCTACTAGACGGAATGAGAGGAAAAGATGGATGGATGGATGGATATGTGAGGGAGGTGTGTGTTGAGGGCATATGCAGGCGTAGATGAGATCGAGTAGATGGATGAAACCAAATTATTTTTCCATTTCCAGAATCTGTAATGGCATGAGTTTGGGCTGCAACCAAGCCAGGCAGAGTGCTGCCAAGTAAAGTGCTAATGTTAAATATGTGCTCATTCCCAGAACAGCTTTTTTCAGAACGCCCTGAGAAAAAGCATCTGCTCCACGGCAGAAACTCATGGGACGACATTGTTTTCCAAATGCTGCAACTGATATTCTAATTCTTCTTCTGTGTCATACGGATGTCATGTGCATTTACATGTAACAGCTGCTTCTTTGCTCAACTGTTTGTTTATTCCGGTGAGACTGAAAGCCAGCCTGCATGAACATTCTGTTGTTGTTCTTTCTCCTGATACAGGAAAGGTTTTAGGGCATGGTGCTTTTGGAAAGGTAATTGAAGCATCGATCTACGGCATCAGCAAGAGCAACAGTTTAGACACAGTGGCTGTCAAGATGCTGAAGGGTGAGATTTAACTGTGTGCATACACTGTAAGCTGCAAACACCACTAATGAACTGATTCATTAGCTGAGCACTCCTTCCAGTGAATCCCCATGAGTGCAAAAACCACAAGTGTATTTCACTGTTTAAACTCATTATTTGTCTGTTTGCGACAGTTTGTTATATTCTGAAGTATAATTCCATGTAAAGCACTGATAGGAGTGTAACTTTGTGTGCACATGTTACAGATGGAGCCACAGCCAGCGAGCACAAAGCCCTGATGTCAGAGCTGAAGATACTGATTCATATCGGTAACCACCTGAATGTTGTGAACCTGTTAGGAGCCTGCACCAAACCAAATGGTGAGTACACTCATTTATTATTTAAGCCCTGTTGTCAGCTAAGGCCAGAAGTTGTATTTCTGTTTGTTTAACTTCTTCTGTTTAATTTATTATTAAAGGTGTGTGTGTGTGTGTCTGTGTCACCAGGTCCGCTGATGGTCATAGTGGAATACTGTAAATATGGGAATTTGTCCAACTTCCTACGAGCCAAGAGAGAGTTCTTCCTCCCCTACAGGGTATCAGTACACAAACAGACACTACTCATATTCTGTCAGATTTCTTTACTATTGCTTTGATGCTTATGATGCTTTGAACTGTGTCCCCCCTCAGGACCGCTCTCCAAAAACCCAGAGCCAGGTGAGGCGGATGATCGAAGCGGGTCAGATGGACCAAAGAGCTCGCCAGCCGCCTTCTCCGGCCACCCCTCCGCTCAGCAACCCGCAGAGTCCATTATCCAACCCATCCAATCAGAATCCTGCAGTAGAGAAAAGTACAAGTTATTACTGAGCCATTATCCTGCAATAAAATCCTGCTTCATGTCCTCCCCTCTGTCTGACGCCCCCTCTGCTCCATTTTTCTCTCCACAGTGGAGGACTTGTGGAAAACTCCTCTGACAATAGAAGATTTAATTTGCTACAGTTTCCAGGTGGCTCGTGGGATGGAGTTCCTGGCCTCCAGAAAGGTTAATTGTTACCACTATGCTATATACAATTAATGAATAAGCTGTGGTGAAATGTCAACAGAGGTTGAACCAATAATCTAAGGGGTTCAATCTCCTGGCTCGTTGTGTGTTGCACGGCAGCTCCAACACCTCTCTCTCCGTGTGTGTGTGTGTGTGTGTGTGTGTGTGTGTATGGGCAGATTGTTTCGCCCACTAAGGTAGAAAAGCAAGTGCAGTTCAGCTCTTCAGTTCTTTGTGCTTAATAATTATCCATGTGACTTTTGTGCCGTACTAATTCAAATAAGTACAAATTACTAAATTAAATACATTCCAGAAAAAACAACTTGCACAATAATGATTAGTCTCTTTATCATTATCATTATTCACTGTTGCAAAGCATTCAAACTAACTGTACAGCTTAATGTAAATGTCACAGTATAATAATAATAGACAGGTGGGAGATGTGTGTCTGCCTTAAACACACTCTTTAGATTTTAAGGCACCAGGTTGTAAAAATTAGATCGACTCCTCAGAGTACATAGGGTGGACACGCTGCATGATCACACACACATGCACAAACAGCTATTCTCTATGTGCACTATGTATGATGGATGTGTGTGTGTGTATCTACAGTGTATCCACAGAGACCTGGCCGCCCGGAACATTCTCCTGTCAGAGAACAACGTGGTGAAGATCTGTGACTTTGGCCTGGCCAGAGACATATACAAAGACCCAGACTACGTCAGGAAAGGCAATGTAAGGCATCCTCACACTCTGCTATGCTACAACTCTACATTCCTGGTTCACTATCCGTCACCATTCACTGCAACTCTTTTGGTTTTATAACCAGTTAACAGCAGCTGTCATTGGTGTTCATGTGCATTAATGTTCCCTCAGGCTCGTCTACCTCTAAAGTGGATGGCTCCTGAGAGCATATTTGACAAAGTGTACACCAGTCAGAGTGATGTGTGGTCTTTTGGAGTTCTCCTCTGGGAAATCTTTTCACTCGGTAAACTCAAAATCACGCACTAATCTTTTATGAGGAGTCATTTCTATAGAAGTGTGATCAATCAAATGCAATCTCCTCCTGAAGTGTGAAGTATGTCTATAAATTCCTCTGCCTGCCAAAACAACTCATTTGTTCTCAAAGTCTTCATCCCTTTTATCCAAACACACAATAGCTTGTTTTCACTGTCTATTACTATTCTCCCACCCTCAGGTGCATCTCCATACCCGGGGGTGCAGATTGATGAAGACTTCTGCAAGCGTTTGAAGGATGGCGTTAGGATGAGAGCGCCAGAGACAGCCTCCCCTGAAATGTATGTCTTCTTTAACTCATCTTGGCATCATGATGAAAAATATGTTTTCGCTATCATACAGGACTGATAGCTTTAATTCCTTTCAACTAATCGATGGAAAGAGAAAACTCATAAAGAAGAAAATGAGATTAAGTGTGCAGTGCTGGTCTTGTTGTGACTTTGCTGCCCTCTGCTGGTAGATATGGCATCATGCTGGCCTGCTGGCAGGGCGAGCCTAAAGAGAGGCCGACGTTCCCTGCTCTGGTCCAGATTCTGGGAGACCTGCTGCAGGACAACGGCCTGCCTGTGAGTTCTGTCAGAGAAATAATAACTCTATAGCTATAAGTGATCACATTGTCCTAAAAACATCTCCTCCTCACTCCCCACAGGATGGAAAGGACTACATTCCCCTGAACCACTCGCAGAACTCAGAGGACGATGGCTTCTCGCAGGCGTCATCTCGTCCTCCGTCAGAGGAGGAGCTGAGGCTGGCCTGCAACACTCTGCCCACAAGGTAAGCACCACCCACACCTACACACTATTCTGAGGCTTAAAACTACATTTCCCACTAGGATGTAGAATATAGCTAAAATATCTACTATTACAGCATTCCCTCATTATTTTAGGTATTCAGATTCATTTCTGGGCCTTTATAGGAAAAACACACTGCTGGTGTATATCCAGTTAGGATGTAGCATATCATAAGTACTGATGTAGGGCTGAGAATTTCCAGTCAGTCTGAAAATGAGAGAGTATTGCAGGTTTTCACTTCTGTGGCAATATTAATATATATCTTTAGCATTAGTATCAAAACGGATAAATACACATCTGTAACCTATAATTTCACTGTTTATCCATGAACAGTGAGTGCCGCTGCATCCATTCAGTGAGGCCTGTGCATGATGTTTTTCTAGTTTTTTTGTATCATAAATCTCTCCTCTCAATTCATAAATTTGATGAAAACATAACAGAAACAAGCACATAATATGAATAGTATAGCTGTCACCAAAGCAGGCCTGCGCTTTGTCATGTGACATAAAGAGGGGCCATCATTCTGTAAAAGCTAAAAAAAAAAATGCCCTGATGAAGCAGAGCACATAAGAGCTCCGATGTGACAGATAACAGAATATTAGACAGCGGGTGGTGTTTTACTGTCATGTGTTAAAGAGTGTGATCTCCAAGGCCGAAAGTAAAGGCCATTAAAAGCTATGCAAGTATACAAGTGGTGCCAGCATATGACAATATAATTATGATATCAAGCATCAGTATTTACGAGGAGGCCCATGATTGTTGTGTTGGGTGTGCAGTGCCTTACACAACAGGCACTGCACATTTACTTTTATTTTAGGTCTATATATTATTATTATTTATTATTTTATATGATATTGTAGGTATTATAACTGCGTGCCTCTTGCCGGCTGTGTGTTTGTGGGGCCGTCTAAAATGTGCCAGCCCAGAGTGAAGACATTTGAAGAGTTTCCCCTGGAGAAACACCCACAGAAAGCTCCTCAAGTAAGCTCCTTATCTTCTTATCAGTTGTTGATAATGTGACCCAGCTGGTGTTTGATTTTTTTGGGGGATTTTCTCCTCAGACATTTATATTTATAAAATACGCATCCACGTCAATGATAGGCTGTGTGACTGACTGTGTGTGTCTCCTCCCAGGACAACCAGACAGACAGCGGGATGGTGCTGGCCTCCGAAGAATTTGAGAGAATTGAGCACAACCACAGGGGTGCCGTCTTGAAAAGGTTAGTCACACAAAGGCTGTGATCCGCTTTACGGAAAAGGGACACTGATCCAGATATGCAGCCGGTGAATTAGTCACAGTATTTGGCATTTGAACTGATACTTATTACTCACAACAAATGTCATGTTAAGCAAAGCCTTTTATATATCAGTGCTTTTATAGATGTCTCACATGAGTCAATATAAGGGAAAAAATAGTCATTCTCTCTGCTTAGGAACTGTACAGTTGTCACCCACAGCTTTATGTGGAGCTAAACTATGGTAGGTTTGGAAAGCAAGTGAGCATCAGCAGAGTCCTGTAAGTAGGAGTAGACACTGGGTTGAATCATTTACACCCAGGACTCATATTTATTGGAATGTAAGCTAAAAGTAAAAAGTGAGACACATTCATCTCACAGCTCACTCCTACAGCAAAGTGTGGGAGGAGACCTAAAGAGCAGATACTGATTTAGGTATTGTATTGTTCATATATAAAAAAAACCTCAGGAGCTGTGAGGTAACAAACCTCTCAGAGCAGATCCAGGTTGTGCTGTATGACTTCCCTCCCTGTCTGTTTTCAGACTGTGTATTTTTGCTCTGTTCTATTTTTAAGTCAGCTGAACATGAGTGACTTTTGTCTGTGTGTCCAACACGTGACGCTTATTCAAGTAAAAACAACACGACTTTAAGAAACAGCATTCTGTGCATCTGTCTGCACGGGTTTTCCTTCTGTCTCCAGCCGTATGGGCAGCAGCAGCAGCACTGAGCCTCTGACAGCCTCCCATAATTCCCCCGGTCAAAGCAGCAGCAGCGCTGGCAGCTCCCGGCACCGTCCCAACTTCTTCAGCCAGCTGTCAGGACAGACCTTCTACAACAACGAGTATGGACACCTGTCTGAGGAGGGCTTCTGTGACTTTTACTTCTCGGCCGACACCTCCCGTCTGGCCTCTTCGAATGTATAATCCTACCAAAGCACGGACAGTGGACAGCTTAAGACAGGAGAGCAGATGATGATTACAAATAATGACATGTAATTAGTCATTTATTAAAAGGACAGGTCACCCCAGAATCAAATGTGTTTCTGCTTATCCATCTTTGTTTTAGTGTGAGTCAGTTTTTGGGATTTCTGTAAACTAGATGGCAAAAAGAACACGATGACCTGGTTACTCCAAAAAGATCCACAGACTTTGCTCTCTACAGTTTCACCTAACACTTTTCAACCAAACTAATATAAGCAATAAATGAATTGCTCATAAGGACTGTAGATTTTGGGGTGAAATGTCCCTTTAATGTGAATCACAATGACAGCTGCCTTATGTCCTCTCTCTCCTCTCTTGGGCCGCTGCCTCAACAAATGGACTTGTGCCTGAAGTTCCTCTAACCAGCCACTGGGTGGCAGCAATATGATAAAAAAAAAACAATTTTCTATTCACGCATACATATTTTTTATCTTTTATATACAGAGTATTCTTCCTTTATTTGTGCAAGTTATGACTCATACAGGAAGAAATAAAGAAATTTATCTTCTTTTTGCTCTCATGTCTGATTAATGTCAAGATCGTGCTGGTTCTGTTATTATTCCTGTTAAGCGTAGGTCTAAAGTGCAAATTTGCATTTGTCCCACAGTTAAGTAAGAGCCACCAGCTCTGTGATGATCAATGCAACGGACCAATCGGAGAAATAAGCAGATGTACTATGTGGTATCAGTCTCTTCACGGAGGCTGAGACGCTTGGAAAGGCAACACCGTTAACAAGTGACGGAGGTAAACAGAGATGTAGGGCAAATAATGGAGTGAGTCACACTAAGCAGTGCTTATGAGAGGTGGACGTAAGCATGATGATAGCTGTGACGGCTCAACACCCGCTTACATGGTCACATCACAAATGACAACCTGCAGGGAGCTGGCTCAGGCTGCCAGCTGAGGGAAATGAACAGGGTCTGGGTGCAAAGTCCATTTCTGACACATTTACAGCCACAGGACATGTTAGACAATCAGAGACACAAAGGTTCCATTTTCATTTTGTATGAGTACTGTTAAGGGCAGCCTCATTATTTTACTACCAGGACTCTGACTTTGTGGTTTATTATACAATCGACCTTGTAGGAGAGGTTTGTCGAGAATAATTGAACCAAAATGAGACACAAAGACATGGAGGATACAGTGTGTCAGTAACTCTATGGTACCTTTACTCAAGGAACACATAGCATTACAGAGTAATTTGAGACGGAACAGGAAATGGATGGTAGAAAAACAGGTTCATGATTATCACCGTCCTCGATCAGAGAGGTATAAAAGGGAAAAAAAAGCTCTTGGCCGAGAAAGTTCTCTCCTTACATAAGCTTCATAAACAAACACTTAATCATGTACCATGAAAATAAATCTAACTAAAGAAAAACAACATTCACCACATATTCCCAATCATTGAAATGTAATAAAAAGCTATGGACACTTAACTGTGAAGTATTTGGTACAAATGGACTGAATGTAAATCTACACACTGGAGTCTGGAACATGTATAACAAACACTGAACCAGGTTTCATTTACAGACTGACAGACAGGTGAGAGCTGATGATAGTACAATAAACCTAAAGGCACACAATCTGGCGATAACACTGGAACGACCAAGTTGTGTTTGACAGAGAGTAACAGAAACATTTTCGGTCCAGCCTATGCCAGGTTTTTTTTTTACTCAAATACCTTTTCCTTCAGACAATCATTGGCAGTTTTGAGGGACCAAACAGTACAGACTTGGTTTAGATGATCTGTTTGTGACCTATGACTCTTTTTATCTGTAAATATTTCCTCCATTAATTTAAAAGGGCGGAAATTATATGGAGATTCACATGGTGCTAAAATCAAAATTCTCTTTTTGTAACTTCATTTTAAAACATATTTGCAACAACCCTTAAGGACAGGTTGAATCCTGACACACAGGTTAGAATTCATCTGCACAGTAACAAAAGAGATTCCCTCTCCTGACACTGAAGATGGGGGAAGTGTACACGTGAGAGTCAGAGTCCACACGTCAGCAGAGCAGATGGAGCCTGAGAGGATCTTCAGTAAAAAGAGACGCGGCCGTGTAGCCTGGTAGCTATATCGAGTGCCAGAGACTCTTTAATTGGTCACGGTGATACAATATCCGCAAGGAAGTTGTGTCAAGCAGGACTGGATTTAGCTAACAGGCTAGCAGCTTTGCACTTATAAATAAAATGTGAGGAGGGGTGGGAGGCAGTCCTCATGACATTTTTCCTATCTGGATCTTCTTCCAGGCCTCCGAAGCAGTGAATATACAGGAGTCGATGATTCCCGCCACAGTGAATGTCCCTCCAACGATGGCGCAAATCTACAGGAGAA
Source organism: Parambassis ranga (assembly GCF_900634625.1). Taxonomy (NCBI): domain Eukaryota; kingdom Metazoa; phylum Chordata; class Actinopteri; family Ambassidae; genus Parambassis; species Parambassis ranga. The sequence continues at coordinate 9,302,741 of NC_041031.1, forward strand.
CACATCAGTGTGTCAGTCTTCCATTTGAGGCAGTTCTGACCTTTCAATCTTTGGCAAATAGCAGCTCAGTATCAGCTGGTTTTAATCACATTAATGTTAACAATACATTACACAGTCACCTCAGTATGTTGTGGACTACAGCAAAGCGCCTTGCTGCAGCTTGACTCACAATCTTGAGTCATGAGTCATGATCACACTACAAAGCACCGTCATCTCCTACCCATGCCTTAAGTCATGATAAACTTAAACAACAGGAAAGACAAATAATGGTGTAGCTCATCAGCCAGGAAGCCGGTTTATTCTTGACTGCACAATCAGTCAGCAGGAAACTTTCCTGATGAGGTGGTGCAGGCTGAAAGCCAAAAAATTCCTCAACTCACAAGGTGAGGTGGGAAGTCGAGGAAGACAAATGGGATGCAGGAAGGAAGTTTGGACAAGTTAAGTTATTAGCTTTCATACCTACAGTGAGATGAGGAGGTCTATACTACTCAGACAGCTGTAGACTAAAGCCAAAGGTGGCTGGTCAGGCTTTGACCAACCAAAACCTTTATCTCAACTTGTGACATATCCCTTGTACATTTTCTATTTTAAAGATTTTAAAGTTTAAAGAGGAGTTTTCCTTATATTTTCAGCAGAATGTAGCAACGGACATAAACACAACATAAACATATTAGCCTATAAAGCTGCAATAGCTAACATGGTAACTAACAGTAACTTCTGTAGGATATTTCTGGCTTATAGCAGCTACATAATGGTTCAGTATGGTAACTTTATGTGTTTGCTTTTGGAGCTGTTGAGTGTGATTAAACAATTTCCCCCTGGGATTAATAAAGAATTTCTGATTCCGATTAGGTGCCAAACACCAGACAAAACCAAAAGATAAGATAAAAGACACTAAATGTGTTTTGGAACCAGTGCTATATTTTAAACCCGGTTCCAAAAACTCCCTAAAAACTTTTTAGAGTTAGGCATTCTTAACATTTTGACCTCGGGTTTTGAGATTAATATACTCACTGTTGTGATGAAGCGGTAGAAGGGCTGCCTCCTCTCTGTGTACTTGACTGTGATTGGACTGAGGTCATATCTGAACCAGATTGCTGGGATAATTCTGCCAGTGTGGCTGTAAGCAACATATTCCTGTGTGGGGAAAAAAAAGAGAGCATTACAAATTTTTAATGTGCTTCAAGAGCTGCGCCTGGCAGGAGAAACTGATTCAACAATACAAAGAAAGTTAATCCTATTACGCACAGAAGTCAATTCAGAGCAGTTTGAGGCTTCATTCTTATCGGCAGTGATATGAGTGGTGTTTATGAGTCATTACAGATCGTGTCACTCATCTTGGCTGAAGTAAATGTAAGGAGGCCACAATTGTGATTTACTGTAATGACAGTAAGCTTATATAAAGCTTACATAACAAAAATAAAAAAATAAAAATTGTGCTTCTTCACCCACACATGAATAAATGCCTGCCTCAGCTGGACCCTTATTTACGCTTTGGAAATGAAGTTTTGGAATTTTTTACTCAGGCCCCCATCTTCCCTGCTTCACAAATGACCAGCACTGTTGTGACCACGCACTCTAAATCCCAGCTGACAGTCAATACAGTTCTTGGAAGTGTGTTTATGGTTTGTTGACATCTAGGGAGTGTTTCCAGTCACCAGGGGTGAGCTTTCAATTCCGAGTGAGCGCATAAGTTAACACACCAACGTACATGCTGCGGCCATATGTTGGAACGAAAACACTGCGAAAAACAACATATGGCACAAAGGTATGATCTAATGATAACATGTGAAGGGATGTGCTACCTTGTTAGCTACTGTGTACTGGTACGAGAACCTCTGTTTGCCGGATAGGTCTTCATATACTGTCGGTACAATCTTCAGTATGTAGTCATATGAGGCCAGAGCTGCAAAGGAAGCAAAATGATTCCAATTTAACAAAAACAAAACACACTCATAAACATAGTTCTGATCATGACACAAGCTGCTGCAAGCCTATTCATTTGAGATGCTGTGTTAGCTGTGTAAATCAAGTTTTTGGATTCAAGAGCTGTCCACTAGGTGTCTCATTTCATTAAATGTCACACAGAGGGTCATAATGAGTACATTCACAGTGCACACACGTACGATTAGATGACAGCTTGTTGGCCCCTCCTAACGCATTAAAGGCTCCTTGGACTTTCTGTACCTGTGTGACAAAAACAGAAAAAGCTTTAGGCTTGATAATGTAACTCAGTTCTTCTTGTGTAAGACGGAGGTGCAGACCTGCAACTTTTCTCCAAAGGCTAGTTTGTGGATGGTGTGGGTCATGTCAGGGTTTTGTGGTTGAGCCGTAGCACTATGTGTCGACACATGAAAGTTTCCTGGCACCTGATGACACACAAAAGGCAAACCTGTGTCAGTAACACTGCAAGCCACTGCAACACTTGTATGACCAGGTCTGAATGTAAATGCACAGTTGGATGGAAACTAATTGTCCCTTGCTGTCCAAATGCACCCGTTTTGCATATTTCCATCTATTCCAGGAGCATGAGTGTTAAATGTTAAATGAGTGCTGGGTTAATCATTTTAAACGTTGTGGAAAAAGTGACGCATGCGATGGAGATGGAACAAACAGGGCTTCACAGGGTTTTTATTCTCTGTGTGAAACTGAATCCAAGAGCTTATTAATTTCACAGAACTCAATTTAGACTAAAGAAGGAAGCAGACATGTTTAACTCAAGTTCAAGATAAATATACACCACAGAGGCCAAGAATGTGCATTCCGAAAAAATATCAGGCCCCTCATCCAATTCATCAAAACATAACCTACAGGTCACAAAAAAGGGAAGAAGCAGAAGAAATTCCTTCAGCTAAAGTGTTACTTTACTACTCTTACTTTGTTGATAGTGAACTCTCCCTCGAAGCGACAACCAGCACCATGGTTGAGAGGAATCTTCATGGAGTTGTCTATGTGACCGACCTCATGGCGGCCCATCTCATCTTGAATGTCCAAACCCACCACTGAAAGGAACACAGCAGATAATTCACACAAATATTGAAGAAGCTTCAACATTACACAGCTCCAAACCCTAAACGTTTGCTTGTTTTAGTGCAAAGACTATGAGATCTATCAAAAATCAACAATGTAAACAAAAGAGGATAATCTGCATATTTATGGTGATGATTTTGAGCAGTATTAGATAATTCAGCTTTTTGTTAGTTTTTCTGTTTACATAGCTGTGTAAACCTATATTTCCAAATTGTCTGTTATTTCTGGAGTACAGACCATCGACTATAACAGACCGTTACTATAGAAACGGTTCTGATGATTGGAGAGGCTGTAACCAATCCCCTAATAATTTACAGCACTTTTTTTAATGTAAAAATTGAAAATGTTTGTCCCAACAAACCAAATCTATTTAAAGACATCACCGGGCATGTTTACAGATCTATTGAACTCTTTACATATTATTATTATAATAACCACAAGAACAAAGACAGAAACTCTCAAATTAGTCTCACAAAACATACACACACACACGCAAAGTTCTAACAGACCAGTTATCCTGCCCCTCACCCCATCTCACTGTCTGTGTTTTTCCATCAACACTCCACTGACCCTCTCCTCTACCGACCGCCGCATGTTGGCACACTGGCAGCCAGTGGCCTATTTTCAGAGGCAGAAAGTTAGCCAGCAGCGCAGAGACGTCTGCTGGATCTGTGCTAAAACCTCCACAGGCTGTCTGTCTGACCTTTGACATTCAAGACAAGTTTACCCCCTGCCTGCCCCCTCCTCTGTCTATCCGGATCTCAAAATACAGTGCACAAATATAAAGTGAAGTGTGCCAGAATGTGTGCGAGGGAGCATGAGAGAGAGAGAGAGAGAGGGAGAGAGAGGGCCGTTTCTCCTTTTTAAGACATTTAAAGGGTCTGGAAGTGAGCTGATATACCATGGATCCGTGTGAGGGTTATTATAAGGTTATTACACGTGGTTGTGCATTTCCATGAGGTGTTAAATCAATCTGTAAAGGTCAGCGGACAGAGATGACTGTTTAACTGTGGAACAGCAGTGCAGGTAAATAGTAAAGGAAGATGGAAATGCCAAGTTTTCCATGATGAAAAGGTTTCTCCATCCAACTAAATTTACAACGGATGAACCTGTTACAATTCCTGGAAAATAGACTGATGTACAACATTACCTTGAAATAAGCTGAGGAACATTTCTGCACTTTACTCACAGATGCACTGTGGTTAAAGCGATGTGTTAAAGCTGGTATTTAAGAAGGCTACTCTTAAAAAAAAAAAAAAAAAAAGCTTAATTCTTCAAATAAACAAAACCAACGCACATACGACCATCAACAATTTTAATTAGGAACGGCAGGGGACAGCTATTGTTTAGCCATTTATGCCATGAGTGAGCACATCAAAACACATGGCCGGCAGCTGCGTGTCTGCATGCCGCAGCCTCCATCACAGCAATCTGGACTTAATTTTCAAACAGCATTTATTATTAGCTTTGCCATTTTTGGATATCGCCCGAACTGAATGAATGTGCACGTTTTGTGCACTGCCAAAGCCTCGCCAGCGTGTGATTTGTGTGTCATGCAGCATAGTTTCTGAGGGGAGTCATGAAGAGCAAATAACCAGTGACTTCTCTCTGTCCTGGCGCCGTTCAACCAGCCTGCCCACTTCTCTGAGTACAGTAGGTGAGCCAGCAGAGGCGACTTCATGTGTTATCTAGGAGCACGCCTCACAACAACACAACTGGGTCAACGAGCCATTATGTAGCTTTGAAAATGTGTGTCTTTATCTAAGGCATCATTTATCTGTTGTCGAGTTGCAGTGCTGAATGACAGGGTGTGGCTAGTATGATACAGATAAAAGAAAAACAAACAAATAAACTGTAAAAATGAATGTGAAAGAAAAAACACACACAGGAGAGAGAAACAGAGTTGTGTATATGTGTATATATATATATATTATGTATATACTCACAATCACAGTGCAAGTTTGGCAAACTGATGTTTAAACTCACATCTATCTTCCCACCACTGTCTTTATCAGGGTCATCCACATACAGTTCATTTACTCTGTAATGGAAAAAGAAAAAAACACAAGAGTTAATCCAAGAACACACTTTTAAAGGGACTGAAAAAAGGGGCAGGTTTTTTTTTTAATTAGGAAATAAAAAGATGTCCTTTGCACACCACTGGGACTCATCTTCTGCCAAATTGCAAGCAAAGAGCATTTGTGTATCTCTGTCAGTGTAATTTCCTTTCTGTCACACCCTTCCCAAGTCATCCCTTATACACATTGCCAAGAGGCTGACGCATGCACACAGCCAATTTCCTGTGAGAAAATTGACTCTATTCATTGGTTACACCACTGGCTGGCAGACTACTTTATAATAAGGGCATTGACATTCATGATTAGGTCCCTTTCTTGTCTTGGGTTCTTGTGGCTATGTGGCAACCGAGGGGCTGTGTGTGTCGACAACAGGATATTACAGGATGGACTGATGATGCTGCGATACCTACATTTCAGTGGCTATGAAGCCCGTCAGCTCAGACAGAAACAGGAACAGTATGAAGACACAGCAGAGGATGGAAACTGTGGGCAAAGAGAAAGAAAGTTAGAATGAGTGCCTTGTTTAAACATAGTTGATGTCACTTCTTTCTGGTAATCTCATATTACATTAGCTTTTCAGCGAATGATGCAAACCCAGTGACCCACTCTAATCCAAGTCTTTCGGAATGGCTGACCTAAGCTATTGACTTTAATGAAATCACAGCAGCCATAAAAAAAATTTCCCTAAATAGTGGTTTTACTGGCGGTGTTGGGCCTGCCATTACGCAGGTTTTTAAAGACACTCCTACACTAATTACACATTAAATGCCAGCACAGCAGGCGGCCATTACAGCATATCTTCTTTCAGAGAGGTGAGCTCATGCTATGCCTTCATAAGTCCTACAAACAGCTCATTTTATGTTTTCTTAACGGCTCCAGACAGAAACCAAATTAGGGATGTTGACCTAAAATAATTAATAATTAAATTGACTCAATATAAAGACTGAGCTTAAAAAGGGAGAAGCAGGTCTAAGCTGGTCCGTTTCATTTCATGTGTCAAACTAATCAGACGAAGGGTCAAATAAAACACTGTCATGTGTTTACTAAGATAAATATGGAAGCAACTGATCTGTCTCTGCGCAACTGTGGTCTATCCGGTATGGTGAGAGCGCCGGTCAGAAAGCTCTCACTCAGCAGGTGAGGCGTGTTTACGTGGCAACTGTCTCCAAGGCTCGCACAATCACATGACCCCGTCATCGGCAGGGCGTTGTAGATCAAACCTGTGGCTGGTGGAGGATTTACATAGGGTAATGTTTAACCAACAGATAATAGGGAGTGTTATGACACCCAGTAGGTTACTGATTTAGGGTTCAACACAAGAGTTGTTCACTGATTCTTTCCAGGCCTCAAAGGGTGAAATACTGGACAAGGATTACCAATGACGGGTGTAACAACTGATTTAAACTTTAACTGCCTCGTAATGGAAATACTGATGAGCCAAAGGATTTCCAAAGACCTAACCTAAGTGGTTAAACCCAGCCACAGTGCGCATTCATTCACAGGGCTGTGACACACAGAATCGGATACAATAACACCACGAATCAGTCACTGACATCTGAGACTAGCCTTACAATTCCGTACACAGATTTATTTTCTATTGTTTGTGGTCTCACTTTATTTTATTTCCTTTCTTAGGTTTCTCCCAGCACAGGCAAAACAAACTAATATTAGGAGACACAATCAACCTCAAAAAACAGATTTATACATTACATCCAAAACAAGAAGGGATCCGGAAACCACTGTGGCAAAACAGACATATTGTTAAAAGTAAATACTGAACCCAAAGGAATGTGTCCCTAAAACAAAATAACAAAAGCAGACGGGGTCACATATTTGGCCTTTTGTGAAAGGGGGGGCATCTGTTTCTCGTTGCCTCTGAACTACACGAGCCCAGAATGTGAGTTAAGCTGCTGCTGTGGATGAAGCAATAACAATCATCTAATATCCGCATCAACCCAGTTCCCTCATCCCTAGACAGTGGAAGGAGACAGGAAGGGAGTGGACTGTGTACAGGAAGGACCTCCATCCATTTCCTCCTGGGTGGAAACAGTGATGTATATATCTTTAATAAACTCTTCCCCCGTCATCCAGGAAGGTGTCACAATCTGCCTAAAAGTGCAGAAAGTGGCAGCTCTCTTTATCCTTTGTGTCATCAGTTCTGTTTGTTTTACCCTCTGTACTCCTCAGCTGACCAATGTATAACCAATACTAGAAAAGATGACCTAGGAGTCAAATATGTGTCATCAGGCCTTTTGTATTCTATCAGCAGTGAATAATCAATGTAAGCTCTGATTACACAATGACTTATTGATGACAGGCAGGACACACATGACCCAACAGGAAAAACATTCTGATGACTTCTGAGGTGCCTGTGGCGATGAAGCAGCATGATCATTAACATTCTCACATTTCTAGGTGTGCTAAAACAGGCACAGCTCAACGCTCTATCAGGAGGATGCAACCCCGCGCCGGGACAGGCAGGTACTTGAATTACAGCTGTCAACTCATCTCCTACATAAACTGATCCTCAACAACTTCACCTCCCTGAGCAGTGACTGGTACCTCTCTACACACTTTCTAATGAAAAATGTTCATGTTTACCTCCAAAGGTATGCTAACAGCCACCTGTGAAGCCCTGCCAGTCCTGCATAGGATATTGCTATTTGGAGATAGATCGCCTAAAATAGAGGTTCCCTACACTGCACAATGCTTAGATATTAAAAACTATAAGATATATTTCCTCATTTATGGCTTTAAACATTTGAGCAGTAGCTTTCCAAGAGTAATAACAAGATGATTGACCTGTATGATAAATATAGACCCTTTCAGACATGCTGTCTGGCACATTGCTGGCCTCATCAATGTGTTAAAGTGATGGTCTCTGTGAATCCTGTCCTCTGACTGATTAAAGACTCTGTCCAGGTCAACCGAAGGCTCATGTCCTCTTGTGACTTTTTAATGGAGAAGTGACTAATGTGCGTATGCACACATGAAGCTAACACCTTCAGGTGCTGACAGAACGTACCAGCTAACCAGATCCTCATTAATATCACATTGACAAGCTTAGGTAAACTCCTGTAGAGGTGGTGGCTACCTGAGCTTAGCACAAAGAAAATCATTTAATACATAGAAACTAAACTTTAAAAACAACAATAAAATGACTGTGTGTGACTTTTACATTGTAGTTGACTGCAGGTAGGAGAAAGTGTAGTTTGTTTTGCACTTTTTCTTTTCCCAAATGCTGCATGTGGAAGTCATATTCAGGGACACACACAAGTCAACTTTTAATAAACTAAATATTTAAATAATACAAAACCAGGCACTCATAATTTTGGAATGTGCATTAAATATTACTCACTGAAAGCTCCTGTGTATGTTGGCTGTGTGAGATCTTTGGGCACTTTCCTGTAGATATCAAATCTGAGAAGAGACAGGAAAAGAAGGAAACAAAAAAAAGAGAGGAAAAGAGAAAAAAATGGTAAATGTTAGCAGTACGTGCTGAGAAAATCTGCACATTCTGTACCCATCAGGCTACGCGATATTACAGAAGAGAGGTGGAATGTTAGCTCTGGACCGCCGCCATCACACATAACAGATCCAGACAGCCGGCCGCAACACACACACACACTTTACAGGGTTACACCTCTTTCTTTGAATGTGTGCTTTGTAATTATGACCTGACCCCAACAAAGGTCTCCAACACTCCACATACAGGAACACACAAAGCCAACATAAACACACACTCACACCACTGAAAAAGGGATGCTCAGTAATTAAACCAGAACTTTTGGCAGTAAGAAGCTGTTAAAATTATAGCAAAGATTAAGATCTTTGCTAAATGTGTTTCAAAAATGTGCACAACTCACTGAATCACAAGGAGAGGATGATGATTACCACCTGACACAATCAATCTCTCCTCTTGTGAAATACACTTGTTGCCTATTTGGGGAGCTAAAATAGGAGGAAAAAATCTACTACTCAACACTGAAACTATTCAGGTTCAGGAGATCTTGCGCATATCCTTTTTGGGCAGTGAAACTTTTTCGACCCTGAGCTTCCTCGCTGACTACGCACACCCCACCCAGTCTCTCTTTCTCTCTCCTCTCACACACATTCTCTCCTTCCTCATCTCCTACCAAAACACTCACATCTGTTCACATTTCTCCCAGTGAGACCTGCCAGGGAAATCATCACAGCTGATGCAATGCAGGGTGGGGGAGGAAGCGGGAGGGAGGGCTTCCTGTCTGGCCCTGGCCCCTCTGCCCCTCTTGTTTTGCTCTCGCCTTCGCTTCTTTGTTTTTATCTACAGCACAGAGACCCCTGGATCCTCTCTCTCTTTAGTATTAGATCACTACATGCTGATAGCTGGACCTGGACCGTCAGGAAATATAGGGCAGAGGCAGGGAGTGGTCGTTTGTATAAGGGTGAGAATAACTACTAGACTAATACACTTCTTGAATGTAAAGCCTTCATGTGCACAGGGTGTTTCCTTGTGTCCGCTGCTGAGACCACCAGACAGTGCTCATATCTAGCTGTACAAGCACGAATACATAATTTTAGCAGGCACAGTTTCATGATGTTGAATTCTGTGAAAACTGTGAGCATGGAAACTAAATCTCACTCACTCAGTTGGTCACTGGACGGAATTTGATGCTACATGTGAACTGCAAATAGCTGGAGATGGAGACACAGTAGACATCTGAACTTCATAGTGGGAGATGTGTACTAAATTGTTTTGCACCATTTGAGGAATCCCAGCCTCTAAAACACATGAGCACATGGTTGACACCCAGGAATCACATGCAATCATGCACCCCTTGCTCCATTACACATATTGATGGAATGATGATGGGGAAAAAGGAGCTGTAGGGTAATAGGGTATAACACATTTAACCGACCAGCAATGAGCAGTACAAGTTGTGCACATCCCACAGATACACAACATCCTGTCTGAAAAACGCATCTACTGATACACTATAACTCTTAAATGTGTGGGCTTAAAAAATAGGATACAATAAAAAAATGCTAAGCTGAAGTATACTCATAAGCCGACATGCCAAAAAAAGTTAATACACAATTTTTACTTCATCAAAACTTTGTGCAGACTAATTTAGAGATTAATTTCCTCCTCTGACAACTTTCAGTATCTAGGTACCGGCATATTAATGACCTGAGAGTTCACCTCTCAGTGTGCTTGTAATTTCCTGAATTACAGTCAACACATCTCCCTCTGTCACAGCTCACTTACTGTTAAAAAAAAGGGGACTGTTTTGCAAAAAGTGAGGACACAGTGTACAAGCATTTCTCTGTTGACTCCATGAAATGAAAAGACAAGGCTGATGTTCATCTTACTAAATAGCCCAAATGTTGCTAATGAGTCACAGTGAGTCAAGAGTTTATCCATAGACAGTTAAAGTCCTCACGTATGACCACATCGCATCACAGATTATAAGCAACAAGTACCCGTATCTTCCTGTTTATAGGTTTACCGTCAAGCATCAAACAGCAGTCAGTGCTGTCTAAAAGAAGAGATCATTACATCTGTTGACACAACATCCTTACTGAAGCTTTATCATCTCCATGATCTAATTCTAACAGCAGAGTACATCATCAGGTTAGTCCAAACCAAACCTCTCTGTGTCAACAGATGACATAATCTAAAGGTCAGTTACACTGAAGGATGAAAGCCTTTCAGTTATTCATCCATTCCTTCAGTCATAAGTAATGATGTTATCCACATTATTAGAAGCTGATCATTGGACACGACGTTATTGCTGAAATGTGTAAATTTAGCAATAACCCGATTCTACTAACAAGTATACAAATCCTCATATGCCTCAAAAACGTGTGTTAAACTGCAACAAAAAACAGTGCATTTCTATGCACTCTCGTTTGACATCTGCGATTATTATCACTGCAAACTTGATTATGTATATGAGATGCATGTTTAAAGTTTTTCAAAACATCCTGAGTGAAAGTAAAAACATATCAAAATACAGAGTAACCCAATCCCTGCTTTTAATCTTAGATTTTGTATAGATAGCCAAAAAAAAAAGATTGAGGCTTAGCAATATATTTTATCTTTGCTAATTCTGGTGTGGTTACAATAATACACAACACAGCATTACGGGATATACATGTTGTATACGGTGTAATCTACAGTAACAGAAAGACGTCAACAACACATAGTGGTGACTAATGCTTTATGATTTCTTTCTCAAAATAACTAGTTTGTTAGTCAATCAAGCCATTTTTCAGTGGAGTATCTGGGTACAACATGACCACCTGATGACCTATTCTCACACATTCAATGTGTCATTAAAACACAGCTGGGAACAGTGATGAGTGCAGAATAGAAGGCTGTAAAAAAACATGGACAATTTTGAGAGAATGATTCCATGAAGCACATATATTATGTTGAACTTAAAAGATAATTTTGTATATTATATATTTTATGCAAGGATGAAACTCTGATCTCAACCAATATATGTCACCATGCAAGATGGCTGTCAAATCAACACTTTTGAAGCAGTGATGGAAAGGAGGACACTAAACAAACTGTTATCATGGATAACCCTGACCACCCTCTCCACCCTGTACTGGCTTCATTACAGGAAATCCTTCCTGCCTCAAGCAATAACACTGTATACCCCCTCATCATTGTGTCAAAGATAAAACTCCGAATGATTGTTGTAACTGACAGATATTGCACACGGTTTAGCTCCTCAATTGCACACTATTGTGTTTGAACATATATTTTATATCTCTATTTTCTTGTAAATAATGTTAATACTGTTTTCTTTACCTTTAGTGATCTGTGATTAGTATACTGAGTGCCTGGAAACTGCTGCTGTAACAGTGAAATTTTCCCAGCTTGGGACAGATAAAGTACTTACCGTATTCTATTCTATCCTGTACATAAAGTCTTGTGACAGTCCACCAGCATTAGCAGGACATTGCCTCATTTAAAGAGGCCACCCTTTGATCTGCGATCACATAATATTTGGACACAATATAACTAGATAATCACATTTATAAGAAAAAAAGTGGATTAAGGATCTTAAGAAATCTGAAAACTTTCTAATTTTATGAATAACTTGCTCTCAGATTAAAGGTCTATTATGTAGTTATTCAGAATGTGTTAAGATGTTGACACCCATGATATGCCCCCTATGCTAATAGCTGCAAAGTGCAAACATCCTGTCCTTTTGTTGTAATTAGGGAGTGCTCTATTTACAGGTCAAACTTCCCTGCTGACTAGGTGTGAGTACTGTACTAGTTTTCTTCCTGTTGCCCAAGTATCAGTACATTAGCTGAATGGCTCTGTTGTGTATTTCTGGCTGTTTATTGGCAGCTAATGACTCCGAGTTATTAAGGAGACGCTTTGAGTTGTAAATAAGGTTAAACCCGGTCATCACGTTTGTTTAGTAGAGCACGCCGCTGGGTTACTCAGCCCCAGGGACACATCAGTTTCACCACTGGAATCTGCACATGCGCAGATGGCAGCCAGGAACTCACACAAAAACTCCTGTGAGCAGACCTGACTCTGAGCATCACTCTCTGGAGCTTCAACAAAAACTCCACCACCACCTCCGCCGACAATGGAGCCCATTCATGCCAAATGTAAAACAGTTACAAGTTTGTCTGGCTCATGCTTTGCCGACCCTTAATTCAACCACAGGTCAAAAACCTACAAGCACCGCCGCCGCAGCCTCCATAGTTGAACCCAAAGGAACAGAAGTCCCGTACTCACCTCCTAACATCGAAAGGCATGATGTTTGCACGTTTGACGGGGGGATTAGCGAACAAAGCTACAAACAACGGGCGACCATACACCTCTCTTCAACGCTACCGGTTGTTCATCGGTACCGGGCTGACGTCAGCTTAGGACGCTTTGCAAAAGCCGATTGGCTGAGAGCTACTTCCTGTTAGCTCTGATTCTACTTCCGGCAAGAGCGAAAAGCGATAGAAATGTATTTATTTTTTTAAATTACTGTATTTATTAAATACCTGAACGGCCTAAAAGATGGTGACAGCAAACCTATTTTTTTCTATTTATTTTTTATAACATTTAAGAGACCAAACCATAATAAAATACAGTAACGTTTATTCAAATGCAATGTATTATTCATATTATTATTCATTTATTTATGCTAACATTATTTTGTGTGTTATGTGTTAGGAACAACTTATAATAGAGGTCATATTTATCATATTTTTCATTTCCAACACTGCAACCTTGAGTATGTGCCAATGTCAACCTGACACTGTCCCCATCCCCTCTGTAAAAGTTTCATGTGATGCTGCTACACTGAGAACACTTGCATTACAATAATAACAGCTGTCTTACTTGATATGATGATGGTGTTGTTGACATTTTCACTCATGGTGTTTATCTGTGTAACTCATGACTTTCACACAGTCTCTCTTTGTGACATTTTATGTGATATTTTAGACTAATTTACTGTATTTTTTCTGATAATGAAACAATTACGGTACATTAATGAAACAATACTGAGACTGTTGAAATAGGTGCATATATAATATGTATTGCATTTTTATTTACTTTTTTAAACATGTTGTTATTCTGTAAACCCACATTGGATGATCTGTAGAAAAGCTAATGTGAGCTTACATCATCATAATACCCAGAAACAGAGATCCGCATGTCATATTTAATGGGGACAGAAAAATGCTTATCATAAACTGAAAATCCACAAACTCTATTTTCTATGGTTTTTCCCGCTCCTGCAAGTGTTTTTGTTCTCCCCCTACTCTCACAGACATGAAACAAAACATATTTGGCTGTTGTGTCTGTTGTTGAGACACAAGCAGACTGGACAGGCCCTGTGCTTTCCCATGATGGTACAGCTGTTGCCCGTGGTGACAATGACAGAAAACAGACAGGAAAGACGACAAGTGACAGAGCCGGACCACAGGAAACGTCTCTGTGTCGCCTTCTGTTTCACTTCCCTTTCAGTATGAGAAGCGTTAGTAACATTATTATGGGAATCAAAAACACAGGCTTTCAGTGCTAAATTTAAATAATCTGTCAACATGTTATTTTTCTTACTTTGGGAGGAAAGCTTCACACGTATCTCTATGAGAGAACAGGATTTTGCTGGTCCTCGTGACAACAGAGAAAATATGATACATGTGTATCATTGAAAGAAATTGGCAAATCTTTACGAAAAAAAAATCTACTTCATGGAAGCAGACAATTGCTTTACTGGGTCACTCCTGTATCTGGCAGTCTCTGTTTCCCTTTTGATCAGGTGTCTAATGACTTTCCTAACCGTAAGCTGCCGTCACTCCATGACTGGAGGGAAGACGCATATACAGAGAGGACAAAATGTTTGGGTACAGGCTGTGTTCAGAGCCCTCCTCCTCCTCCTCTGTAGTGTGTAACATTCCTGCTTTGTAGCATGTGCCTCACAGTTGACTCATCTCACAGGAGTGTGAGCTTAAACCGGCTGGAGAGTTTTTACACTCTTTTGTGATTGGTCATTTTTCAGCTTCCCCTGTCCTCTCCTCCCCCCACATCATCCTTCCTCATGTAACACATCCATGTTTCTTTTGCTTCTTGAAGTACAACAGAGAGGGTCCAAACAGGTCTGGATGTGTATTCAGCGAATGACTGAAAGTTTGTACGTGTTTAGGTTTCAGTAAATAAGAGAATGACATCATTGTGTTCTGTTTAACACAGTGTGTGTGTGTCAGGGATGATCCTTTAAATACACATCTATACCCTCAGTGAAAACTATATTATGATGTACAGAGAGTGTTGGATGAAACTCAGACAGGATCCTGAGTGGACTGCAGTGTCACAGCATGTTGTTGTCTCTGCTTACTAAACATTGATTTCACAACAACACAACCTCTCTGCTGTGTAAGTTTCAAAACACACAAAGACACACCTTTTTTTTCAAACAGATCAGTGGCATCCATCAATAATGATCTTCCAGCTTCCTCATTATGAGTCAACAGTGCTGTCCATTCTGACTCAGCAGCCCGCATTAACCAAAAGGGAAACCCAGAGCAAACAAGTTTGCTTTTCTGTTTTTATGTTTTTTTTTATCTTTCAGCCTTACTTTAACTATCATAGGTGAAAAAAAACACACGCCTGATCCATCTGTTTCAATGATGTCGCAACTGAAACAAAACTAGCAGGTCAAGAGATCTCCATCTGGTGTTGTCTTCCTGGTATCAGTGTTTTTGTTTCTCAGCATGTGGAAATTTACTGGACTTCAGATTTCTATACAGTGATTAACTTTTATGGTTTGCCTTTGCTCTCGCTGCATTGAACATTATGTACCGCTGAGTAATAAAAACAAAAAAATAAACTTTTATTGCACCCATGCCAGATATTTACTTATTATCTTGTTATTTGTCAACTCTCAGCTGAACAGGCTAAATAGGAATCTAATTAAACACTAACATCATGGAAAATTTGGCAAATTCCTTATTTGCTGACATCACATAGAAACACTTAAAATGAAGAATGATTTGGTTAACTATGACAGGATTATAATCATTCTGGTGATTATTAAAATGTCTTAGTAGAATATTGAGTATTTTAGTATTCACGCTGTTGTTGCTGATAGTTTGGAGTGTTTGGACCTGTAGGTTTGTGGCCCAGATGTTATCCAGATAGTATTTTTAAATAGCTGTGATTAGAGTCACTTCTGATATTTTGCAGAAAGTGTTTAGATACCAGTGATGAATGATAAATATTGATCAGGCTAAAGTCCAAGTTTTAACAAGTGTGTATTAGTTAGGGTCCTGAAAGAAAGAAAGAAAGAAAGAAAGAAAGAAAGAAAGAAAGAAAGAAAGAAAGAAAGAAAGAAAGAAAGAAAAGTAAACAGTGACCTCGGCTGCGCTACGTGCGTGGCCTGTAGAGAAATGTCCCGTATATGCGCGAGCCCTCGTTCTGGCCTGCTGCTCTCGGGACGGTCATGATGACGTCTGCACTGCTGGCAGGAAGCCAGGAGGGGCGGTCCTCTGACGTCAAGTAGGCTCTCATTCACAAGCGCGGCTCGTATATAAACGGTCTACACGGGGTTCTCAGGCAGAAGCTACTCACTGTCATAGTTTAACATATTAAAGTCTATTAAAGGACCGCTACTACCGGATACTCAACACAAGAAGAAGGGACCACGTTAGATATAGTCTTAAAACTTTTTGGTTGTTGTTTTTCTTTTTTTTTAGCGCGTGTTTGCTCTTTACGCTAACCGGAACAAAGGACTCGGCGCTCGGGAGACCATACTCGTTTTTTTTTTACCCCACAACAACTCCTGTTTGAAGCTTTATGTATTTGGATTTGACATTTCTTTCCCGCCGTACTACTATGGTCATAATGGAGGTTCCCACCATCGACTGCGCGTCCCTCTGTGGCTGTTTGGAGGGCGACGTCCCGTCCTGCCTGGTGCTGGACTGTCGCTCCTTCCTGTCCTTCAACTCGTCACACATATCGGGCTCCAGCAACGTACGCTTCAGCACCATAGTACGCAGAAGAGCCAGAGGTGGCCTAGGACTTGAGCATATCGTCCCCAATGAGGACACCAGGAATCGGCTCCTGTCGGGGGAGTACGAGTCCGTGGTTCTGCTCGACGACCGCAGCTTGGATTTAAGCCAGGTTAAGAAGGACGGGACGCTGATGCTTGCTGTTACAGCCCTGTGCCGCAACCCCTGTGGAACCAGTGTTTTCATCCTTAAAGGTGAGGTTACTGTTTAAAAACAATAACCCCACTTAATAGTTTCACTACATCCAAAGAACGTAGCAACAAATGCGGATTACAGCTGTCACCACACCAGCTGGTGTTGCAGTAATGTTCCAAAATAGCCCCCATAAGCAGTTGTCACCTTTCTGCACTCCATGTTTAAATGTCTGTGCTGTGATCTGACCTTGGTCTCTCTCTCTCTCTTTTAATTTTCCAGGTGGATTTGACAAATTTTCTACAGAGTATCCAGAGATGTGTACCAAACCTTCCCCTCCACAAGGACTTAGTTTGCCCCTGAGCTCCAACCATCCTGAGAGCGCAGACCCAAACTGCAGTCCCTGCAATACACCACTATACGACCAGGTTTGTGTCATTATTGTCTTTTTACACCACACAGTAAACACAGATGCTGCCTTATCCCCCGGTGTAATGTTTTTTTTGAGATAACTGAGTGTGTACTGTTTTCTGTGTTTAGGGAGGTCCAGTGGAGATCTTGCCATTCCTTTACCTTGGCAGTGCATACCATGCCTCAAGAAAAGATATGCTGGACATGCTGGGGATCACCGCTCTAATCAACGTCTCTGCCAACTGTCCCAACCACTTTGAGGACTCCTTTCTCTACAAGAGCATCCCTGTCGAGGACAACCACAAAGCTGATATCAGCTCCTGGTTCAACGAGGCAATTGAATTTATCGGTGAGTACATCCACCATTTTTACTGCTAAATCTAAGGTGCCTGTCCCAGCTATTAGCCCGGTGATGGTAAGCAACACAAACCACCCCCCAGCCCCCCTTCACTCTTGGATTTAAATTTAAAAAAAGTTCCCTCCAAAAACGACCAGCTGGCACAGCACAGGCTGCTCACTCCATCACAATAGTGGTTACATCATCACCACCTCTCAGGCATGAAAAAGGGGATGCCCCCCCACCACCTTTTTTTCTAATGAATTGTGAGGCAGCAGCCCAAACTAGTTTGTAGTGGAGGGGCTGGCTGTGCTTGAATAGCTCCCTCCACACCACTCTTTGTTCTGACCGAACAAAAGGCAATTTCACTGTCAGCCTTCCTCCCAGATCAATACCCCCAGCAGGGGTCTGTTCCCCTTCTTTGTCTATTCAGTCTGCCTCCTCTGGGAATAACCCCCACAAACACACACCCTGCAGCACTATTAACTCTGGTCCTGTCTTAATGTTGTTGTTGAATTTAAACTGACACTGTGGAGTTTAAATGTAATGCTACATTGAGCACCTCATTGATGTTAACTGATGTTTATTGTCTTTCCTTCCTCAGACTCAGTAAGGAATAAAGGAGGCCGTGTGTTTGTACACTGTCAAGCAGGCATCTCCCGCTCCGCCACCATTTGCCTTGCCTACCTCATGCGGACCAACCGTGTGAAGCTGGACGAGGCCTTCGAGTTCGTCAAGCAGCGACGTAGCATCATCTCCCCCAACTTCAGCTTCATGGGTCAACTTCTACAGTTCGAGTCCCAGGTCCTGGCCTCTTCTACGTGCTCCTCAGAGGCAGGCAGCCCGGCTATTGGCAACAGCAGCACAGTATTCAATTTCCCCGTCTCGATCCCCGTACACACTTCAGCCGGTCAGCTGTCATTCCTCCACAGTCCCATCACCACCTCTCCCAGCTGCTGAGAACACAGACTTTGTTTTGACTCTGCTGCACAGAGCGCTTCACAAAGCTCGCTCCTGTGCATCATCCATTCATGGTGGTGCTGGTATCACTGGACAAAATGGGTGTTGTTGTTGTTTAGGGTCAGTTCAATTGACTCAGCTGGCCATATCTCTGTTGGTTGGCCCAAACATTTCAAAAGGAGAGTTAATGACTACCACCAGGCAGTATTGATGTTTAAATGTGAAAGTCCACCACAGCCTGTAAAGGCCCCTTTATTCAAAGATTGATTATGTTTTTTATTAAGGCAACTGCTTTTGATAATCACAATAATAATCACTTGTAAGCAAACAAAACAGAGAGGGCAAACAGTTGTCTCAGGAATATTGCTTAAACCTCTCAACGGCAAGGAAGTTACTCCTTCATTTGATGAACAATGAATGTATCCCCCTATTCTCGGAGTAAGATATGGCAGAGCTCTTCATGTGCAGTTGTAGAGTGGAATAAGTTGCCAATTTCAAATGTCTGCCAAGACATCATCAAACCTTGACGATCCTGACACATTGGGGAAACCGACCATAAAATACCTCATGTACATGTACTGTGTACTGCAGTGCTGAGATGGACAGAAGCCCTGAAAACTACTAAGAAGGGGCCATGTAGTCCTCTTTGACTGCATTCTGACATATTTATTAACTAAAGTAATATATTTCTTTATATCTATTTTTGCAAAGTTTGTTTTAAATGTTGTTTTTATACGGCTGAATAAATCTGACTTTTGTACTCAGATCTGCTCTGTTTTCATCATTTCTGTGTTAGCTGCCAACAACACTTGAACACAGACTTAACTTTTCAATATATGACACATTAAAGCATGTAGCTGTCAACAGAAATTGGGCTGCAACATTTATATTTGAATGTTGTGTATTTATTTGGTCCATAAAGTGAAAGTGTGTTGAACATAAAAAGCTCATTTTTATATATAATGCATCTGAACAAAAACTGAGAGGAACTTCCACATCAGACATATCTTTGTACCACCCTTCCCTTTTTTGTTCCATGCGATGGAATCCTGTTATATATCTGCATGAGGATTTGAAAATAAGAAGCATGATGTCATGGCGTCAGCCATTGTTCGGGCCACACTCCGTCTCTATGAACCCATCTGAGGCCCAGGCAACAGCAGGAGGCTTAAAGAATCAGCTAAGGAGCCCTCCCCTCTGTGACCACAATAGGAGCAGCTGCAAGGCGTTTGGGAAAAGTGTGACAACTAAAGAGCATTCAGGGCTCAGTCAAGTGCCGGCCTCACACACACCAGTGAGGAGGTGGGGATGGAGATAGCTGTGAAAGGGAAAGGAATATGTTTGGTTTGCAAATTAGCCAAAACATTGGCTGTGATCCGGGGTGGGGTGTGAGAAAAAAAGACTTCCTGTAGAGCTGATGAGGATGATAATGAAGACACTGCACAGACCTCCCAATGATTTAACTGTCTGCATTTAATGAAGCTGAGGCTCCTAACATTTGGTTAACACTTTTCAGTCTCCAACAGTAATGCAAAATGTTTGTCTGACACAAAACACTATCAGTGATGATGCCTCTGTGATGAAAGGCTCATTCATTACCTCACCAGCTCCCTCAGACAGGCTGTGCTTTTGGTGACATATGTGCAACCCCCGCCCCACCCCCACCCCCCCTCAACCAGCCCACCCGCCTTTGTGTCTTTAGATTTCCTGAAGAGAGCAAAAAGACTGGCAGGGGTGTGAGTTTGTGTCTGTGTGAAAGTCGTTAGGCACCTTTTATGATCTGATGCTCCGGAGGGAAAAAAATCCTGCAGTCAACTGTCAGGTCTGAAACACTGAAGCACTGTGATCTCATGTGTGTGAGAGGCGATCTGGATGTGGTTTGTCAAGGAAAACACCCACCTTGATTGATCAAAAAGAAGAGGAAAATTAGACATGTTTAAGTCATCTTTAGCCACTTATAATGCTGCATGATTTATAGACATAAATGGTCTTAATCTCAGTTATACTTAGTTGTTAATTGGCTCTTAAATTGATCAACTGAGAAGTGACTCCACTTCAAAGTCATTTTAATTAACACGATCCTAAGAAAACATCATGTGTCAGCACAGGATGAGACGGAAACCCACCCCTCATTCAGTCAGATCCAAGCTGTGGGAGCTGGTGTTATTTTCTTGTCTACACATAAGAGCACTGTAAATGTTAGCGGGCATCACTTTTGAACATTGGCCAACAATGGCCATGTAGAATTGTTGTCATCATGTGTCATCCACTTTGTCACAGAGAGAAGGAAATGTGTGGCGGCCAGAAGGTTTACAGTTTGCTCTACAGATGGCTGTGTGTGTGATCACACACACAGCACAGCACACATTTGTCATGTGTGATGCTGACACCCCCCACCCCCCCCCACCCCTCCCTCCATGTTTTATTTCAACAAACGAAAACATGCAGAGACATCAGATGATAACCAAATAAATCAAACAGAGTCATTCATTTGATGAATGAAGAGTTGACAGTTATAGGCTCCATTTTATTGCAACAACACCACTACAAGCCAGGTATTAAAACAAGTCAGATTATCTTCCAGAAACATAGCTGCAGGTTTGAGATGACGAACTGCATAACTCAACAGGTAGAGAAACATGTTGAGGAGCTGAACAGCTGTTTTTCTGATTCCCTGTCAGTCACTTTGTCTCAAAGCACATACCACAGCAGGTAATTATGGCCGGAATGCATTGAGTTCTGCTTCAGTTCTGCTCCACTTCTCACTTTAGCATGTGTGTTGCTGATGTTCCAAGCATTTTTGGTCAGTCATGGTCAGATGTTTAAGTCAATCTAAACCAACTGAAAACTAAATAAATGATTATAGGTGCTCAAATCTAACTAAACAGTGAAAATTAAAGAAAACAACAACGATTCTCTGGAGTTGGCTCTCAAACAGCAGTTTGTTGGTCTTTATAGGCCTCTATCTCACCTAAACGTCCATATACTGCACAGAATTTTTGAATTATTTGTCAATCAAGCCATTAATTCACTGTCTATCCTTCATTTTAAATGTCACACAAACAAAGCTCCTCTTAATCATCATGCGCTATGTTCAGAGTTCCCTGAGGCTTCACCCACACAGTGAAACAGTCTGCTTATTGTGAAGTTATTTTAAAATAACCACACCTGAGAAAAGAAGGCAGACGGGAAGGAGGTCAGCAGATCCAGCAATGAAACTCCTCAAGATAAAGTGGCTGTTTTTTCAGGAGCCATCTGTGTGATTACTGGATATTGAGATGTCCCACTTCTCTCACTTCATTGTACCTTGAAACTGGATTAAGTGTCTTACATGAGGGAGAAGATTTAGTCCACACATTGATGTCATGGCAAAGTACACACCTGTAGTAAATCTGTAAGAGGATTGTGAGTGTGACGGGAAGGCCCCTGTAACATCCTGTGTGTGAAGTAGCACAGGCATTGTAAAAGCTAATCTGGACATCTACACACTTATGGCCCAGTCTGGTGTGACAGATTGGGCCACTCACCCCAGAAACCTTCAATGGGTAAATAATGAGTAATGTTTCTCCTGAAAACAGCAGAGATGCACGTATTTAACCTTCTGTGTCAGTGTGATTGCTGAGTGCAGCTTTAAAACAAACAAACAAAATGCTGCAGAGCAAGCTGCAGTTGCGTGACAGGAGCACAGATGAGGGCAGATCTGGGACACGATAGCCAAAGACTATAGCTCAAGGAATGTTAAGACATTATGTATGGCTGCAGTGAAGTGGCTTTTCCTTGCCAGCAGGGTTCCCCTTCCTTTGACAGTCCTTTCTGGAATGTCGGGCGGGGGTTAAAAAGAAACTATGTTGGCTTAACAGGGGTGTGCTGGTTGTATTAAATATGAATCTTCCATCGTTTTAATTCCACCTGTCCAGATAAGCATTCTGCAAACATGCTGTAAAGTGATAAAAAGCTGAAGTAACCACTTTTAACTCCTTACATATTTGACCGTTAGCCAGCATTTAGAGCACCCATCAATCCCTGCAGAGCCTCACTGACCCCACAGTCTCTGAACAGAGCCTGTATTTTTCCACTCACTGGAGGTACGGGGTTGTGTTCACAAGCATAAGTGAGATCCTGTGTGGAGTATTCAAGGAATGTCTGGCATCCTGTCTTCTCCTGACTGCAGAGCTGATGATGTCACACCCAAAGAACATAAATCACAGAGCTGCATGCAGATGTGTTTGATGGCTAAAAGATTAACGCTGGACTCTACATTTACATTGTTTTTAAATTAAGACATGACCTATTAGTGTCATGACCTATAATAAAAATAACTAAGTGCTGCCCCAGTGTTAGCTGGGATGTCTAACAGTAATGACGTCAGCAGACAAGCTGAAGAATAGATCACTTATGATAGCAGTGCTCCTGGCAAAAGCATGGGACTGGGCCTGAATCTGCTCCTTTTATTCAGGCCAGGATCACAAAGGCTGCAGCAGATTCCACATGACTGAGAAATGATGAGGCCTCATATGGTGCTGGAGCAAATAGTGTTAAAGCGAAGACTTTTGACACAGTGTGACATGTGATCTTTCTTCAGAGGGGTGATCATCCTCCTGTATTGTGTACTGTTGATGCTCTAAATGTGCTGCATTATTAGAATATGGATCATCATCTTGTATATCAAATCATTCAACACAATATGATTGAAAAATGGTTACAATTTTTTACATGACTGCTGTGTTATTGTGTTATATAACCTCTTAGTCACAGATGACACTTCACAAACTCATTAAAGATTGCATGCTGTCAGCAGGATCATTCATTAACCAGATTCTGTCCTTACAACGTGACAGCTGAACAAAACACACAAACAGGAGGGGTATAAAACATATAAAACCACACCTAGGTGTAATATAATTTCATCCGTTTCTGTTTGTCTGTGACCACAGACTCAGGTGAGTGGATCCAAAGTGTCATGTCAGGCCGAAGGATCCTTGCGTCCGAGTGGTTCATTGAGCGTGAGCGCCATCTGATGGAAGCTATTGTGCTTTTCACCATTGAGAAGGAAAGCAGCCTTAAGCATGCACAATACTGTTTTGTTTTTGTCTCATTAGAGACAGAAATGCTATGCAGTGTGAGAATCTGTTTTTTTATTTAAAGGTGCTCCAATTCTCAGAGTCGCTCTTGGCACCGAGGAGGTGGTGAAATCATTGGCGTGGCTGCAGAAAAGTAAACAGCCTAAGGTTTTTTTTGAGTATATGATCATCCTGACCTCTGCTTCTCCCATTTAAATTTAAACAACAATTCAATAAACACCCCCAATGGATGAAAACTGCTGAAGTGAGCTGGATAAAACCTGAGGGATTCAAACAGGTGGACTTTTGACCACTTCTGTTAATGAGTAACAGCTGCTGATCAGTCTACAACCAGTGGGAAGTGTGACTACTGGTCTTCACTGAGAGTTAATGATCAACATATTCAACTGCAACATTGATACACTAAAACAACATAAAATTGAAAGTCAAACACTGATCTAATTCAACCTTTAGCAAAACTGGATCACTTACAGCTGCAGTGACACCGTGACACTCAGACAATGGACACACAGGTGTTATTAATAACATAACAATAGAACTTAAGCCTGTGTGCTTTGTAGTATATTTAAGGGACAACAGGGATGACTGGGACAGTATCACTTCACCAGAGGATCATGTGATGAATTCTGTGTATGACCTTGGCTGTGAAGCTGTGTGAAGATGTACGTAAACAGGCAAAACACTAAATTGTGTATTTTTTTATTAATCTTGTAATTCCTTCTATAAACCAGCATGTTGTTATTGATAAACACATTTTATTTTTAAAACAATCCTAGATCTCAATGAATGAAATATTCCAGTTGATAATCTTCATTCATTACATAGTGGAATATGTTGAGAGCAAAATAACATTAAAATGATCAATATTATTCAAAGTTATTGACCCATGGAGGTCTGGATTTGGAACCATACTTAAAATAACTGGAAAATCACATTTTGGGCACGCTGTTGGGCTGTGAGCACAAGCCCCACTTGTGGACGTCGAGCCCTCATCCCACCCTCATGGAGTCTGTTTCTGACAGTTTGAGCAGAAACAGTCATATTGGTGGCCTGCTGCAGGTCATGTTGCAGGGCTCTGGCAGTGCTCCTCCTGCTCCTCCATGCACAAAGGAGGAGGTAGCGGTCCTGCTGCTGGGTTGTTGCCCTCCTGCGGCCCCCTCCACGTCTCCTGGTGTACTGGCCTGTCTCCTGGTGTCTCCTCCATGCTCTGAACACTGTGCTGACAGACACAGCAAAGCTTCTTGCCACAGCTCTCATTAATGTGCCATCCTGGATGAGCTGCACTACCTGAGCGACACCGCCTCATGCTACCTCTAGGGGTGAGAGCGCTGACAAAATGCAAAAGTGACCAAACATCAGGCAGAAAGGATGAGAGCAGAGAACTGGTCTGTGGTCAGCAGCTGCAGAACCTCTCCTTTATAGGGGCTGTCTTGATAACTGCCTCTCATCTCCACCTGTTGTCTGTTCCATTTGCACAACAGCAGCTGAAACTGATCAGTGTTGATCCTAACTGGACAGGCTGATTTCACAAGTTCGGAGTTACATGTGTTGTTGTGTTCCTTTTATTTTTTGAGCAGTATCTATCTATCTATCTATCTATCTATCTATCTATCTATCTAGAGAGAGACAGCCTAATATGCTTTATTATTAAACTCATGTTGCTTATCATACATAAATAATTAACTCATAGATAATTTAAGTAAAAGTATAAGTAAAAAAAAATCTCTGCTGAATCTAAAACTATCGTCAGTGAACAGGGAATAAATTTGAGCTTATTTAACACATATCGACTCTGTGTAACGCTTCAACTGAAAGTTCCCGCTCTCACTGGATGTTTTAAAAGCACCTTGAGGGACTTTCCCCTCCAGACGGATCGGTTCGCGCTCACCTCTCAAGGACCGCATTCTCCTCCCGCCCGCTCACACAAGTCCTCTTTTTCCCCCAGCGGTGTGTGTGTGTGTGTGTGTGTGTGTGTCTCCAACGGTCCTTAGTGTACATGAACTACACAAACACAAATGCGCACACACCTTCCCCACGTGCCAACGCCCGTCCCCCTCTCAGGTTGGATTTTATTGGACAAAACTAAGCGATAACAAAAGGCACGTGCTCACCTTCAAATTTCAGGCGGGATGTGATCTGACTTAAAATAACAAATTCACACACAGAGCCTCTCAGATACCACAAGAGACCACGTTAATGAAAGCCTCGTTCCAGCTGCATAGTATTTGTTTTTAGTGGGAACTTTCTCCAATAGGACACAGAATGGGGAGCAGCCAGTCTTCAAACCTGCCTGTGTCCTCTGCTTTGAGCAGCCTGCCTCTTAGCAGCAAAGACAAGAAACTAAAGTTCAGCACAGAGGGTAAGACAAACTTTTTATCTCACTGCAGCTCCTTTTTTTAATAATTAATGAACCCTATCTGTGGGACATCAACTGCAATGTATTACATTACAAGGTTGGGATGTATAAAAATGCATTATATTCATCATCAGACTACAGATTATTCAGACATATGTGGTCAGGGAATACATGAGTTAAATGTCTATCTATCTTATCATACATCTGTTGAGTCTTTTTTTTTTTTTTGCTCCAAATGTGATCCCGGTCCAGAATGTGAGTTTAACCACATCTTAATTGAGTTAAGCTTTGTTATGTATTGCTTTGGACAGACAGGAAATGCCTGTCGCTCATACGTTGCCCCATGTGGCTGAGTTGAGGTTCAGAGGCCGTGTCATCACTTTCCCAGACCCCTGCAGGCTGATGAGAAAAAGACAAAATGGTTGTGTGAGAATAGTTAAGGAAGTGACTGTTTAAGAACTAAAATAATCCAGAGAAAGAAAGAAAACAAACAATGAGGGAGTGTTTTCAAACTTTGGGAAGTCCCCCTACTGTCTGTTTTTTCCCGGTTTATTTATGTTTGTGTCAATGAATCACTGCTATTCTTCATTTATGTTCTGGGGGACAGAGTTTGTCACAGGAGCAATATTTTAATTATAAAACAGTGTGAGCATTTGCCCTGAAAAAAAACCCCACAGTCAGCAGGAGCACATTCATTCCCCTCAAGTGAAAGAATCCTTTCAGACCTCGTGTTACTGAAGGCCACTGCAACCTCACACGTCTAAATAATCTGTATTTACATTCACTGCTCTGCTGTTATGATGGAAGAAGATGGAAGTCATTTTTTTAGTACACACCAAAACACGTCACTAGGGGGCGTCACTGTATCACACTGATACCACAGTTTGGGTTTGGCACTCAAGGATCTCACTTTGTGGCAAATAAAAGGGAGAGTTCACTGGATTATTGTAGCCAAGCTAAACTGCATCTTTCACCATTCGCTCTCTCTCTCTCTGTGTGTGTTAGGTCACTGAATAAGATATTTAAACATCCAAATGTCCAAATATAAACTCTGCTTCAGACATGTTTACTCTGTGGATTAGTGGAAGCAGTTGCTTATTTCTTGTTACTTCAAGTAACAGGTGTGGTTGTGTAAGGTCTACAGGCAACAGAGCACTGAGGGCCTCTCTGTGAGGAGCAGTGGTGCCTATATGTGCTGTATTTGTTTGGGCACTATAAGCCGTGATGCTGATGCTGAGGATTATTTCAGCCTTTATTCTCACTCTTGGTATTCAGTCATTTCTTTACACATAGGGCCTTACAGTGCAGTGCACAAAAATCTCTCTCTTCATCTTCAATTAGCTGCAGAAAAACAGCCTTTCACTCATCTAATCCATCCAGATTAAACATTGGCAGCAAATCCCAGATTTCTCTTATCGCAGCTTCCTCCCCTAAAGTCCTACTTAAGTAATGTTTCCGCTTTGCTCCTTGTCTTTTCCCCTGATGTCCAAGTGGGGCTATGAGTTGCCGTACGTAACAATTTGGCCAAGGTGGCGGCCATTGTTCAGGGAGCGAGGACTAAAATAAGAAGTAGTACTGATAACAGATTGCGGGATTTTTTGCCTCTGTATTGCTTCTTGTTGTCACTAATCTTCTGTCTTATTACACATACTTTATGAAAGGAAGTTCTCATATTTACAAGTTCCCAAAATAGCCCAGTCACCCAGCACTCTCAGTATATCAGTGTCCTGTCTGAAGCAGGGGCCCCGCAGAAGTTTCCCACACGTGTCACAGGCCGATGTCATGACAGCAGAGCGAGGGAGAGAGGAAGAGGGCCAGGGAATGGGAAGGAGGGGAAGATTAGCTTTAAGGAGAGAGAAAGAAAATAATGAGGGAGGCTTACAGACTCATGTTAGAAAGAGACGAGCCTGAGCTGATTGCAGCAGAGGGACGTGGAGAACAGGAAAAGGGGCACAGATGGACGGAAGCACTCAGCGGTGTCGAAGTGTTAAGGCTGAACTGAGTGTCTGTGAAATTGACCCTGATGTTTTCCCTGCTTCAAGTCAAACGCAAGGGTTATGTAATGTTGGCATATATGGCACCCACAGCATTGTCTTTCATCTCATTGATAAAGAAGAACAAATTCCAGAGGTGCCCTCCCTGCCTCCCTCCCTCCCTGCTGGGCTTAGCTGTTTACCTGTTTGAACATCTTAACTGCATACTGTACATTGTAACATCTGAAAGGGTCCTGGACATGAGCTCAGATTACAGAGTTCCCACTACTGGCTCGTGACCTTCCATGGCGGGTGTGTTTGATGTCTGATATGCAGTCTGTCTGTTGAGTGATCCTAGCAACTATTGTCCAGTTTAACACAGTCCAAGTGGCCAACAACTTCATCAACAGTTTGGACATCTCAAAGCTTCAATTGCTATCTCTGTTCTTAGATTAAAGGAGATTAAAGCGGGTTTGTAGAAATCTTAATATTTACAACACCAAGTTGACAAGATTTCTACAAATATTTTTATACAAATCTAAATGTTTACTTTAAATATGTCCATCCGGCTCTGTGTGATTTGATTCTGATCATCCTCGTCAATCAGCTGTCTCATCTTGCAATTATAAGAAAAAATAATTCATCTCTCATCACTTCTGTTTGAGAAAAAAGTCTGTGTTGGACTCTGGTTGAGACAGAATCAAGCTGATCTGAATCACAGTAAAACCAGAGAGAGCCTGGATCTTCATTGCTGATCTGTCTCTGCTTCCCATTTTAGTTCCAGGCACAGTGCTGTAAATCAGCCATGAACAAGAGCTGCTATACTCTGCTTGGAGATATGAGGGCTGATAAGTTTGTAGCCCCAGGTAGAAGGAGTCTTTTTTGCCTCTTTTGTTAAAGTCAGTGTCTTGGACATCCAGAAACCTTCAACTACTGAGTTCTTCTTCCAGATTGGTAAAGAGATATTAGTCTGAGGGTGACCAATCAGGTGAAAAGGAGAGAGATGTTAGAAGAATTTAAATCTGCATACTTGGATCTTAGCCATCACCACTGTGACCTCCTCTTACTACACTGAATCTTCTTCATTTTGTTTTGCCTGCAGACCAGGTAGATTTTTAGGAGCTGGGTGTATTGTTTCTTTATGGTGGACTTGAGTCTCCTTGAAGTGCAGAAATCTCTGGGGATCCACAAGAAACGTCCAAAGAGTTTCAGCACCAACATGGGTTTCATTGGAACCACAGGGTCTGGGTGACTGCTCCATGACCTTCCATGAAGATGGGAGTCGTTTCTAGGCTCTCTCTGCCATGTTTGAATTGATGTGATTGTAAATGATGACATTTAGTGATGAGCAGTTCGACCTTTTAATGGAATTTAGTCTAATTTGCTGTTTGATCATTTTTGATAGACCGTACATTTCACTGTCACACTATCACATTGTGTGATGCTGAAGTGACACCTCAAGTAACAGGGAAAAAGGATGGCTGAATGTGCTCAGTGAAGGGCATCCTCCCAGAACAGAGTGGTGTAGCTCTAGCCGATGCCTCAGCGTCAAGCTGCTCCATGGGAACTGTGGAAGGATGGCAGCTGTTTCCTTGGAGACCTGGGCTAACAGGACCTGCTCTCTAATTACCTACGCCCACCCAAGTCAACAAAAGGCAGGGAGGATGCCTCAGCTCAAGACCCTTAGTACAGAGACAAAGAATATTGCACATGTTGCTGCTTTGTTCTGAAGAAAGATGCATGGAGGCAAAAGGGCAACAGCTAAAGAGTTGGAAACTGGAAAGGAAGCGACGCAGACACGTGGGATACAATGCTGGCACAGAGCTAAGGCGAGAGGTAAAATGTTGGAAAATAAGAGCTGAGAAGGTTGTTTTGCTCATTCTCTGTTCAGCATGACCGGTTTTGGACTAAAGGCTAGCGTGGCAGTGAATGTGTTGAGTGACTTTCCATCAACTGATTAAGCCCAAGCGAGGCATCCATGTTCGGACATGAGCGTTGGCGTGCTAGGCGAAGTGAAGCAACCCTGTTCGCCTTCATTAAAGTAAAGCAAAGAAAGCTGCAGGCCGTGAAATTGCCCTTGACACCGAAAAGAACAGCACATTAATACCGGAGCTCCTGGTGCAGCGCTGCTAATGGCTCTGATGCCTTTTTTATGACAGTTGACATGATGTGTGACTCATGCAGCCAGAGCTCAGGGAGGGAAGGCCTGACTTATGTCCCCCCTCTTCAGAGAGTCAATTATTCGTCCTTCATGATGCACAGACCAGTGAGAACGAAACACTGCTCTGTGCGTAACGTTGTTTTAAGGGTGAGCCAGAGTTAGAGTTCAGACACTGAGATGCTATCATGAAAATCGCAATGGTGGAAGTTATTTTGATAGTATTTAAAGTTCCAATAAATTCTGAGCTGACAAAGCAATCACTGTGACATTTGACATCAGCCATGCTGGTGCAGCCTGATTTTTCTGCCTTCTTTGGGAAATTCAGAGCTCTGTGGCAGTCTTAACCCCGAGAGAGGGACAGTAAAAGGGCAACTAGTAGAAAAACATTTGGCTAGAGTTACAGAGCCATACAGCTTCGGTCTGTCTTACATGTCTCTGACTGCAGAGGAATGGAAAGAGAGGAGCACTGGGTAGAAATATGCTATTATGTAACATAGTACCTGGAGCTCTGTGTTATCCCTATATGCCCTTTCCTTTTGGTCTGCAAGACAAAACGAGCACACTAATGGTCAGTATGCAATATGACAGCTGCTGGCTGTTGTTCTTCCACTTCGTGGAAAAGCAGGAATCCGTTTTTTCTCGAAGCACAACTTTATCCTGTTGGTAAAGATGTCTGTTTTAGCTGGGTAATAATAGCAGAAGTATTTGGTGTCATAACCTCAGTGGGTCATAAGCCCTATGCAGTCAAGGTCTTCATCCCTACGGGTGGCAGCAGCACTATGCGTGTGTGTGTGTGTGTGTGTGTGTGTGTGTGTAAAACCCTTTTTGTTACCTCTGGCAATGTATTGTGAATATTTTAACTTTGCATTCGTGGCTTTGTCTCTCTTTCCTTCTGTTATTTTTAGCGGTGCTATCACGTAATTCAAAGTTCATACATGGTTGAACGTTCACACTACAGTACAAGGCTTAAAACTCAGTCCCACTTTTCAGGAACATTAAGTTTAATAAATTGCTGCCCGAGCTTTGGTGAGAAATTATATGATCGACACATAAAAGGGGAGCAACATAAGGAAATTGATTAAAATGGTAAAATGGGTTAAAGCTGCAAAGCTCCAAAACCTTAATGCTCAGCAGTTCCCTCTCAAACCACTCATGTTCCTCTAATGAGATTTTGGATTCTTTTCTCCTGAATATTTGAGTGAAGCAATTTAGAGGTTAGAATTTTGGAGCCCCAAGGCAAATTCTGACAAGCCTTAAACTGCTTAGGAAGTCATTTCCTTTTGAACTGTGTATAACATAAATTCTAATGATGTTAGCAGGCTTAATTGGGATTTTCGTAACTATAGGTCTGTTGTTTAATATATACCACAAGAATTCACTGCTTGCCTGACTGGATTAATGTGAATATGGCACTTTTTTACAACTGTGGTGCAGCAGTGAAAGGCTTTGGGTCAACAACATCCATCCTGCCTGCATGCACATTGTCATGTCCCTTCTTTTAGCCATACGTCAGTTTTATTTTTTACTTTTAGAAATGATTAAAAATATATCTCTTTACCTTGTAAATTTTGATGCTAGACAGACAGGTCTATTTGTGGCTTGTGCCTGGCAGACCCACGGCTGTTTGTGTGGAGTCATGTTAAAGTTGACAAAGACCTTGACATGAACACCAATAAGCCTTCCTGTTCCTCTTTACCCAGAGACTGGAGGCCATTCAGGGCTGTGACAACTGCAACACTCCATGAATTTTTCCACGACACCCAGCATTACAATCATTGCTTTAAAAGATGAATGCAAAGGGGACACATTTACAGAATGTATTCAATGTGTTTAGATCCATCTCATAAATCTTTATGGATTGTGCATGAGGGAGTACTTTGGTTTCACCAGCACCTTAAGCTGCACTTGTATCTAAAGGCACTTCATGCAAAAGGCTAGAAGAAGCCAGCCGTGTTGTTCTGGGCCAAGAGTATTTCCTGCATCTCCTTCGGTGGTGCATCCGCTCCTCATCCCAGAGAACACTGAGACAATAGAACAGATGGAGGAAGAACACTGTCCGTGCATCTGGTTTAACGCATTGAAAGGCCATTTTTAGCCTGTCTCCCACTGACAGAGAGGCCTAAAACAACATTTTAGTGGAGACGTGCCACTGTTTCATGTTACATGTAGTAGAACACCAGAGAATTTAGTACTATGTAGTAAAGTGCTGCGTTTAAATGTATATTAAAATGCTTAATATCAGCAGAAAAAAACAAGTTTCGAGCATTTTTCCCAAACTGTATTTGGACCAGCAGGGGTCATTTCATGTCAGGGTCTGGCATGTTACGTAACGTCATGATTTAGACTCCTCCAATGGAAAAATGAATCTGGAAATTCTTCATAGTGCCGTCAATATCTCTGTCCATTGCTAGGATTATACAATGTGTCGTCCTCTGTTCCAGCTGTGGACTTTAGTCATGTAAAGTCCAACTTTACATGACAATGTTTTTTGTTGTCCCAAAGTGAATATGACATATCCATGTCCATGTGATGTCATCAGAGGCTGAATGCACACACACACACACACACATATATATATATATATATATATATATATATATATATATATATATATATATATATATATATATATATATATATATATATACAGTACATGGCTACAGTCCAGCAATGTAGATGGCAACTCTATTTATGCTATTAAATATATTATTATATATTTAAATATATTATTATTAAAAACAATAATAGTGTATCAGTACTGTATGTCCATGTCCATGTTACTTTCAAATAAATAACGAACTGTAAAAAGTGAAGTTACTTGGAAATAAAGATCTAGTTATGTGAAGATGATCAGAACCAGACATCACATGAAAATAGTTTCTCTCAAGTCAAAGTCCGCTTACTTGTTAGATTTTTTTTAACCTCTTTCATCAGTGGGCTCTCTGTTGTGTTGGAGATACTGAGCTAATGATCAGCTACTGTATCTCCATGACAACTGAACCACTTTGTTGCTGTATCTTTAAACAGTGGAGCAGCAGTGATTGAATGTTTTATGGAGGTGATTCCTTTCAGATACAAAAACACAGTTATGGCAAGAACATGAATTTAAAAAAAGCACTGCAGTACACTGTGCTCTGTGTGTGCAGCAGCAGCAGTGGGGCTTTGTTTTCCCAATTTACACCACTTGCCAGTGATTCACTACACAGTGGTGTTTTTAATTTACTGAAATCTGAAATTGCAGAAGTGAAACCAAGCATGGATTCATGTTGTCTGCTTGAGACTACCACAGCATTCAGTCTTATGATCTGAGGATTTTGCAAATTAGAACAATCTGTGAGGGCACTGAGCACATGGCAAGAACTCCCCCTAAAATGGCTCCAATTAAAGGCGAACGCTGCTCTGTTGCTTTGATTAACAAAACTTTTTTTTCCCAGCTCTGTATGTTTCATCATCTACGTGAGAGACTTTTTACTGATACAATGGCCTTGGCAGCAGCTGAACTCTCGCTGAGTTTTTGAAAAGCAGGTGCTTGACTCCAATGGCCTGTTAAGAGTTGACCTAATCAAAAGACAGGAGTGCATATTGAAAACAGATGTGAATGCACTGTGGTAGAAAACCAACAAAAAGAGGTGACCAGAAAAACATTGCTGTATGAATGTGGCTCATTGTGCAGGCCCATGTGCGTTTGATGGAGATGGTTGCGTTCACGTTGAAGGTGGGTATGACTCACTTCATCCATTAGATCAGTGGCTGAGGTTTGGACAGCAGCCCTCCCCTCCTGATACTAAGACCACCACATACAAACCTTCCCAAACAGCCATCTGCTCAGCATTTCTGCACTGCCTTTGAATCTTTAGAGAGAATTAAAATCCTGCAAATATAACACTCTGTTATCCAAGGAGCAGTCACTGCTCTGCTCCACATGGCAGCAGTCACAGCGCTCTGAGCCAACTTTCCTTGAGCAAACGAGGCATGTCTGCCCTCCTTCTCTGGAAATAACTTTATTCGCTGTAGGGGCCCTCGTGAGATCACTGCATCACAGATGCTTCATACGCAAAAGGGGGACAGTATGCATTATGGTTCATTTTAGAGCACGCTATTGCTGTTTGTTTCCAGTGATATATATATAAAAAGATGCCTCTTTGCTAAGCTACGATCTGCATCTAAACATTGTCACACCACTAATAAACATCTAGAAAAATGTGCCAGTTTGCATGTTCTACTGTTGGAAACTATGAGCTGAAAGTGCCAATTTAAATGAAAGTTGAAGTCACCTCTCAGCTGGACTGGGTTGCACCAGCTGTTATCGCTTTTTTAAAACTAGCGAGTTGTTAATTGTGGTCACATAAGTGAAATGTTAGCTCAGTTTTAACGAGTTGAACCTTCAGTGATGTATAAATAAGTCACTGACTGGTGGCTACATCTGAAACCAGTCCACAGAGTGAACAAGGATGTTGTTTGCGGCATTACATTTCAGCAAAGCATCCATCACAGCTTTTAATTTCCTCTGACAGGCATTGATGCAGTCTGTCACATAGTGTTACCAACTGAGGGTGAGGATATTGTCCCCGTTTAATTAGCCCAGCTAGGTGCTCCAATCAGCCCTTTGTTGTGTTTTAATCGATGTCAGCAGTCAAATTAGTCAGCTTGGGCTACGCACACAGAGTGAACGTGTTGACTAACAGCTGAAGCATCCCACTCCTAAAGTCAGAGTATGTTCAATTATCTTTGTGTTAAAGGTAGGGTAGGAGAGTTCATTCTGATGCACTTTTTGTTAATTAGTGTAACTTCTCTTTACAATCTGATAGCAACTCATTAGTTCTGCAGTTTCGCTTTAAAACGAAGAATATTAATCATCTGTGGAAGCTATGAAACGCTAAAAACATCAGCCAATCCTGCGAGGCGCCCCTGAGCGTATAGTTGGCTGGTTGTCACTCTCTTCCTGCTCTGCGCGCATCAGAGAGGTACGTGCATGATGGCCGAAGTCACAGACTGGTTAGGAGGCGTGGCTTTAGTGTAAGCTCCGAGAGAAAGGGGCGTGTGTTTACTTTCAAAATCTGGCTGACTCTCACTGAGTTTTCAAAATCTCCTACCCTACCTTTAAGTTACAGAAATCCACCCAAACGTTAGTCGTGCCATAACACACAAGTATTACAAGTCTTTACACCTTTATCTGAGCTCTCACAGTCTAATTGACACAGCCAGGACCGTTGAGAGAGCCAGGACATGACCCACATCTCTGGCTCCTCCCACCAGACCACAAGAACAAATGTTGTGGTAATTCATGTTAGCTGTCTGTTTCCGGCCCACCACATATCCGACTGGCCCTTTGGATGTGTGTCATGTAACCATTTCTTTGAGTGGTTTATCTGTGGGTTAGGAAGTCATGTTTGTTGTCATGGATACAATAGTAAACAAAAGATTAACATTAGGGAATGATCGCTGCTTGTCCTTCTGAAGGTAGTAGTATCATGTGGTCTGGAACATTTGATAGTGTGATAGTAATGTCTCCTCCTAGAGGACTCTGTCACATGTAAACACTGGAGCCTTAATGGACGAAAGGACTGACACTGACATACTTTAGGGTACGGCACGCATGTGTTCCCCAAAAAGTCCAACTAGTCCTTTAACATTCCTCTGGATTGTTTCTACAGGCACCCAACGGTGTCTTAAATGACGATCCTAAAAGAACAGTTCTGCGCCTGTAGACTGAACTCAGCTCAGCAATCATTATGCTTTCATTAACACCCCATAGTCTGAACTCACAGCAGTACAGCAAGCATCAGGGGGGATGCAGCACTTGTTAGTGCAGCTCTGCTGTGTTTACTGGGAAGGCTTGATTGCAGAGCTCATTGCAGCCTCAGATTCACTTCCTGTGTTAATCCCCTTTCTTTCTGCTCTTTCTGTGTGAGTCAAGGGCGAGGGCGTTTGGGGTGGAGGGAATTTCACTTCTGCTTTGCTTCACCCCAAACACTATTCAGCCACGGCTCATATAAGGAGTCACCATATCCTGCTGAAACAAACAGCATTGAAGAGGTAGAAACAAATGCTTTTGTCTGTGAGTTATATTTAGTTCCCGTCATGCCTTCACCCAAACTCTCACATGTCTGCTCTCAAAGTCTATTAGATCATATACGATCATGTTGTCAGAGCAATCTGTGGTTTGCAACTCATCGCAAACATTCCTTGAAGCAGTGTCTGTTTGCAACATATAGATGTTTTCCTACATTTTCAGTTTCTGAGTATTTGACATACAGCTGCAGCAGCAGCACCTCGGGCTTCTTCTTCTTCTCTTAACACTCCTCTCTGGGAGATGTGGCATCCCAGCTTTCACTGATGGTCTCATTCCTACTAACCCTGCAGGCCATGGCTCCTCAGAGAGCAGTGTGGTCCAGAAGACAGGAAACAGCTTGAGAGAAGACCTGCAGTCAAGGCTGTGGGAGGGCAGAGGATAGGGTGGGAAAAGAGGGGATTTCCTCATATGGTGCTTGGACCGCTATCAAAAGTGTTCAGAGCTTGTCTGTTTGCCCGCTATAGGAGTGTGTGATTCACTCAGGGCTGATCACCTTACCAATGATGGGTGCAGTCAGATGAGGTTAACCATCAACAGCAATCCTCTTTTATTGATTATTGTCGTCAGCTGCTTTACACGCTTTTTATGCAAATATCATTTTACAGTTTAGATCGGAAGAAACCCTGCACTTATTAAACTTCATGGTAGCGTTGAGTGAATTACTGAATTAATTATTCAGGGGCTGTGTGATGCTTCTGAGGAGGGAGTGGGTGTGTGGGTGGGAGGGGGGTCCTCTGCCTACTGTGTCTTTAAAGTCGTGCAGAGGGGAGCCCGTACTGAAGAAAGGAGGGGGCTGCTGTGCGCCAGTTGGAGGTGTCTGCCTGTCGCAGCGGCTTGGGGTTGACATTAAGAAGAGCGCGTCCATGCTTCAGCGCGGAAGTATACAGCGCAATTATTTTGAAGGCACTGATACTAATTTCGAAGCTCTTCAAGCAAGACACTCATCAAGGATACATGGATGGCCACAGGTACACTGCGGTCGGATTTAAGTTGTCAGCCGGTGCGCGGAATTTCTGGATATAATGGGGAATACACCACCTAAACCCATAGGTGAGACTCGCTGTTCATTTATGATTCGCGACGCTACCACGCACGCACACACTCATACACACACAGACACATATAGACACAAAATGCGTGCGTGTGTGAAGCAGCTTGATAACCTGAGATACACATGGCTTGTCCTACTTGTGTTCGCTCTGCGTAGAGGCGCGTTTCCCATCACGGGGGAGCTGAGCGTGATTCCCAGGGAGCAAAGCGCTCCAGCAGCCGCGTTTCTCCAGCTTCACATGCACTTCTGTTCCCAGGATTCATGCGTTAGATTCAAACAGAAGCGTCTGTCACTATAATGTAAAACAAATTACATTATTAAAAAGTCTTGTTTTATTTTTTAAGATCTCATCCTCAATAAAAC
The DNA here is from genome assembly GCF_900634625.1 of Parambassis ranga. Taxonomy (NCBI): domain Eukaryota; kingdom Metazoa; phylum Chordata; class Actinopteri; family Ambassidae; genus Parambassis; species Parambassis ranga. The sequence goes on from NC_041031.1 coordinate 9,340,270, forward strand.
TGATCAGTTTGATGCCATTTATCAGGGAAACACGTGATGTGGGCAAAGTGTCATCCGGTCATCATCATCTTGGATGAGAGTGTCAAACTCTACTTGGCTCATTAAATGGCTTCTTTGTGCTTCATTGCTGCTCTGTTGAGGGTCTGGCTTTTACAAACTCATCACACAACATGAAGACACAGTGAGACAAACATTCAAAGTAGGCCATACTTCTTGGCACTGAGGTCCTTCCTGGCTATAATCAGCAGTTATATAAAGTATAGCATCTCAAGTGATTCATTCCTGCTTGTGACTTGATTGTCAGCCTGTGTGCAGCTGTCATTATCAGCTCTCAGAATGCCACTTTCTGAGCCTCTTTGTCATGACACCTAGAGCACATTACTTGATAATGAGTTCTCCATATCACTCAGATTTACCGTCTGTCACACTCCCACGCCCTACCAACGTCAACAGACCCACTCGCCGGCTAAATGATGTGGCTGCAGCCACCACCAGAGCAGCAGACATGGGATTTGTCCTGGAGAACGTTTAGTCATGGAGGAGCGGCAGCAGCGTGGGTTCTATTAACACTGAATTAAAAATATCTGCTTCCACATTAGAGATGCAGTGATTTGGCAGACTTTGGTGTGATGACACTGTGAGGTGTTTTTTTTTTAATCACAAACCTGAACCTTATATTCTTCAATATCTCCTGTCCTGCTCAGTGAATGTGTTACAGTGTGAGCACACACAGCTGTGAGAGAACAAAGGGCCTGATAATCTTGTGGCCAAAGATAACGCTGACAAATGCGCATAATCAGTTTTGGAACAAGCGTTTCTCGGCCCAGCTGTGTGTCTTGTGCAGTCTTATGATTGCATTTATTTGAGCATTTCCATTTCATTAGGAAAAAGACAGGGAGACACCATCCACATCAGCCAAGTGTCGTTAGTGCTGCTAAAAGCATTCACTTCACGTGTATGTTTTCTCTCAGCATCAGCTCAGCCTGGATTAACAACCGTGATTATCTGATCAGCTGCGTTGATCACTGTGTTTCCTGAATCCCACTTTATTATCTATAAAATGGCTTTAGTGCAAATTTCACTTTGTAGTTTTATTTTAAAACACACCAGCCCCCTCTGTATGCCGCCTTGCTTCATTATAAAACCTCACCTGTCTCCAGTGATGTGGAAAACAGGCAGTCTGGCTATAAGCCGTTGTTGGCTAGCCCTTGGTTTGTGCCTCTTATTTTTTACTCAGCTAATTTTTAATACCTCAGTGAATTAGCCTGCACTGAGGGCCGTATATGCTAATTTTGCATGATTCTCTCATTTACCAGAAGTGCAGCGTGAGCGAATGCTGACTAGTCGACCAATCAGAGCCGACTTGGCTTTTTTTTCTTTAGGATTTACAGGAAACAGTGTGCAATGTGTCACATTCATGTGTGCCAAGCAAAACAAAACCTCATTTAAAATTGAACACAATAAAGACTATATGCACTTTAAAGCACTGCTGGATGTCAGAGTCCATTTTATATATACCGTCACCGTTTAACTTTAGAAATGGTTTATTATTCTGTTTTCTGTACAGATAAGCAGATGTTTCCATAATATGAGAGCTTTGTGGCACATGTCATGTTCGAGGGCTGACATTGATCGTGCTGTGAGCTGTCCCTCGTTGCGTGACCTGTTGTGCCATGCCTTTCATCTAATAATGGCAAACAAGTGCCTATAATCACTGTCGACACCCAGTATGTCACTCTGTTACAGCTCGCAAGTTGAGCCTATAAGGCCCACATAGGCTAAGCCCCAACATGTTTTTCTCCGTTTAGCCGGCAAGAATAATATCACACACTTGAAAGGCAAATTCCCAGAGTGGAAAGGAACAAGGAACCCGCACATCATTTGAGATGTTACAGATGTTCATGCTGCTGCTTCAGAGTTTAGAATATAATCAGTGATAATGTCTAATTTGGGAAATGTACTGTGGAACATTTGACTGAGTTATTGTCTTTACATTATTTAAACACAAATGTAAGCACTCTGAAACAAAACACAGACTGCCTTTGAATTTTGAATTTCAGCCAGCCTATACCATAAACACTCACCCGTTGCTAAATATTAAACCCATCAGGGTCTCGTTTAGGCCGGCGTTCAGCTCTGACCTGTTCATTTGTTTTGTCATGAAAGTCTTTTCTGACTCCTGTGAAGAAGACATGAAGGGTTAAGGCTTTTATCTGGTTATTTCTATACTGACGAGGCTCTGTGTGATTCATCCTCCTCTTGTGAAGATAACTGTGGAGGAATGAAAGGGGCTATTCGGGGTTTGTTTATGCTGTAGGCCTAAAGGGTGTGTGTAGCCCATAAATAAGAGGAAGACTTATCGCATCTGTTGTCAACTTCTGTTGATTTTTGTAATATTTTCTCCCTCCTGTGATGGCACTAATATTAGTATTGGGTGTGTTGGGTTTTACCTTAGCCGGATTTTTTCTATTTTTATGTTTCACGGTGATGTATGGACGTGAGTTTTTGTCTAAATTTGGATGTGGTGAGAAGACTGATTTAGGACAGTCTGGCTTTTTATACTGTAAATGTGGGGTATGTGCTAAAAGAGACCATTAGATGTGCGTGCTGAAAGGAGACGCTTCAGATTTATAATGTGAAAGGAAGTGTGTGAGTCTGGTGTCTTTACATAACTGGCCTCTGCCTTCCTTAAACAGCTGCCATGGGCCTCTTGCTGGTCCTTTATTGTGTGCTGATATGTTTCTCTTTTTCCAACAGCTGGTGTCACAAACAGCTCTCCGACCTTGCTTGTGTCACACAAAAGCAGACCTGCTCCTCACATACCACACTCTCTGACTTTACTGAATTATTGATAGCTTTCTTTTTCTCTCTCTTTTTCTCTGCCCCTGGTGGTTCTCCATCCACAGATGCGACTCTTCAACCCCGCTCGGTGGCCAGCAGGCAGTACTACACCGTGCCTAACAATGGGGCAGGTGTGGAGAGGAGGACCTCTGCTGCACCGGTCAGCATCAACATGGAGTCACCGCGTTTTCACCCGCACGCCAAAGGCAAGAACATCAGGCTGGATGGACAGCTTCGCCGTGCCACTCGCAAGAACAGCTTCTGTAATGGCATCACATTCAGCCATCGACCTGTACACCTTTATGAGAAGGTTTGTTTCAATGTTTTAACTGTGTTTTTAAGACTTGAGAGATTGAATGGATTACATTTATATCATGTCTTCAGGTGCGCCTTCGCCTGACAGGCGTGCACACTGGCTGGAGCGGAGCTCTGCGATTTGGTTTTACCAGTCTGGACCCAAGTGAACTGCTTGCTACAGACATCCCCAAGTACGCCTGCCCAGACCTGGTGACACGGCCCGGGTACTGGGCCAAAGCTCTGCCCGAGAGACTGGCCCTGAAGGACAATGTACTGGCATTCTGGGCCGATCGCCATGGAAGAGTGTTCTACACTATCAATGAAGGAGAGCCCATCCTCTTCCACTGCGGGCTCAGCATCGGCTGTCCACTCTGGGCCATCATCGATATCTATGGCATCACTCAAGAGGTCACACTGCTTGGTGAGCATTTTATTATCTTCATGTTAATGTCGTGTCTGAGGAAACCATGCAGCTCGTCTTCAGAAAGGAAAATATTCAAACAAAGTGCTGAGTTATGCATTTTATGTCTTTTGATAGCTCTCTGAAATTTCAGGAAATGTATTTTCAGCTGACTTGAGTCTTTAAAGCTCTGCAGCACAGGAGTGCAGCCTGCGTTGACGCAGTGATGAAGTGTTCAGTGACAAAATTGTCGATCTCAACACCTCGGCCTCTCCCACAACACTAAAAAAAAAGGAACCGGCACTGCTGACCAATCTTCTTCCTCAATCTCTTATGATCACTTTCCCGCGCTTTGTCACTTTCCTCCCCTTACGCATGGCCTCCCCCTCTCGTACTCACTGGGTGTGTTTATCTTCAGTCTGACAGGAGCCATGGCCTTGTTTGGTCAAGGCGGCAGATCCCAGGAGCTTTGGTGAGGGGCCGGTGCACTCAACTGCTCGAGCATCACTAGAAATAGTACTAAAGGAACGTACCATAAGTCAAAGGAGGACTACTAGAGCCAGAGTTGTTTATATCAGCCTCTGAGATGTAGAAGAAATCAGCAGTGCTGAGGATCCTGTGCATGTTAAGAGAGCTCCAGCCAGTGAAGAAAAGAAATGAAATTTGGGAGTGAGTGGGGAATGTTAAATGAAGTTTATCAGAATAAGTACTTTTATGAGCTGTGTCCACCTGAAAAAACACTTTAACAGCAAACAGCTTGCTATGTGAAAGAGATGTTTGCTCTCTTGCCTCTTTGCAGGTTTAGACTTCTGTTAATTGTTCATTATCCTTTCGAGTGAAACGGCAAGGTGCCTGAGCTTATCTGGGACAGATCATATGATACAGTTTGTCCCTTTTCTTCCCTCGACAGACAGCACATTTGCTGAGAGTGTGGGATCCAGCTGCCTGAGTGAGGCTCGTCTGAGTGCCTACCTGCCCCAGAGCAGCCATGACACAGCCAATTACAGCAACAATCAGCTGGAAAACAACCAGGCTGCCGCTGCCAAGATGGCTAACCTCCAGCTCAGTAACTACCCTCAGCTCGTCCCCTGCTTCTCCTCCACGTCTCCCTCCTCCTCCACGCCGTCCTCTTCTGCGTCCATTATATACAACACCCCCAGGATGATCCTGGCACATCCTTCCCCGCTGGACAATGACTTGCACTTTCACCCCATCCACGGCTCTGACGTGATTCTCTCCGCAGACCGTTCAGCCGCCTGCATCCACTTTCTGGACAGCAGTCGGACTCTGGTGTTCAGTGACCGGCCGCTTCATGTGGGTGAGACTTTGTACGTGGAGATCGGCCTCCTGGGCCTGCCATTCTTTGGTGGGCTGTCTTTTGGTTTGACATCATGTGACCCAGCTAGTCTACATGTCACTGACCTCCCAGCAGACCCTGAGGTTCTCCTGGACCGTAAAGAATATTGGGTGATGCACCGGGGCTTCCCGATGCCCTGCTCCGGAGACAGGCTCAGCTTCAGTCTGCTGCCCAACGGAGAGGTGCACCACGGGTTGAACGGAGTGGGGCGGGGCCGGCTGCTCTGTGTGGACTCCTCTCAGGTCCTTTGGGCATTTTTCACCCTGCACGGAGCTATCAACAGACTCAGGATACTCGGTACGTGCATTTAGATCCACTGTCACAGCATCAAGAGTCATTTCCTGTATGCGTGTCACTGATTATGAGTTTATTGACCCAAATGAGAAAAAATGAACACAGATTCTGACTGGCTCTTTAAAGACAGAACACAATTCACCCTCACTAAGTCGGACTAATTGTGTTAGCTTTGTCTAATGTTAGCAAAAAAAATCAAAAACACATTGTGCTAATATGACCTATAATTCCCAACATTTACTTGTACCGTTAGTCAAGCCTGTAATGTGTCTTCTGTGCGTTAGGGCTGGGTGTATTCTGTTACCATCATTTCTGCCCATCCAGGCTCCCAGGTCTGGCTTTATGAGTAATGTAGGCACCAGGTTTTTGAGTGGGATGCGTGGAGTAAAAAAAAATTGATCCCTTTAAATCTGACAGTGTTGCAGGAGTCTAATACTAAATCTCTGTAGGATGACATATAAGCTCATGGCTGCTGGCTGTAGCATACTCATTGGACAGGATGAGACAAAGCTATTCTCTACAGAAATGTTCTCCTCATGCAGAAACAAATATGAATTTAAAAGAGAGCGGACAAGCTTTCCGAATGCCTCTGTGTAATTATCTTGTGTGTGTCTTTATTTTTTTTGACACAGGAACACTGCAGTCCAGTCCTCCCTCCACATCCCCCACAACTTCTCAGAGCAGCAGCCCGGATGACAGTGACTCAGACCTAGCGTTCAGCGTCAACAGATCCTCCTCTGCATCTGAATCCTCTCTGGGTTGGTTGCCAAATGTTGACAGCATACACCTAACACTGCTATGTATAGAGGAAGCCTCACAAGATCAGGTTCATGTGGTTCGGAGATGAGACAGCCTTGGGGAAGAATAACTATTTTATATTGGCTCTTGTTCAGTGTAACTGTGACTTTAATACAGCTGCAATACCAATATGATTAATTGATCTGGCAATAAAGTGACAATCTGTAACCACTCCCTGATCAAGTGTGAAAATTTATAGACAAAATATTTAACACTTTAATGTTAAATTGTTTATTGATCACTATTGGTTAGGAAAGGTATTTTTTTCAGATATTATAGCTCATTAAAAGCTATAATACCAACACCCACATGCACTGCAATAAGAGTATAAACCTTTCTATATGCAGAATGATCTGTCTGTTCCATTTTAAGACTTCCATGTGTTTTGTTCCTGCAGTGACGGCCCCCAGCTCCCCGCTCAGCCCTCCCACCTCTCCCTCTCTCCCTCCCTCCGAGCTGCCCCCTGCTGGCAAAAATGGAGAATGCACCATTTGCTTTGACCAGGAGGTGGACACAGTCATCTACACCTGTGGACACATGTGCCTGTGCAACGACTGTGGGGTCAAGCTGAAGAGACAGTTCAACGCGTGCTGTCCGATATGCAGGAGGCCCATCAAAGATGTGATCAAAACATATCGGCCATGAAGGCTCAGACGCTCACACAGGTGAGGTGACTTTTGCTGCTGGAGACCACCTGCTGCATCTTCTCAGGCTCTTTGCTGGACTTGTATGGAGAGTAGCCACCTAACTGGGACATTACTGTGCCTATTAGAGTTCTTTTTTATGGCTGAGTCAAATGTTGAGACAACACAAGGCTCCTCATGTGTGATATAGCTCGTCTCACGGACTTCATAGACGACCACATGTATTTTGGCAAAAAAAAAAAATGAGTCATGTGCTCTTGTTTCCTATGTGATGTCTTTTATGTCATGTTTGCTGAGCAGTAAAGGCCTGCTGTGAATATTTTGTCCCTTGTTGTCCTAGATGTGCTTCAGCAGAATATATGGACCATCATCTGCAACTTTCTAGTGCCTTAGATTTTTGTCACGTTACGTGTCCGAGTAAATAACAAAACGAAAACAATCCTAGCCATATTTTCAATGTACAGTATGAGGGTTTGTAGTGAAAAAGGCACACAGATTATGCAATAAAAGCTGTATTAGTAAGTAGAAAGAAGGTTGTAACTGTATGTGAGTGTGTTCAGTGCTTTAAAGAAAGTGTGACTGTGAAAGTGTTTGGAAGGAATAAATGCAGGAATCTGGTTTTGCACATTGAGAGTTTAATAAAAGTGGACAAAGTGTGATTAAAGTGTGTCTTGTTTCAGATGAGGGATGCTCGTCTAATAAGTACCTCCATAAAAAAAGAAGGGCAATTTAATTTGGTAAGGATATTAAAAAGTCATTTTTTATTCATTTGTCATCAAGATTAAAAGATTGATCTGCGTAATTAATAAGCGCCGCATATATGAGTCACATGTCTGACGCTGGTTCTGTTTTGGTTCAATACATTTTGTTGATCTGATGCAGCCAGGTTATGTGATACAAAGAATCACTTGTTTTTGGCACAGTGTTATTTAGCAAACATTTTATAGACATATTTAAATAAAAAAATATACTATAGTCCTGATAATTCTAGCTATTTAACTTCTTACATTTTCTGATTTTATGATCCAATAAACCGCTCTGCTGAAGACAAGTGAAAAAAAGACACTAGCTGCATGGTGCTTTACACACATATTGGAATTTAAGATGTGAGGTTTATTAAAAATTTATTTAAAAAAAAAAAATCTTACCTCATACCTGTGAGAAAAAAACGTGTTTAATGTTAAATGTCTGGAGGAGTCGGTTTCTGCTGAAAGTGCAGTAGATCAGGACCAGAGCCAAACTGCACTTCAGTGTTTAGAGACTAAACAAAAGTGCTTTAATCTATGACTTGAATGATTGTTTGAACACACACACGTCCTCATTTCCCTTTAGTAACTTTAGGGTTGTTAAAAATCACCATTCCTGCCAGTATCAGCTTGTACTTATTGTACCATATTATACCCAAATGAATACTTTGCTCTCAGACGGCTGGCTCACGTAAGCTTGAATTTCTCACTGTGATCATGTTACACTCACCTGAAAATGGATTCACTCCAGACTGACAGAATATTTTTTAACACCAGAAAATCACTTTACAGTGACCTGAGCAGAGTCATCCCTGTTGTTGTTTGGCTGTTATTTGTGTCAGGTCATATGTCAGAATATGAGTGTCTTTGACGTAGGCCAAACTTCATTACCTGAAATCCACTTAGTTTTTGTGCAGTGATGCTGTTAAATATCAAGAGTGAAGAGTGACTGCAGATCAATAGTATTGGGGTGGAAAATGTATACATTGCATTGCAAAGAGAATATACAAATAAACAAAACTGTCTCAGACTGAACAGATGGAAAAGAAGAAGAAAGGAGAAGTGAAGACAGGACTGGAAAGGATTACCACGGTGACCACATCAAAACCTTTTGGCATGCTAAATCTTGGTGTCTAGATCCACCATGATAGTGTAATCTGAGCAAAATGAATGAAACCAGATACACTTTTTAGACCATGATCCCAAAACACTGAAATCTTGCAGCTGTTAACTGCAATGGCATTTCAATAATAGGTCAAGTAAATGTGATGTGTAAGTACTTTGATGGCTAATAGACAGCTTCACAAATATAAACCTTCTCTCTTGTCTTCTAATTGTTTGTGATTTGGATTATTTAAATCAGATCAATCAGGACCTGAGCCCCTGACATCATCCCTCTCAGCTCCAGCTGGCTCATTTTTTTTAACAAATGACGGAATTGTTTAACTTCATGTTTTGTCCTTAGAAGGCTGTGTTTGTGAATTCAGACAGGTTTACATAGCTTCATAAAACACCAGCAATGCACAATTTATGATAGCATTTCAAAGCATGCATAATTTTTTATGTTGTAGGCTATGTCACTGTAAGGGTCTGCGTTAGACGCATGAAGGCGCCATTTCCATGTGCACCAGAAGCCCGAGGTACTAAAGCAAGCTGTTAGTGGCTGCAGCTACAAATCCTGTAATTGAAAAATACAAAAAAAAAATACCTCAACCATGGCTGTCCTCGCAATGATTCACCAGATCTCCACTTTCACGCGAGTTAAATGAGAGTGGCACGGTGAAGGGCGTCAGGACACGCACACACACAGCTACAGAGCTACTTATAGTATTGAAAGCTATTATAATCTAAAGTCTGACTGATTTATTTTACATAATTAACTTGCCTTTTTTGCAGAAAGAACAGATATATCCTCTGTATCAATGCCCTCTATGCCAACACGAGACTCTCCGCATGTTTGCATCCTCGCATTTCCATTACGCACAGGAGAGCGCTCACATGCCTTCTGGACGAGCTCTCCTGTCAGAATGGAGCAGCGCGCAGCAGGACAGAAGCCTCGGTGACTGATGAGGACCACACCGCGGTGAAACACGAGCTTTGTTCCAGCTTTACCATCTCTCTGTCTTAGGTTGCCCTGCATGCGTAAAGTGGAGATAAGGCTACCCTTCTAATGATCGTGCCATGGCTCGCGTCCTCCTCCTCCTCCTCCACAGGCGAAGGAGTGTGTTTTTGTGCCCCAAGAAGTTCAAGACTCCCTTTTGTGAAGTCCCTGTGAATATTTAGTCTGTGTTTGTTTGTTTCCAACTCTACATTTGGAGTGTTGCCATCATGGCCGCTGCATCCTGAGGGGAGATGGATTTGGAGGTGAAGGATGTGAACGGTTCGAACTGTACGCGGAACGAGAGCGACCGCGGGCTGAGCGCCACCTCCGCCGGGGTGTCCACTGCGCTGGCCAGCGTGCTGATCTTCACCATCGTGGTGGACATCCTGGGCAATGTCCTCGTCATCCTGTCTGTCTACAGGAACAAGAAGCTCAGGAATGCAGGTGAGGACATTTTGATTGGTGATAACTGTTGAAACGCTTGTGAAATGAGATGCAAAATTGGGGAAATGTTTTTATTTGATGGATTTTATTGTGAAATAACTCGCTTTTACTGCTTTATAAAAATGTGCTGAACAAAGGACTTATTCATGATGCCAAAGGGGGAAACTTTTGCGAGCTAACTTGCATTCCTCTCATGGTACACAACTAAAATGACTGAATGTAACGTGGAGCCTGTGACCCCTCTGTGTGTGACAGGCTGCTGCCTAAAGCCATTCTCCTGTCTCTCAGTGTGATGGAGTTTCCACAGCCTTGCATGCCTGCCTTTATATCTCTTCATAAATAATAACACCCACTCCCCTTCCACCTGACTTTATCCTTGGTTCCTCCATCCAGAATAAATCACTCCCCCACCCCACCTACACTACTGTATATCAGGACCTGTAGTGTCCCATGAGCATGCCAAGGTGAGAGGCATTGTTGTACAGCTGCTGTGTCCTTTTGTGCAGCTTTTATGTCAGAGACAACCACATATTTCGTCCTGTTACGTTAAAACTGCCCCGACAGCAGACTGAAGGTGAAGAAGATAGTTATTATGACCGCTGTCCTGTCATTTTTTATTTTTTTCTGTCAGTGTAGCATCATCATTCAGTTGCACCTTTGCACCTAAATGGACGCTCCTGTCATTTCCAGTTCTGTGAGTCTTTAAATTGCAAGCGAGGAGATAAAAAGACTTTTGTCTGTGTGTGTGTTTAACCACAGATTTTGCGATTTTTATTTTTATTTTTTAAATTAAAGGTTAATAAAATAGATAAAATGGTGCTCTGCAGAGAAGAAGAGAATTGTTAATGTATTATTATTTTTAGTTGTAATTTTAAGTTTTGATGGTCACATTGTCACATTGAAAATTAGATAAATATGTTAAAATGAAGAGGTTAGGAAATACATTCACAAAAAAATTTACAAGCAACAAATTGCTTCTTCCTCTAATTCATATGTTCTCCTGGTTTGGCCTCATTTCTTCTGTAGGTAAAGATGGCAAACCTTTCTTTTTGCTTCATGAAAAACACTTTTGATTCTTTGGAATAGGTTTCAGTCATGTCCGTCCTGGCAGCAGTGTCCATAGTGTCCTATAACTCCCAGTTAATTCAAATGTGAGCAAAGCAGTGGAACATGAATGGAGCTCAGATGGACCACAGCTGCGGAAGCGGGCAGACATAGCCAACGTGTCACTCAAAGTGGTGATGCCTGTAATTATTCAACTTTAAAGCTGAATGTAATTGAAAAGGCTGATAAATAAAACATTTGTAAACATGTGTTGTCCTGTAGTAAAGGTGGACACTTGAATATGACTCATAACTTACTCTTAATATTCAAGTCTGTTCTGTCTTACAGTATAGAAAATGACACGCCCAAAACAAATCAGTCAATGAGTTAAACTGAACATGGACTAGTTTCACGTGTCTGCTGGCCTGATGTAGAAAAACAGTAAAAAAAGAGAGGCCTTTAAACACTTACTACATATTGTTATTCTCTAACCACAAGAGACATCGAAGAACGTGTCACTTTAAATAAACTGTGTGACCAAATCTCATGATTCAGCTTTCTGAGAACACGACAGAGCAGTGACATGTATATTCAGTTCTATCTCACACAGACCGAGGACTGATCTCAGAGGTGCTACAAGATATTTGATGTTGTGCTGCTTTGAATTTAAAGCTTCTGCAGACAAAGCAGCGTGCAACACGACCGCTGCACCCATCCAGCTCCAAAAAAGTCAGGAGGGTCTTCGAGAGACAAAACTGAGTGATCACAACACACTGGTAATGAGAACATGTGAATGAGTCGTAGGATTAGAGCACTGAGTGTTTGGAATAATGGGCCTTTAATTGCAATTTCAAATACATTACATAACACATCCGATGTGTTCCCCGTGTGCACCGGCCAAAAGCTGTTTGGCAAGAAGTCCAGGGGCCCCAAAACATAATTTGATTATAAGGTTTGCAAAAAAAATCACACAGCCCACTGATCAGAAACAACAGGTTAGAAGTAAATGACCTGTTCAACAATTCAACTCACGCATGTGGACTGTGGACACTACACTGATTACGGACCTCATGTCCCATCAGACAGTCAGTCCTGCTCTAATTGGACTGACTGATGGGTCCCAGTCACACGAGAGTCCTCCCCAGTGTTGTGGGTAGAAACCTGAAACTGCAGAAGACGCCTAGAGACTGTCCTGATCTTCTTTTTTTTTTTCCAAGTGTCCTTATGTGACTGAAATTGTTATCCCTGTTAGCCTATCAACAATCTCCTCTCTGTTCTTAACATGCTATTTATAGGTTTGGTTCACTTTATATGAATGTTTAATTGTACACAGTTTCCGAAAGGGAAGCAATGGACACACAGCAGAAGAGCTCTGTGCAGCTGCTGTAAAAATTCTGTGATAGATGGCTGCTATGTGAAGAGGCTGATAGGTGCAGTAAAACACAAGAACACACCGTTCGCCTGCTAAAGGTTTCATTTAGATTTACAGCAGGAGCCATGCTCAGAATGTATATTTTTGTTGAAGCCAGTAAGTCAGTGGGACTCTCTCTCTCTCTGTTACTGCTGGTTCCCCCTCCTCACAAACAGCAGGACCTTTCTGCTCCGCTTCACTTTAACACACTTGCTTTGCACGCCTGCCTCCCTGTATCTCTCCACTTAACCCCCCCCCCCCCCCCCCCCTTCCACCCCCCCCCCCTCCCCACCTTTCCAAAACACAGTCACACACATGTTGGATGCATGTTCATCAGCGTGAAATGATATTCATGCATCGATATGTTAGAGAACTGGTACCTTATGTTCCATTTTTCTGAGGTCTGCAGGTTCTTTCAAGTGTGCAAATGTAATAGGATCTATCCAGCAAGTCTTCAAAGTGTAAAGCATGGCACTACAGGGCTGCCAATGGGGTGTTAACATTAGAGTTTCCCACTGGGGTTAACCAAACTAAAAATACACACACAAAATGCACTCATGAGAGAGAGAGAGAGAGAGAGAGAGAGAGAGAGATAACGGGACAGAGAATGAAAAAGGATGAAGGGGAGCAGATGGAATGAACGAGTCAATGTGTGTGTTCGTGTGTGTCAGGAGCTGTGGGTCATGGGTTTGTGTAAAGTTAGGGATGGACTTGAATTTTGTTAAATCGTGCGTCGCATCCCCTCAGTCGTTCTCCTCAGTCATGAGTAGGACCTAAAAAAAAAAAAAAAACTGGAGCGTCCAGAGGGGGGGTTAATTGAGTCACTGGACTCAGTGAGTCAAACCAGAAGCCAATTTAAATTGACAGCACAGATCCACGGGGAATATCACTTAGCACACTACATTAAACATGTCTTCTCTCTCCTACGACAAAATAGAAGATGACATTTAGTTTTCTCATGTTGCAACAGGGAGGAAGGACATTACCAGACTGTAATAACCACACCTGGGGAATCTTTGCATATTTCATCATCATCCAGTGAATAAATGGCTGCTGCACCAGGCGCAGCTTGTGCCCCGACAGTCTGGACCAGTGAGTCTTATTTTCACAGACACAGTAGGTCTGATTGTGGATGGCCTTCGATGATGATGATGATGATGTTTTTGGCCAGGCTCATAGCAGGCTGCATCACCAAAAGGCTGTTTATGACAGTTCAATGTTAAACGTTTGAGAAAAAAAAAAAAAAAAATCTGGCCCCTTGAACACAAGTTCATGAAATCGTCACTCCTAATTCATCAGTAGTGCTGCCCTTGCCAAAAGGTTATTCCTGCGTATTTATGATAACTTGACAGACTAAGTCGAATCTAATTTGGGAAATTGCACTAGTAGTAATAAAGCCTGCTGACATTCAGGCGGATTCGAGCGGTGCCAGCCCCTCCTACACATTTTTATGAATCCACGCTTCCTTCAAAGGTGTATAAATATAGCCAGGGTGAATCAAAAGCGTAGACTATCACGTTTCCAGTATGCGCGGTGAGAGTGATGGGAAACAGGCGGTGGGTTTGACAGAGGAACATAAACCCTTGAGATTCGCATGTGCATGCAGCCATGAGAAGTCGGGAGAGTGTAAACCGACTGGGCCGGCAGGCTTTTGTTTTGCCAGTCGGTTTGTTTATCTCATTTTCTTGCATCTTTATTATGCACCTATTCTTGTACAGCATAACTCATAATTCAAGAATGGCTCAGCTGGAACGAAGCAGCGTGCTGTAAATAAGCTTATACACAGACCGTTTTAACAGGTTTACATCAGGTTTTTATAAAGGACAGCTGTGCAGCCGTGTGCTGGTGACATATTCTTTTTCTTTCACACAGAGCTGCTTTTTTAATTTATGTTACATTTCCTCAAAAGTGACAAAGAGAGACAGCGACACTGGGGAGATTTGCCGGAGTGGTCGAGGAGTCACTTAAAAGAAACATTTGATTTGATGCTGCTTTTCATTTGACAGAGCTTTGCCAGAGTTTTCTGTAAAGATCCGATCTGTTGCAGAGCTGATGGTGTCACAGAAGTTAAAGAGTACATGTCAGTATAGTCCCTGATGGCCTGTAACCAATCCGCTTTCAGGTTAAGCTCTATTCAACTCTCCATGATAATAATAGCTCCCAGAGATGTCAGCAGCCATGACTCTATTCTTGTGTGCAGGTGTGAGATTATGCTGGCCGACTGTTTTACACCAAAGCAATAGGATGCTGTGAGTTTAGGCGTAATGAACGTCAGCTAGTTAAACAGAGAGAGCTGCAACGGTTGTTCCAATGTTTTAATCGTTTATGTCAACAAAACAAAGACAGTAATCTGGCTGCTTCACTGCAATCCTCTCAACAGCGTTTTAGCACTTACCTCATCCTCTTGATGGAAACAGAGAGAAAGAGAGAGAGGCAGAGGGGGGGCATGCCCTGTCCAGCCACTGCACAGGATAACACTGAGCCGCATGATGTCAGTGAGGAATCAAACCTCTGCACAATGACAAATGCACACAGCGAGCACTGCGAGCATCACAAATACAATCTGACAGATCTGCCCACTGAGCTGACTCGAGGATGAAGAACAAATGCTTTTATTTTTATCTCGGCAGGCTTGAGAGAAGGCTCGTGCTGTTTTTGTAACTTTGAGTGAATACTCAGGTCGCTGGGAAAAACACAAAATACAAAAACATGTCAAATCAACATCTGATTTACTTTTAAATTAAAAAAAGGGGGGGAAGTTCCCCCATCATAGCTAAGGTTTGAATATATTCTTTAACACCCCCGTGTGCCAAGTTCTGGAAAGTAGATTAAAATGAGATTGGTTGCTAAACGACATACTGTAGCTGCGTTGTCCCTGGGGTGTGGGGAATTACAGGCTTTGAATGCTGAGGATTGATGGCCAACATGTGTTTTGAATCCACTTCTATCACATCTGCCAATCAGCGCTGTTGTTTCAGCTGTTGTCTGAGCGAGCAGAGGACTGCGCCTCCACATTTCAGGTGCTTTATGTTTTTTTTTTTTTATCACACCAACGTCTGACACACACACTGGTGTTATTTACAGACAACACATTACACACATTAACTGGTGATGCAATGTTCTGTTGTTGTAGCTTGAATCAACTTTTCTGTAAAATGTCACATCAGTAAAGAGATGTAGGTCTGTTGTGTAACTGAATGCACTCTTCATTGCACACATTGACTCTTATGAACTTATGGGAAACTAATAAAGCTTATTTTGCTAATTGAATTGCGTTGTGGCTGTATGTTCTTGTTATCTGTCTTCTTATCTGACACAACATTCCAGTTTGATTTATTGTTTTATTCTTCCCCACCCAGAACAGCTGCACTGTAACAATATCAGACGTCATTTTCTATAATTCATGTCTTCTGAGGAGATCCAGTGTCAGACCAGCATCAGCCCCGACCTCAGGAGGACAGGACACTTGTTTGAACGTAATCGGACACTAAAATCGCCCATGTCCCAGTTTTTTATGTACTTAAACTCTGGTGTTCTTAATGTTCTCAGCTCCTTTGCTCCCAGAGGCAAAGGAGCTTTAAAACAAGAACTGCACGAATTTCAGCCTTTTTATTAGGATGGACCTGCCAAAGAAGTCTTTGCTATAAATATCCTGCTCCTTTACAGTTCTTATGTGGGGAAAGAAATACCTAATAACATTTAGCAACATTTTGCTAATTAGCTCCCAGTACTACACATGTGACTGTTATCCCTTTGTGCTGATAGAAACCAGTGGACTAACACTGGAAACTTTTACAACTTTTGGTGCTTCATGAACAATTTACACAAATGAGTGCATGGAACAATCTGAAGTCACCTGGGTCACAAAAGGGTTGAGAGCTGGATCCTAGATCTTGATTTGTGCAGTGGAGAGCGGTAACTCAGTGTTATCAGATGGCACAGTGAAGCTGCTTTATTAGCATGGAAGTCACAACCATATCTCCAGTGACCCAGTTTATTTTAAGGAATTTATCCTGAAGCAGGAAGAAAAAGAAAAGGGGTGCTGCATACTTTAATTATGCCTGTTACATTAACCTCCTCTGTGTCTTCAGGTAACATCTTCGTGGTGAGTTTGTCTGTGGCAGACCTGGTGGTAGCGCTGTACCCCTATCCTCTGGTCCTGACAGCCATCTTTCACGATGACTGGACCATGGGCGACCTGCACTGCCAGGCCAGCGGCTTCATCATGGGCCTCAGCGTCATCGGCTCCATCTTCAACATCACAGCCATCGCCATCAACCGCTACTGTTATATCTGCCACAGCCTTCACTACGACCGCCTGTACAGCCTGAGGAACACCTGCTGTTACCTGGGTCTTACGTGGCTGCTCACCGCCATCGCCACCGTCCCCAACTTCTTTGTTGGCTCGCTGCAGTACGATCCTCGGATCTACTCCTGCACCTTTGCCCAGACTGTCAGCTCGTACTACACCATCTCCGTGGTGGTTATTCACTTTCTGATCCCGTTGCTGGTGGTGTCCTACTGCTATATGAGGATATGGGTGCTAGTGATTCAAGTGAAACACCGGGTTAAACCGGAACAAAGGACCAAACTGAAACCTAGTGACGTGAGGAACTTCCTGACTATGTTCATGGTGTTTGTGTTGTTTGCAGTGTGCTGGGCGCCGCTGAACCTCATAGGCCTGGCTGTAGCTATAAACCCTGTAAAAGTTGCACCCCACATACCTGAGTGGCTCTTTGTCACGAGCTATTTCATGGCGTACTTCAACAGTTGCCTCAACGCCATCATCTATGGACTGCTAAACCAAAACTTCCGCAAAGAGTACAAAACGATCCTCCTCGCTCTTTGCGTGCCACGCTTGCTCCTCATGGAGACCTCCAGGTGCGCGACAGAGGGACTGAAGAGCAAGCCTTCACCGGCTGTAACAAACAATAATGTAGCAGAGATAAATGTATAAACTCACATTTTACTGGGCAAATGGATGTGTGCCATGATTCACCCGGTGCCTTTTCTAGATGTGTATCGTTGTCCTGTTGTAAAGATGCAATCGTACACGGAGAAAGAGGATGTTGCTGCTGTTTTTACTTTTATTCTTTTGTGTTCCCTCAAAAAGCATCAAAAGTACATCCTGTCCAACCCGAGCTAGCCGGTTAAGAAAGCAGGAGAAAAACAGATATTGTGGATGGTAGTCAGATGTACCGAGAGAAATAAAATATTCATCGCTGCAATGTTTCCTTCTAATGAGCACTCACAACAAGGTGCTTTTTGTTGCCATGTTTCAGTTCATTCATGCAGAAAATATAAGTGTATACTTCTCCTGCAAAGTTAGACATCCTGGATCAGTTGCTCATAAGACTTTCTAATAGTAGTAAGGCAGACAAAAAACATGCTCTCCTGTGAGTTCTGTGTGCAGCTTGGCCACAAGACAAGTGTGCAGGGACTGTCACCAAAAATCATATACTTTCATTCTTAGGTTCAGTGTCCACATATGTTTTTTTTTTTTCTCAGTGCCAGTATTTTTTCCTTTTTTTTAGTGAGGAGAATTCGCATGAAACTGTCTGGCATCTTTCTTTCTCTCGCTGCCTTTTTCTGTGCAGCTGCTCTGAGCGCTTGTGGTTGGATATCTTGGACGAGCTGCAGGCTGTGATATGTCAGACAGACAAAGACAGAAAAGCCCATTTGTCAGATCGGATAGTCTGACAATGAAGTGCTCCCCAAAGCATTTCCACAAGAAGACAAAGGTATAAGGCCACAAAGTACGCAATTTTCTAAACTAAAGGTATTGTAGTGGAGAACACTGATACGTCGATGCTTTTAGTGAATATTTACGCACTTTGTAGGCTCTTCCTTAATTTTTCTGCCTTACTACAGTACGACACAGGCATCGCTGCTTTGTGAGGTATTGATCCGAAAAGTTCATGATTATTTCAGAACGCTGCAGTGCACGTCATGCTTGCAAAAACTTGGCCTGCTTATCCTGGTTCTCATCTAAAACCAATGACACACACACACACAAAGCATAAATAATGCAGTGAATCAATCAAACTGTATCCCACGTGAAAACATGGCACCGCTTTTTTCTGTTTTTTTTGGTATGTGTTCCCTCTGTGACAGGTCTTGTAGCTTATTTGCCTGTGGGGGAAGACTTTTGCAGCCACATCCTTGCATGTGTATATCATGTGCATGAGAATGACTCACTGCCTATTTGCACAGATCAATTAAATAAAACACAACATAGCAAAACATAGTAAAAAAATACAATAAATATATTTTTTATTCCTACCATGTCATGCGCTGTTAAATACAGGATTGATGATGGAAAAGCATCAATGACTATTGTGTTCCTTGAATGCAATCTTCAATCTAATTTTATATTTTAACTGAAGATCTTTTATTTTATTCCCACATCATTTGCCAACGATGTAACGCTACGATTTGCATTGGTTTATTAAAACTGGGTGAGGTGCCAATTTGGAAGCACACATTTTCGCTTCAGTCAAAGCTTCAAGTTTGAGTCTCATATTTCATCCTTTGCTGAACGTCTCAGGCTCATTTTCACTGGGAATGTAGTCCTATTAATTCACCATGATGCTGTTTCACCCTTAGGCGTGTCTTCTGAGCAATGAAGCCCTCACAGAACACACTGGGTAGATTGTAGAAGCTCTTCTGCGCTTGTATTAATTCATGAAAAAGAAAAAGAAATATCACAGCAGTCTTTGTGTGTAATGGAAAAAATTTGTTCCTTGTTTGCAAAAAGTGAATTCACTCCTTCGACAAAACTATCCCTAAATGTTTCAAGGATGGGTTTATTAGACTAAAAACATCCAAATCCCAGGGCATCCCCTTTTCAGGCTAAATGATTTAAGAATTGGAGAAATTGTAGTTAGGGGAAGAACAGAGGATGAACTAAGCTAGTATTCTTGTTTATTAAGTGCCTGAGGGACATGATATGCATCAGGAGAGGAGAGATGTAATTTCGTGATAGTGCAAGTGTGCCTGAGCACATGTCACCCTGCCCAAGATCAGCTCTGACAGCCTCCAAGCATAACTTCCACCCAGCAAACAAACTATGAGCAGTTCACCTCACAGGGAGGCTCCAAGATGTCAGTGTGACACATTCTTGATATGATGCACTGTTACTGGAATATTAAACAGATTATACATTCATAAAGTCAAATTAAGGATTTATAAACATATTTCCCATTTACTTAATGATCCGTTGTCTGACTTGTGTATTCTGCAGGCGTAGATGTGTTGCCTGATGTCTGACTGAATTAAAGCATTAGTGGATGATTATATGTGCAGGAGAAGAAATCTGAATCTACGGGGCGGATCTTGGCTCAGCGCGGCGGTTCAGGCCGTCTCTGAGAGCCAGGTGCTGTCAAGTCAAGTTTCAGAGCAGCAAAATGGCACAAAACTGTTCAGTTCCACGTCTTACAAATCAGTGTCTGTGATGTGGAAGGAAGAGGCAGCCCACATGCCAGTGCAAGGTCAGCTACAGATGAGTGGCTAAAGCAGCTCCAGGGAAAATGACAGCGTCGACTCCACCACACCAAAGAGTCACAGACTAATGGATCCTCCTCCCCCCCATTTTGTCTCACCGGCTACTATTTATTCAGTGCTCTTATTGCGTGTATTGTTTATTTATTCTTTTGTAAGAAAGCAGAATTTAGCGTCTTTTTTCTTTTTCTGACTGAAGAGCTGGATGTGAAGACTGATGTTTGAAGCTACCGTGATGGGATTGTTAGCGAAACAGAGGCAAAAAAATCACTTACCTTCAGTGGACACCTGTGGGACTTGATTTTGGAAAATTGTTGATGATGAGAAACACATTTGATCCCATTTGAGTTGTGCTATGAATTTTAAAGTGTGTTAATGTCAAAGATGATTTTGTGAATAGATACACTCACAGCAAACTACATCTCCAGACTAGAATATTCTGGACTTTATGGACATTTCACCACAATTCACTGCAGGAAGGAGAAATATTTTAAAAATTAAAATCGCAATCTGACCATGCCAGAGTTTCAGAGAGCTAACGTGCAAGACCAGCTCTGCAAGCTTTTATTTATGATGACTGTCAATTCTGTGTAATGTGTGTGTGTGTGTAAAATATAACTACAGCTACGATTTAAAATTTTTATTCCATGAGAATTCTGTTAGGAAAAAAAAAAGATATTGATTACATGACACATTTCTAGTCAGGTAAATCTAAAATACAATTTAGAGTTAGGGATGAAATGCTGAAATGATCCACCATCCATCCATCTGTCATTCTGCCTGTGATTTAATATGAAGGGCAATAGCCTGTGAAGACATTTGTCTTACAGTTATGTTCAAGGACAGCGTGATCTATGTGTGCTGCCCTATACGCTATGAGAGCCATCACAACTCATGACTGTATTTTGCCAACTTCACATACACATGTGGTTCTGTCTTGTTTGGTTTCACTGGAAAATCAGCTCCGTTTTCTGCTTTTGTTTTGTCTCAGGGAGAAAGAAAGGGTCATGATCATTCAATGCTACACTCAAATGTAAGAGAAATATTATTGTTTCATATCACATAAAAAGGCAGGTCTTGTTTTTTTATTACAAATCTGGTAAATAATGTGTGTATCATTTGTTCACCTACAGCTCTTTGTAACTGTAAGCCTAACCAAATAAAATAACATTCAAAATCGACATGACACACAAAGCAGTGCCTGAAGTTACCAAGTTCAGCTCATGCCTCCACACCAATGTAACTTACAGAGAGTGTTTCAGGTCGCTGCCACTTCTCAACATGTGGTTTTTGCCATCATTCAAGGATTAGTGATGATGTGATGTCATTTTATATTAAAGAAATCAAAGGTCAATTTCACTCTGATGTAATAATGTTCTGCAAAAATTATACTAACAGAGTTCCATGTGCAGCATCCCTGTGACTTCACTGAGTATTTCACAACTAGACCAAGAGGATCAAGGTATAAACCTGAACATTTCAGACACAATGCCCCCTCCTCAGCCGTGTGCTATAATTGCTTATTTTCTTCCTCTCCTGGGTGGTGTGTGTGCACAACCAAAGGCCTCGAAGAAACTCATCATTTATGAGAGATAAAGATTATTTCCACAGCAGCAGAACTCTGCCACAAATGTGGTTAACACACAAAAAAGCTGAGCAATGAGGCATTATATAGCACAACACTAGCATGGCATGATGGTTTTTTTTTTTTTCTTCGCCCGCTGGATGAAGTCAGACGTAACCGTTCTCTCTGCACAGAGGAATTTCTACAGCTCTTGCACATCGATGCATTTTACTGCAGTGGGGTCTCACTGTGGGCCTGCTGCTACAATAGCAAGTCTCCTAATGGGTTTGTGCACTGGGTTTAGCACTGCCTGTGTCTTCATGCATATAATGTGTTCCTACATGTCCCGTTGGGCTGTGGGTCACAAAACTACCAGGAGGTTTTAGGTGTTGTGAGTCCAAGAAAGCTGATGAGAGCAAGAAACATAGATGATGGTGATTCTTCAGGATGTACACACATTTATTTCTGCTGTAAAGTGGGCCATTTTAACATGGGAGTCTGTGGGGACTGACTCACTTCTGGAGCCGGCCCCTAGCGGCTGCAGCACTTCCGCATAGGCTTCAAGTTTGAGTCCCGGAGGATGCTGCTTGGTGGACATAGTATGTGACTCAGTGACAGGCTTGCACTTACTGGCACCCGGCATGATGGACCTGCCGTGTGCAGACGAGAAAAATTTGACACATTTATTTGTATTACTAATATAAAACACATGTTCAGATGCTGGTTGGAGGCAGAGCTATTTTAAAATATACTGCAACCTGAAGATATGCAGTTGTTGTTATGCATTGAAGTCTGAGAGAAC
Source organism: Parambassis ranga (assembly GCF_900634625.1). NCBI lineage: Eukaryota > Metazoa > Chordata > Actinopteri > Ambassidae > Parambassis > Parambassis ranga. The sequence continues at coordinate 9,362,513 of NC_041031.1, forward strand.
ATAACAGCACATGCACTCTGAACCTATGTGCAGGATGTGTGGGAGGGTTCCTGTTCTCTCTGGGCATAATGTTGTCTGGCCTGTTGGGCTGATTGGCGATCTGTAGGTGTGAATGAGTGTGTGAATAGCTGTCTGTCTCTCTCCTAATACCAGCAATAAACAGAGAGTAAAAGGTTACGTACATTTAGATGCATAGGCCATAACAAACACCGCCAGAAGGTCAAAGGTCAGCTGGAAGATGGATGTATAATGTTAACTAAGTCTAAGTAGAACAGTGGTTGAATTCATCACTGTTTTTATCATCGTGTGGAATGAACTGTGCAGTATTTTCTTCTGAAAATCAATGAAGTCAAATGGTTTAAAATGTAAATAAAAATAAATAAAAATACAGCAGTGAAATACAACCACCATCCTTCGTCACATAGGACTGAGGGGATAATACTTGCTGACATGATTTATTGCTAATAACAACCTCTGCCCGTGGCGGCATTTGTACAATTTGCAGCAATAACGTTATGAATAGCATGGACTATTTTTAAAGCGCTTAAATCCTCACTCTGGTTGGAAACTTCATTTACGGTAACAGTTCCCTGTTCTGTGCGGCTCGGTCAAAACAACAGGTGTGGAGGGTGGAGTGCCTCATGTCTGACATAGCCTACTGGTGACATAGGGAGTGCAAAAGGCATCACAACGGGAGTCCCGACCCAGAGGGCCCTGAGAAATACTTCACAAAGGCTGGAGATCAGGATCAAGTTTCTATTTTAGAACTGGTTGTTTTAATAAAATACATAATCCCACCAAAACAGGGTGAACATTTACTTGTAGCTTCTGTGGTTCATGTTCTATTCCCAAAGCTCAGTGCAATAAACTATCTAATTAATTTTTAGCTTTGCATCTGTTTCTAGAGAAAATAAAACTCCAGGAGGGTTTGGAATAATATCTGAAGACCTGTTTATAAAAAGAGGTCTCTGTTTATTTTATAATTAATACAAACTCTAATGATTAGTTTTGCTTGCTTGTATTATAATTAGTACAAACTCTAATGATTGGTGTAATGTGTCCTGCGACATCTCCACTCATGAACCCTGGTATGTTCCAGATGCATGGGTTTTCTGCAGATCTATCAATGAATGATGGCTCAGCAGTTCCATTTAAATGAGCATTGAACACCCAAAGGCATTTGTCTTTCTCCTTAATTTGTACTTAATTCTTCTTATGTCCAAACTTTTTACATTTACAGTATCCCTGAGTTCCAGATCCTGTCTTCTTTTTTAGTCTTTATTTTATAATACGACCACAATAAACTTGATTTATACAGCACCTTTTAAAACAAGATTAACAAAGTGCTTTGACAGCAGCTCAGGCTGTTATTAAATTCACATAAATTCACAAGAGGACAATATCATTGGAGAGAGGACAGAGAAGGAGCGGGATATTATCAGAGAAAAGAGAGATGGCAGGTTTGCATGAGATTTCAGATGAAGATAAAGCCTATGGTTGAACATAAAGAGTTTTATTGCATGCAAGATTCTTCTTTAGACGTCTGATTTTCATTGTGCAGCGCTACCACTTCATTTCACTTGAGTTCAGTTCAGTTCAACACGGGGGGAGAAACGAAGTCACGAATTTCTTCCACACAATTATCCAAATGTCCACAATAAAGCTCAGTGTCACGCTGCTGCAGGCCAGAGGACCCAAGCCTCATTTCCATCTCCTGCTAACTCCACCTACCTGCTGCAGGTCGACGTTAACCCTTTCCTTGCCACCCTCCCTCTCTCCCAGCCTGGTTGTTAGTCAGCACATATGATGATAACAGCAGCACTGTCTTCAAATGCCCCCCCTCCAACGCTTCCTGTCTGTTTCCAAAAATGCAACACTACCGAAACAAAAGAGGCAGAAAATAATTTTTAAAATTGCTCTGGTTGTTTCACGCAGCAACAGATTTAAAAATAATATGATTCGCTGCGACATCCCTCTGCGTCTGCGGAGTCAGGGAAGTCTTTTTGGGGGCTTTTTGCCAGATAACTACTTAGGAGTGAAATTCCCGCAGAAAGCAAAATGGTTATTTTGAACACACATCACTGGAGTGTTCTTAGCAGTTCTGGCTGGTCTCTTTTGAGAGTCTTTTCAAATTAAATGTGTTTTGGGGGAACCTGCTGAGTGTGCAAGGGACCGGTGAGAACAAAGCCAACTGGAGCAGAAAGTGCCACTCCTTGACACTCAGCCAGGGAGACTTTTACCAGAAACACAGACACTAAATGTATACACTTGACACGAAATGGTCTAAATGGCTCTCTGTTACATTTGAAATCAGACCAGAAAGATTCTACAGTGTTACATCACTCAGCAGCATGTGAAAGGTCCATTTGAGGTCTCTCAGGTTATGTCATGTCATGGTTTTTTTTTCCACCAAAGATGCAGTTTATTAAAGGACACAGCAAATGAACCTTGAATAATGGACTTACACTTTAACATTCTTCCCCTTTATATGTATTTTTAGAGCCTGTATCTGTGAGGATAGAGTGGAAAGACAGTGGTGTTGTTGTGAGTGTGCATTTGTTGTGTTCTGCTAACATTTGGTTTTTCATAACACACTAAAGGCTACATCACATCTGTCAGTGGAGATCTGCATTTACCTCATGTTTGCACCCTTACTGTTTAGTTTAGTTTTGCACTGTGTTCTTGTATTCAGTGTGTTCCTAGAGAGGGGAAAACACTTCACTCTGTGTGTGTGTTTTAGATGTAATATTCAGCATAACAAATTCTTCAAAAAGTATATGAACAATGATTAAGTTTGATTTTATTTGAGGTACCCAATATATGACAAAATTATTTATTTATTAAAATTCAATATTTTTCCAAATGTGCACTAAAATGAATTTATGCTAAATTAAAATGTTCAACCTACCTCACAGATTGTATTTTAATAATTTAAAAAAGATGTATTTAACCCTTGTTATAAACTAGTATTTCTGATGGATCTTAAATGTAAATATTTTACATATTTTTGTTATTTTTCATTTTTTTCCATAAACAAACAGGATGGATGTGAATGTGAATGGTTGCCACTAGCAGCAAGACAAATAACGTCCTCACAGACACATGAGACCCACAAGCAGCTGAAATGAATCCACAGCATCTCAGACAAAAAGCGCTTTCTCGCGAGACTAGCGGGCGTCAGACCCTGTCATGTGACAGTCTCATGACTAAACCGGAAGTGGCGAGCAGTGACAGCACAACACAGAGAGGGATAAACACAACCTGCTCCCACTTATTAGTTTCATCTTTATTTCACCTCCTGTCACCTCAGCAATGGACGGATCCGTCAGAGCATCTCCAGACGCCTCAGCCGTCCCGCCGTCGCATTTTAGAGGGTGAGAGAACTCTTCAAATTGACTGATTGCTAGCAAACATTAGCTAGCTAGCTAGCTAGCTCCTGGGCTTTTAGTGACGCCTGGCCTTAAAACCTGGGTCTCCTGCTGTGCCGTTTGATGCAGAGCATGTGCTAAAGCGAAGAAAACTTTTCTTTAATGTGGCGTAAACCCGAACCACAGCATTAATAATCGCCAAAGGACATCCCCACATCAGTAGTCAGCGTGTTCCGTCCCGTTGTTTCTTAATAGTAGGGTCGCTGTCTTGTTCGTTACCGTGGCTGACTCCTGAACTTGTACTCCTGCAGAAATGAAAGCTCCTTGGTTTCAGCCCTTAAGACACTGCTGTTCTTCACTATTCTGATGGTCACGCTGCCCATTGGACTCTACTTCGCATCAAAGGCGTACATATTTGAGGGTAAGTGTGTCTTATCGCTTCATCATGTTTGCAGGGTAGTAACAGCTGCTGCTTTTAGATGAAAGCAGTACGATTTTTCACCTGGTCTTTACTTGAACTTAATCTGACATGATCAAAACAATGCTTTAGTGTGTTTTTAAGAATTGGTTTTAAGCCATAAACAACACACACTGGCCTCATTTATTTAACAACAATTAAATGAAAGGCCCCTAAAAGCTCAAACAGACATTGTCTGTTTAATGTCTGTTCCTGTTGGATCTGACATTTGGGCTCTCACGTACAGCTCCATTATCTCCATGTTGAAGTTCCTTCTGTATCAAATGTATCAAGTTTGAACTTTAGGCATCCTAAACATGAAAAATTACACTCCTGCACTTCTGACACAGTAACACAGCTGCTTCTCGTCACCATTAACTCTCCTCTTCATTTTTTTTTAGGTTCAATGAAGATGTCAAGCTCTGACAGCTACTTTTATGCAGCCATTGTCGCAGTGCTCGCTGTGCATGTGGTTCTTGCTCTGTTTGTTTATGTGGCCTGGAATGAAGGCACGCCTAAAGGCAAGGGCAAACATGATTAAGGCTTGTCCTTTATCAGCTTTCAAGGCTGACAAAGATGGACAGACATGGGTCAGGATCCACAGCCCACCCCCCCCCCCCCAGCCACCGCCACCAACAACACTTGACGCAGCACCATACAAACCAGGCTGTCAGGTTTCTGGCTTGCACTTTGGTTTTAACCTGAGCATGAAACTACTGTATTTACCCTGTCATGGGGGGGAGTGGAGGCTGCTGGGTTTGCTTTTTTAACAAGCCTCAGCAGGCCTGCTTTTTGACTTTTTGTTCTCTGAAATTTTTTACCATTACTGACAGAGGACGGTTACTATTTTTTAAGAGGCTTTGTCCTAAGCTTCCATTTGGATGAGTGCTGTAAGTCTCTTCCCAGTAAAGAGTGTGTCATATGGGAAAAAATCTTGGGCTTTGACTGATGCATGCACACACTTTTAGTGCATAAAAGATTTTATTCCAAAATGCTCTCCATCCATTCTGAAAAAAAATGTTACTGAAACGATCCTTCGGTTGATTTCAGTTCCTCTCTGCACATGTTTAAAGATGGCTGTCGTATGTTTACTTTTGATGCTTTATTTTGGAAGAAAATCTTCAAAATGTCTTGTCTTTCATAATAATCCATCTGTTAGTCTTTTGTGTTTATTTTTCTGTGATGTAGTGTGACTGTGTCCTGTAGTTTGGTGGCACTGTGAAATTAGACATCAGACTATTTAAATTCATTTTTTTGTAGGTTCTGTGATTTGAGTGTAGATGTGAGTGAATCCAATATGATGCAGAGTGTTGACTTCCTAAAAATAAACCAACGAAAAGTTATTTCATATATTTTTGTCTTTTTTTATGTTTCCCAGGAGTGTAAACATACACGGAGAAGCTTTCATACTTCTTCTATATTTTGCACTGCAAAACCAAAAAGTCCTTTCTGTGTAGTAATAATAAGACACCATAAGAAGCAATCAGAACACATTTTTTTTAATGTTTTTGATTCTATGATAAGAGCTTGCACTTTGTTTTGTATGAATGAGATCTCTGTGCGTGATGAACAAACTGTATCACACAGGAGGACATGACTGACCCAACCATCTGTTGTGTAAGTCATACCCAACTAAAACGTGTACGCAGAGATCAGTCTGTATGTGACTATAACCTTTGTGAGGCTCTATTCATCGTATATATTTATTGTTAATGTTATAGTGTTTATCCCAGAAGCTTTTAAAACTTTCACAACCAGCCTAATGAGCATTAACTCAATGCTGTAATGACATCTGTAAACACTGATCATTGGATCCATATTCTTTAAAATCAAAACTTCTGAAGTGGATGGACCAGATTTTCCCAGGCCTGACAAAGACTGTAGTGAAAAGAATCAATCTAGTTTCCATAACGACACAACTTTTCCCCCAACAGTCCATGAGATAACTTGCAGACTTCTGCAGGGAGTTTGAGTTGTCACATGGTGGCAGCAAACAGTCACAAAGAACACACAAAAAAGAGATGAGAACTGACAGATGCCGAACAATAATGATGTTTTCTGTCTCAGAGACCATGTCAGCAGCTGATTTCTGTTCATTTCCCCCCCTCATGTCGGGCAAACCTTTTCTCTCTCACCATTGCTGCTGCTGAGTGGCTGCCGCTCTATATTTTGCCTGGTTTGGCGAGATGAGAGCTGTGCAGCCTGCATTGACTTTAACAAGGCTGGTGTTGGTGATGGAGGTGACAGGCCTGCGAGCAATCAGACTGATTCAGTCAGCAAACATCAGAAGCCTCCGTTTTTCTTTTGGCTGATATTTCATGAGCGTACCCGTGCAGCAAAACAAAGTTGGTGCAAGGGCAGGCCTTGCTCCTGGCTCTGTCATTTATCACACATTAGCAGGTTTGGTGCATAGTGTCAGTGTGATGAAACACAGGCCAGAAAGAACCCAACTGTTAGTCGAGTCAGAGATTAAACAAATCAATAACCCCTAATTATTTTATTTAGTGTGTTCATGTCTGTCCTATAACACACCCCACATTCAGAGGAATGCATCAACATTTGTATTTATAAACAAAGAAACATGAATCAAATGAAATACTGTATGGTGTTATGAAGTGTGGGGGTGTTCCTGTCGGGTGGGTTTCCTTTGCCCAGCAGGTGGCGGGCCCAGCAGATCCAACAGCCTGTCAGTGTTTAAGTGAGTGCAAAGGAAGAGGGCAGTAGAGCGCTGTACTACAGCTGGTGCAGCACACCACCCCACAGGGAACAAACAGAATAAAGCAACAAAAAACATTTTAAAGGTTGAAGTGCTTCAAGAAGATACTTGTGTGTGTTTGTTCACAAGGAAACAACAAGAGGGCATCACTTCATAGTTATTGATTTAAAGCAATACAGTTTAAAATAACCTATAATACAATGACTGTTATATAGTTTTTTATGAGGACTATAATATTGAAGTATTTATGTCCAGTATATTGGGCTGGTGACCTACAACTGAAAACACTGATCTACATTTTATGAAAATAAATTCCTTTTCATTCTTATCATCATATAAAAAGAAAACAATAACAAACACACTTTCCTGATAATGACACATATGTTGATATGATATATTTTAACAACAAAACAATGTGACTGTAACTGCATCTCCAAATATTCAAGATGGAGTGACAGGTGGAATCTGTCTTTTTTAAACCCCTGACATCTGACGTCTGGTGTCCTTGTTGCAACTCAAGTGTGAGGTGTCATCTGAGGCATACTCTGTGGCCTTCAGGGGAAAAATAGGTTATGGATGCAGAGGAGCCTGGCAAGAGATTTAAAAAAATCTAAAAAAGTGGTGTGAGTTTTAAACTAGTTAGTTATTCAAGCAAATTTAGATTAAAATTAAATGAAAAAGACAATATTGTAACATACTGTAAAGTAAAAAAAAATGGTGCCATATACAGAGGATGCAAACAGCTCTGTATTGAGTTTATCCATGTGAAAGTTATTTATCCATTACAATGTTATGGTTTAAATTAAAGTCCAAAGTCTTTGCGCAGTTTTAGTAATTAATGTCTTAACAAAACTCAGCAGTGTTCTGTTACATTGAGATATTGTAAAAAGGAGGATCCAAAGAAAATGTTAATAACACAGAAGGTGTTGATTTTTAACAGAAACCGAGCGTCTGTTCTGCCTCACAAATCATTTTCACTGCATTTTGAGTTTTGATCACCATGCCTTTGTAGTCACAAGCAGTCATGCTGTTATTAATTTCATCCTCTAAGCCGCCATTCATCAAAATCCCAAAGTCTGAAAAAAAAAACAAGTTATGTGTAAAAAAAAGAAAAACAAAAACATGATGCTTGTTGTGTGATTCTGTCCAACTGAAGAGCATCCATCTGCTGTTTATGGTTGCTAACTTTGGTAGCTATACATAATTTATAGGAATTTGCTGCATACCTTCAAGCTACACATGAAAGTACTATAAAATAAATGGTTGAATGTATAAAATGATTTCATTTCAAAGTGCTGGACAGAGAGCCTACATCTAAAGTCAAAACTCATCTAACCTGTCGTCATTTCAAAAACACACTTTATTATATTTCAACATGGCCTTCATATTTTATCCTGGTGTGTGAAAAAGTATGTGTAAAAAACTGATTTATGAAGCTTTATATTACAAATAACACCTCTGACTGTTTGGTCTGGTTGAGTTGTTTTCTCCAGTGACATATGAGGGGATGCGAAGCACATTGTGTCTGGCAACACAACACACAAAAACACAGCTCAGTATGCCCAGACTGCACTCAATCTTATCTCAACACACACAGAAACTACAACTGAAAGAGATTAGGCTCTTTAGTTTTTAATATGTTTAAATTAAAAAATCTGACTTGCTCTTCCTTTGACGCTCACCGTCAGGAAATTATAAATGTACCAGTCAGAAGGCAGGAGAGCGCCTTTGCATCATGAGCTATATCATATATATTAATTTCAAGGTTTCCATACCAGGGGTGCCTGCGTGTTGTGTATGAGTATGAGCTGTATACATGTGTGGGATACGCAGACGGCACAGACTCGACACACGGCAGCTTTATTCCTGCTTGAACATGTTTTTGACATGTTGAAATATTAGATCCGTGTGTGGATCTGGGCTAATAATGTCAGAATGAAAATAGATATCACTACAATACAATTCAATAGGAAGCATTTGTGTAGGTCCCAGGAAGAATTGAATGTATAGTTATTATAGTCTCAAATTGTAATAATTAAGATTTAAGAGCCAAAGTTGGAAACATTTTAAATTATCAAGATTAGTTACAGCAACTAATATTATCATGTAATCTGCTAACTAAACATTTTTTTATCCTGAATGTAACATTTAGGTACTACCGGTTTAAGTATGATCAATTTACAGAAATGTATAAATCGTTAAGCATCATGAAGCAATTCCTGGTTATCTACTTCTACTATCTACATTTGGTGAAATTATTTTGAGTTGTGACAAAATTGAATGTTAAAGCTACTGTGCACTGATAATAATTACTGCTATTGTTTTACTCCTGAGTGAGTGAGTCTTAATTTATTATTTCAGAATTATGAAACAAAAGTTGCTGATGAAGAGTTGAGTTATAAACGAGCCGCTAACAGTGCAAATTTAAGACAGGTTTATTTCAAATGATTTTACAAATATGGCTGTCACCAAGTGCCTTACAGAAAACAAACACAAATACAGTTAAGCAAAACAATGTGCTTGCAATTATGTGCTGTCCAAAAAAAAAAAAAAGAGCTCCTGAGACCAGTGCAATTTGTTCTGAGGTGTGTACTGGAATCAGCCACAGTGAATCCAGGCTCCAGTGTGTTTATGTATTGCACAACACTTCACTTCAAGTGAAGTATGCTAGATGATGACCTCAAATATATTAAAGGAAGATAAATGTAACCATATCAGGCTTCTTTAAACAAGGTCGGGTTATTCTGCTGTGGAATTTCCACGTGATGAAAAAAGCTCAGCTGTAAACCCGAGCAGTCAGTTTTTACTGAATCATGGCAAGATTCATACCACAAGTCAGCACAATTTGCAAAATGCCAATACCCTTCAACATGTGCTGCCAGTAGTGTGTTTTGTCTAAAGTGAAATTCAATGTTTCAAACCACAGAACATATGACAGCAGAATTGCCTTGATTGGGAAAGTTCGTCAGAAATGTCTTCACACATTACAGTACAGCTTCTGTGTACAGCTGTGTGCCCTATAAATGTCACTCCCCTAAGTTGGAATGAGTCAAACCTTCTTAAAGAGAGCATTCAGTTCAGTATGTTTGAATGCTTCCAAACAAGATATGATCCCGTCACAGCATTTAAGACCCCTCAGAGAAACATAAACCCCCTCATATCTTCAGATCGTCTATTCTAGTCTTGTTGTTGCTGTGTTTGGCAGCGTGGCCGGGCCTGGCCTGCGTGGGTGACCCAGGGGCAGATCCTGCTCCTCTCTTTCCTTTCAGGTCACATTCCTCTGGCTTGCTGCTGCTCCTTTCCACTGCCAAGTTGTCTTTATTCTGTTTGTAGGCAGCCTTGCTGTGGTAGGGGTGGAAGGACGAGTCTGTGCCGGCAGACAGCGGGGTGAGGTTGTAGCTAGGTACGGGTGGGTAAGCAGGCTGGACTGGGCGGTGCTCATGGAAGTAGTCATCATAACTCGGCGCAAAAGGCACCGCAGTGTCGCCGGGTTCCTTGGAAACGCTCTCACAGGACTGGTTGCCTCTCCTGAATGTGATGCCCTGGCGGCACTTAGTGAAGCCAAGGTGGTAGATCTCTATGAGGTTGAGGAACAGAGACACACTGGCCACTCCGAGCATGAAGATGATGAAGATGGTTTTCTCTGTGGGGCGGGATATGTAGCAGTTAACAACATTGGGGCAGGGTGGTCTGTCACATGTGTACATGGGTTTCAGCTCAAAGCCGTACAAGAGGTACTGGGCCACAATAAAGCCCACCTCAAACAGGGTCTTAAAGATCACATTGAAGACATATGTGCGCAAGAGCTCCCCCTGCAGGCGTACACGTCCCTTAGTGTCCCTTATCAGGGCCTTCTTGTGCTTGGTGTCCACAATTAGGGCCTGTTTGTCCGAATTATGTCCATGGTCTTTCTCCTTATCTTTCTGCTTCTCCTCCATCCGCACCAGATGAAGAATATGCCCTAGGTAGATCAAAGTCGGTGTGGACACAAAGATGATCTGCAGCACCCAAAAGCGGACGTGGGAGATGGGGAAAGTGATGTCATAGCATACATTCTCGCAACCAGGCTGCTTAGTGTCACATGTGAAGCCGGATTGCTCGTCTCCCCACACCTTCTCTGTCGCAGCACTCAGGATCAGGATGCGAAAGATGAACAGGACAGTGAGCCACACCTTCCCCACTACGGTGGAGTGCTCCTGAGCTTTCTCTAGAAGCTTTCCCAGCAGGTTCCAGTCACCCATGGCTGTGTGAGCTCAGATCTGGGACTGCAGAGGCATTAAAAATAAGCATTAGAGAAACAGGCTGACAGAACAAGTATATGAAATGGCTAGAATAAAAGTAATCTAGGTGCTAAAGTGAGCTTCAATGTTCCTATTACAACTTCTCTTACCAAGTTCAGAGGAGCTCAGGCCAAACAAGGAGCCGAGCTGCTAACTGAGCTGAGCAGGTAGTGGCCTTATCCACGTGGATGCAGACAGGATTATATTTACTTTAGGAGGGTATATATTTGGCAAGTGTGGACAGGCAGAAGGCAGGTTTCAGTCATGTTTCTGTAGCTCCCGGCATTCATGACTCAAGGCGTGGCAACATGATCCACACGAAGTGAAATCAAACACGGAGCAGATGTGGTACAAGTGCGAATAAGAACCAGTTGAGTAATGTTGGTACTGTCAGCTCCTGTGACACATTATGTTATAAATATATTCTGCTCTGAAGGGTGTACTCTACAGTAGCAGGAGAGGAAATTCAAGGTATGCTAGCAGGAGGGAGAACGAACTGCTGAAATGTGGCAGGTGAACTGATGTTAAAGGAGTTGCTTCTAATCCATCTGATGTTTTAATAATAGTACACTCAGCAGTGATTTTATACAACTGTGCTTTCAAGGAAAACCTAACATGATTAACTGTGGGTCAGAATAGTCATATTAGAAAAAGAATAAAGAAGGCTTTTCTGATCCTGAGAGCCACATGGATTTATTTATTAGACCTAGCCTAAACAGGTATTTCAGACCACAAATAATCAAAGAAACTCACATTTGCTGAAGAAAGTCACCATGTCAACTTATAGATCCCCTGCGGTGAAGCGCTGCACTCCTCGGAGGGTCCATGAGGCCGCCTTGTTTCACTGACAGGCCTCAGTGCAACACTGCTCTTCTTAGGACCCCCAGCAATGCCCTTGAATGGACAGGAATCGTGGACTCCTGCTGGCCACAAACTTAGTTCCACACCAACAAACCCCAACAACTCAGTCTTCAAACACGGCCCCAGGCAGGAATTAGGATCCAGGCCCCGGGGTCTTCCGCTTGACCATAACACACACATAACCCTCTGGCCACACTCTCAACCATGTCCGACGTGTCCGCCCCTCCTTCCCTCCGTGGTTAAATTTGGCACAGCACACCCTCTCTAATGTAAACTATTAAAGCCCTACTCGCTTGTTACAGTGAGTGACAGGGCAGTTGTCCAATGATGTTGCCTGCTAAGTCTGTCTGGCCACAAGTGTTTCTGAGGTCTAAATATAGCACAAGGGTCTCTCTCCTATCATGGGGAGGGGGGGGGGGGGTGATTTGGAGATGAGTAGCCATTGGCATCCTCAAGAAGGCAAGTCAGAGAAAAGTTTTAGTTTCAAGACATCAGAGGGATGATCCCAAATTTTACTGAACTGGAAACATTTGTGACAAATCTGAAAACAGATTTAATTATTTCACCCATCGTTAGTGCAAACATTTCATAATGTACAGAAACAAATGTATGTTTACCAAATAACTTCATATTACATCAAATGATCAGGCAGTTTATTCTTTATATTACATAATGTACACTGTATATATAGGTTCAACCCATTGTATATTTAACTGGATTGTTTACCTGGATGTAAACTGATATATGTGCATTTTGACAACAAAGGTTTTCTGTATCAATTACAACATGTACAATAAAAATCAGGTTAACATGACAGAGCATGTATATAAACACATCTCGGTGCACGACACATTCTGAGAGCATTTGAGGAACATACTTTAGCATACTCTAATATTAAAGGAAGCAGGTCCAATTTTATGAAAGCGAAGGGTCAAAAAATATCACACAAAGAGAAGATATAGGCTTATACAAAGACACAATGTATGTACAGTACTGGAATTTGTCAAACTTCTAAAGATGACTCAGCAGACAAGCCAAGGAACAACAATAGAAGTATTATTGTGATTTTGCCACTTCATCCAGAGTGAAGGTTTGATGACACATCAAATGTCATCGTTCAGAGTACTTGTTGTGTTAACATATATGTTTCTCATGTCATTACATGACAGCCGTGTTCGGAAAATATCTTACAAACATCTTTGGGTTCCTAGCACCAACTCTTATAATGTTTTTAAAGCAATATGCTAAATCAGATTAGAACATTTATGGCCGTCTTTTAGTTTAGCATAATCAATAAAAGCCTTACCCACCATAAGATAGCTGACTTAAAGAAACAAGTCATTTTCTTCCTATGCCTCTGACTGGATTAAATATGACAGATACTGTGCTACCATTACTTTTTAGTCTAAATGAGCATTTCTTTTCCAGCATTTTAATTGCTTTTGTAATCTCTGCTGCAATAAAGACCCATATCTTGGCAGTTTGTTTTGTCAAAAATCACAAATGTTCGTGTTCAAGCTTTTTTCTGCCTATTTGTTGATTTGTTTGTTCCTGCCTTTGGGCAAAAGAAAAAAAAAGCCTGGTGTAGGGTGCAGTCATGTTGTTGTGAATCTTATTTTCAAACCTATGAAGCCCACAGTCTCAACTTTTGATGTACGACAGCCACTGAAATTACTCTTGGTCATACAGCACCATCAGCTATGTCATATTTGTGGTAAATGACCTAACACATAAAACCTCCAAACAGTTTAGACAAGAACAGCAGCTAAAGTTTAAGTAAAACAAAACAGAAAAAAATAATATCAACAAGCACTTGAGAGGATGATACATAAATAAATAGTATGAATCATTAATGCTCCATGGAATGGTGTGGTTATCAGAAAGCTGAGCACCTCTCGCCCCTCTCCGGTGGGCTCTTTTTAGGCACAGTGAACTTAGACTTGAGAGAATGATCTGCTATCAGCTGATTGATTTCATTTTGCCTATAAGAAGACAATCTTCGAGTGATCCAGTCCACCTTAGACTCATCCTCAGAACCACCAAAGTACCGTTTGCAGGCCCTGCTAATGAGGTATACCACCTCGGCCAGGTTGAGCAGCACACACACCCCTGACACTGCCAGCATGAACACAGTGAATATGGTCTTTTCTGTTGGCCTGGAGACAAAACAGTCCACTGTATTGGGGCAAGGGTACGAGTCACATTTCACCAAGCGCACCATCTTAAAGTCTGGATAGATCAAGTAAAAGATATAGAGAAAAGCCACCTCCAAGACGATTCTGAAGATGATACTGATCATGTATGTCCACCACAGAGCCCCTGTGATCTGGAACTTCTGGTTCTTGATGTGTTCCAGCTCCTTTGGACTGCCACGTCCAGTCCTCTTCAGGATCTTCTTATCGATGTGCCTTCGGTGAGCTACATGCATAGCCACCAGCAGTGCGGGGGTGGACACCAGGATGAGCTGGAGTGCCCACAGGCGAATGTGCGAGATTGGGAAAAACTGGTCGTAGCAGACACTGTTGCAACCGGGCTGCTGGGTGTTGCAGGTGAAGCCGGATTTTTCATCACCCCAGACGCTCTCCGCAGCAACCACCAGGACCAGGATGCGAAAGATGAAGATGACTGAGAGCCAAATGCGGCCAATGCCTGTAGAGTGCCTGTTTACGCCGCTGATCACGGCATAAAAGGTTCCCCAGTTCATTTTCGACTCCAGGTCTAAAACATCAAAAATAAGTATTGAGTTAATATTACATAGATGCACTGTATCACCAATGAGTTTTTCCTTCAGGGAAAAAATAAATTAAGTAAAAAAGGTGCACTTCTATATTGGCATAAAGTCATATTTGGAAAAATGGCTTTTCAAGTATAATAATCTCAGACCAACAAATGCCATTATATACAAAAATACAATTTACAAAAAGTTCTAATCTTAGCTTTCTTAAAGGTTTACCAGGCTCAGCCGGCGGTGCAAGCGGCGTACGCAGCGCCGGATCCAAAGATGACCATCTTGAGATGTGACCTGAGCATCAAGATGGATTTTGGCAAAAGTAAGGAACGACAGACAAGAATTGCCAAGTAGCCTGCTGGCTGTATAAAAGCAGGGGCGATGGCCTACCACCATGCACCGTCACAAGACGCAAAAGGTTGAGGCCAATTGCTAAACATTTGCAGAACCACGTGGTTTGGTTGCCCTGTATTAATACTGTACTCTCAGACTGGCCTGCAGCCCAGATGCAGACAGACAGACTGACAGACAGCAAATTCCTCCACGGAAACAGCAGGACATCTCATTGTGAGATTGTTTAAGACCAGAAAAAAGTGTCTAGTGTGTGAAAAAAAAATATATCATTACAGCATCTAAGATCATATTTAACAATAATTATATATACATATATATATATATTTATAGAGGGTAATGATAACATGAGTATGCCAAATATTTGTCGAGGCACATGTCAGCCATCACCCACACCAAATCCATTCCCCTTGCCCACAGTGTTAGTACAAAACAGAATAAAAAGCATAGAACGTGTTTTTTTACCTTCAGTTGTGGTGGTACACAAAAATGTGTACAAATTGGCAAGAAATGAATTAAAATATTGTGCTTTTTAGCAAGCCAGAAGGCTGGATTGAGAACACCATGCGTTTGGAAAATGCAAATCATTCCTCCGCCACTAGCCACTGCCCTGCACCGTAGCAGTCATATGCTCTTATATAAACTATTTACATACAATGGTGCCCTTTATTGGGCTGCAACAAGACTCTTTAGAATTCAGATCAAACGCCTCGACTTCCGCCTACCCCGGGCAAAAGAAGGAATCTGTGTGGACACAAAAGGCCTCAGCCTGCCACATTATTTATTCTGCTTGACAGGGCAGGGAAGTGAAGGGAGCTTTTGACCTGAGCCACTGCCACTGAGAGCACAGAGTCACCGAGAGGTTTGCGAATTCATCCACAAGATACAAACACTGATAGAGTAGGCAGTACTGAGCCTTCCAGATTAAACTGAATGCTTTAATACTGGAAATAATGCAAGCAACAAATATAATTATTTCAACAACACATGCTTTCATTATGGAGATGGAATAAAATTAATTTTGAATACATGTATTTTTAACTATTTGCTAGATTTTTCTCTGGCAAAAAGCCCAGACATAAACCTTTGAATGAAATGTACTCTGCAGCACAGAATACTATTGGTCATGGCCACCCTGGACCCTATTTCATTCATTTTTGCAACTTAAGAATGAGTTAATGTGAACAGAGGTAAAAACACTCATTGTTCTCAGACACATACTTTACTGATGAAAGTACAGCAATATTTAATGCAGATTTGTTCTACTCTAATGCCTTCCAGTAGTAGTAGAAACAATAATTTACAGTAACAAACTGCATGCAAGTGGAAACACAACAATGTGATCATTTGTCATGCACTGTCAAACAACCTCCAGCAGTTCACGGTTCCATGCGCATTTCTGCGTCACTTATGACAAGTGTAGTGGGAGGGTGGGTGGCTTGGTAATTCTTTGAATGAACTAAACCTCATTTACATCCTCTCTATGGAAACACAGGCCATTTAGTATATAACTGAAAAGAACACATCCTTAATTGAAAAGCACTGTTGTGTCCAAAAAAACAACAGGATAGCCCTTTGCACAAGAGCTCAATATTAAACAAGAAGAATATAAGGAGAAAAACAAAATACATAACAAAAACAGGCCTACTGTTTGTAACGTACATAACTATACCTTTAAAAGTATAAAATGGCATCAACAAAAGTGCACACACATTCTCCTCAGGCTGAATTACTTCTTGCTTTGAGTATACCGTGAGATGAGGTATTTCTCCCAGTCAGCTTCCTGTTGTTGCTTTTGGAGTTGAACAGCATCTATAAAACAGAATAAAAGTAAGACTTGAAATTGGCAATACTGGGAAAGATTCTGAATGAAAAATGAAAAGTACCACTGTAGGATACCAGGGCAACACTGCCACCCACTGTATGTACAAACAAAATAGAACTGCCCTTACTTATTTTCCTGAGACCATCATTCTGCATGTTGATGTGGTTTGCATGTCCATTCTGGGCCAACCTTAGAGACAGGGATGCCCCCCTCCTGAAAAAAAAATTACAATACCAAGGTCTGGTAATTAATATAATGACTCTTTTTTTGTCGTTTAAAATTCTGTTATGAGACAAAAATGCATGAATAATTGACTTGTATGTTTCACACTTTAAGTACCTCATAGCTCCTAGCTTTCCCTTTTCCAAGAACAGTTCAACTGTAACTTTGGACCCCTGTGGGTAAAGTCTGGCATAAAGCGTCCTGTTGTGGACCATCGCTTTGAACCAGCTCACCGCCTCCTCAGACCAGTCTCTGCCATTTAAAGGCGTCACCTGAGGGAGAGGAAACAGACACAATATACCATGAACTGAGATAATTCATTTCCCTTATCATTGAACAATAGATAAAGCTGTGACTAATCATGAAAACAAATGCTAATAGTTAACGTCTACGCCCTCACAGCTCAACTTTATTAACCATTTCCTTGTATGCAAATTCTGAAAAGCATAATATGCTCATCCTGGACCATTTTAACATGTTCTCTCAGTCAGAGATTTCATTCAGCTTCACTGTAAAGTCCACATGAGTCTAGTGTTCTGGCTCAGCTTCTTCTTTGCCAAACTCACTTTAGTGTTTGTTTCTGGTTCAGTCAAGCATTTACATACCTATTATGATTATTTGTTGTGCAATTTAAATAAGAATTAAAACATGGAACTGCTTACTTTTGCTAGTGAGACCTGCACTGCTTGAAGTGGTAGGTCAGCCATCTCTGGGGCCATTTCCTTCACATTCCACAGAGACAGACAGGCAGTGTCACCAAAGTCCAGCCTCTTCACCTCCACTTTGACAGATGTCTCACTCCCCTTACCCTTTGTGGCATTATCATCTAAACATTCAAATAAGAGAAAATAGAACAAAAAACACAGTGAAACTCCCAAGTGGCCACAGGCAGGAAAAGAGACATTGCTACCATCTAGAGGTGGATTTGTAAACCACTCTTATACACCCACCTCTGCTTACTCCACATATCTTGATCACCTTGGCGCGGCACCATTGTTCTTGCTTAGGGAACCAACCCATTACTTGGGTTCCAATGTCTGGAATGCAGTTCTGCTCTGCATATGAACTACTGGCTTTCCAGCTGCTGCAAATGAGAAAAAAAAATAATGTCAACCAGAAACATCTGGATTACTGAAAAAAAATCTACAAAGAAAACAGTAATGAACATAAAAGATAAGTGGCTCTTTAAGTTCTGCAAATGTGATCAGGGATTTTGTGAGGGTTGGAGAAAAGCTGAGAAAAAGCAGGGAACAGATTAGACATCATGCTGAAAGACTTACTCTGCCACAAGGGCCTGCAGATTTTCAAAGAAGTCCGCACGCTGGATGTAGAAGTGGCTTGGGCTGACAATATGAGACACCACAATTTCAGTCTCTTCAAACTTCTGGATCTGGAACTCAGGAATGTTTCTTGTGATGCATGTTGGCATGATTGTATCATTGTGGTTATTGTTTTCCTGTTCAGCTCCCGTGGTGCACTGGAGAGCTTGTGGTTTCTGCTGGATGTTTACACAGGAGTTCTCAGCCTGAGCAGTTCTATCTTGGCAGTCTCCACCTTCCAATGCACTGGGTTCAGAATCCTGTACCACTTCAGTTAAGATGTCTCCAATATCCCACAGTTCAGTTTCTGTTGCAATCACACAAGTGTAGACCAGGCAGCCACTTGACTCGACTTTTTTTACTCTGAAGATAGGTGCTTGGTTTTCAATATTTATGTCCAGTGTTGTTGGAACTTGTGCATTTAGCGGTTCAGCGACTGGTGACACAGGCTGGGACAAATGTTTCGAGTATGTAATTTTACTCCACTCCATGACACTGATCTCCAGTGAATCCATGTTTTTGCCTTTTGTTTTGAGGAAGTGCAGCAGCTGGGAGGATGTTTGTTTGTGGTGTTGCACTTGGACATCTTCATCATGTCCCCATCTTACTATCAGTGGTAGATTTAAGGGTTTGGGATTACTAATCTCTGGAAACTTTGATTTTATGGGAATCAGCTGTGGTTCTAGTCTCTCTGCACTCTCTGTAACACTGCAGCTCTGAGTATCAACACACGAAGCATCCTCACAAACATCTTCTTCTTGTTCAGGCTTGAAATAAGTGGAGGAGTCTGTAGTCAAAATAGTGCTGTTGCAGATGGAAGAGATGCTACATGTAGGGTCATCTGGCTGTGACGCTAAACGCTGAGAGGTGAGGACAAGTTTCGGCTTCTGAAGGGACAGTGTGGCTCCGAGCACCTGGACTGCTTTTGCTAAGGAGCTTGCCATGAGCGAGTTGTGCAACATGGGTCCAAACTTAAGAACATCAGTAATCAGGAACCTATTTGCTTTGAGTGGCTGAAGTTGGTTTGCTCTCACTCCGTTCTTCAGAGCGGGCTGGACAGATACATGTGATTCTTAAAAGAAAGGGGAGGGTAGGTTCACTAAATAATGTTGCACTGCAAACCCTATCCCAAACCACTCACATAATGTTTGCATAAAGTTGGTAGCAGTTCAGGTCCATAATAGAAAATTACTATAATAATTCTTTACTTACCATCTGTGAGGGCCTTTAATAAAGCTGAAAGCTTTGCAATTGCTTGACATTTCACATCTAAAGCTTTTGTGAGATCACTGAACACGCTGGGAAAGGGTGAAGTCAAGAAACATTTCACCTCTTCACAGGCCTGTAGTAAAGAGAAACGAGCCATAATGAAATCATGTTTTCTATTGACACATAAAAGATTTTTTTGAATAAAGGGCCTGAAAACGTATTTTTCTATAACCATATTGATGAATATCATCATACATGCCCACCAACTTACTTTGCTAGCCAACCTGGGTTTCATCTGCATGAGATAGCAAACAAGGATTTTAGCAGATAGCAACTCTGTTAGCTAGCATATAAAATGGTGTTAAAATTACCTTTTGTGTGAAGTAGCGAAGTTCTTGTTCGAAGGTATTGCGGGCATTTTCCAGCAGGAACAGTTTGTACGTTAACTGCACTTTCTGGGAGATGATGGAGAGTCGCGGCTGATGAGGATCCATAACTGAATAACACAAAAGTTCATTAATAACTGTGTGAACTTCTTCTTCTTTATTTCCGGCATACTAGTTACCATATAGCATATTGCTGCCTCTATTGCCGCGTCGATGACGTGTATGAGACGTTCGAATCTACGTGACGTCTGACGTCTACCGTAAAAACTGTTACCTGATTGATAATTTCACTTTTTTGGTCACCTTAATGTTGCAGTTAACTGTATTCGCAGTGCCTCAGTGGACGTCTCATGCACTTATGTTTGTTCCATTTTGGTGTGAAGTTTTAATGCTGTTGCATGTTTAGTATAGTTTTTTGTTTTTTATCAAAGTATTGGAGGCAATTAGTACAAATGATAAACAGCTGACGCACCTAGCTAACTAGGTGGCCGGTTAGCGTTAGCATGCGCAGCTGTGTTTCTGCATATGTGATGATCCATCTGTTTTTTTAAACGAAGCGAGATTAGGGGGTCTGTTAACCACAAAGCAGTAAACAGGTCCACGAAGATGGCTTTCCTTTAAGCTGGCTACATTACTGCGGTAATCTATGCTGCAAATTTAACGTGGTCGGGACCAGGTTATGTTCAGAGTTTTGGTTTAAACAGGCCACAAAAGACTCTGAGTGAGGCCTTCTGGAGGAAACCAGCAGTCAGTGTGAGACTTGTATAATTACTATATGCAAGGGTCACATGTTCCATGTAATGTTATTATATGCGTTGTATTTAAAAAAAAGTCACAACCTATTTAAATTGATTTCCACCTAAATACAACAATCTCACATGTATCTTTCATTTTAATCTTAGTTATATTCTCCTATCTATGTTGACCTGGATGAAGTCTGACACCCACAGACTTTAAATGGAGCCTCACATGCCCACTTTCATGTGATTGAAGCAGAAAGCCTGGCTTGACATTGAATGGCAACCAACATTGTGATACCAGTTATCTCCAGATTAGAGCTTTAGGCTCACAGAGTGCAGTAGTGTTACACTGTGATGTGTTGAAATATGGACTGTTTAATATAACTTCTCTCATAGTTTCTGTGTGGCTACGTAATCTGATGACTCCTCTTACATGTTTACTCTATGCTTTGCGCGTTGCTATGATACAAGCTTGTGTTGCCATGCTGCATGATTTTCTCTATGCTGGGAATGTTGGATTGCTGGTGGATGCCAGCGTCTTTGTTTCTCCTTTATTGTGCTCTTGGGTGATACTGGTTGCCTAATTCCTGCTCATTCTTGCACAGGCTTAATATGTGCCTGGGTTTATATGCTTTTGGATATTTTTCTTTTAATGTTTTCATAAGACATCAAGCTGATGAACTGCAGCAGAAAGTATATGACTAAACTGATCACATGGACTCAAAGGACCATATTTATTAATGTCCATGTCCCCTAACATAAACAATGTGTCTGTAAATGCAGCAAAAATTGTTAATCGTGTTTTTTGTTTTGTATTTATCGTTAGGACAAGATGAGGCTGCAGCATGTGAACCTTTTTGACTTTTCACCAGTCCTGGAATAAAATGTGCTAAGTCCACACAGAACAAATGAGTAAGTATTTAAGTGACAGTTTGGCGTTTACTTCTGTCTCTTAATGTTCCTTACCATCTATCCTGCTCAGGCTCTTGGGGGTGACACTGTTATGCAAAGATGTCCATGCTGAGGTTATGACTGATGGCATAACTGAATGTGAGTGATTTTCTGTGTGATTCTGCTGATAACATCTGTGAGTGTATAATGTTTTAATAGAAGCATTGTCATTTTGAGCCTTTATTATCTGGGTCTGTGTGCAGGTAAAATAATGCAGAGTCATGGGATAATCCCAAAAGACGGAATATGAAAAAAAAATAAATTACTGAATATCTAGACTCATGAACAACAGCCTACAGAAGACTACCTTTGCTACAATTACAGACATAAAGTTGGTTTGATATATGCATCATGTCAGCTTGCTCTGAAACTTTAACGGCAGATTCAGCCAAGTTGCTGGAAAAAAACGACACCGCAAAGCAACAGCTTTGGTGCTATTGTGGAGGGAGTGTGTTATGATTAGAGGAACAGTTGGCTTGTGGGAATGGATGGAGCTAACTCGGGAGACCGGAGCCAAGAATGGAGAAATAACCTAGATGAAAGGAGATGGCCCTCATTGTCATGATCAACTTTATGGGAATACTGTCTTAAAGTAACATTTTCTGATGCTATCAGGTGTAGTGTGATGTTCCAGAAAGTAGAAGTCTTCTTCGGTTAGCTTCATTGTTTATTTCAGACTGCCACAAAAATTACAAAGGACTTATCCGATGTTCTGATATAGTTCTATCAGTTAATATTAATTGTCTGCACGTCTTTGATGCTTAAAATGTCAACAATGTCCTGCAGGCAAAAGCAAGGATAATAATGCTACACTGCCAGGGAGGCTGCCATTGTCTGATACAGAGTCTCATTTTGACTAAAATATTAATGGCTGAGTGAAGTACTCATGCTGTGAGTAACAGTGTGTCTGTAAGATATAAAATATCTGTAAGAGTGATAGGTTAGTTTACATACAATCATACAGTTTTCAGCCTAACGAGCAGCTAGTAATGGTTAAATGCCAGCTACTACAACAACCAAGTAAAAGAATGAATACAATTTGCCACTTGCATTCCTATGGTTTTACACCTTTGCTATCCACAGTGTTCTATGAGTGCTCTTTGCTTGAACTTGTCAAGCTGCTACTTGATCATGTACCCAAAACTTGTGGGTGGGGCAACAAAGACATTTCCTACAGTTATATTGCTCAAGAGCCACATTGATAGACATTCTGGCTGTTCTGACAACAATGCTGCCATTACAGGCCTGGCTCTAAACATGGGACAAAATGGCAATGAGAATGAGAATTGCAAAATATCACTTTGCATGAGTTTAAGGGGGGCTGGGTAGAAGTGTTTAACAGGATATCCTGAAAGAGTTTCTCTCTGATGTGAACCCAAAGCAACTTGTTTAGACTGTAATAAAATCATTCCAGATGATTCAGTTTTGTTTTATAACATGCCACAAAGCGCAAACAAATTTTCACCTAGCACTTCACCTCAGTACCTCTAGGATAGCGTGGCATACAATTTTAAAGTCTATTTATGTGTCAGAAGTTTAACTGAAATTAATGACTCTCTGCTATACATAGAATATTTCTTTTCTTCAGATCCACATTCAGTCAGATTTATTGAGTGAGGAAACAGTCACACTAAATGAACGTAGCTGTACAGTATATTTTATGACTTGGTATTCAGGTTGCTCAACTAAAAACAGAAATTCACATAAGCTGAAATTGTTCACCTTCCAACCTCTGTGATTTATTTTGTAGGTATGAAAATTGATTGATATTCCTAAATGAATGCTGCCAACATGTTGTGGTTATTAGGTACAGCAAGTTTATTATGTACAGCACATTTGCCACTCACTTTCCCAGGGTCAGATCCAATATATCAAGTCAGATTCATAAGGTGATATGAGCTATTTGTATTTAAAAATACATAAAAGTATATTAATACTGTATGTATCCTCATATACTCCAAAGAGGTCTGTGTTGATTTGTTTTTTTTTTCTTTTTAAGGGGTTTGGGCCTAATTCTGGGAATGTTGTGTAAGACTTCACAGACATAAAAATTTAAGCCAAGGTTAAACTTTTAGTTGCAAATAAACATTTCACAATGAATAATGGGCAAAAGTCTCTGCCTGATAATTGATTTGACGCGCATTGTGACCTAACAGCTTGGAGTTGAGAAAGCCAGTTGTAATCACAGAATTTTGGCTTCGCAGGCCTTAAGAAGGGAGCTGTGTCCTAGAGACTGTGTAGTTGTGGAGCGAGCGGTTAGATGACAAATAACATCATTTAGTAATTAAAAGTTTGTTTTTGCAGCAGTGCAACCTTGCAGCCAAACTTCTGTTAAACAAAATTAGCAGTGCAAAGTGAAACTCCCTAAAGTTACGCTTCAGTAATTGTGGTTTGTTCTAGATATAGCTGACTTGCTTTATACTGTAAAATGTACAAAATAAACCAGATGTTAGATATCACACTATAAATGATCTTTGTGTGCACAGCTTCCTGCTGAATATGATAAGCACTACTAAGAGCACGATTAAAAATAAAATAATTATGCTGATTTGTCCAAAATGAACCTCCTGAGCCTTTGTATTAGGTAAACAATACAGTACAGAGTTTTTCATATACTCTGTCATGACAAAATTTCTGTCACCTGAAAAGCATTTAGTCTCATTAATGTCAGGCAGCTTAATCTTCATCTCATTTAGGATAGTCAGCCATCTACTGTCACAACAGTTAAATTGGTTACCACTAATATACATAACGGTGAGGTTCATGGTTAAAGCATGAATTAAAGAATAGTTTAAAGTCATAAAATCATTATTTCTTATGTCCAGTTCTCCCACATGGGAGCAGCTTAAAGTACTGGGTATCATATCCAGGCGGTTGTTTGATATGTTTAGCTGGGTTAATGCTGGCAGACAGGGTAAAGACAGATGAGAGCTGCTCATGTTTATCTCACAGATAATCAAGGACTGAAGAGTTGTTTGCACCCCTTCCAGTGCCCCCTTTTGCATTTCCATATGCACATTTTTTGCAAGGTTGAGGGAAACCAGAGAAGTTCTCTGAAAGGCTTGTGGTGCAAGTCTTTTAATGTTGTTTTCCTTAAGATTGAGGTGTTTAAGAGTTTTTAATTGTCCAAAAGCAACACATAGTGTGTTGAGGTTTACTGGCTGTGTTGATAGAGAGGCATTTAAATGGTCAGTGTAACCACAAGGTTGCAGCGAATTCTCTTGTAGATTTAATGTTTCTATTTGTGTGAGTGCACCGAGAAAGAGCGGGGAAATGTATACAAGTCCATTGCTCTGCAGATCCAGATTTTTCAAGGAGTGAAAGTAAAGCTGGCGAAGGCCTTCCGTATCACTATAATTTCTAATATTCCACAATATGTTTTGCAGACAATTATCGCTAAATTTTAGAGTTTCTAAAGAAGAAAGGAGGCTCAAAGTTTCAAGTGGAAAAGATCTAAAGTGGTTAAAGCTCAGGTCAATATAAACAAGTGGCATTAGCCTCCAGTTTGAGTGTAGGGTGTTTTTTCTTGCTATTTTCTTACTAAAAATCTCATTATATAGGGAGTTGGCCTCAGATACCATAGTTGGCTCTGAATTTAGGCTACCAATCATGTTATTTTGTAAATAAAGATACTTCAAATGGTTCATTTTTGGCACAACTGGCAAGTAAAGAAGTTTGTTGTAACTTAGATCAAGAATTTCCAGCCTGTACACTTGGTCATCCTCATGGGTAACAAAGAACTCCACAGAATTTCTGCTGAGATTAAGATATTTAACCTGGGGTAATTTAAAGTCGCAAATATGTGCAAGATTATTTTTGGCCAAGTTTAGAGTCTGTAATTGACTCAGTGGTTCAAATGTCCCCTGCTCTATCTCTGATATCAGATTGTCATCAATAGTAATGGTCTGTAAACGTTTACTCTCTTTGAACAAGCTGTGTGAGAGTCTCGTTAAAACATTACCAGTCATCTTAAGTTGATCAAGAGAAGGCTTGTTTTTAAGGTACAGCCTCACTGCCTCATAACTCAGAGTGTTCATTGATAAGTCCAAACTCTTCAGCCCACCGAGAACTTGGAGGGCTCTGCTGTTACTGCCAAGGTTGTTGTTGAGTCCATTTCTGGACAAATTCAGCTGTTCGAGTTGAGCAAGTTTTTCAAAAGCTCCCTCGGAGAAGAGATCCAGCTGGTTGCTGCTCAGGTCCAGCTGCTCCAAGTATGGCAGCGCAAGTGTGTGCAACTGTCTGATGAGGTTATTGGACAGGTCTAGTCTTCGAAGCCTTACATCCAGATCCTGAGGGACTGAAGAAAGGTTCTGGTTGTTCCAGGACTGCTCCTTGAGATGAAAGTAGTATTCATAATTCATTCATTTGTTTTGGAGAACAAACTATAGAAACAAAAGCATCCAGGAACTTGCCAGACCTAAAATAAATCAATTAGGACTATTGTACAAGTTAGCATTCAAACTGTTGTTTCTGAACCTACCTTTAGAGCATATGTCAGTCCATTTACATCAAGGTGATGGCCTAGTGACCACAGAAGTAGGAGATTAGTGAACATATGTCTGGTCATTCTTCCGCTGCTGCTGCTGCTGCTAAACTGTACCACTGCTGTTGTCAGAGCTCATGTACACACTCACACACCCTCTTATAGCCATGCTTCATAAAAAAAAACAGGACAGAGAAAACAGCTGTCGACTCCAGATAGGCAATGTGGATACTATATTTAGACATTAAGACCAGAGCTGTGTCAATTTCTATCAAGCTTTAGAAAATGCTTAAGAACAGATACGTTTGGGGGAAAAGAGTTTAAATGTAGTCATATTTCTGCTAAATGTTACAAAGATACATTTCAAATTGTCCAAATACCAGTTGAGAATTTGTTTATACCAAAAACACACAGTACTGCCACGGATGCATCAAAGTATTTATAGGCTTTCATGTCAACCAGGAAAAGTCCTCCTGAGCAGTATAATTTTATACATTTGTTTGTTCCTGACATGGTCTTTGGAAAACGGAAGCTATTCTAAAATAGACGAGAGGAACAAATAAGCAGACAGCATGTAGGTGGAACAGGAGGGAAGCCCCAGCCAAAGTATAAAGAGACAGGCAAAAAAATAGACTGATGAAAGGAGGTGGTGGCACATGCAACCCATTAGAACTACCTGATTGGTGCATTAAAATGCTTTAAATCTAAAGGATTAAAAAAAGAGACAGTTGACAGCGATAGTTCATTATAAGTTCATTATAAGATTAATAACAGTTTTCCTGCTGCTGTCACTCAATCCTTTATCAGCATCCCCTCACACAGCTTATTGTCACTTACCAAATTCCTGGTGCTGTCTTGTTTCAGTTTAGCTGCATGACACCAAAAAAGGTTGACTCTGCATCCAGAGGGATGAGGGCTATGGGTCTGTATGGGATCACCAGTTCTAATTCATCATCTTGATGCAAATGCACTGTGCCTGTAAGAGAGCGTGTGTATTTAAAACAAAAGGAACCATGGAGATACAAGACGGACGATGTAAAATATGTTCTGAACTACCACACTAAGACAGGTAAATCTGTTTTGGTTTAAGGTTCTATAAACCCCTTCCCTGTCAGACATGCATTCAGCCTCTGAACGCGTTGGTGGGTACAGCCAAAAAATAAGAATGCTGGCATTGGCAGATCTCTGAAGGCCTGTAGAGGATTTTGACTGATACAAGGAAAGACTGAAATAAAAGAAGTTATCCTCACCATCGAAAAGTGGGAATAAAAGGGAATAGTTTGCAGAATGGCAGGAGTGAGCCAAGTAATCTTGTACGGCTGACTAACACTTGTACAGAGACATATTTTTGTATGTGCAAATAAAGCTGAAAGAACATTAATCTATCTGATGAATCTATGTTCAAATGACAGAATCCCATCACTTTAACACGTTGAGGAAACCAGTACTTAATTTGTGATGGAGCTGGGTTTTTATGAAAATTGCATTAAAAGGTCTGAAGAAATTTATAATATCATTCATTACATATATTATGGCTTTACAAGTTCTAGGTAATCTGCTTTATGTAAGGAGCTACCAGTAGCCACAGTGATGTCTTGGGTGTGCTGTCGGCAGAAGAAAACTGCCTGGTTGTAGTTTACTTCTCTATCTGAACAGTTTCCCAGAAGGAGTTCTTAGATGGTTCTCTTTGGCGTTCTGTTCAATGTTATGTTTTCAATGTGTGAGAGTGGCCTACATTTCCTTTCTTGCTAGAATTTGTATGAGAAAAGCAATACCATTTGCATGTGTGTAGAGTCTAGTAGACCGCTGTTCTGGAATTGTCCAAAGGTATCGACCTCACTGACCTGCAGTGTAGCACGTATTGGCAGAATTTCGATCTTGCATCTCTTGCAGGCAACGCAAGAGTACTGTTGACCTTGGCCCTCCGTTAGTGGAAGCCCATCTTCGAATGACATGACCCATAATTGTGTTCGGGCTATCAAACAAAACCTGTGAATTAAGCAGAACATAAGTTGAATAGTTGGAACAAATTAAATACAATATCAATTTAGTTATGCTTGAGTTAAGAGTAACACAATACTTGTCCAAAGACCAAGTAATAACCATCTTCTTGGACAACAATTCTGTTTTCCCTTTGTGAAATTTTATTTCCTTGCTGTGCACAAAGAGTCCATGGGATCACCGTTATATTTCCTGTGGGAAAAGGCAGGATACACTTTTTCAAAATAATGACGGTGCACTGCTAAAGCCAAAGACTTGAATTTAGTTTTACCTTTTATGTCTGGTTGTTTGTTAGTGTTAGCTCGTAACTGCAGAAATGAGGTTGGAGCTGGCAGAAGAGAGAAATAAACATAATAGTTTAACTTTATTAACTTAGCATATACTGTTTATGGTCTCACTACCAGATTAGACCATAACTAATAGACTCATTTTCAGTTCTCTGCTCCAACCCACCTCTGGAGCTGCTCTGTTCCCTTTTCACTCTCCTAGAAGATATCTTCAGAGAACTCTGAGCTTTTTGGAAAACACTTGGCTTCAAATCCTAAGAGAAAACAACGCATTAAGATAAAATTTATTATTGTAGGACCATCAGAATACTCACTAATGACATAAATCTCAGTAGTACAATGTCCAAGATGACTCCATCCTGCATAATCAGTGACATACCTCCCTTGTTTTAGACTTCTTGGCCATATTCCCACAGACTCCCTCAGAACATGGCTGATTTAATTGTAGAATTATGTCCCCTTGGAGTTTGTGAAAATCATTTTGTAAAACACTGGCTCTATGCACCAGGAAAAGACTAAGACAAAACATAAATGCCGTTAGTGAAAGTAACGCATTATACAGCATCGTGAGACCTGCAGACTGAATGTACCCAAGTTACTTAAACGAGTGAGGTCACACATCAGTAAACTCCGGAAACACAAACGTTTGGTTTCAAAATTAGCGTCCAAATGAGGAACTATCTTTTCGCTGCCTCTCAAGATGAAACTCATTTGAATTGCATGATAATCACAGCCTATGCTGCTGGGGGTTGTGAAACATGCAGACAGAAGTTAGAATATTTCAATAAAGACTCGCAGAACATCATTTGTTCTTGTCGGCACTCATGCTATCTTGGTCCATTATGAGTTTTTAACCTTTTTCTAAGTGGATACCACTGGCTGCACAACACAAGACAGACAAATTTGTTTAGACAGAAAATGAAACATTTTTAATCCATTAATCAACTCCATTTACAAAAGTATATCCCATTTTATATACAGTATGTACAGACATGTATTAACATCTATCATTTTTCTACATGTAGTCATTCATAAGGTAACTAAACAATAGCACTGTAACAAAACATATCACTGATATTCTGCAGAGATGCTGTAGTGCAAATGTGCCGTTGCTCTGTGAATACCTTTATAACTCCAGTTTTAGCTTTGCATAGATACCTTTATAGTTGCTTTTAACTTTTATATAATCCTATTTTAAAACCCAGGGACATATGGAGCGTCAAACCCCTTGTTAAACCACATATTCATAACCATTAATATACTAAACATAATTAAAAGGCCAAATAAACAAACTGCAAGTAAGTCATTTAACACAGCTGGGGTTGTTGGAGATATAACATTGTCATTCAACAGCAATGAGAAGTTTGTAATTACTTATCTGTCAGCGCAGCACCCTTCCTTGTTATGAAGAGACACACTGCCTGTGTTGACACAAAATGGTGGCTATAAATAACAAGGGATTGTTTGATGAGGACATTTGGTATATCAAGGCTTATCTCAGCGTGTGAGGGGAGGCATAAGTCTTTATTGTCCTTTTTTAATACAGATGTGAGAAAGTGACCAAAGGGCTTCATGACGTTTAGGGAGTAAACTTGGGGTAATAGTTGCTTCTTGTCAATGTAACAGTCCTGTATGAGGCAGGATGAAGTGACAGTATGACTAATGTGACTCTTTGCTTGTGAAGTTATCCGTTCTGTCCAGCAGATGGAGCCTCTCCCAGTCTGACACTTCCCAGGAAGGTAGTGTGGTTGGTCATGTTGATGAGCGTGTATTCATGAGCTATGCGTATGGAGATCTTCTGGCCAGCGCGGAGCGGGCTCACCCCCGCTGTGTAACAGGTGTTGAACTTGCGCTGGCCCGTCTCAATGCTACAAGTGCAGCGGAGGAATGGGTTGGAGTCTACCATCACATCATAGCTGGCAATGTCAGTGAAGTTGAGGTAGTACACCTGGTAGAGAGAGGACATAAAATTCACAAAAGACTGAGAGGGGTAGTCAAAACAGATCTGCATGATAATGTAAGGGCTTATTTAAAGCTGAAGCAGCTGTAATATCAGTCAGCCAACAAGAGTATGAGTTGCAGAGCTTCACATTTAGCCAGAAAGAGGAAAGGAATATGTGTTGTATTATAGCTTAAACATTCATAGAGAAACATAAACACATACAGGCAAGTTTTAAGTTTAACTTCAGAACAACTGCCCGTTCTTTTGGCTCTGAACTGTTAAGTTAAAGAGTTACGTCAAGGACCGTACTCACTTCTACCTGACTATATATGAAGTAGACACCGTCCAACAGCACCTCTAGCTGTCCAGTGCGAGAGTGCATTTTAAACACGCGGTGATGGATGGACACCATCTTCCAGTTCTTTAGGACGCCTTGAGACAGATCTAAACATGTCACAACAAACACACAAGAAGCAAGCAGTCAACATAAACAGCTTTCAGTGGTGTTTAACTACAATCAGAGCTCAGCACTGACAAAATATAAACCCGCTAATGATGCTTACACTTCTCATGCAGGATAATATGAATCTGCTAGCATGCAATACGGGTTTGATTTATAATACAAGCGTATGACTGTATACTAATCATATGATAGCTACAGGATTACCTTAGGGCAACTATAATCCTAGACAATATGAACATTTTGCTGCCACATTAACATTTAGCTGGCATAAAAACCTTTAGTTTTGTGACTTTCCATTAGAGTGACCGAAGATAACTTCTAAAAATGACTAACTCTGGCATGCTGAATCTCTAGTGTAAACATCAACTGGATGTCAACAATCTAAAGTGTTTATATGTATTCTCTTGTAATTCTGAGGTTAAGCAGGCATGTGTATTTGTACAGTCCCAAACTTGAGTGTTTGACAAAGGGCATTGGCAAGGATTACGTGCGCTTATTGTTTTGTGTCAAACTCTGTGGTGTAACTACAGCTAAGTTCAGACAGAAAACCTACCTTCTCTCACTTGGATGGTTGTTTCCTGCCCTTGCAAGTGAACCACTGCAGGCTGAAGAAAACAAAAAAAGATCATTGGTGACTAATCTTAATTCACATACAACCAGGGAACAGCTGTTCCATCAGAGGCCCTGTGTGGGATAAAATAAAATTTTTATCCCACACAGGGATGTGACATAATCTTACCTGGAATTCTTTTGTTTTGGTCTTATCAGCAACCCCTGCAACAATGAGAGAGGGAGAGATGTTAAAATTCAGGCCTTCAACACTGCTGAGGAACAAAGGAGACATGATGATTAAAACAAAACAAACACCGACATAGTTTAAAGATAGATCATTGCTGTTCCACACAATGTTTGACATCCTGCATCAGAAACTCTCACTGTGCAGGCAATGAGTTAATCAATTTTGACAACTTGAGCCCCCTTCTAGTGTGGGAAAGTGTCTTAATGTAGAAAAATACTCCAATCTAAGAAAAAATATCTCGGCTCGTATTCGAGTTCCCATGGCCCGAGTCTCTGTTATCCCAGCGTAAGTTTTATACCTGCTGGACCTTGCGCGCCTGGAGGTCCCTGTGGCCCAGGGGGTCCAGGGGGTCCCGCAGGTCCCACAGTGTTGCTTCCTGGAATACCAGGAATTCCAGGGATGCCCGGTGGCCCCTGGGGACCTGGTGGCCCTGGGGGACCAGGGGGCCCCTGCATTGACTTCTTTTTCCCTACAAAGAGCAAAAAGGAAAATAACAATACATTTACACTTGTTATACAGAGCCAAGAATTACTTTAAAAACTATAAATAAAAATAATAAAATGATGTCAGGATTTTTCCTTGATGGACAGAATGGAATTGAAAACTAGTCGATCAATCGTTGAGCGATTGTGGATAATATCTCAAGGGCACATTCAGAAATGAACTAGTGAAATCAATGACTAAGATAACTGCTACTTTTGTGTTACCTTTTTTCTTGTCTTTCCGTCTTTCCTTTCCAGTTGTTGCTGAAAGAAAGAAAAACAGCATGATTAAGCTCGAAATGGTCTCCTGAACAATTATCATCTCAGATAACATCTTGAGTATCCAGCTCATTCCGTGTAGGTATCCTAAAGAGGCTAAAATAACAGATTCAGATGTTCTGTGTTGAAGACTGGAGTGGAGGTATGTCAGTCTGTGGTATCTTGTAGTGTAGTAATTTGTAAGTGTGGTTTCACCTCCTCTGTATGAACAAGTGCCTTAAGCATTCACAGGCAGTGGAACTGGAGAAGATCATTAGAGAGATACTTTATCCTGCCAAAATCCTTTTCTTTGAATTAAGCCCAGATGGAGAATGCAGATGAAAGTGTGTGTACATGTGTGTGTGTGTGTGTGTGTTCCCTTTACAACCATGTGTATGGGTGTGCATGTGTGGATGTTGGTGGGACATCTATGTCAGTGCTTGAAAGACAAAATGCACTCAGTGTGTGTCAGTATGTGTGTACACTCTGCGAGCAGCTGAAGAATCCTTTTCAAAACGCCGTCCTACTTGCTCTTGTGTTTACCATGTCATTATAACTACAAAGGCCATTTAACCTTAAAACCTCACAGTTTGAGTCCCACTCAAACATATGGCCAGTGTTTCTCCTCTGGCTAAATGACTGGATGCATCCGCATAGATTTCTCTTAACGAGCAGCTCTATCTGGAATCTGGTGCCTGTTAGGAGTGCAGAGAACGCACACATACGCACACACATGTGCAAACACAGGGCAAACGCACACACACATACAAAAAAAAAAAAGCACACATCTAAGGCTGAGATTACAAAAGCCTTTGTCTGTGTGCTGAGAGCAGAGGAGAGACCTGGGAATGATTAGTGTTTAGAGGCTCGGGACTTTACTGATTTATGTAGAAAGTCTCAAAGGTGAGTTTTTTCTTCTAATTTAAACACAATCACTAAACTTCCCCCCAAGTATTCAGTGTCACGCCACAGACATTGGAATGCCTTGTGATCATGCTGCACTTGTTGCACTCAGACATGAAACTTCAAAGGCTTCGCTTTTTTTATTTGCATAGCTCAGATTCTAAACAAAAACTACAAAAGCAAATTCAGACATATTGGCCATATGGTTTTCTGTGAAGCTATTGATTAACATAAATCACTTCAGTAGAATTAATGAAACCCATCAAAGCTTTAGACGATAACTTCTTTCAGAAATGGGCACCTAGTTCTAAAAAATATTAGCATGTCCCACAAAGTCTTTTTTTTTGTCGTCAGAACTCGTTGTCAACAGTTTTCAATCCAAAGTGTGCCGCTGACAGGTACAAAAGATATTTGGGGGACCCGACGGGAGGAAATCAATGCAGGCTTCGCTGTCTGTTTCAAATTGGTGAAACCCTCCCAAACTCCTTGTTGTCCTTGTTTGCAATCCAAGTATTAATCAGTCCCATTCCATTTAACTTTTACTATATAAACTGCTGCATTACTGTGGTGGAGCTGCTTTGTTAAGGAAGCACAAAGCAGTAAAAAATCAATTCTGCCAAAAAAAAAAAGTGACAAACCATTAACAAATAGTTTAAGAGCCTTAAGTCTGCCATAAGCCTGTTATTTACACTGTATCCAGTCTCCCCAAAATAAACAAGGGGTACAGACACCATTGCTTAACAGCTGACAAAGCTGTTGCCAAATACATAGCTAGAAAAAAGACTGATGCAGGTGCACTGGAGAGCAACTGCTTGTTTGTTTATATTGAAAGAAACAAAATGTGGAGCCTTAAAATACAGAAGTGCACACCCCAGAAAACAACATAATTTACCTTCTATCTTACAGTGTACAATTAAAAAAAAAATAAAAATACAATGACAAGTCTAAGGAAACCGCTCTCACCTGTTTCTGGCTCTCTGCCGGGACTCCTTTTCGCTCGCTGAGTGATGCCCCTGTTATCCTCTGTGACATGGATGTCGCTATTTCTGTGCAGTATGTTATCCTAAGGGAACACAAAAAGGAAAACGCCATTAAGTCAGGAAAGATACACAGAATTTAAATATACCACAGCGTTAAATACAGAAACTCTGAATGTTAAAACAAGTGAAGACCACTTTATATGAATTCTGTGATGCAAAAAAAGGAATGAATGATACCAGTTTTTGAGAGTGAAACTTGTGCTACAAGTGGCCTTTCTATTATTGGGGTATAATGTTTGCACAGAGGCAACTTGGAGCATTTGAAAAGATGTGAGACACTGTCAGGCAGCACATTCATTTGTGGCCAAGTCATTGTCTGTCCCATTGGGGCTGTAACCTATCCTGTAACCCAAGTCACTTTTGTCTGTGTTTCTGCTGTTTGAGACAGTTACCTGGACACGACTGCTCTAAAATTCACCTTTTTATACAAAAGGAGGACATGAACTGTGGTTAATATGAGAGCAATACCTATTCATATGGCACCTGGTCCCAGCCCTATTCAGTGGTGCCATGAATAAGCTAAAAATATCAAAGAAAAGGATCTGATGTAGGTGGTTTGAGCTCATCCTTAAAAAGAGAGAAAAGCTATGCTGCAGCGGTGGGGTGATCCCATGGGTGAGAGAGTGGCGGGACAAACTTGCACGCCTGTGTTCTTATGTGACTGGTTCTGGTCGACCTACATTCACATGAACTCTGTAGGACATGGTGACCTGACTGTAACACGCTCAAGACGTGACCAGCTCTGACAACAAAATGTTTTGTGCTAAGCACTCAAGAGTTTAAACAACAGATTGTTCTAAGTCACTTTCTGTTAGGACAGCCAGTTTGTGATCACATCGTTGGAGGATTCCCAGAATCTGATAGACAAAGAAACCTGGCACTAGAAACACAACAAGACCACCCAAAGGCTTTCTTTTCGTCGAGCCTTTGCAATACACGAGATCACTTTCGGTCACACTTTGGAGTGTCAGCATAAATAATGGTACGAGTGTGAGGAATAATGGCTCTGAATGGCTGAGGACAGACAAGCAGACAACTTGTATTGTGCTGGACATCTGCTTGGTGTTTGGCTAACTGACACATCTCCAAAGCAGTGACACGTGCAACACCTTAGCATGGATCAAAAGATAATAAATAATGATGTATCATTTAGCTTTACTGCTGGGAATGAACCAGACAAGCTTACCGACAGACACTTTGACCTCTCTTTTTCCATGGGGGGGACTATCCCAGTTGGTTGCAAGTTGACATATTATCCGTTTCCATCTGTGACACTCAAGCATAGTTATTAAAACCCGTCGGCAAGAAATCTCTTTCCCTGAAAGCAGCATGAACTCCCCATGCCTCTTTGTGTGGTTAAAGCAGAGCCACTGGAAGACCATGAGAAGACAGACAAGGAAAGTTATGTTTTCAGTTTCTTCTATACCTCATTTCAGATGTGGGACACCCCCCCCCCCCTCGCCCCCGCCCCCCAGGGTGAGGGATGAGCTGTATCATGTCCAACACCCCCCTGTTGGCTGTGTTGGGCAAGCTCAAAGTAGTTAAAGTCTACATCCCTGACCAGCTGCCAGCCATGTCTGACCTCATGAGCACGGGAATTCCAGCCCCTGATGGAGAGGAGTATGTGTTGGAATGGTTTATGGACACACAGACCTCCAGATGTTCCTGCAAGCAGCGACGTTTTCTGTTCATTTGGTGTGCAGGTGCCTCCACATCTCCTCTCCAGCTGTTGGCATATAGGGGGGGCTTTTACCTCTCAAAGGATTCTTGGTGTATGTTCAGGCATATGGCGTTACACTTTCGTCTGTTCTGATAGCCAAACATGATTCAACAGCCAATTTCTGGCTCGAGATTAAGCCCCAGCAGAATGACAAAAAACAAACAAGCAGTCTGCTAGGCTACTACCAAACTAGTGCAGCTTGTATTGTTGATTTAAAAAAAAAAAAAGAAAGAAAGTTGTTCCATTATACGATGATGAGAAATACTTTTGCGCCCTTGTTTCACTTCATTACTACATTTAACAGCCTTCATACCCTTCAAAGGCACGCAGACTTACAGTAAATCAGGATGACAACGTGTTGGTATGTATGCCAAGTGCCAACTATTGAGTAAACCATTCTTTTTCAGCACAAGGGAAAATGCTATTAATTAGAGGGCTTTCAAATCTTCAAAGCAAGGGGGTTGCTGTTACTCGCAGAAGACGCGATTCCCTGTTGCTTCGTGAGGATATGACTAAAATTTGGTCACCCCAGGGATGTGTAATTTTAGGATCACAAGACTTCTTTTTTGCCTTATTACCACTTACTATTACAGTGGCTTATATTCTTACCAATTTTAGCACTTCTACTACCGAAACAACTGACATTCATTTAATTTTCATGCAAAAGCTTTTTTTTTTTTTTTAAACCAGCTGTGTTGTTTCTAGCTCAGATTTCTCTACAAATACACATTTGGTCACAACATCTCCTCCATCCTGAAAATTAGCCACTAGGCTGTGGTGGAGAATGCGAGGTTACAAAGTTGAGGAGGTGAAACTGAGGGCTGGTGGCTGTGGTTGCAGAATGGGTGCTCAGTGCTGCCACACAGGGATTATTAACTTAAGTGGCATGCATGCTCTCGAGAGCTCATTGCTCATAATACTCCTGTGATTAACACTTCAACAATGATAGCAAGCGTTTTTCTTAAATATCATTTTTAAAAGGTGTCCTTCCCTCAGCCAGCATCAGCCGCTGCTCTCTGTAAGGCCATGTGTTTTTGGTAATTTAATAATAGTATGCATAGATTGTCATCTAAAAAAGCTGTGGGGCTCCGAACCTAGGGGAAATGTTGCCTGTCAGCAGCCAATCACATTTCAGATTGTTGCAACACTTACTGGCAAAGTGATTCCTAGCTAAATGACTTGAGAATTTATTATTTTGGTAGATGTTTGCGACTCTGGACTTAATCTTTCCTGGGCGTCTACACCATCTGTCTGTCAAGACAATTCAGGCTTTTATGGAAACGTTTGCAGCCTCGCATCACTTTTGTCTTTACCTCCGATGTCTTGTGCTTTTATGACACGTGTGTCTATGCTGATTGTTCACAAATATGTAGGCTTGCTCCACGTGCACACAAAATACTGCTGTTTTAACTAATCATGCACTAGTCACAATTAAAGTAGATGTGGGTGACAGCCCACCCGGGCGCCCCAGAGCTTGTATGCTGTGGAGGACTTTGTGTCCCATCAAACTGACTTTTTTAATAGCCGTTAACTAGACTCCAGATGTTTCAGCATCTGTTCTTTGTGAGACTTTGAAGGCATACATCAGAGGAGAAAATTATTTCATATAATGGTTATAAGGCTTGAGAATAAAACACTTTCTGAGCTAACACAATTAAATATTCTGTTGACTTTCATTATGTTCCACTCACTGACGTCAGGTGAATCAGGGTCAGGCTAACTTGAGAGCAGCACTTGCTGCTCTTACTCTCGGTATGCCCTCCATCGCAGTCGTACTACAGAATTTTTAGAGCCACACACACCTGGGAGGGGAGTTTTTACTGTTGGGAACAGTGCAGATCTGCTGGACAGCTGGGATTTACTGCCTTGCTCAAGGGCATACCAACTGTGACTGTTGAGGTTAAGTCTTTCTTAACTTCCCTGAGCCCAGATCATAAATGACCAGATCATCTGCTCTCATTAAGAAGCAACTAGAAAGGATCTGGAACAAGTGTGAGGTATTAAGTGGTGCTTAATTTTTAACTGCATTCCACAAATGAATGAATGTACACTTGTACTAAAAGGATGATGCTTTGATTTTAAATCTAAAGATGTGCCAGCTTGGACTATAAAAACTGTACCTAAATCTGACAAAATGAAGATAAAACTTAATAGTAGGAGATACAAAAAGACTTTTTTTACAAACGTCTTTGCTAGCTTTTGCCTTGCATCACCTAACAAACTGAGGTTACAAACAGTTCTCTTTCTGATTCTGGAAAGTGATTACAGGCTTGTAGTATTACTGCTTATACAGCCCAGATTCTTATCTGAGGTTTTTGGCAACAATCACTTTGTTCAGATCAGGTATGAATCTGCAAATGTTCCAAACAAGAAGAAAAGCCAGGCCTCGATGGATTGTTCTCTGTTAAGTGCTGGCTACAGGAGAACAAATTCATCTCAAAGATAATCCCTATTGGGTTTTTTTATTTTTATAATTCTCAACAAATGTAACCTACCACTTTCTTTGTAACATGACCTCATCTTAGAAAATATTTTATTTTTGTGTGAAGGACACTCTAAACTGGAGAATTATCCTCTAATTACATTTTGGTGTGCTGTTTACCAATGCTGATTTTTGCATGAGAGTGACCAAACCTTGCTGAAAATGACCAGACACACACCAAATT
The DNA here is from genome assembly GCF_900634625.1 of Parambassis ranga. Lineage (NCBI taxonomy): Eukaryota > Metazoa > Chordata > Actinopteri > Ambassidae > Parambassis > Parambassis ranga. Next base: position 9,400,970 of record NC_041031.1, read on the forward strand.
GTGTGTACAAAGCTGTTTTTACATGAAGAGAAGCCACACCACTTGCCTTTTTTTAAAACCACAATGCAAAATAAACCAAGGTTACCTACGGTCATGGCATAACGAGGCCTATGCATTTCATGTCGGATGCTGTCTACGAAGAAAGAATGTTTGTTCCTATATCAACTTTGCTTTTCATGTTTGTGTTACACTTGTCTGTATACCTGCCCATCACATCAAATTTCACTGATGCTGCTGATGAGCCTTTGATGAAGACTTGTGTGAAAAATCCAATAAACAATTTTTAGCTCTACAGAAGAGGTTCTTCAAAGCATATGCCTGAAAAGCTAACAAGTGCGGCCGCTGTGTCTAAATGCCACACGCTCCTGTTTCTCCAACTATGTAAACTGTGGGATGTGTAATCAGAGTTGTTTAATGCAGACATCTGGCAAGGACAGCATCACAGCGCTGTTAAATATTTACAGCTGGGCCACAGTCTTTCACCTCATGAAGCGTCACCATCTGGGTTGAATACTAGACCCATCTCACTCAGCTATAACCAGGGAAACCGCTACTATCTAAAATAAGCTTTGCAGAGGACATGCGGCAGGCTAAATGAAAAAGCTGAGTTTGTGAAAGGAAAATGTTAGAGAGCAAATCCCACTACGAGGCAATGGATCTCATTAATCTTTCCTACAGAGGAATAAATGCGTCCATCCCAGATAACTTGGATTCCTCTGGGTGACTATCAAGTGGACGTTTATGCACAACTAAATGTCCAGCCAATGCCCCCACACAGAGGATCATTTTCTCTGTAGAAAGGTTACACAACCGCTGACATATGAGCTAATTGAGCAAGCAGTGCAAAGTTGAGAGGGACGCTTTGGTCCTTTTGTACTGATGAAATGAGGGAGTGTGTTTTGGTGGTGGTAGTAGAGAGAGAGAGAGAGAGAGAGAGAGAGGGGCTGTTGCCAAAGCCACAGCAGACACAATGAACGTTCAATCAGCCTGCTGCAGTGCCGCCAGAAAAGAAAACACATGTTAGAGGAGGCTGGCTCTGCTCCAAGTACCAACTGCCCCATCTAAGTCCTGATGAATTTATGTCAGCCCTTGGGCTTTGCACCTGCTGGAGATCCAGTTAATTTTGCGTCCACCTGCTCCAGCACACCGACTGACCCTTCTCTGTGATTCCAGCTGGGCAAGCAGCCTAAATTCTCAGCATCCACCTCTGTCTGCTCAGGGGAGGAGAGCAGAGTGGGTTAAGTGTGGTTTGATTACAGCAAAATAACGTCAATTCAGAAGGAAATGAGTTAAACTGAAGTTTCTTGTCTTGTGAAATCAACATGTGGACCACCTTCCAAAAATATGCCAACCTGGATGTTTCCCTGAACAGGAGACTTTGGCCAGGTGACAGATTTAAAGCCTATACCTTCGTGCTTCTCCGTCCAAGAGGCTCAAGCACGAACACACGGGAGCGCAAATTCAAACATCTTTGTCTGGAAACTAATCTGACAATACTTCGTGACAGGCTACTGTAAAATAAGTTGCCCAGAAACATGCCATGGCAGAACACAGCCACAAAACCTGACACCGTGATACGGGAACGGGAGGACTGATCTGAGGTGAATGAACACGACCGGTGACCGTGTGAGGAATGAAAACAATGTAAAGAGAAGCTCCTTCACATTTATTTATGAAATGTTTTACCTCATGACCATCCCTGCTGCCGGGGTCCAGCCGCGGGTGGCCGGGTGGCGAGAGCACCGCCGCCGGGTCAGCCAGGTCACTTCCCGCATGTGTCAGCATAGAGTCCCGCTTCTGGTGGATAAGTTCCCTTTTGACTTCGGATCGCAGATCCAAATAGCAGACGAGGGTGACCGCATGCAGACACAGCGACAGCAGAAATAATCCCAGGAAGACGACGCTGCTGCTCCGACTCCTGCACTTCTTGCTGCACGTGCAGGGAGCCACTCCGGGCATCACTTTGTCCGGGAAATCCTCCACGGGTGAACCATCGCGTGCCATCATCAGACGGAGGGCGAGTCATATGCTCCTTATCTCGGCATAATCAGCTCGTCTGTCTCGCGAGGGCCGCGGCTATTTATTTACGTGGAGACTCATAGGTGCAGCAGCAGGTCGGCGCAAACTTCTTCGAGTATCTGTAGTGACAATGGAGACCCGCCCACGTCTCCTATGATTGGTCCAGGACAATTACCAGTCCAGACAAACCGGGCCAGAGGTTGGGGCTGGATGCAGTAGGTGTAGTAGTTGAGCGACACCTAATGTGTAAAGTCAGCTACTGCAACACCTGTGAGTGATGGGATGTGGGAATGTTGAGCTCTTTGTGCGTATCTGTTCACAGTGTTGTGGGATTATTACGCAGCACTTTCATTCCTGCTCTCAGTGTTTGTATGGGAGGGGTGGTCACTGATGTAATGTAGGTCGTTTATTTGTGTGTTTTTTAGGGTTTGGACATGCTATTTTTCACTTCTGTAATTTGTTTGGCCCTTTGTTTTGATATGTGGGTGGCACACAGGCAGTGGGGCATGGAGTGGTGGTCCTGTGTTAAGAACTGATTCAAAACCCTGGTAAATATCGCCCTGTATTGTTATTGAAATACAGCAAGCAGTTGATGATTACACCATATCATCAAAGAGTGGAAAAATAATATAAATGATGTCCTTAAACGGACTACAAATTCCATAATTACATTGAATTACATCTGGACTCTGTCACGCCTAACATAGCGGGTCTGGGCAAGAGTCAGTGTCACAGTGAGGTCAGCAGCACTTTGTGTACAACACCATCAAATACTCTAAACATGTGTCACTCAGCTGGACTCAAGGAATATTTTGAAATGTATGTTACCAAAATGCCAGCTGAGGACAATACTTTAACAAGATTGAATGTGGTTTTGCAGTTACTACATTTTTAAAATCCTAAGCTGACTTTAGTTCTTTTCAGATGTTAGCACTTTGATGTCTTAAGGAGGGAACCAGAGGTAGCCTGTGGATCAGTGCATCCTGGAGCCTTGAAATGATGAAACCACAGTGCTAAGCAGGTCTGAAACCTGGAGGGGGTTGATGGATCACCGTCTTAGATTAGTTTTCGGGCAAGTGCCACAAAACATCTGTCTTTATTTCATTGGGACAAAACCTGACATTTGCCTGCACTTGACCTACGTTGAAGTATACGCTCTGCTGTGATAACAACTCAAACTGTCAGACACTGACTAATTGCTGGTTCTCTCTTTTGATATTGCAGATGGAAAATAAAGGAGAAGAATGGCTGTTTTTTCATTGCATTCCGTCATGGTGAAATGTTTTCCCGATGAAGTGGACAAATGCACAAAGGTAAGATTCTATTACTTCATTTCTTTTGCCTGATTTTGTTCCTACTGCCACTATACTGCAGTTAATTTATCGTCTGACTTCACAGTTAGTTTCATTCCTCTAACTCATCTGCAGAAAAAAAAAATACGTGATTCTAGTCAGCTGCCACTGAAGGGCAGCATTGCCAAGCCATAAATCAATAACACTGTATCCAGTGTGGTGATAAACCTGAACTTAAACCTGCATCATGTAATGAAATTTAAATGCATTCTGTATTTTTTATAGACATATGGCTTTATAAAATTTCTCTTTGGACTGTTGATGTAAAATTAAGCATCCTCCTCCTTCCTCTCCTGGGATGCCATTTCTCCATTGTTGCCATATAAGATAGTGAAATAGAAGAGAGAAAGACATTCAAAGTAACCCTCATAGGGCCTGTGACTGAGGGCTCAGCCTAAGCATGTTTTCCACGCTTCTCATCCGAGCAGCAGGCACAATGACTTTGAGAAGCAGATGATTCAGGACGGGACTACTTAAGCATGCACACATTTTCTATAAATTCAGCCAATTTGGTATTTTTTAAAATGTTTTTTTAATCAAAATATATTTGGTCTTACACCAGGTTATTTATCTTTTTTTCTCATAGTTGTTTGTTTTGGGTGAAAGAGGAGGTTAGACAGCCCTATCCCTGAGCTAAAGGTCAAACTGAACACATCGACCATCACCTCTCTATCTGCTGCCTTGTTTCCGACAACACAACCCAACATTAAAGCCTCTGACAAATGAAACCACGTCTGTCATGATTGGGTTTTTTTGGCATAGAAAAGAGCAGGAATAATTCTTATAATGTCCCCCGGGCTTCAATGCAGCGTTCATAAATGGTGTGCCACTCTATCCTCTCTGAGCTTATAACAAGATTTAGAGGCTTTCCCTGCCAGATGATAGAGTTTTGTGGGAGGAATAGGCACTCTTATATTTTACCATGGAGAGTATAGTGGTGGGCTGTATAGGCTCTGGCCTAGAAGATGATGGCTGCATGGCCTCAGCTAAAGACTAGTTATCTGTAAATTTCTGCTATTGATAAAAGAGAGAGAGATAAATGGCCTCATACCTGTTGTCATAAGAACATAATAATTCATTACATGTTACTACAAACTGTATTAGACCTCTCCACACCATACATTGCACTCAGTAAGAACTCAATGTTTCTGCCCATTGAATTGCAGAGGTGTAACCCTGGCTAATTGATATGCTGTGGCATTTGATTTCCTACCTATAAATCTCCTGTAAATTGGACCATGCCATTTCCAGGAACAGTGATTAATTCACTCTCATTGTGTCTATCTTAAGAGTCTTTATCAGGATCAGAGAGCTCTCTCTTTCTGTCTCTCTGCTTGTCTTTTTGTACTGTGCTTCTTTTGTTCCCTCACCTTGCTCTCTTCTGTTTCGTTTAATTTGCTGACTGCTCCATGCAAGTCTGTATAGGAACTTAATTGATTTTTTTTTTATTCTACGCAGAATTAGTGGCCTTTTTGAGCATGTAGCTTGTGTTCTCTAAATAACTCCGTAAACAATACCATTCAAAATTGCACCTAACAGATTTTGCAGTGATTTGATCTATATAAACATATTAATTAGTTCAGGTTCAAGAAGAGTGTGTAATTGTACTCAGTTACAAAAGTTGCTCCTCTCTCACATAATCTTTAACAATTGTATGATCATTCATGTTCGTGGAGAGTCTACAAATGACAAAAAAGATTCACATTTGAACTGAAACTGCATGCATACTTTCATGAAAGTTGCTGTGCCTAAAAGCAGTTTTTCCTGTTCCAAGTCTTTGCTGTTTGAGGCAACACATTAAACAGTGATGTTTTGCTGAAAAGGCTGTAATTTCTTGCCATGCCTGAAGCTCAACAGAACTCCTCTGTGAGTAACCTTGTCTGTTGCACTGAAGCCCCATCAGCAGGGACACGATTCTGTAATTGTATATATTAATGAAAAGCAGAGGACCTGTTAGACATACGTAACAGCACGCTGACATGACACAATGTAAAGACCAAAATAAACCACAGAGGAATACAACATTGCTGATGATCAACGGCTTCATGGATATCAAAAGAAACAGCATCACTGTTCACTTCAATCTAATTAAGAAGTAATAATTATTAATTGTAATATAACTATATCAGGTGACCCACATATTTATCAGAATTACATTTACCGTACCTTATATAACTAAATGGAATTTTACAGCAAATTTTTTTCTTCTGAATCATCAGACCTTGACATGCTATTTTCTAACAAACCTGTATGAGGAAGATTTATTAAACCATTCAAAAGCATTTAATAAATCTCAAAATAAAGTTGTGGCAATTTTTGCATAAAAAGCTATGCAGGGTTTACAGTGGTTTCAGATTGGTATAGTGACCTGAGATACACATTCAAGATTTAAAGCTTCAATAATGCATGTGTATTTTAATTTGCTCTGGAAGAAATCACCAGGAACAGATTTTTTTGTGATCACTCCAAAGATGTGCTTATTGTTAATTAGAGAGTATGGAGAGAAATGGATATAAACAGCTCGGGTAGTGTGGTGGGTTTATTTTCTGTTTGTTAGTCTAAAAGTTAGGGTTCACTTAGTAACTCTTTCACATATGGACATGTGTTCCATTTTTCATATAATATTGATTTCCACTGTAAATAATAATTGGTATAGATTAAGTTAAGTATACTATATTCAAAATGTAAGGATGGGGTTAACAAAAATGTGACTATCTAGGTATAATACTGATATAGTTTAGTCTCTGGTGTTTTTTTGTGTAGAACGACAGTGAAAATTATGTTACTGGAAAAAATTCATAAGATGTGAATCAGAAGAGCCATTATCTCACTCATATTCTTCATGCTTTGTTGCCAGTTCCATCATCAGAGAAATGTTTACGTTTTGGGTTTTTAGGCATCAAATTGCGCAGTTACCCACAGCAGGTATCGTGATAGAGTTATAATTTGGACTATCTTCTTGTAGACACTTGTGTATCTTGGTTGTGCTCTGAAGCTGGCTCCAATAAAGAGGTGAAATATGAGTGCAGTGCATGTTTATATGAGCCTTTATATGTGCCAGGATGATAGTTTACGGCCTCCCTGTTCCCTGGATGTTTTCCACGGCTGCTTGTATGCCACCTTCAATAAACGCTCACTACCCTTATCAAAACCTTTAAGCCAGACTAACAGCATGATCAAGAGTCACACCTAAGGTGAACCCAGAGGTAATCTACCCTCCATTCCATTCCCTACCATCCTTTCTGTGCCACCCTCTTTGTTTATTTCTGCCTGTCTTTTGTATTTTGTGCTTATACCCGTGGCCTATAGAATATTTTGCAGCAACCGCAGTGTCATCCCCTCAATTTGACCTCACTGGATCATGTATAATATCATGTCTTGATGATCTACCTCTCTCATATGTCAGGGATTCCATTACCTACCCAAGACCCCTTGTCCATTTTGTCTACCACCACCACCACACTCTGTCACGCAATTTTTTTTTTGTCTCCCACAATCTGCCTTTTATTCTCACTTGGATCTCTGCTTCCCAGCAAAGTCATTGCTGGGAAGAAAAATACCCATTTGCTCGGGTCAGTGTTCATATTTTTTTTCCCTCATGGGGTGAGTTCACCTGTACTCTACAAGATGAATGACTCCAATGCTCTCACTGGGATATGGCTGTAGTTAAACAATACAACCCCATTCCTTCCTTCAAACAGCTGAATGGACAGGCTCAAAAAAATACAAATGGGAGGTGTGAAAAGGCCAACCACCGAAAGTAATTGCTGTTGTGTCCACCAGAGAAAAGGAAAACAACTTACAAAGAAGTTATTTGCAGCATCCGTGAGCACAACAGATCAAATTGCTCAGGCAGAAGTGGCAAAGGTTCAATCACCTGAAATGAACTAATTCATTTTATGGCATTCCAGCTTATTTTGACTCTCTTTGTGACACTCTGAACACAAAGTGCAATATAAAAGCTGCTGCAACAGACACCTTCACATAGTGGTGACTTTAAGAGGCAGCAAGTGCCAGTTGTTTGAAAAATGCGTACTGTGATACCCAGACATAATGTAATGTGGTGAAAGTAAATTGCACACAGCACTCACAGGTTTATGAACTTACGTCATACCTGTGAGGATAGCAGACAGACTAAGGAGCAAAAAATCCAACACTATCTCTCCTAGTCAGAAGAGATTGTTCAGGCCTTGTATTTTACACTATTTTCATGCCATGTTAACACTCAGTATTGGTTATATACCATGTCACATAACGGACAGGATTTTTCCTGACTCGGAATGGGTCATTTTTGGGAGGTGACTCCACACAACAGCAAGCATGACCATCCAGTGAACCTGTGTGAGATTATCTGACAGAAATAAGTAACCTAAACTAAGGATTATGTATCTGCTGGATATAAATTCACCATGGTCATTCATATTTGTCCTCCTTGCCACTATGAATAAATGCACACATTTTGTGTCAATACATTAAATTGTTAAGATATTTCAACAAGCTTTGTGGACTGATCAACAAACTAACATTTCCATTCTGAGTGTGGCTAAAAATAGAAATTTCATTTCATGAAAAAATCCCTACTTATTTCAGAAGCATCGAATTACACTTCAAAATCACTGGCCCCACAAGCTCCCTCCAAGAACTGGAGGCACAATCTCCCCTCTGATGTTTGTATAAGAAACTCATTATTGCAGTGCTTGGGAAGAAATATGGTGATAAGAATGGAGTCTGGTGTTCGACAAACAGCCATTGGACTGATGATTTACAGTTAGTAATTCTTCCTGTGAAGTGCATGCTATCAGTATGACAACATAGCATTATGGCATGGGGTTAAAAGCCTAGAAGTAAAGATGTTAAAAACAAAGAAGCGGGAAATTAACCTTTTATCAGGTTAAGTCACTGTAATGTCTTTACAGTGACACCAAACACTACAAATGTCTCCCCACAATGTTCCACCTAGCCTATGTGATGCTATTATCTGGTCACAAAAGTCACAGGGGTTTAGAATACATTTGGTGTTGGTATTAAAGGCCATCCCATGATGGAGAAAATCAGCAAGCACCTCTGCAGGTGTCTGCTTTTCTTTTCTTTTCTTGGCTCACAATCCACTAGGTATGTAAGAGGTTGCTTGCCAGACTTTTCTTTGACTTTTGGAAATTGGACCCGGCTTTGTGCTGCCCTTTACTGCAGGTGGAGAAAAGTAGTAAACCAACCAGTTATTCTGCATCCGCTCCTTTAAAAAATGACTTAGAAACAAAAAGGTGATGTGTGTTTGGGCCTCGTAAGCATCTTTTTAGCATCAATTTAGTCATGCCTTTAATTATGCATACATTTAAATTAATTACATATATAATTTAATTTTAAATTATGAATATGAATAATAACTACAAATATAAAAATCCAGCAACAGTCTATGTTTACTTCTGTTGCAGTATTTTAACATGCAGCTCTGTCAGTGCTGTAGTCCATGCATGAAAGCTTTGGAATATCTATGTTTTTGACCCGATACCTGCACTACTAGAGAATTAGCTTGTGTTAAAGTGTTGGTATGCTACCTGCATTTGTTAGTCTTAGCTGTTTTGATCTAGCTTGCTGTCTATCTCACTAACTTAGTAGTAGCTTCACCGGTCAAGGCCAAATTTGTGTCTGGTTACTTTCTCCACATGTGAGAAATGGGCCACAATGTCTTTCAGGCTGCAATAACACATTAATTTGTCCTGATTTCACAATTTTCTTTATTATTTGAGGCAGATTGGTTATGACTTTCTAAAGCAAGGCCTCATATCTATATAGTTTTGACGGTATAAGGTTACACTACTGGCATTGCCTGTTTCATTTGAGCTACAAAGGCCGTGGTTATTTATAGATGACATCAACTTGCATCACAATATGTATTACCACCGAATTTAACAATCCAATAAGAAAACCTTTTCTTTTTGGGGGGGGGGGGGGGGGGGATTTATTACAGATGCCATGAAGGTTAAATTATGTTGTTTTCAAACTTTTGAGATTTAATGCTGCCAAGCCCTGAGAGCCTGTTAGCAAACTGCAATGACCATAACTCATCGCATGGATATGACAGAGTGCATCTGTGCATCAGAGCATCAGGTCTCCTCGTGTCTGTGGCAACACAGGGGATGAAGGGAGAGCAAGTTTGAAATGTAGCTTTGACACTCAGGTGGTAGTATAGCGGTGTCATTAGCTCACACAAGTGGCTTTGGCTGGAGGAGTGAAAAATGATGCACTGCAATTGCCTAATCCTCTCTGTCATTGATCAATACTATTATTACTATTACTTATTTAACGCTAGGATTTGATGTGTTCACTGAGAGAAAGTGAAATATTCTAAGTGCATCAACACAGCTTCACATTGATGCTCGGGTCTTATACATGTACATATATTTTTTCAAATACAGAAAACCTACTTAAAGAGTGGAAGTTTTGAGTGTGATTTAGCTTGGTTTGACCTTGTGAAGTGCCTCAAACCTCCAACTGTCACTTTGTGTTAAGACTTTTCTGCTGATGATCTCAGCTCCTTCACGCCCTCTATCTCCTTCCCTCCATCTTATTATCTCTCCAAATATCATAACTTATTCAGAAACCCTTAAAAGGCAGAGTATACCCTGACACAGCAATATCCACCAAGAGTGTAGTTCATTAAAGAACCTCATCAAACATGCACAGCACAAACATGCAGACACACGCACACACACTGACGAAGGCACATGAGCTAATTCAGCTTTCTGGAAAGCGTTATCCTGTGGTGTTAACAAGTTTGCTTCAGCTTTTATATAGTGTCTTATCGGGGTGCAAGATCTGGATGATGTCTGCTTCCCAAGGCTTTTGTCAGAACACATTGCCTGAAACTTAGCTTGGCTGTGGCAAGTGAAATTATACTGTGCATTAGGTTGAAGAATGCTGTCCATAAACCTGTGAACCGTCTGTGCAGCTTTGGTCTGTCATGAGCAGAAAGGCTGACCCGAAAACTTTTACATTATGTTGTCAACTGTCACATGCCCTGATAATTTTCCCTCCTGGCATCCACAGCGTTTAAATTACCCGCACCTGGTTGCCATGTTGGTTGCATGTTTTTGATGAAAATCACTTGCCAAGAAGGAATGCTTTTCAATAGGCTCTCAGTAGAATAGCTTAGGGCTTTATTAGGAACCATACGTCTGTCTGACAACACACTCCCGATGTTGTGTTAAATCCCATGTGCAGCTGTGTGTTACTCAGAGCGTCTTATGGTATGTGTGTGTGTGTGTGTGCTGTTGGGTAAACGGCCCTCTTCAGCTTTATTACCTGGCCATGAATCATGAGCCTTCATTACAGCCTGCTCATTGTGCTCTGAAGGTTAAGCAAACCAATTAGAGTTCCCCACACGCCGTTGGGGTTCTCAGCAACAACTGCATCCCCACGTCTTGCATTTTAAATAGGCAGATGAGAGCTGGGATTAAAGAAAGGAAGCAAGTTAAAAAAAACTAGAAAAGAGGAGGCTGCTAAGGGTTAACAGTTGGCAGTAGAAAAGAGGAGAAGGAAATATAAGGAAGAAGTAGAGGGAGAGTAGGAAACAGACTATGAGAGACAGAAAAAGAAAAAGAAAGAGGCCCTATTAAAAGAAATGACACCGTCATGGTTCACTGAGCGCCTGCACTTGGCGGCAGTACCTCTGTGCTTAATGCTCTCTGGCTGTCAGCGCCACAGTCAGCAGCACTGCCTGGCTGCTCCCAGGGGGAAGCTGTGTTGGTCTACGCTCTCGATTAACTCTGCTGCTTATTAGAATAGATACCAGGAAGGTACTCAGCCAGGCAAAGAGCAGGCCCGATAGAGTGCAGACGTGGTGCACTGTAATCATAATGTGAAGTGTAATTTTGAGAGTTCCTAAGCAAATCAGATCTGAGGTTTAGATACAGCAGTGATGTCATCAGATTCTTTTAAGTCAAACTCCTAACGCTCTGGTTTCGACCTATGCACAGAGGCCCCCTTTAATTGTTGTCACTTTCCTTGGATGAATGGGTATGCGTCTGTCAGGAGGAAGTAAATGCCAATATGTGCATCTGCCCTGGAGAAAATGTGGTGCCATGTGACAGCAAAAGCACAGATCTGTCAAATTGTGGAGGTAAACCCGAAGGATTCAGGTAAAGTGAAAGAAACGTCAAAAGGAAGTTTTGAGAAACAGCTGAAATTATAGCTTTCATCCACACGCAAAGCAGATAAAGGTTCCTGAAATTGGCTCTTTTCAGTACCGCACAAAGAAAGGTCACCACAATGGCGAATTGTAATGAGGAGTAGTGTTTAATAGTATGTGGCTATTTTTTTCTTTCTTGTCTGAGAGGATGCAGAATTTACATGAACACTGACCTTCTCCTACGTTTGTAGATATTTTAAATAAGCCGAAACCAAACTCTGTTTTTGTGCACATCAAGAAGGGGAGACAGAAAATGGGAGAGAGACTGTGAGCTCATCCACAAGATATAGGCTAGATGTGAGGCTGGGAAAGGCTGACGCTGGAGCACTAACTTGCCATATTAGCATTTCAGAAGGAATAGTAGAGGAATCAGCTAGGAAACTAAAAGGCTAGATCAGCACTGACTGACAGAACCAAGGACTAATGTTCAGTGGGGGAAAAAATCCTTCTCCTTCTCCCCATCTTCCTCCTGCTTTTCCTTCTAGCTCTGCTCAGCCTGAACACTGACTAAAGATGAATGACTTTCAGGCTTTCATTGTGTCTTTTTAACTAGGGGACTTGTTTTCACACAAGTATGGCCATTATTGTTGTTAGAAGAAAATTATGTTTTCTCCAATTTGTCTGTTCTCGGTCACAAAAAGGATCAAACGCAATTATTCGTGGTGGTGAGGTATATACCTTCACATGCACAAAGCATATAGTCATCTATTAATCATGTTGATTGACTCGTAGGAAAAGATGTAAACTGGAAACACAAACATAGCTGAACCCCTTGGTCAGCGGGTAGAGTGACAGGAGAGCTTACACCAAACATATCAACTCCTCCATTGGCCCCTAGCCTCAGGAGGCACTGAAGCCTAAATGCACATGCATGCAAACATTGTGTGGCTTATCACTATAGCAAGCACATCACCATGTAATAATACCTCCAGTGTGACCAGTTACCACATTAAAGTGCTAAATCAGTGATAGAAAATGCTGCATTACACAAAACTATAACACTTGAATGTATAAACAACACTTTTACAAATTTTGGGAACTGGTACGTTTTCAAAATTGACCTTTTAGTTATTTATAGTTGTTAGCTATACCTGACAGATCAAGAATTTCACCTCAGTTTGTATGCACAGCTATTTACTGTAGGTGTTTACTTCTCTTTTGTGCATGTTTGCAGATGTATCACTGGCTGAACATGCTGTTCTGTTCCCTGATGTGTGTGTAATGTGGCTCCAAGGAGCAGCTCTGGCAGATAGACAGTCTTGTTGTCCCTTCATTCAGTCAGATTTTCTTGAAGCAGATCGAGGCACAGGGGTCCCGGCTGCTGCCATGTCAGCTTGACCTGCTTTAAAACGCTACCATCACCAGAGGAAAAATAGCCTTGAAATGCCTGTTAGTGCTGAGTTCTGGCTTCCCATTCACAACCCTCTGAAAGCCCTTCTCACCACAACCTGATAACAGTTCCAGGTGTCTGGGTGGCGTCCACATTGCTCCCTATAGTCTTCACTCAGTTAGTGTGGCTCAGTGCCCATGCTTTCACTGTCTCCCTACTTCACTTAATCTTCGCTGTCCCCCTTTCATTCTCACTCCTGCTTCTCCTTTCACACATCCACTCGCATTTCCTTAGCCTGTCCCCCCTGCCTGAGAAATCTTTGTTAAAGGCTTTTTTTAAAGAATGATGCTGCATTGATAAACATGGTTACCAAGTTCCTTGTCAAAGTCACTTCAGTAGTCTTTAGTTCCATGCCTTTCAGCACCAGTTAAACTGCAGGCTGAGATGGGAGTCATATTTACTGCAGTCAGCAGGTTTATTATGGCTTATATTGCTCTGGAAGCTGTAGCCTCTATATAATTTTTTTCTAATGTCACATCTCTTGGGATGGTTTGTAAAAGATGAGGTCTTTTTGTTGCGATTGTATAGCTTTTGTGCATTATTAATGTGGTAGGTCATTTTGGGTAAATTACTTTGGGGCATCCCTGTTGGCACATTGAACCCTCAGGATGTGATTCTTTTAAATGTATTTAATATATTTTTTATCTGAGTTGCACAGCACAAAGTTTTGTAGCAGTTGTCAGATTTTGAATTTGATAACCTTGAGGCAATGAGTCTTGGCGCAAAGGTAATACTTACTTACTTTCCTCTAATCTATTCAATCTATTCCTGCACCACCATTAGGTGGTCACACAGCAGTCACTGAAGTTCACTAACTGAATTAGCATTTGCCCTCTTCTTTCCATCACACCACAGCACTGTAAAACGTCATCCAAGAATTCAGTGGAATCAACTAATTGTTTCTCATTAAAGGGAGTGACTTGGAACTGGTTCTGTATCATTACAGTGTGCGTTATAATTGAGTTCTTGTATTCATTCTTCTTCTTGCACATGCAATTCACCAATTTGTTACCTGGTCAGATCAGAGTAAAGTTGCCCTCTAACTCTTGAGTGGTTGTTTTTTAGTAGTGCAAAGTCAGTTCATTCTGGGTGCTACCTTTTTGTTACCACCTCAGCCCACGCAAAGAAGAAATATTGCATCATTTTGCTGTGTTGTCAGGTTAGTGGTTATCATCTATCTGTTTGAGTAATGTAGTTACATATGTGGCCCTTTGCAGCAGTGGAGATCATGCACCTACTGAACCAGCTAAAAGCTAGAGGAGGGTGTCTGGCAGTAGGTATTTTGGCCTGAGATGGATAAATGAGAATTCACTCAACTGTTTTTTTTCTTAAGAAACAGCAGCATAACAGCAGTCCTACCTGCTTATATCTTTCACAATGTAAATTCTCTTTGAATTAAAAAAATAATAGTGATGCTGTAATTAGTTTCACAGTTACCAAATACCATTGTTTCTTCTAATTATAATACAAATAACCATGACAAAAGTGTTAAATGCAGCTGCACTTAAACTCTAACATTCTTTGAATTTGTTAGGTTTAACATGTGTCATTTTCAGTGTGAGTGAAGAGCTGGGCATTCAAACTAAGCTTATTATTTCTCAAATTCAGCTAACAGCTCTTTTATAATTAATTAAGAGTCTTTGAGGTAATTATTCAACCTTCAGGTTGAGTGAACTTATTTTTAATGCAGCAGGGGAACTTAACATTTTTAATTTGAACCAACTTAAAATAATTTTACAGTGAATGCAAATGTTCAAAAGTTCTCCCTCCGTTGGACTTATGAGGCTGGAATGTGAGAGTGCTAGTTTGACCTAGTTTCTCTATTATCACAAAATGTTGAACATGCAAAAATGGGAAGATGAGCCTTAAAATGAGAAGACCCAGTATATCCCTGAGGCACATGGCAGGAATGAAATCTACCCAACCCAGACAATCTGTGTGCCAAGGAAGACATTCAAGTCTTTTTTTATATATTCATGTTCCACTCGTCCACCTAGCACCTGCCTTCATTTCGTCCTTGCCTTCACTTGCTTCTTGGCTTCCTGTGTGGATGGCACTTGTCCCATGGGCCCTCTGGCACTCCAAGTAATGGAATCATGAAGCAAGTATCAGTCATAGACGGTGTGAGCATCTCTTCTTTCTGTGACCAAAGTGTCTTATGAAACATGTCCTGAGCTTCTCGTCAAGTCCTAACCTCCATAGTCCCTAACTGGGTGAACATCTTTAAGATGATGGATAAGCTGTTATGTTTATGTCTTTACCTATCCGATAATGTTTGGACACAAACAACCATTTTGTTAATTTAAATTTGCTGCCAGCTTTTTAATATTTGACTGGCAGTTTTGTCTTTCTGCTACACAATTAGGAAATAAGTTTAATAGTACAATTAAAATACTGTCATTTAGCTGGATTGTATAATTGGCAGCCAAGGCTCATTTGGGAGGAGATTTTGCTGTCAAGTAAGTTGCACGAAACTAAAGTCAAATGAAAATGCTTTTAGTCTAAAGTAACTCTGCAATTTTAGCAACATTAAAAATTCTGACACAATTCACTCCCAAATCACTGCCCGTGCAACAGACCATGTAAATAAAGCCTGTGATGTTGTACTATGATGAAATGCATCAGCCTAAAATGTCTACAGCATTTAAGTTCATTATGACGCACTGTTTGAAATCACAGGACGATGTGACCAGGGTCACCTTGTTGGTTCCTCTTTATGTCATGAAAGTTACATTTTTTAAACATGCTGATGGCTCTAATCACACAAAGGGTGTCCCTTTCTTGCATCGATTGTGATAAAAACATTACTTCTAGCTTTCTGGATGACAATTTCACTTGTAAATGTAGCTAAAATCACAGGACAACCTTTGTTTGAAGACACCATATTGAATCAGTGCAGAGCGCAGCTTGAAAATGCCTGCAGAAGGGAGTTAACAGGCCACGTTTGTGTCACTATTTGAAACATATTCTGTCGCCTGACAGCAGAAGCAGTAATATATGGATGTGGCAGGCTTTAGTAGAAATACAGTAGCCTGAGCACTTCCTGCCTTACAGATCCACATCTCCTTAGCCTTCCCTCATCCTCAGCATTTGCAGAACCACTTGTTTTGTCAGTATTTTTTAAAATTATACTCTGGGTAAATTTTATTTTTCTACATGGAAGCCATGTTTGTGTTATTTCTGAAGCTGTTCCTGGATCCGACTGCAATGTAACACTTCTGTCTCTCTTCCATAATAGGGCATAAGCCAAGATCTTAACCCTTTTATGACAAAGTCAGCGAGTGCATACTGTATCTAGTGATGGTCTCTAACTCCAGAAATGATCCGTTTGGTTTGGGTGAGGTGTAGTTTCAGAGGCAAGTGGAAAAGGTACAAAACAGCTACACTCTATGCAACAGCCTCAACTTCATCCATCAGTCTATTTACTTGCTGTAAATTCTCTGGACAATTACCTGCCCTATCAACACATGGTTGCAATCAGACATAGACTTTGTGAGTTGGCAGGATAAAGTCTGAAATCATCGACTAGTTATTCAAACCATTGCCAAGAATTTCATTTGGTAAATGTGCCACTGTTTTTCATTCTAACTGTGTATGGAGCTCGGCAGGCTTAAAGTAAAGGAGACCAGTCAATTCATTCAACACTCAAAGCATTTCATGCCAAAAAAGCATTAAAATTGACAAAAACATGACAGCTTCTTTCTCACAAGGAACACTGGTGGAATTTCCTGTTATTAGCTGAAAATCCAACATTTATGCTCAAGTAATGGATGGAGCTTAAGTTGTCTGGATGAGATGGAAAGTCAATGCAGTGTTATGAAAATGTGCAATATCTCTGCAACACACACACAATTTTTGCTTCCTGTGACACCAGCTGTAGGTTTCAGTGTGTCTCTAATTCCCCCTCCCTTTCACTTATCCTATGCCTTTCCTTGCAGATGGTGCAGCAAACAAACTGCAGCCATTTGATTCATGTTTTCACAAAGGCAAGCCATTTTTGAAAACACATTCTTTCAGCCATTTGCTATGAATGACTTAAATTAAAGCATTTAGGAAACTAGATCTCTTTGCATCATAGAAATTTCTGACTGAGGGTCCAATTTACAACTGGGTGTTCTGATGGAAGCATTAGGCTTCCTTGCCGCAGTAGGAGGGTGGTATCATGATTAATTTAGGCTTGTTTTGTCAGCGCAGGAAGCCACAAAAAAAGCTCATTACAATCAGCTGGGTTTTGTCACAGTCCGGGCTCCCCTCTTATCTCCCATAGAGAAGCAGAGTTATACAGCCTTCCTGAATATGCATTGATGATGATTGCATGATTTATGCATGAGCATCGTGGCACCTTAAGACTATTCTGCCCAATAGAAGTCCTTGAAATCCTGAAATTAGAGCTTTTGTGCCTGTTCTTTAAATGTTTGTGTTAGACAAGCATTCTCAAATGTGTGGGAATAGGAGTGAATAAGTGGAAGTATAAGATAACAGTGCCTTGTTTGTTTTAATATTTACTAAGTGCTTGTACAAAGTCATTAGGAAACATGTAAGCTGTCATGTTTCCTTGCAGACTACATTCAGTATTCAGTATTCGGTTTGTTGCATGTGCCTGTTTGATGTTAGGCTTTGCTGACATTACCTGCATTAGGCTGTCATAATTGCATAATTGGTTGTTATAATTGACTTCCCATTAAAATACTTTCACAGGATGGTGAGTGATGGCTATAGGAGAGTGACAAAAAATGATGTGTGCGTTGACCTTCTACTGTGCTCAGCTCGGGTGGGTGTTGACCCTATGATAAAAAAAGACAAGGCCTCACAGACAGCCTGTGTGTGTGGCTGTTACAGCACACTCTGTTGCTGTTGCTATGTACTTACATAATGCATGAATTTAGACATAATAGTGTTATTTCACATCATAGCACTTTGTTAACTCAACAAACTAATGTAGCATTATTTTTTTTGAGCATTTTGCTTCAACTATGCAGAACTCATACTATAGCAATATTATCATAAAACATTAAGCTAACAAAGTGGATAGGAAAATTATCTGCAAATTCTTTGTTCAGCCTTTCACCACAGGTTAGCTCAACTGCTTTCTTGTGCTCCAAGAAGCTTTTCCTACAATTTCTCAGCTACTATGCCAACAGGTCCTACCACAAACAACACATTTGACATGCTGTATAATTATATCACCACAGGAGGAGCCACACATGTTAAAAACAAGTCCTTTCTATGACCTTATTTTGCTGTTTCCTGCAGAGGAAGAGCTATGCTGGAGAAAGCATTTAGCTCAGAACCAATCTGCCAATCTTGTTGAGCAGCTGTAGTGCTATAAATATGTACACTGTATGGTGTCAATCAAGTTATGTTATGGTACATAGAAATAAGGTTCAAGTGAAATCCTGCAGTCCAAATATCTGGTGAGAGTAAACACGCGTTTGTTTCTGTCCCATATATGAATAAACATATAGCCCCAAGTGGGCAGACACATAAGTTACTGACAGATTAGCAAACATTGATCACTGCCACTAAGAGCTCACTCACAGCTGAGGATGAATGATGGAGGTAGGCTTTTCTTAACATCTTTGAAACAGTCGTGCCTCCATCTGAAGAGGCGGCTGTGTTGGTTAGCCGATTAGCAGTGAGACAAAAAGTACAAACCAATCCCGAGTCTTTTGATGTCCGTTTGCAGAAGAGCTCTCTCGCTTCTCACAGTAGGCTCTTGTTTTCCCTTCCACCCATTTATTCCCTCCCACTCTCACTTGCTCTCCAACGTTCTTCTCTCCTCTGTCTCTCTCATCTCCCTCCGCTGAGCCAGATCTTTTCCATATTCCTTTTGCTCAGGTCCGCAGGCTGAGACAGACTTATTTAACAAGTGCTGGCAGGCTGCGAGGTGGATGTGGCAGCTGTGGAAAAGAGGTTGATGTGGCCCTCTCTACCACAGGAGAGTGAATCCCAGGGAGAGTCTCCAGATGGGCTTGGTTTGATGCAGTTCACCTCTGGTTCCCCTAGATGAACGCCATACGGGATAACACTGCATAACTGAATACTGAATGCAGATTGAGTGTAATTAATTACCTGACTGCATTTAGGTCTGTATTTACATACTGCACCTGACATTCCTCATGTATTTTAAATTAGTTGGCATGCATACTCCATAAAGTATTATATATATTTTTTTTGTTTTCACAGGAAAATGACCTCTGTCACCACGATTCACAAAGTGTGACAGATTCTTTGATCTATCCCTGTTTCAATGCTCCTCTCTTCTCTAACTTGTACAAGCTGCTGGTATTCTCTCTGCGTGCCGCTGTGCTGACACTGCTTTCCTCTGCATCACATTGATTCAGGAGCCCTGAGTGATAGATGGGTTTAATAAAGCAAGGTGCAGTCCCCCCAAATAAATGAGCGAATGCAGGATTTATAACCAACATCTGCATTTTAAGGGGAGTAAACAGACCCTAAGCTGGGAAACAGTTCCTTGATACTCTCTCCACCCAAAGTCGGGGCCAGAAACATTCAGCTGTGTGCACATTATGTAGTATGTTACACAGACTGATGCACATACTTTCACTCTGCCTTTTTGCCCATCCCCTGTCTTTCATTCTCTCTGTCACTTAATTCTCACGTCGTTTCTCATTCATCTTTCTCCTTCAATAAAAAGGGACCTTGCTTTGCTGAGGCTCTTCTTGGCATCTCTCCTCTTCTCAGTTACACATGCTCCTCAGCCATCTTCTTTCTTTTTTCTTTTTTCTTTTGTCTTTCCACTCTCATTCTGACAGACGTTCGCTCCTTTTGAAGTTGCGGAGCAGTTTTTCTTTGATCCAAAGTGCTCATCACGAGTTTGTCATCACATATAATGGTCTTTTTGTCATAAACAGCAGCACATTTAATTTCCCCCTCTCCCCCTCTTTTTTTTGCTATGGCAGTGCTACAGGCTGCTTAGTGGTGGTGATTTATCCATGAACAGTGCCAGTGGAGCTAAATCTCCTCTCCCCTTGGCACTGGAACAGTAGTGTGCATGGTTTAATTTCAGCCTTGAAAGACTGTTGTGCTGCCCGTGATAATGCAGGCCTGTTTGCCAGTGATTGGACTAATTAATAGGCTCACAGATGATCCGCCACTGTCTTAACCATTCACAGTGGAAGGTGGTGAAAAAAGAGATGTAAAGTACCTTGACCTGTGTACTTTTCATTTTCATCTTCTCAAAAAAAGAGCTATAAAATACCAATACAATTGCACTCACAGGTGACTGCCCCCCCATCCCCCCAAAGCATGTTTGTTTATTAACGACAACTGAACCGATAATTACAAACACATTTTCAGGTCTTTCATGGGGCCCACACACTTTTTATTTTTTTACTGTGCGCTCCACACTGCTCCTTGAAAATCTGATACCCTGAAAGCTTTACAAAGGACTGCATCCCTCCCTCTCTCCCCTTCTCTGTCTCAGTGCAGATGACCCACTAAAGCTTTACTTCATTAGTGTTACTCTGATAGCTATCCCTCTGTGTAATTATTGACTGAGCTGTGACTAACAGAAAGAAATGGTATGTTTACCACACATTCATTAGTCAACTTATACAGTATGTTTCACAATAGGGGAGTGCTATTTGTGTGTTGGCTGCTGACAATGATGTATGGGTATAGGGTGCAACAACAACTGGGCAATTTGTCCTCAAACCTTAACTGCAATCTCAGATTTAAGCGCCAGCCTAAATTACACACACACACACACACACACAAAAACACAAACGCACACACACAGACATGAACTTATTTGTCACAAGTGTCATACACATGCTCCATGGTCTGGTCCAAGTTCTGCACCTCTAGTGCACAATAAAAAATGTATGCACTTCAAAGAATTGCCATTTAAACAAAGCCAGCCGTGAGCTGACACTGTTATAACAGAGGGTGCCATACTGCAGTGAGAGATCCTCCAATGTGTGCTGCTGAGTGCTTTATGCTCATTTGATTAACCCAGTTTATTCAGTGTAAAGGCACAGCATGGGGGCAATGTGAAACAATGCAGGTACAGATGTGTACAGTTTATTGGTGCTTGTGGGACACATGTGAATACCTGTAGTGGCTGTGTTCACCCTAGATACTGCACTAATTTAAAGATGCCCTGGCTCATATCATCAACTGCTGGACTATTAGTAAAGCTGATTGCATAAAACATTTGTGACACTGCTGTGTCATATATCGGAATACCTCTGAAACAGGTAACGGTGTTTAAGTGAAGCCATTCATCTATGCTTTAACTTCCCATGTCGTTTATAATGTGCATGATACATGCAATAAGAGCAAATATGTATTTAGTGAGAAAATGTATATCTTACCAAAATCCCTTTGATTGAGTGATTAGGTTAGTGCCCTATTTTCCCATGTTTTTGTAAATAAGACCTGGTCATAAACATTATCTTGTTTAAGCTCTCAGTTCAGAGGCTGCATCCTTCAAAGGAGCGATTTGTAGTCTGACTGCATCACAACAGCAGACAAGACTGGCCCTTTTAAAAGCCTCTTCTGAATGCGTTGTTTCCTTACCTGGATGAAGGATGGATTCTTCACAGCCCAGCATATCTCAGGATATATTGCATACCAATGACAGATATATTTTATTTTTGTTACAATAAAACACATAACCTAACTCAGATAGCCAAAGAGTAAACTTTTGAATGTTATATAAACTGTCGGTTCTTATAGGCGACAGGAGTGATGCGTTAAACTAGAAGACCATCCTATTCAACAGCCATTGCTACTCTGTGGCTCAGGTCTATCCTTTGAAGAATCCAGCCCCAGTGTAGGGATGCAGTTCTAGTCTCATATGCCACATTCCAAATATCACATCATATTGCAGTTCATACATATTACCTCTAAATACAGCTATGAGAAGATACCAAATGGTGCCAGTACTACATTCCATGTGTGAACACACTTGATCTAGTAGTAGTACATTTTAGACACTGGTCCCCCTATATCTTTGACTCTCAGAAGGTCTCAGTCCATTTCCTGGGATCACAAAACCCATCAATAACAAGACCAGAAGACCTTGCAGCATCTGTCTCTGTCCTAACCAGCCAACCCTAAACCAGGTGCAAAGCACCATCAGTTGAGGAGCAATGTAGTCATCCCCAACCCAACACAAAGCCTTCCCTGTGGGGTGAAAAGTGCACAATGCTGCCTTAACTACATAACATTGCTTGACTGCGTGGACATCTGGGGTCAGAATCATTGTGTATTCCTGAGCTGCTGGTTCAGGGTTGCTTGGGGGAGTCCAAGTGCACAGCAGCGTGTTAGCAAGCTGTTGGAGCACAGTTGTAAATGATTCATATTGTACAGGCAGGCACGTTCATGCTAGTTCTGATTTTAAAACAGCAGCTGAATGATGTCCTCTAACTCAAGGTCTAGAGTCCCAGAGTGGATATTATGCCTCAGGTTAGTCCTATTAATGAGGAAGAAGTGATTTCGCTCCTCTCTGCAATGTTGTTCACATATGTTTCAGGAGACTTTTGATGAAATGTGGCATTGGAGGGCCATTAGTCCAGGCATGCTCAAGTCACTACAAAGCTGATGGTAATCTGCTCTGGGACAGTTTGTGCCAGCACCACAGGTCCTCCTAGTGGGAATCTGTCAGTCTGGTAGCAGTGTGTAAAAGAACACCTTTTACGCTTTACGCTGCCTTCTCCTGGGGCTCATTTTCTTTCTTTCTGTCTTTATTTTTTTGTCCACACATCCTTGTGCTCCTTGAGCTTGTAGTTCTACCTCAGTCAATCACGAAGAAGATGAAGTGGCAGGATAAGGTCGCAGCATCTGTAAAAGCTCTCATTGGAGGCTTAATGAATACCATTAATTCAATCGGGGGACTTGTTGGGATGGCCATGGCCTTTGTCCAGTCATGATTAAGCGATGCTATCAGTTATCAATTGTAATGAGCTTTTGCGGCTGTGGGAGACGAGTGCTGGCTGGTGAAATAATAACATCTTGGTCTGATTATAGCGGGTAAGGCCAGACACCTATCTCATCCCGACCTAATGATGTGATGGAGTGTGTGTGGGCATACAGTATCTCAGCTTACAGCACCAGACAGATGGATGGACACACTAGCATGTTGATCCCTTTTGTATTGCGATAGTAAGGATTACAGTACGTTACATGTCACTGAAGACACTGAAGACACTGAAGAGCAGCTATAATTAATGTGTTTATACAGTATAAGCAGGTAATCCAATCTTCACAAGGTAAAAATATATATATATATATATTGTGCTTAATGATACATGTACAGAGAATTATAAACTACATTTTCATCTTCTCCTGGCTTCATGAAAATTTAAAGTCATCATCATCTCCGCTGCAACTACTAACAGCTTTATTTTTAGACACGGCAGATCATTGTTTACCCACTGAACACAGTCCTAGTTCTAAATGGCAGGCTGAATTTTTCTCTTTGGAATTAATGTTTTTTTGTTTTGTTTTAAATGAAAGAAAATGAGCTTCTAAAAGTCACTTAATCTTGACTGGGTTTTTGATCGTTTCTCTAAATGTGGTTTTCTTGTCGTGTCAGCAGCGATGTCCAATCCCACACATACTCATTGAGAATGCAGCATCTGTATGGTCTTTGCCCTTCACATTTAAATAATTCACACAAAGCACAGGCTCCATTCAGTTTTTATGAGCCCCCAGTGGCATTTCAAGGCAGTTCTGCATGTTTATATCACAATCTCCCTCATGTGCCCTCATCTCAGTCTTTCTTAATTTTCATCTGGTTGCTGCCTTCTGAATCCTATAACTTTTATGTTTTCTTCTGGTTTTTAATAACAACCTTCACGTCTATTATAAGGATACTGTAGCTTTTACAAAGAGCTACTGTCTTTGTAAACACTCAACACCACTATGACTCATGGCAAGGGTTATTTAAGTGCACATATGACTTTTAAGATAAAACCCGAGGGCACATTCCTGGATGGTTTATAGAAGAATAAAAAACAAACAACCCATCATGCAGAAGCACCAACAGCTACAGGAAGAGCCTATTGTACAGGACGGCTGAGCAGAGCCGCACCAGGCCTGAAGTGATGCACTATTCTTGTCTCTCTCATAACGTTATTAAAAGTTTGAGCCTGGAGGCCATGAAGGTTTAGCAGAGGATTATTATTTCAAGCTCCCTGAAAAATAAATCAATCCTTTATCAAAGTCCACGGTCCCCATGAACTGCGTAATCAAATTGAACACTGTTCTAGGCTAGTATCCCGTTACTGTTCTATTAAACTGAGCTATTGCTGAGGGAGATGGCTCAAAAATAGACTTGCACATAAGACATGGTTGTTATAAGCAGACAATTGAAAAGTCCCATAAATTGGGTACATTTTTCAAAAGGATTTTATCTTTAAAGTTTTTCCTGTCTTTGTCACCTTTTGAGTTTAAGAAGATGTTTTATGTCCCCATGGTAGTGGTTGTATGTATATTTAATATGGAGACATTTTATCTTATATGCACAAACTAAATCCTTATTAATTTTCAACTTCTTTCACTCTTAACTTTGCATGCAGTAACCAAAAGTGCCTTTCTGACATTTAGAGAGAATGTATTGACCAGAACTATTTCTATTGTTCATGCATTCCTGTAATGTAATTTCTGGACAACAGTATCTCCCCCACTGCTCCATCTCTCTCTCTCTCTCTCTCCCTCTCTCTGAGGCTCCTACGCCTGTCCGCTCCCTGTGATTGGCCTTGTTGCAGGCTCGGCACTTCTATTGAGCCGATCCCTGTTGAATAGCGGCCCGTCAAGCAGCAGAGCAGATGAAGTGTTTTTGCTGTTATGGCCAATGAAGGAAATGACAATGAATTTGAAAATATGCTGATGACTACACTTGAAATGGCAATTCCTCTGAATTTAGACAAAGCCCCCCCACCACACACACACACACACACACACACACACACACACACATACACCACACACACACTAAGGTTACCTCATGATGTTGGCTGGGATTTCACTTCAGAGATTACATTGTCCGGAGCAACCGGTACAATGCTATAGCGTCTCAGTTTCCCTTGTATTATTCCATCTGCAGCACAGCACGGGAATACATAAACATTAGAATGTAAATACTTTACAGAAAAACAACATGATGTTCTTGTGTCAGCAACATGAACTATACAGACTAAAGCACTTTCCGAGGCTGAGAAAGAATCGAGCCATGCACATATCCTGGCAAACGCTGCTACCCTGACCTTAAGGCTCTTATGAGATAGTAAACTGTAAAGCTTGAGAGAGAATAAAATAGCACCTCATTAAATCTCAGCTCAAAACCAAAGACATTTTAACATTAAGGAAAACCATATTTCAAACAGGCTAAAATATCTCATTAACAGACTACTGATGCCCTTGTAATGGTAGTAAAACAGAATTATGTTGAAATTCTTTGTAATGGACCTTCTCTTTGTGTGTGTACTTACTGTATAATGAGATTCATTTTCGACGATGTGTGCGTAGACTTTTGTATGCAAAACACATATGGCATATGGCATTTACACCTTATACTGCCGCCTCACATGTGTGATTATAAGGCAATGTGAGAAGCAAGAGAAGCAATTTACAGCCAAGCTTTGATATAACGTTTGATGATTGCTCAAAGGTGTTTTGAGGCACATCCCCACTACATACCTGGACGACAAGAAAGGGCCGCTCTGCCTTTTGTGCTGTAATTAGTTTCTGGAGGAGTGAGCCTGACAGGAACATCACTTCCTGCTCAAAGACCTAGACTGTGTCACTCATCGACTATACACACTTGTTTTATTTCCAGCAGTAATGAGCCGGGCACATCCATTCTACTCGTCACATGCGTGTTTTGTTTTTTTACATCCTTTTTTGTTTGGAGGCTACATTTTATTTATTTGCTCAAGGGCTTGCCAAATATAAAAAGCTCTGCTATTACCATGTAACTGCTGTCAGTTGTGAACAGAAACATCAAACAACTAGAATATTACCACATCTCTTCCTCCACCTCTCACACTTGCTTACAGACGCGGCTTTCTCTTCAGATGCTTCAGTGAATAAATGAAATTACTTCTCTGACTGTGCACATCCTTCTTATTCAGCTATCGTCTTGGACTGGATTCCGTTTGACTTTGTTGCAGGAGTTGTGGGAGCCTGGTATTTTAAAACAATGGTGGGACTTCATGCACTGTCAGGTACTGTCAGAAGCCTCTGCTTTTGATACATTACTAGTGGTACTGGTACTAGCTTTTAATGCTGAGGAGAACGCACAGTGTGTGGGTGTGTCTCTCTGGGTGTGTGACTTGCTAATTAAAATATTGCATCAATACATTCTCCCTGCATGGACCTCACTGGTAAATTAAAAAGCACTCTTATGATCAATGGCTCTTCAAAAGGTCAAGTTATAAAAATATCATCATAAAATCCAACAGTTAGAAGTATCTCATGGTCAGCAGCAACAAAATCCAGCAGAAGGTGTAATTGCATTTCTGCCTTTGGCTAGTCAATGTAATTTAAATAGGTTTAAGGTGAAATGTTGCTCATTATGAAATGCAGCTGCAGTGAGATCGGTTTAGTCATAAAACCTGCGGAGAACTAAATGTTTAAGTTTTAAATCTTGTGAATAGTCCAGTTGCTTGCCGTCACAGCAGAAGTCATGAATATATTTAGGCAACACATACACCAATTTGGTTTCTGTCGGCTAGCTTAGGGTCATTTAACAGTTTTAAGAGGTTTTAAGTGTCGGTGACACCTAAAACAACACATTTAGCCAGATTGCCCATAATTCCAAAAAACAACAACAAATAACTATAAAATATCAGGATTTGAGATTTTTCTAAAGACCCTTTTATACCAGGCGGAGGAGGCAGGCCGGTTGTTGGATGGGACTGCTGAAGGTGATGTGTTCACTGGTTTGCTGACAGGATATATGTATGTGAGCATGTTTTTTATGTATTTTATGTGATTGGTTGAGATCAGTCCTAGATAGTCCTCATATTATAGAATATGACTTTAAAGAAGTCAACTAATTATGAAGTGACCTTTTCTATGGGATGATCTGTTTATTTATGACTATGTGAAGATCATTCCTCACAGTTTAGTAAATATCCATCATGTAGTGCCCCAGGCCAAACAGTGATTTAGAAAATGCTCTAGTAACGCAGTGGAACTTTCATCAAAAGCCAATCAGTGGTTTCTAGAGGAAAGGACCCAGCTGACTCATATTCCCTTTTGTTATTGTGGGGTGTAATCATAACATGACAGAAAAACTATTATGATGTTTGGATTACACATTAACTTTCAAAGCCAACGCTGAAGACCAGTGACCGAGTACAAGTAGACATTACGGCAGCTGATTTTTTGGGGGGAATAAAACAACTTTTTAAGTTGTTCTTGGAGCAGTATATGTGTGCTGCCTTTTGTGTGTTAATTCTATACCTGCATTAAAAACCTGCTGTCCCTTACTACAAACAAGTGCAATGTCCAGATGTGAAGTCACATGAGCTACTTGTCAGTTTTAATGGAGCTATTAACAAAGCTCTGTAGGCCTGCAGCCCCTCCTACTTTTTTCTGATCTTTCTGATCCAACGCTGCAGTTCCCTCCAGTGCTTCTCTCTGTCCTCCACATGTTCAGTGAAAGTACAAAACTACATACATGAGCAATCAAAGCTGGCATAAATCAGTTCAACACAAACTCAATAGCTCATGCACCCTTCACTGGTACCTAAGGGACTTTTTTTTTTCTTTTAAGAACAGAGGAATCAAACCATGGACTCAGAGAAACGTGTTCTGTAGGGACTGACTTGCAGCTGACGCGTAGCACCTGCAGATGTTTCAGCCATGATGTAAACTTCTTGATACCTCTCTCTCTCTCTCATGATTTGGAAGTCACTGCAGGGAATTTAAAGAAGACACTACACTACAGTGTGTCATCCTTGTGGATGGGTTAGCTCACAAAACCTCACCTGCAGGTTGCATGCAAGCTGCAATATCTAGGGCTGCAAAAACACAAAAAAACTTCAATTTGTTGGTTGCTTCAAAAGGGAATTAACCCAATACTCTTCCAACTTATTTGGCTGGGGACCTGGGCGCATTCAGACCCTTCCAAGACCAGTCCCTTCAAAACCACTTTTGACTTTTCTGTCATTATTGTAAGCAAACTTGTAAATAACATTTCATCAGTGAGGTTCCCTTTGAGCACTATTCTCTAATGTTCCAGTCCATGTGCTAGGCTAAGCTAAGGGGCTGCTGGCCTTACCCAAATATTTATTGAACAGATGTCACAGTGTAATCTACTTTCTCATCAGAAAGTGAGTGTAAGAAGTTATTCCAGGAGCAGCTGCAAATCCACATGGGAATAATTTGCAACTTTAAGGCATATATATGATTACAGCTGCAGTATACAATGATTCATTAACTGTTTATATGCCAGGTACTCATGCTATATGACTGCTTTTTAGTGCACTATAAATCACATCATATGTTTAGTATACAGGTGCCTCAAAATGATGAATAAGAAGGACTTAAGTGGCCTAAATGTTTTTCATTTTAGTGAAATTGAAGTGGCTGATTGAATGTTCCTCAGTCCCTCACATTTCAGGAGTTAAATTCTTGTTGTAGAAAGTAAGATACCAATTTCTCAGAAGAGGCCTGAACAATCAATAATGTAATGCAGCCGCAAGATATTTTGTGTTTTGAGCAAGGGGTTGAACTGCGATACTCCTATAAAGCCTCCCTCAGCACAGCTTTTATGTTTGGATGGAATGAATGTAATGTAGGAAATCATGACCTGAGGTATCACTGAGGTAGGATGAGGGAAAACAACTCTGTTGATATTAAGGAGACTTTAGACTTTTTTCTTTTGTCCCCAGCTATGCACTTCTGTTAAATGGACAGTTTTGTGATCCATCTGACAGATTGTACCATGAAGAAGTCCTCCAGCATTTAGGCACTGATCCCATAAGTCCCCTGCACACACTGTGTTTTGGTAAGCCATCTGCATGTTGCAGTGTGAAGAGAGATTCTGTCCGACAAGGTGCCTTTTCATATTCTGAGCTCCTATTTAAATACGTGGGATCTTCCTGTCAGACTCAGTAACCCTTGCCATTCTTATCTGAACTCTTGTTTTTTTGCTGTCAGGACTGTATGTATCCTGAATACAGCACCATTCATTCTCTATTAACTGTAGCCCCTGAGTGTGAAATGCACAAAAACTCTCATGAGGACAGCTGTCTGCAGATGCTGGAACTGACTCATCTATCGCCAGCGATCGCAACGTGTTCAGAATCACACCATGACTCTTGCCCATTCAGGTTTAATCAAACAGTAACAGGATCTCCTCTTACTGTCTGCATGCTTTCTCTATCACAAAACCTGCATTATTCACTGTCTTGACAAGTGAGGTTTTGCATAAACAGGTGACATGTCTACAAAACATGGCAAATCTTTCATCAAACGGTTGATGCTAAATGCTAATGCTATTTAAATTTATACTCAGATTATGAATTTGGTGCTAATATTACCTCATTGCAGTGGTGCCCCAGAGGCTGTACATATGATCTCCATGTGTTAGTTCTCTTCTTCTGTATTGTCTCTGCATTCATTGAAATGCACAGTCTTGAAAAAAGCAAACAACAATTTGGTTAAAAACTTTACCCAAAGTCAATGTTAAAAAAAAAAAAAACCCAATTCATGATACTTTTTTAAAATGAAGCCCAAGCTAATCAATGTCAGCTGAACTTGTCAAGTGCCAGCCCCTTCAGGTTCACTTGAAGGTAGCTGAAGAGCTGAAGTGCAGAAAAGAGGTAAATGGAACAACTGAGTTGGAATCTGATTTATTCATTGTGTCCTTGAGGAGAGAATAGGGTGAAAGACTGCAGTGCACTGCAAAGTGAGGGGGCTATTGAACCAGAAAGCTTTTTTTCTCTAGCAGTAATCAAAGTATCCTCCCCATGACATGTCCTCCTTCAGCCTTTTGAGTTTTCTCTTTCTCTGTCTCTCACACACACACATTCTCTTCTTCTTTCCTCTTTTTTTCCCTCACACATACATATATAACCATATTTCCTTTAGTGGCAGAGCCCGTGTTAACTGTCACAGCCACAGGCCCAAAGACGCACTAGAAGTCAGCTTGCAGTCGCACAGTTCCTCACGTTCAGGAAGTGTGCAACAACACAGCAAGGGGATGATTAGTTGTCCTCTGGTGGAAGGAAATGTTCTTCTGTGATTAGATTAACGTTTTCTTTCTGAATGAAAGGCCTCATCCTAATTACTTGTTGCTATTCCTATTCTTGCAGGACCAACACTGCCACTGTGTCGGTCCTCTTTAATAGGTGGGTAAACTCATTCCAAAGTAGAGTCTCATGAGCATCATGCACTGCAGTGCAGTGCCATCCTCGCAAACCACTCCCCCGCGTTGTCTTATTCCTATTTGGAAAGAGTCCAGGCGTAACAATAGGAAGAAAAAAAAAAGAAGCAGTGAAGCAAAGAAAGAACAAAAAAGCAATATCCTTTCATGCTTTGTCAGGAAAGGGTTGGTTTGGATGGTAGAGTAGCATTTCATATAGCCCAAGTCTGTTCCACAGGACTGGTGCAGTGAATAAATCCTGAATCATAGCGTCTGCATCCAGAAATGAATGAAAAAAAGACACACTGGTGTTTTGCCATGTTTGTTGGATTTGTTATTTGAGCTGTGGCAGGCTGGATCTCTGGAAGGAGGAATTCATTTACCCACACAATGCAGACCCAGAGACCAGTAAAATGACACAGACTGGCGAGCATTGTGCTGCTTTACTGTATATGTGGGAATAAGCAGGGTTTAAACGATTAACTGTCCCTTTGCTGTCTATGTAAATCCTGCAGCGTCCCTCTCTAAAATATAGTTTTAAAGCTAAAAACTTGTGATGGAATTATAAGTGACACAGCATATGTGCAGTATGCGTTCTGTGCAGTTGGTGGTTATAATAACACCTTATTGATTATGTCACAAAGCATCTTATGAAGCGAGAGGGGTAAAGAAAGATCACAGATGAAACTGTCAATGGAGAACAACAGAGAAGCAGATGGAGCCTACTATTGATCCAAAAGATGCACACACACTTCCACTAACTAATGGCTCAATATTGGACTATTATAGGAAAAACTACTCTCTTTGTGTGTTTGTCTGCAGGGGGCTGTGCAGGAAACCAATTCTCCACTGATACCATTGAGTTTATTTGTTTAACCTGAGCTGAGATGTTCTCCTTTACTCCCCGTAGAACACCATAGTGTTTCATTCAACATACACATTTTCAAATAATGTTGTGAAAGGATGTTAGCATAGACACAGGACCCTTTCTGTACATTTTATTTACAAAATGTATTAAAATTCTCTGTACAGTGCCTCACTAATGAGGTTCAGCAAATTATGCATGCATCTTTTGCTCTTTTGTACCCACTACTATGCCTGGCAATGTCTCTTTTATTTTTTTTGTTGTTTTTGCAGAAGGTGAAACGTACAAAAAAGAAAAATGTGAAATTGATTTACAAAAGAACCAGGGTTGAATACCTAACATTAACCTAAGGTCAGTTTGTGAGAAGCGGAGCTCATCAAGCATCACTGATTTCACATGCATTTTCTTAGAAAAAACAAAACACACACACAGAAAAAAGAGGGAAACGGGAACTCTTTCATTGTGTAATATAATAATTCTCATTTATCTAAATGTACACATCTTTCTCCACTTGCTGTTTCTTTTACTTCACATTATCAGTTTTTTTTTAAATATATAAAACTATCAGTCCATAGTTTCAGGTGATTAGATAAGTATCGTCCTAAATCCTATGGAATCACAGTCTCTTTGAAAGAAAAGAAATTGTTACAGCGATATGGAAATGTGCTAAGCTTCAGGAGTCTCCCTGGTAAAACCTTGTATAAATCTATTTTCCATTGTACTCATATATTTTTTCATTTACTAAGTGAAGTCACCAAACACTGTAATGCTCATTTAAGGAAAATCAAATTAAAAGCAAACCACAGCTTATTGTAAAATGTGCAATTGTTAAAGAAAATGGTAAGGTAATCCAAAATACTACATGTTATGAAAGCCATTACTGTTATCCTTTAATTGGATTGCAGTTAATCTACAATTGAATTACCCTTTATTGTTTGGTTTGACTTTGATGTACAGAAGACTTCAATGTACTGACTAGACTTCAGGGAAAGACTGTTCGGAGCGACAAATCTTTGCTCTCCTTTGATATTTTACAAACGTTAAATCACAAACAGATTTTCTTTACTCAGGCATGAACACGTTGCTTTACACACTCGTCATCATACAAAACACACTCTTGGCAGTATTGGAAGTGCCTGGTTCTGTAGAAGCCAAACCAGGTCATCTTCTTCATCTTCATGAGTCCCATCAAACTTTCAGAAGACAGTGGCAGCAGCACCAGAGTGTAGAGTACAAACAACAACACACATCATCATCGCTCTGAATGGTGTTTGACTCCAATAACATCGGTCTTTCTTTTTTAAAACAACTAAAGGTCACCAGAAGTGACTTACAGTAGTATAAAAGGCTATTGTCTAATAACCAGTGTCTTACAGTGCACTGAGTAGATCTAATAAAATAATTTGAACATATATAACCAGTGAAAATCTGGCAGCTGAAGGATGAAGAGTAATCTTATCATACTGATTACAAGAAACCAATTAGACACTTGTCATGTAAGATTCGTCGTCTTTCTGGCACTTCAAAGTGTGCTTAGGGTTGCAAATGATGGCTTTAGTTCTCTCATTCATGTTAAATGTATTGCATATATAAGCATATATATGTAATACATTATTTTTGTCACTGCACCATTCTTCTATTTTGTATGAGTTTCAAGCAAAAAGCAATATCATTGTGAATGAGTTGCATTGATTGGACTCGGAGTTCCATAAGGCACTGAGAGGAGGGAACCGTGTCGGCTCTTCCCATGACCAGTCCAGTCGTGTCTTCATTGCAGATTACCGTGCTGTGTCCGCCCAGAGGATTTGGCTTGAAGCTCAATCCCCGCGATCCTGTGCCTTTCATAGATGTTTAGTCACAGTTGTAAGGGACGATGGAAATGTTTTCTAAACCTGCATTAACATACAGAGCACAAGCAAACATGGGATAAGTTGAGATGTTAACTTATCAGCACGATTTATGTTGAAAATAATGTCTGTGACATTTAATTTACAAAATAATCTGTTTTAAAATGAAGCAATGATGAGAATATGTGAATTTATGTAGTCGGAATTCATGTTTCAATGAAAGTTCAGTTGATTAGAAAGTCAAATATTTCTGAGTAAAAAAGTAACCAAAGGTGAAAATATCTCTATCTGCTTCATCAGGGCTGCACTGGCCCGTATTCTTTGTGTGCAAAACACTGTCAATAGACTGTAGCTGTTATATGCTTTGATAGAAAAACTTAGTGAGGCTGCTGATTGGGAAAATATTGTCATCTGTTGACATGGCAGACTTTAATGAGAACACACGTGCAATCAATCTAATTTAAATTTGTACGTATCAGGTCATGCTTAGTTCTGTCAAATGTTATTTTCCAGCAAGTTGTTCTCGTGAGCTTTCATTGGAATTTTATTTCTTCTGTAGAAACTCCTATGAATTTATAAAAAAAAGCACTTTCTGGTAAATTAAGATGACACGGTCTCTGTTTCTGGTAAGAAGTGGTGAAAGTTTTTAAAGCTGCACAACACTATTTGTATTGGCAGTGGATTAAAGGACTGTGTGCTGTGTGGCAGGGGTCGCTCCTTTTGATGAACCTAGACGTTTTTGGACCAAAACTAATCTTGGAATTCTCTGAGTGGAACTACCTCACTTAAAAGAAACTTCCTCCAACAGTTATAGGGCCCAGAAGAAAAAGTTTTTCTGGTCCAATATCATCTAATTATCTCCTTTAACATCTTTTGTTGTGTTTAGTTTTGTAAAGCAGGCACCCATTTTCAGCAATAAAACGCTTTAATAGTGCCCGGGAAGCTTCCACTACAAAACAGTTAGCAACGACCTGCTGAGCACAGTAAAACTACAGTTTTTCTTTTGTTTTGGTGTCTCTTAATACCTGAGCTAACATGAGTGCAAATTTTTAACTTAATTGCATCTGGCCTTGCTGTGTTTACAGTATGCTCTGACATTGCAACTGGCCTAAAATCAATACATCACTGTTTATTTTTTTTAATAATTGTAATACTGAGGACCAAAAATGATAAATTCAGCCTAACTGTATAAAGATGGAGACACAAAACCAATAGGTGGTTATTTCAAAATATGTGCAAATGTGTCCATATCTGTTTAATTCTAATGAAACAGATGCTCATATTGAAAATGATAAATTAACACAGCAGATAAAAAAGAGAGCTCCACGTCAATTCACAAAAATACCCCTCATGTGAGGCACTACACACAAATCTATATCTCTCTTTGTATTTGTACACTTTTGTATTTGAGAGGGCATGTTTGTTCTGTTGCATCTAACATGACAACCATAAACAATTTCACAAGCAGCAGCTACCCAACAAAACACACGACTGAATAATTTACTCTCACTGATACGACAAGAAGCTAAATGATTCATCTCTCACAGTGTGGGGGGGACAGGGTGTAGATGGGGTGAGGAGGGAGCGACGTACCTCTAGATCTTAACACTTTCGGTTCCGTACACGTTGTAGCCTTCTCTGTATGTGGCAAAGTTCTGGGTGTTAGTCGGGGGAGCCGGCTTAAAATTCTGGGCATTCTTTGCCAATTTCAGCCGTTTGGTTTCTTGCCGTGACTTATAACAGAACTCTATCAGAGCCACCATCATGGCCAGCCCCAGCCCTCCAACCAGAATATAGAAGACACCAGCCACATTGCTTAGGCTGAGAGCACTTGTCTTGTCCTGGGGGAAAGTGAATAATACAGTTAAGAGTTTTGTAGTGGAGCAAGGCCAGCACAGCAAAATGCAGCCTGTATCATTCAAACTAAGCCTGGCATAGTCTTGTCTTGACTCAACAGTAAAACTGATTTAGTAGTAAAGTATCCTACTCATCTCACTGATGCTGAAGATTATGGTTACTGCATAGTAGCTACAGGCAACAAAAATTTAGGTCTGTAATTACTACTGAACTGATTTCCCTAGAAATTTCTGGGGAACTTGTGACTGCCATTGTCAAACCACTAAGGAGAAAGAAGCCAACTCTTGTTTGCTGGTGAATGTAGAGCTTTCTCTATCCTTCTCTATGCTGCACATATGTAAAAAAAAAAATGGCTTCTGCTCTTGACCATTATAAGGAAGCTGGTCAGTATCGCATAGGTCAACAGCTCTGAAAATCCCTGTCTTTTTAATCCTCTTGCAACACTGTCATACAGTACAGTCAAATTCATAATAAATGAATGATAGCTCAATTAAAGTTAAAAAACACTTAATATCAAAACCATTTTGCTGCTGCTTACCTACCAAACATAATTATTAAAAATTTGTTCATTAGAGTTTTACTATTTGCAGTTTAACCCTATGAGCGTGGATAAGACTACCTAACCCTAACCTGTGATCTGAGGCTTTGTACTGTATCTCAGAGGGTTAAATAGTGGGTTTATTACATTCCCCAACTTCTTGTAATGTGCAAACTAAGCCTCTAACCTCATCTGAAAGCAGCCACAAGATTTAGAGGGCACCCTCCGGCGCCCTTGCCGCTTCGAGAGGTTGAATTTGCGTAAATCATCACAATAAGAGGCTTTGCTTGTTCATCACACCACAGGAGGCAAAAGAATCTAATAGACACATCTCAATGCAAACTAGTAACAACACAAATAAATCAAATTTTCATTAACAGTTTGGTAAATAGAAACAGCAGCATAATGGTAAGTGTCATGAATGTCAAGAATGAAAATGAGCAAAAATAGCATTTATCAACAACTGTTATTTGCTGTTATTCAATTAAAACAGTATATCTATAAGGCACTAATCATTTCCCCCACTGTCTTATCATTACAGTTTGCACAAAAAAAGTTTCTATATTGCATCAAAAAGTGTCTCATTTCTAATGTCATGAAAGAAAGAAAAAAAAATTGGGGAAGCAGTGCCGTGGTTTAAAGCCACATATCGCTGTGTTACAGCTTCTGGCAGAAAAACGTAAAGACTTACAAAAAGAAAAATTATGTGTAGCAAATAAACAAAATGCATACTATAGATGTTAGAGAAGTCTTGTCTTGCATATGAACAGTACGTCAAAATGCAATTTGGAATCAGTACAAAAGACCTGCAGCGACTGACCTTACTTCCAGAGTCCTTGGTTCCACATTCACCCTTATCGTACCACCATTTGTTTTTCAGCTTGTCTAAGATGCCTTGTTCACTGAGTTTCAATACTGCAAGGTTTACAGGAGTTCTTCACGTGGGAAATAACATAAATAACATTATATTATGTTATTTTATGTTATTCAACTTTTAAACTACTACATACTTTACAAAGCGATAAAGCAGGGCACCTGGCTATGTCAACATCACAAAGAGCAGGCATTCTACCTATTACCTTTATAACCCCTAGTCTAAAGCCAGGACCTACCCATATCGCTTTGAGTAATCGGCAGACGCTGTTAACGGGGCGACAAGCAGGTACTGAAAGTACAATCTGCAAGTCTGTAATGTCCAAAAGCAGAGTGGGTTTATGAGTTTTGGGGACAGACAGTCACAGCCGCTTTCTATAAGGAAATAACAAGTTCATTCAAACGGGAGCTTTGTCTTAACAAGCAGAAAAATCCAAGTATTAGACAGAACCTTTGCCTGTTTAATCTAGTGACTGTGACTAAAATGACAACTGTCAATTCTAGAGTTATTACAACTAGCTTGAAGGAACTAAGCTAAGAAACATGTATGTGTTCTACCCACACATCTTGCTAACCTCACTTTCCATTCCAAAGACTCTGGGTTAATGTAACCAAATTCCCCTGAGCTCCAGGATCAATCTCAAAGGTATTAGTGGAATTATTTTCTCATACTTGCCTTTAGCTGCCTGATCTAATGTTTGGCACAAAGGTTTGATATCGCTGGATGTTAGAACATGATTTTTATACACACAAATTAACAAAATATTCTGTTAAAGAAGAAAATAAATTGCATAGTTAGATAAAGATCACACCTTCTAGTCACAATATAACAGTGGATCGTTAGCTCCCTGTAAAAGTGGAAAGCAAATTGGAAGCAAAGGAAATAGTGTATTGAAAAATGAGTGACCTGACTACTCCCTGGGAACAATGTCCCCCAAGGGGATCTATGCAATGCATAATGCACTGAGAGAAGATTACACCACTGTATATCCCCTCATAGCCAATCTGAAGAAGCGGACTGTGAAGACCAGACCATTGTCTTGGCTTGGAGAGACATTGATTAACAATGCAATTACCCAGTAACATGCTCGGTGTCTGAAACTCAATCTAGGCTCTACAGTGTTGTGCCTGAGGGCAAAAAAAGGGGTGGTGTGAACTGTGTGTGTGTGAGTGAATGTGCGTGCAGCTGTGGGCATGATTATGTGCGTCTCCTGATATCTGTTGGAACACAGAGTTGTGTGCAGGACTGGGCCAAGGGCTGCACTATTTGGAACACAGTGCTCCAGGCTGCTTTATTCCACCTAATCAGGCCTTTTCACAGAGTCCTGGAGAGCCAAAACAAGCCAGGATACAGACAGACAGAACATACCTGTGCATGAGAACAGATCAATAGCAGCACAAGAGACAGATGCTTTCAAATGCTCTAAGGCTTCCTGAACTCAGTGGCTATAGAACATACAGAAGCGAAACCTTAGCTGGATGTTTGATGTGCGCCTCATGCAGCCTCTTATGGTGATGCTGTTTTAAAAACAAATTTCTGCAACTCAACTGCTCATTGCGGTCCAAAGCATTCCATGACAAAATGACATTAAGGGTGTAATGACACAATCTGCAGTTCATGGCCCCCTTGCAGATTGTCTGTAATTTAGCCAATTACCTGACCCGTGTGATCACATGTGTGCTGACAGCATCATCTGTCATTAAATTGACCTGCATTGTAAAGACTATAATGCTACTACCTTACATGTAATTGTGTAGAAATAGCACACAATCTAAGAAGCATTACACCCAGTTGTCATGGTTGAGTGGGGTTTCACACTTTGCACTATTAGCTGTCATAATGGCAAAATGATTTATCATTAAACCAGAGTAAAAAGATGGAGAGATCAGACGGTCACAAAGGGGTCACAGCTGGGTTATTAATGAGTCGGGATAGGAACTGCATGTAGTGAAATCAAACCACAGGTAGATTATCAGGTCACTCATTTAAAGCAAATCATCAAGCCTGTTTTTATTTTTTTAATTAGAATTCTCACGTTTGCCTGCAATGCTTAGTCCCCTCAAGACGCCGCTGTTCCCCTTGCTTTCCTGTCGGCCTCAGCTGAGCAGCCATTTTGA
Organism: Parambassis ranga; assembly: GCF_900634625.1. Taxonomy (NCBI): domain Eukaryota; kingdom Metazoa; phylum Chordata; class Actinopteri; family Ambassidae; genus Parambassis; species Parambassis ranga. Next base: position 9,439,364 of record NC_041031.1, read on the forward strand.
GTTTTTCTTTTTTCTTTCTTTCTTTTTTTTGCCATTAAGGAGAATTGACTTTTAAGCTCATAGGTTCTGAGCCAGTGTCATGGATGTTAAGCAGCTGTGTGGCAAGGTATTACAGACTGATATTTTACAGGATTAGCAAACCTCACCGTTGTAATGGAAGTCTGGAGGTTTTGGCATTTTCAAGGGCAACTGGTTTTCCTTAAACCATCAAAGCTACCTAGAGTAGCTACCTAGGCTACATGAATTGCTCTACACGTGTGGAAGAGTGAAGGGAAAGTTCAACCTTTCACAAGTGCAGAGCAGCCACATTTACCACTAACCACCCTGTCAAACAGACAAGAACTAATCTAAATTCTTCTTGTAATGTTTTTTCCTATTTGTTAAGCAAGAGCCCCTCAGTTTATTCTGAGCTGTATGACTGTCTGGTCAGACTATCAGTAAATTTGGTAATCTGCCTTGAGGCAGCAGCAGGTTGGTGGAGATGGACAGTTGGCTTGGTTATGGTTGGGTTGTCGTAACAGCCTTGCCGATTACTCTGCACTATAGTACCCGATTGTGGTGACATCGAGGCTGACCTTGGAGTCACCTCCCCCGCTGCCGCACTCTCCCTTGTCGTACCACCATTTGTTTTTCAATTTGTCCAAGAGGCCTTGCTCATTCAGTTTTAAAACTGCCAGGTTAACAGCATTTCTTGAAACGATAAAACATAACTTGTAAGAAAATGCACAGGTCCGTGAGAAATCTAATGCAAAGTAAGCATCATAATAATAGGTAAATGGTAGTGAGACTACCACTGTCAAAGCAGGGGGCTTAATGCACAGAATCTGTTAATCAGAATGGTCTAGGAAAGGACAAATTGTTTAAGAATTTAAGGAAGAGATAAGAAAGGCTCATGTAAGGTAAAGACAGTGTTAAATCTTGGAAAAGGTGGCATGGAGGGTTACGTAGTTTAGAACTGAAGTGTGCGGGATGGGGACACTTGTCATTGAGAAGAAAAGTAACAACAACAAACATCATGCAATTAACATTCGTCACAAGTGACAGCGCAGCTTTTAAAGGCTAAATTGAAAAACCATTGAACTGTTAAATTAAAAGTGACAACACAACAGTCAGGTAGGACAGCACACGGGACAGAAGGAGAGATCGAAGGAGAGAGAAAAGCAACAGTAAGAGAGACATAAATATGAAATGACGGTTAGCTTTAGCCTTATTATCTGGATTTGATTCCTCTACTATAAATTTACAACTCTTAACGCATATAGATATATAAAAATACATTGATTAACCTCTGTATCCAAATGCATTGAAAGGCATACTACCGTTACCTCTGTGTCCATACAAAAACAAGAAGGGGAAAAGAAGAGAATGACAACAGGGGGGGGACATCAGGGTAGGTGGAATACTATAACAACATGGGGGGATATTGTTATATTATTCCACCCACCTTAATGCTGAGCCTTTGGGCGTCGCCACGCCGTAGCCTTTCGAGTCGAGGTTGCCTCCCACTTTCATGGTGTCGCACGGCTTTCGCTGCTCGATGTACTCGTTCATGGTGGACTCGAGGAGAAAGGCGAACTTGCCCTTCGACTTTCGTACCCGTGCTACGCCATCTGGTGTGGTCTTAACAAACACTGAGGGTTCAGCAGATTTCATGTATGACCACATCTTCTCATATACTGCTATTTTGGACCGCTGTGCAGAGGAGAAAAGGAGAGGAGAAAGTAGTTTAGAAGCAAGAAAAAATGACACCCAGGTGTAACAGATTTCATAGGATTTTTGTGCTTAATGATCCCATCATTTAAACTGACATGGTGAAGTATTTATAGACACCTTGCAAAGTGGCCTTGTGATATCTTTAAATACTTCCAGGAAATATAGTACTATACAGTCCATACAGATTTGTTTAAGATCATGAAGTACAAAAATTTACAAAATCCGTTTCTCTTTATCAGTAAATGCACTTCAAGTATGCCTGAAATTGACTGATAGCCAACAGCAATGAGGAATCTGGTTTTGTGGACCAGTTATGCAACAGTATCTTCAAAAGCTCGGATCAGTTTGTTGAAAACTTACTGATCTGTGGTTATAGTCCTAATTTTAAAAAAGTCACTCATTTCACCAGCACTTTTAATGAAATGTTTAGCTGTGACTCAAAAGCGATGTGCAAACGAAGCAGGAGCAGCAAACAACAAGGCAACCTATCACAAAGTGACAAAAATAAGCATTTTTAAAGCGCCTTGGGTCAGGCTTAGCGAGCCTGTAAAATCTGGAGGAGTTGCGCTCTATCTATAATAAGCATCAATTAAATTATTCAGTGCCGCTGGATTTATTTTGGCAAAGGCATTTCACACATCCTGGTGTGATCCTGGTCCAAGCAAGCAGTGATAAGCCATAGTTCTTAATTGGCCTTGGGTGTAATGGAGACCAAGATCCTACATTAAAAAAGAAAATCTACTGTTCACCAAAGTGTGTGTGTAGTCTATAGAAAATGAACACAGTTATTCATACACCAACATCTGCCAGAGATACTTCCCTGTGGCATTATTAGGACACTAGCAATACTCAATTGAAGCGATTAGTCATCTTGCTAGAGTCCACAGGCACAATGCTGTCTGGAGTGAAATGCTAATGTTGGCATGCTAACATGCAGACAGCTGCAGTGCCTAAAATCACACACTTTTTGCTATTTTATATGTGTAATTAATACTATTGAGGATAGCTTAAATAAATGTGAATCCAAACATGCTAGGCAGTATACACACAGACATATACCTGCCTTACATTTAAAAAAGGGCCTCTAACAAGGGCAAATGCATCCATCTCTAATGCTATTAATAAACAAAAGCATTAACCTTGACCTGATGAGTGCTTTAGCGGCTTTATGTAATCATATACAATTTGTTTGTAGCCATTTGTCACAGTGCATCAGGCCAAGGGTGAGGATGCAATGAGACAGCAACATAACACAAATTAAAAATGCTCTGAATGTTCCCTGCTTAGATGAGAAGTTGGGGTGACAGTCATCGTACTTAAATACATAATAGTTTGCAGAGATAGCTTTGTTGACAATGTGCATCATGTTTAATGTCTGTGGTTTCCATGAGTCAGACGTTGTGAAAAGGACATGAGTTTTGGAGAACATTTCCTCATTGACACAAGGCTCATCTGCTGAGCAGTGGGAAAGCTCCAGACGCCTCATCAAATGAAGAGAAAAGAATGGATCTGGGCATTGATTACTAACAACAGAGTGTGCTGCCTCAGTGCTTTATGAAGTCAATTTATCTATATTGGGACGAAGTGCGACTAAAACCTAAACAGGCCGATTCCACGGCAACTCGAGTCACCAGCGAGATGCTTATAGCAAAAACAGAGAGAGAGAGAGAGAGAGAGAGAGAGAAAACAAGATACAGTGAGAAAGCCCAGCAGGGACACAGGGATATTTTATTGACTGCCAGCACACACACATGCACACACATACACACAGTACACACACATAGGAGAACCATTGAAAGTCTACTCTCATCTCTTTTGAAATGTAATCATTCACATAGCCATCTATAGTGGTCATTTAAAATTCAATTAGGGAATAATGACTGCAAGAGTCCATCATCAATGAACAGACAATTTGTCGAGCAATTAAATACAACCATAAATACAGCTTTATATACGTGGCACTCCTTTACACCATATAATGGCGCTGTTAGAACATAGTGCAGCATTTTAAATTAGCTTTCAGCCAATTACAAGGGAAGGGCTGCATTCAATACAAACTGTATAAAGTAAAAGAGGCATGCTCCTGTGTTAGGTAAATTGAAAAATAGCATAACCAGTCTCTAAATATATTTCCTTTACACCAAAGCAATCACAATGTTTCCCTTTTCATAAAGGAGTGCCTAAGTAGTCGATCCCAGCCAACGCTTTCTACCGAGGCGACATAGTTACATCATCCATGTAGGCGTCCCTTCTGCTGTCTTATAATAGCGGTAAAGAGAATCTCAGGTCTGTTATTCAAGCCTGCTGACCTAAGATGGGAAATAAAAAGACCAGGACTCCCCTCGAGCAAAACAAGGTTAGAGGAAAACTGGTGAGACTGATAGTCCTTTTAGCTCTGCTTTAGTCTCCACCAACTCCAGAGGGAGATGTCTGGCTCTGTAAGGATTGTTTCAGAGGACAGAAGTTACTTTTCCCAGTAGACCTAAAGTTCTTAAACTAGTATGAAACAAATTATGCAAATACGTATTCTGTCTTGCACCTAACAGGCTGTCCACACATGATAAACAGCAGTCTCCACTGTATTGTTGCTGTTGCCTTGGAAAAAAAGTTTCTTGCAGTCAGCTATGATACATGTCAAATTAAGTAATACACAGCCTAATTTCATTTATAGTAATCATCCCACACTGTTCTTGTCTATTCCAGTCATCACACGAGGCCACTGATTATCAAAAGCGACCAAAACATCTGCATTAAGAGGTAAGAAAATCTAATTTAAAAATACACTGATATTTCTGCACTAAGAACAAACTGTGAATTAGAACTGAGAACTTTCAGTATGCTCTGCCCTAAGTGTATTTACATAATAACCCCATTTTTTAATCTCTATGAAGATATGAATGTGCACATATAAAACTTTCTGGTTTCTTATTGCAGTGTATTGAGAAGTGTTGGGGTCATGTTTAGGTTTGTAGCATGCAGACAAACAGTCTGTCTTGAGAGTGAAAGTGTGCTCTGTCAACAAAAAACAGCATCATCATGTCAGCTTTGGCAAGGTGCTACCTTAAACAAAGCTACTTTAGTGGTTTTCAACAGAGCACTAGCCTCAAGGTGCTATAGTTGAAAAAGCAATTTTGGCCTAGATATTCAATTTTTTGTGATCTAGACAATAGCCAGTGGGCTTCCAGATTGTTTGAAACATGATTTGATGTTGTTTATTTTCCACTTCGCATTGTTAGCTCCATTTCTGGTTTTAAGCTTTAAGTTGTGAGAGGGGAATGGATGCAGTAGAAGGAGAGATTATGAATATAAAGTTGAAAAGACAGAGGCTTGAATTGTGTAGGGATGGCTGACTGGCAGTTTTTTCTCTCACAGAAACATTTGTGCTTTTGAAGTAAAAGTTGTTTACCTTTGTTGAAACGACTAAAAGGATTTTATTTCTTATAGCTTTTCTTCAAGTGCTGCAATGTATGGGGATTTTTCTTTGTCTTAGACTATGGAAAAAATTCCCCAGGAACACACTTCATTTTCTCACAATGACTGATGAAAACAGTGCTTAATTAATTTAGATTACACTAGGAACCAGTGGAACAAAATGGGTCTTATTTGGACTTACTTTGGTAGGTTGTTATCTGCAGTATTTTTATAGTCTCATAAAAGTACTGATAAAAAACTTTAAAAGGAAACTGTTCAGCCACTGGCCACTGTTCTCTTATAACTGCAACACAATACAATAAAGGATCCTGTAGGCATCTTTACAGTCTAGAGGTAAAATGCTTAGTGGCCTTTTTGGTCTTTAAGGTTTTCTGTGGTGCCAAAAAGAAAAGAAAGCATAGGGAGGTTTGTATGTCTGTATTTTCAGTCATCACAGGTAAATCAATCATTTGGTGGGTTTGTAGTTTCAGATTCTCCAACAATGCCATTTTAATGTCTGAGAAGATACAAGTGATTAATGTCCAAAGTCAAAGAAATTGACCTCTCTATTCTAAATAACCACCTAATCTGTATTGATCAAGAGTTAGGCAGCATTTCCAGACCTCTGTCCACTGCCCTTCGAACTGCAGCCTGCTCTTTTTATTCTCCCGTTTCCGTCGCAGGCTGCTTTCGTTGTAGCCGCTCCTACGTACGCTGCACTGCTGTATCTAAAGGCTCATCTCCAAACACCCACCACTACATTTCATGCGATGTTACTTTTCTTCCATTTTGTTTGTAGACATCACCACTTTCCCCCAATATCCTGTATGCCAGGAGTACCTGTATCTCAAGTATGCAGAGATGAAAGTTGAAACTCTGGGGGTGTACTTTGTCATTGAAGTGCCACATGCTACATGCTGAATACCAATTGCTCATCTTTGATGCCTTATTGCTGGACTCCAATAGCTCCTCTCGCGCCTGCTGTTGCTGCTCATCTAAAGTTCGATGAGGCCCTCTGAGGACAGTGCTTTCCCTCAGAGGTTATGCTTATCTTGCATTAGTCACTTTTGTCAGCTTTCTCTTTTATGCAAACAGGCTCTAATCTTTATAGGAGCCTCCTTTTACTGAGTACTGTATTGAGACACGGAGTGACAAGAGCTCGGGGAGTTGTGCTACAATGCGCTGCATATGATTGCAGGGCAACCTAAGGATTTCTTGCATAAATCTCCTTGCCAGCTCCTTTTAATGCAACCCTGGCCCAACACAGGTCTGCTCTGCATAAAAAGCTACTTATTAAACATTGTGATGCCGAAGCTATAGTCTCTCTGGCACAGTAGTTGAGATGTGAAATTGATTTTCATGCTTAGTAAAATGCATTGGTGACTGCACTCAAGCCGTTGTTCCCTGTCTTCACCACACCTGCAGATCAGTGAAATGCACGATGTTTGCCATTGAGGTTTTGAGTGATGTGTGATCTGTTAAAGAAAACAGAAAACAATGCTTTCTCTGTGCAATTATCATTCCTTCATTGTTACACTGTTAAATGAGGTGCATGAAGGGACAGCAGTGTGGTTGGCTTTGATGGTCTCACCCCGGTCTTTACACGTAATTAAACAGCCACATCAGCTCATTTTATCATCCCAGCCATTATTACCATCCGGCTTCTCCTTCAATGTATATTTCAAAATGTATGTAACTGAGCCAATCCCTTTGATGGAATAAAACCTCATGAAGAGGATAAACATGGCCTCCTTGGTACAACTCATCATTTACTAATCATCCAAAACACAAATATTCGACTGCCTGCATGAAAAGATCCATGACAGGAATTAGAATGATGAAACAAACCACAGTGGTGCATGACAGCTGTTACGTTGAAGGAAGAGCTACACAAAAGCTCAAAGCTATCCCACATTGTCTCAAGGTAAAGTAGGAGACAGGCTGGAGACAGAGGAGGAGAGGGTGCTCCAACAAGCAGGGTATTCCGGGGGGGAAGAGGAGCCAAGAACGGGTAAAGAGGCACTGCCAAACGCCTAGAGCCATTCAGGCTTCTGCTGGGCACGTCACACGGGCTCCCAGGCCAGCTGTCCTAGTTGGTTGTGAGCTGCAGAACTGAGGCTTTCTAGGGGATCTACTCTCACACTGCTTTCTGAAAATTCCTCTACATCCAAATGAAGACACACAGTGAGGGGAAATTACCACGTAAAGTCTTCGTGTCTAAAGTGTCATGAGAAAAAATGCAGCTGATTTTAATCCACCTAATGAAAAACAAGATAACTCTGGCAGATCAGTGTTGCACATCTTATTTTTTTTCTCTAGGAAGTTTAACATATTTTAGATGTTCTTGTCAGGGAGCTCAGCTGGAAAATAAACCAGGTGAAATCATCAAATATTAAAGGCCATGTGGTGTCAGAAATGATGACATATGTCTTGTTTGAAACATTGGACTTGATTTAAAATTTCCAGCTGGCTGATGCCGTATGGGTCTAATTAAGCCTGAATGTATTTCCTGAAAAACAGATCTGAAATACAACTTGAACTCCTATTAATCAGTGTGTTTTTTCCTTGTCACAACCTCTAAAGCTTTAATTAAAAGTCCCTTGGAATAGCAGTTCACACATGTCATTTCCTATTTGAAGACTTGGGAATGTAACTAGGGCACTCATACAGAATACAGAAAAACCGCATTCACTTCACAATTTGTTACCAGCAGGAGACCTGCAGTGGATCCATTGTCAGACTAGAATCCTAATCTGTAATTGGCATCCATCATGTCTGTGACATGAGGATGTAGAGCAGTCTGTAAGTCTGTACTTATACACCTGTGCAGCATCTCTGATGAAAGGAAAAGTGATGACAGGCTTTCTGTGAAGAATAAGGTAATGTTGTCACGCATGTCATGCACCATGCTTCCTAGAATATCCAGCATTATCTTCCAAGTATACAGCAGCTCCTAAGAGTTTACAGACTTTAAACAAAAGGATTTTAAATATCAAGCTCGGCAGATGTTATCTTGTCCCTCTTTGTCTGAAAAAACATGGGTTTGATTTTGCGTTTTGTTGTTGTGAGCAATTCAACCCAGGGGTAATACAAATGAAGTGCTTTTTCTGCCAACAGGCTGCAGCTGTGAAACATATGAATTGTTTCTCTCCTGCTGATGAGTAATGAGGGAGTGTAAGATAAAAGACTGTCATATTGCCTTTTCGTCATCACAGGCAGAGATGCTATTTCATTAATTCTTCTTCAGTGTTGGACTGCCAGTGCAGCCTCGCCACGAGCTAAGACGTCTATGGATTTCACAGCAGTGTGGATCGCCTTTTAGATATGCAGCACTGTTAAACTACTGCACAGTGAGCATGTGGGTGCCTTTCAGATACTAATATACTTTCGCCTCAAATTTTAGTTAATTTATGACTTAATTGCCGGACTGGTCCCTCTTGCTGACGGACATATTGCTTATTCCCTCTAAAATGTCTTTCAAACTGCACCCTGTGACCTACAGGGGCTCCTCTTCATCAGGTCCAATTTGCCAGCCACAGCCAGCTAGCTAATTATACTTCATGAACTGACCCTTCTGAGTTTGAGTCTGATGTGGGTGCTTTGATTAGCCTCCTGCTTTTATCACTTCTGAGTCTTCTATGTTGTTATCATGCTTTCTGCTGACAGCCCCAGTGCCTCAAGGTTGCACACTGCAGCACTGCTGCATAAATTTCACGTTCATGTCATAAGAGTTCAAGAACTGCTTCTCTGTCAACATGCCTCATTTGCAGCAATCTTGTGCAGGTCAAGATTGCTGCACAAAATGGAAAAGCTGCAAGAGGGAGTTTATCAAGGACATTACATACACATTTTTTTTATAATTTGATATGTCTGATTTAAAAATATTTAAACCTTTGCATTACTGACAGCTAACAAAAGAAGCACTGGCTGATTAGTCCTCTCTCTCTCTCTCGTGTGTGTGTGTGTGTGTGAGAAACAATCACTGTCATCACTCACCCTAAAAAACTCTTTTGTAGAGCCTGAGTCCAGAGTGCCATATGCTATCTCTGTCTGCTTGGCCAGATCTTCAGCACTTTCTATAGGAGAGACCATCCTTTCCACTGTCAGGAAGGCAGCCAGGTTGGCTGTGTAGGAGGAGATGATGATGAGGGTGAAGAACCACCACACTCCACCAACAATACGGCCTGACAGAGACCTGAGAGAGAGAGAGAGAGGGGGGGGGGGGGGAGGGGGAGAAGGAAGTTGACAACAAGGAAGCACAGAATGTAATTAAACAGTGACATGTGCAGACTATCAACTCGCTAACATCTAGCAGTTGTGTTTACTGTAGCTAATTGCATCAGTCATCACAATTTCCATGTAAATCGTTAAAACAACCTGGTCCTACGTCAGCACTCTAACACCACAATTTTCCAGGGAAAGCAGTACAAGTTTTTTGAAGTGGACTCTAATCCAAGATTGTAATTGGCTGTGAAATAATTGCGGTCAAAGTGCAATTATATCCTGAAGAAAATACTGATGAAACAAACCGTTGATGATAATTTAAGAATATTAACTGACAAAGTCAATTACACATATAATAGCTGCAATAAAGTTCAAATAATAAACCTAAAAGATAAAGAACAAGAATTGTGCTGTGCCTACAGTTATATCCACTTAGTATATCCAAGTTGTTTATGGAGTGGACCCACCTGGGAGAGATGTCACAGCCCTGCTGCATGAAGGCGCCCAGAGAGAACCAGAGGGAATTGAAGATGCCAAAGTCATTGGGAGGGTCAGGGGGAGTCTGTGGGTCTTTGGTCTCATCCTGGTCCTCGAGGTTCCACTCATAAGGACTGAACCGACTGACCAGGAACAGGACCACACTCACCCCAATATAGGCAAACACTATACACATCCAGATTTCATAGGCCAGTGGGTCCAGGAAGGAGAAAACACCGGGCTTGGACTTTTGCGGCTTCTTTATCATAATGGAGATGCCCAAGCTCATAAATGGCTTGGAAAAGTCTATCACCTCCTCTCGAACCAGAGTAATAGTGAGAGGTGCAACGGCTATATCTGCTCTCTGGAAACAGGGACATGCACAGCAAGCATTAGTCATGACCTGCATAAAAAAATGGTTGTTTTAAATGTATGTGTGTGTGAATGACTGGATCTGAAGAGAGAGAAAAAACAATGTTTTTATCGCATATTTTACATATTCAGAAATAAGCCACCAGCTGTCACGTCTGAAATCCGGCTGAAAGAGAAAACACACACACACACTGGAAAAGCTTTTGTTATGACCTGGAATATTAGCTAATACAGCAGAGATTAGAACAGTAAAACTAATCAAATTTTACGCTGCAATAGAGGCAGCTTAGAAACAATCCTCTAAGGCAGGGGGGCATTTGAGTGGTGTTTGACCAAATGAGACGCTGAGGAGAAAAAACTTTGTTTGTGAAAGTTTTTCTGGAACTACAAGCACAGTTATTGCAGGTGTGTCGGTATTTTCAGGCTAGGACTGTTATCAGATTTTGCACACAGGAGTTACATATCCATTGATGATCCATTGAATTACCTGCTAGGCAGATTTACAGAACCTGCAGCTTCCTGTTAAAACTAGGACTATATATTAAAGTATACTGTGGATTTGTTTTAGGGCAGGAGGCAGTTGGAATTGGACAATAACTTTTTGTATCATAGTGAAACTTGCTGTGCGGACATGGTAAGCACGCTTACTGAAAGGTCAGTGTTGCAGATTTAGCTTTGGAAAAGAATTCTCTGTGATGAGTTATAGTGCAGACAGCAAAAACATCACATATTAACTCAAAAAATTATACCAAATGTCAGGGCTGCAAGTTTTGCTAGGGACACTGCTGTGTCATATTGATCAAGGCTACCACTTGGTGCTGTAAGCCTAATTAAGTGTAAGTGTCTAATTATTAAACTTTAATCTGCAGAAGTCATTATTGTTTACATTTTATATAAGAAAGCTCTGGCAGTGAACACTTCTCACATGCCAGAGTCTACTGGATTTCCCATATTCTGGCATAAACTTTTTTCTTTTTTTTCCCAAGCTGTTTCTCTTTATCTCCCTCCTTTGCTCTGCTGCTTCAATCACATTATGTTATCAAAAAACAATCCATGGAGGTTGTGCTGCCTTTTTAGAAATCACAATGGATTTCTCTGTAAAAGCAGAAGAAAATAATTAATCACGTTAGGCAGTGTTGATGCAGCTTGTAATGTGTATGTGATTAATTAAATAACTGCTCTTCTTCAAAGGAACCACTACGTAAAAGACAATTCTTTCTATTGTGCCGTGTTGTCTTTTTGCGTAGAAACGGAGAAAACACTGGATTAAAGCAGCACAAGGCAGAAAATGTTTCTTACAAGGTCAGACTTGGAGCAGCACAAATAGAGCCAATAAACATGACTGTTTTCTTTACCCTGTCAACACAACAGAGTGAAGGGCTATAACCATTTAATCCTTCTGCAGGCGTAAGCAACACTCAATCAATGGTGAGGGAAACAAAGCAATAAAGAGAAGCCTTGGGCCTAACCTTTAAAAGACAACTAAAATCAAATTAATTTAATGGTCAAAAGGTCAAAATGTACAAAACTATTAGTCCCGGCCCACCTGGTGTAAAATTACAGGCTCGGAAAGACTTGACAGCAATGTGATTGGGAGATTTTTTTTGCTCACCTTCCATCGGCAGGGAGTGGACTTTTCCTATTTGAAAGATAATTTGGTAGCGATAGCACATCAAACCAGGCAATCTCTCAGGCTGATAGTTAGGAAATTGAACAGATGAGGAAACCTAACCCTCATGCATTTTGCATTTGGCCCCTATTCAACTATTGTGGCCTCGGAGAAAGACGAGTGAGGGTAATTTTGGAATGCTGAAGGTGTTGCGAGAGCCTGAGTGCTCTGTCAGATGTAAAACACGGCATGACCCTTTCGCTAATGTGAGAGGTTCAACCTTTATGGAGCACAAACACATATGGATCTTGTTTGTTTCAAACCACAAACCCACCATTTAGCTGTTGATTCTAAAGCAGCTTTTCTCAGCTGTGAATTTACAATGTGGCATATTCATCATACACATGAAACATCGAACATAATTACACAATCACTTCAAAGGCATACAATCTTTCATTCATCAAAGTGATTACAGTGTGTTTGCCATATGGACTCATTTTTTTCATGTACCTACCTCTGTTTCAACTGTAAGAGAGAGAGAGAGAGCAAAAGAGAGAGAGAGAGAGAGAGCTTTCTAGGCTAAGCAAGAGGATTAATTGCAATGAACAGCACTGAGAAATGATTTCATTTTCTCCATCTCAAGATGATCACCAACTCCCCAATGCTTGAGGCTGCATTTAAAAAATTCACTCACAGCTGAGCTTCCTGACGCAGCATTAGACTTTGAACTGGGCAAGAGCTGATGAGTTCACCATGGGTTGGTGATAACCTTAAGACAGAAAAATGAGATCTCCTCTCATGTTGAAGTTCCTTGCAAACTGTCATGTAATCAGCGAAACTGAGACTCCCAGTACTCACCCCATAGACCAGTTCACCCACCATCCCGTTCCACGTCTTGGTCTCAGGGTCTCGGGCTCCGTATTTTCCATCCATTACTATAGACAGTTTGTACTTAATTCCAACATGTTTGGCAATCTCAGATGCTAAATCGACGCAGTAGCCTTCATATCTGTCATTCCCCTCCAGATGCATATAATTTTTCTTGTACATCACATAAGGAGCTTCCTGTTGATTCAAACACACGCTGGTTTATTCACTCCCATGCACAGATTTAGTTATACAGAAATATGCATGCATGCACTTGTCTCTCTCTCTCACACACACACACAGATTCAGACATGTTATTGTAAGCTGCTATAACCACATCCATGCAGTCGTGCATGTACACAGATGACGCCCCTGCAAATGCACAAATATGCACTGATAACAGCAGCGTGATCGCGTGGTCACACTGCTTTCATCAAGCTGTGGCAGCCAGCAGACACCGAGCCCAATATACCCAACCGCCCATTTGGGTGCAACTCTGTGGCATAATCAGAGAGGGTTAGTAGAGGACAGAGAGGAAAAGGCTTTCCGCACAGAAGGCCAAAATGTGTTTTAATAGGGCCGGGGGTCATTGGTAAGCAAGGTGTGGGTCAGCTCAGAGGTGGGGGATGGGAAATGGGGATGGGTTTCATAAGTAAATGCCAGTGACAGGAGCGGGATCAGAAAGTGCCCATAGTATAATCTCGAACATACTCAAGCACCAAGGCGCAGTTAAAGGCTGTTTCATTCCAAAACAATAATAAGAAAATAATTTAAAAAATAACAAAAAAACAAACAAAAGCTGTTATTTGCTAAATGCAAATAAATCCCTTTATAAATGCTGGTAAAGCTCGTCTTTTTTCTTACTGAGCACATCATCATTATCAAACAATAGGACTGCTCGGGAGAGCAGGCATTGTCATTACAGCCACACGCAATTAGAGTGCAAGTAGGAGAGCAATGGTTTGTTTGTTCTGTGCTGAACGTATCCCCCTCACCTTGAATCCATTGAGTATTTCCACCTAGTTAACACATGTTTGCCTCCTGACTGTATTCCTCATCTTGTGTTGTTAAATGTTTCCTCCTGCTATTGAGCGATGCCGCTTTATGGCTCGGAATACAAATGAAATCTACACTGTGCATACATTTTACAGATGCGTATCGCTTTCCAAACATTTTTTTTCTTCATCATTTTAAGATGTGTGTTTGCAGGGAATCAAGTACTTGCATCAGGTAATTATAATGCCATTATGCAATCAGTAAACTGCACTTGCAATGGAAGCTGTCCAATAAGCCTGAAACATTTAGCCAAGTAAATACAGTTAAAAGAAAATAAATCTAAAATATGTTGCGTATACTTCAACACAGAACACATAGACGCACAATACAAAATAGATTGGAGAATCGATAAGAAGGACACCTTATCCCCCTCCAATGCTGCTTATTTTGCTTTGCCCGGCTGGGAGAAACCATTACAGGTATCATTCTTTAGTCATTCTGCGGCCAGTCTATCCCAAGTGTCATTGAACATTTACTTGATGAGGACAGACAGGTCTACTTACGTATGCGTTTGTATGCTTTTTTTTTTTTTTTTTTGGTAATAGATGGAGTCTACCATTATCACTTATACCATTATTGTGATGTCACTGCTACGACAGGCCACTGAAGTATGGAAAATCAAAATGCTTTGACACCCACACGGATACAGTTGAAACACTCCCCCTGTTCAGGCCGACTGTTTCAACATGTAGTGAGTGGATGGAAAGCAACACAAAAAAGATGTGGTTCTACCCGCCCAGGACAGAATGTATCACTCATTGGAATCAACACCATGACCTTGAGTGGCAGAATACGTGAAACATTTAAAACTGCATGGAAAGTGTACCATAATAGTAGTGACCACAATCGTTCGGTTTTCCACTGAGGAGTCGTTGGAGACCTGCGGGTCCATAATATTTACAAATTGCGAGTACTCGTTCCAGTACCCGATCTGTAAAGAGAAAACAGTGGTTAGTGATGCATTCAGCCCTTCAGACATACACTAAGTAAGCATATAGAAGGGACACTTGGAAGTATTACTAGAAACTGCAGAGCTCATTAAAACAACACTGCATTTCCCAGAAGCCTGCCGCATCTGCCCTAAGGTTCAACCAAAATAGCTGCACACTAAAACAGAGCAGACAAACAGAAGCTTCCCAGTAAGCCAAGCACACAGCAGAGTTTATATTTCTACATTCAACATGCAGTCGTGATTACAAATACTAACTTTTATGATACACCAGTTCAAATGGCCGAATCTGCAGGAGGAGAACTGCTCCTGAGTGAGCATGTGGAAGACAACTTTAATCCCTCCCACCTCCAGCTTCTCAGGTTTAACGGTAAATAATTGATATTCAGGCCTGTGAACTGCATACTCATTTAATTATTTAGCACAATATTTCAGTGGCTCCACAGCCTTCCTTTGCTCAGTCTTTGCCTTAGCAGTTACTCTGCATTCTGCTGTACAGATGCTTAAGTCAAACCAATGTCAAGTGTTTGTTTGCCCATCTGAAATAATGGCTGCTCTGGCTCACGATGAAACGTGTTGCATATGTTATTGCCAATAGTCTAACTGTTGCTGGCGAGGATTTTCCCCTTCACATCTGGTCTGCATTTTTTTGCCTCAGATCTTTCAATGTTGGGGACAAACAGGTGTACGACAGTGCACCAAGTGTAAGCGCCAAGTGGAGGCGCTAGAAAGCAGCAAATGTCTCAAACTAACTGTGGTTACACATGTAGTCGGTCCACTTGCCAGACATGGGAAAAAAAATTCTTAAATGTTTATTCCCGGCTCTCTGGTTCGACAGTGATATTTGAGAAGTACTGCTCGAGGGATGAGACTGCCAAGGACCTGTGTCATGGAGTGCTGCTCCAGAGGCAACGTCCTGATCTCACCCCATGCAGCTGGGACAGATATCAGCCCATACATCACTTGTGACAGTCACAGCTAAGACCCTTCATCCTCTAACTGTCACTGGGGTGAGTGGGGCTCCAGGTCCTGACAAAGTGCTGCCCCGGCTTGTCTCATCTTCCCTCGCTCCCTCATTCTCTCCCGCTGACCTCCTTTCTCTCCTACTCTCTGTCTCTCCTCCTCTGAGCTGGCTGTGAGGGCTATGCAATGCTAATTGAAGTGTGGGCTTTAGAGGCCTGGGAGGCAGGCGGCATAATCACACATCATATCAGACTGAGCCCACACTTATCCAGCTAACGAGAAATTCACAGCTGTCTCTTGGAACTCGGTGAGGTTATGAAATAAAACCAGAGGTCATCATATGGTACTGGTTATAATGTGAATGTACCGCTGGGAATTACCATTTTGAAGAGGAGCCAGAGGAATTCTTGGATCCCCTTTTCAGTAATTGGTTATTTGAATGGTAATTACTGTCAGGAGAGGACCAAAAATCATATCTGCACTATCCCACGGCAACGAAATAGTCTTATATCATTCTTTTGATAGGACAGTTTTAGTTATCACATTGCAGGCTGTGCGTGATTTGTGGGGCTTGTAACACTTGGCATAGCTCATCAGTGCTGCTACCTATCAGAGGTAGAAAAAGGGCAATCAGCATTTCTCTGTGCTGTCCTCTCAGCCCTGCTGGTTCCTAAAACATGACTGAAGATGCACTCATCTCTAGCCTTTGATAAATGGAAATGGAGGCTTTCCACCTGAGCATCTCTAAACAGCTCAGGGCAGTGTTCAGGGATGTGGCCATCATTCAGCGATTGATACATGCTCTTTAGTACAAATAACGTATAAAAAATATATTCCACTATTTTTGACAAGTTCTGAGGCAATTTGTGATGTGGACCAGCTGCTAACTGTGTTTTGCTTAAGAGCATTTGATCAAGTCTAGATGTGACAGGTGATGGATGAGAGCGGATAGAGGTCACCGGTCTGCCTTACCTTCCTCGGTCCACCTGTTTTCATCTCATAAACATCTATGGTGTAATTGGTCCTGCGGCCATAGTTGTCAAACTGGATGTTCCCAGTCATGCCCTGCACTTGGACCTGATGGACAGACAGACAGGAATATGTAATAGCCATCACTTTGCATATATAGCTGGTATTGAGTGCTCATGTCCATGGAGCTACTGGAGTGCACACAGTCTGTTAATCAAATGATGAACTGGATACACTTTAATAAAAGATGTAGTTTTATGGTAATGAGGGCCTGGATTGGAGTGGGCTCTGTGCAGAGATATCTGGAGGCAGAAGGAGGAGAATAGCTCTGCGCTCCGTTCCCTTCTCTCTGTCACTTTCCATCTTTATCACATTCTCACTCACTATCTCTGCTTCACTTCTTCCAGCCTTTTCTTTAGTTTTCAACTTGCCTCTCTCTCTCTCTCTCTCTCTCTCTCTCTCTCTACCTCTCTCTCTCTCTGTCTCTGCCCCCGCCTCCCCTACCGTTTTGAGTGCTCTCTCAATGTCTATGCCTTGGCTCCAGGGTACAGCGGGATTGGCTAGACAGTCTCCAGCGCTGCCTCGACGAGAGACGTCCACACGTTGGCGCCGCAGGTACCTGAAGGCCTCCGCTATCACCAGGATGGCATCGTGGGTCAGAGCAGATGTGTACTGTACAAATAAAAGCAGCAGAATATGAGATGATATGAGAAGCTTCTGTTTTTGTGGTGACAATGGTAAAATGAGACCACACTGGCAAATCTGAGGTAGTCTGTTTGTTGCTTTCAGCATTTAGTTAATGTTGGTGGGTTGATAATGATTTGCATAGTTTGATTAGACAGATCAGGACCTCTTTCAAAACTTTTAGTGCAGAAAAGGGGATAAAATAGAGAATTGATGCATGCTTTTATCTCCCACGTACTTCCCCTCCAACTTGGCCTGACCTTTTCACCATTGAGGGGTTGAGCCACTTGTTTGTTGACCACTGCACCATGACAAAATCTAATTAAATGCCATTCAAAATCCATTTCTTTCTTGATCATTGTTTAATTAGATGTAAATTGAAGCTGCAATATAACCTTGGCTTGCACTGCCTATCAATATATTGATTGCTCTGAGGGATGCAAAGCAAAGACGGAGGAAGCGAGGGGTGGGAGGACGAGGGGAGTGACAAAGGCAAACAGAGGATGAGAACGGATGGAGAGCACTTCAGAAGGGGCGATCGTTGTATTCTGCATGCACAATGAAAGGCCTGGTGAGCGTGGTACCTTCAGAGGAGAGTTTCGGGCTTCTGGGAATTCTCTTTCATCTAGCCGCTCCCAGCGCTGCATAAACTGCTGCACAATTGGGTTCTCAGGGTTGACTATCTGAAACCCTGAAATGTTGGCTCCGCCAGCGAAGACTTTGTCCAGGCTCACATTTGTAAATCCCTGAGATGAGACAAAAAACGGGAAAAGGTGAAGAGGAGAGTTGTGTATCTTGTTCTTCTTTGAGGTTGTTTAATATAACCTGGGGCAAACCACCACGAAATATTAACAGCTATTCTGACAGCGTGCAAGGTGCACTTTATTAAGAGTCTCATGCTGTATGAAAAAGCAGCATGTGTTTGCTATTACATCAAGGCAAATGTTTCACTCCACACTTTGCTGTGTAACCTGAACTCAGATAAACAAGCAGCCAGGACTTCAGAGATTGTGTCATATCATGTAACGACAAACTATTTTACATGAAACAGTTGGCCTACTTTCACTTCTTCGCCATGTTTAAAGAAAACACATCTTTTAATGCATTTCAAAAGCTTTAGCTGCTTTAGCTGCCTTTAAAATTCCCTTCTTTCACCCTGAAGCCATGACAGTTTTTTCTTTTATGGTCAAATTGCAGTTTTTTAAGTGCAGCGTCGTGCCATGGTGTGCAAGGACACGTGTCTGACTGCTGCATAATCACATCTTCTTAAGTCTGAGAAAGAGCAGCAGGAGATCAGCGAGTGGGAGCAGGGCTGGCCTTCACTGTAAAAAGCTCATGCTAATATCAAGGCTAAATGAACATTTCCTTCCCTGGAGTTTGGAAAAAAACATGGCTACCCTCCAAAGATAGTTTAAAAAAAAGGTTAAATGCAGTTTATTTAGGGCATTTATGCATCCTTAATTGAGCATATTCCTATTTCTTAAATGAGCAAAACAAACCTTATGTATATCCTTTATATTGTATACAAGCATATAATCCATCTATGTTGCACGAACATGTGTTTAAATTGTATCGCATGCAGCTGAAAGCAAGTTCCTTTTCCTCCTAGGGG
This sequence comes from Parambassis ranga, assembly GCF_900634625.1. Lineage (NCBI taxonomy): Eukaryota > Metazoa > Chordata > Actinopteri > Ambassidae > Parambassis > Parambassis ranga. Next base: position 9,458,270 of record NC_041031.1, read on the forward strand.
AGCAGCACGGTTATTACTCACCAGATTGGCCAGAATGTAGTGGTAACCACGGCTGTTCTTTCCCAGGGTCACAACCTGGGAGAGGAAAACATCAATACATTAAACCACCCATGAGATGAGAGCTGAGAGCCACAGTTTAAAGTATAAGTGGATATAAAACAATCTTTGTAAATGAAGTTGAGCATCGTGTGAGCACACAGGAGGTTGCCACACAGCAAAGTCTACTAACAAGAGAGAGAGCGAGGAGGCAGTCATTAAGGAGGAATAGATAATGAGAGAGAAACAGAAACAACAGGGAACATCCTTGAGTATTGTGGGCACTTTGAAGTCATTCACGGTTCAGGGATGCAAGTCGTCAGCAACTGCTGGACAGAAGGTAGTGAATGGAAAAAAAATATATATTTCAGTGGATTTTACAGTGAGATGGTAAGATGTGGATCTTTCTCTGCTTTGAAAATATCACACCTTTGGAGCAGAACAGCATGTTTCAGCCCACACAGCTTGTCTGAAAATAGTAAGTGGTACAAACCATATGCTGCCTTTTATTCTAGATTTTTTTTCTTCTTTCTTCGTGCCTGCAATAGTACTTTAAATGGCCCTTGCCTTTTGTGCATTACATGCTGGACAGGGTTTTGGACTGCAGGCCTCTCGAGGGTCTATTATTTATGGGCTTGCTGTCTGTTGTGGATGGACTTGTGAGTAGCTGCCATACAGAAACCTGTTAGCCATGTCTCAGTTTTCATCTGCGTTCTACAAACACTGCAACACAAGTTTACAGCGAAATCAGCATGTTTGCACATGTTCTGGCTCTGTCACAAAAACAAACTGTCAGTTTATCATCTGTTGTGTGTGTGTGTGTGTGGGGGGGGGGGGGGGCGTTGGATATTTGTTACTGTGGATCATTTACAACATTCCCGCTGAGTAGGACAGAGTGATGAAAAGCACTCTTGTACCCTCACATCTTTCTCAACAAAAGCAAGAGAAATTTCATTTTCACCATGAGTATCTGTTAATGATAATTTTATCCGACCTTTGTCCATCAGTAGCAGCAAACAATTAAATGATCAGCCTTGCTTGATATGAGCACTTTCACAGATTAAATAAACTGCTTCCTCCTTGTGAACATCTGAAGGTTGTCCACAAAGATGAGAGATGTCGACTGTGTTTTTCAGTGGCGCACAAGGGAGCACAAACACACAAAGCCTTTCAGGATATCTCAAGCAGCTTGGGTGGGTCAGTGTTCTGTGACAGCCTCCCAATCATTAAGGTTTTAAACCTCCAACACTGCAGGATGTCGGACAGATGGGAACAAACTAAGGAAATCAAATAGAAGCAAAGAGGAAATGAGCTGATTATGATGCAGAAATAGCAGGAGTTGACTTTTAGAATCCATCAATATGAGTCTAAGTGACAGAAAGCATCATAAAAGAGGCGCTTTCACCACAGTGATATCAGAGCTTGACAGATCACAGTAATTGTTCACTAGCCTCCCCTCTTAGACGGTAAGCACTGCTGTATATTCTTGGACAAACCCCGCAGCTCTGCACTCCTTCACCATGTGCCGACCTTGACTCTGAGCCTCCTCACACCTGCCCCGGAGCTGGGCAGAGAAAAGACCTCACCACCTGCCTGCAGCCCACAGCTCACAGCCAGCCTGGCAGCAGCTACAAGCAGCGACTCTGAGATGGAGCATAGCAACACAGATACAGAACAGAGATACACAGAACCTCCAACCAGAACACACAAACCTTTTCCCCCTCAAGCTCCTTTATAAGGCAGACATCACGGACCTGACAAAAGTAAATAGCAAGTTAAAATTCATGCTACGTCTAAAAGCAACAAAACATGGTGGTCCCGCTACATTGAAGTCGAGCTTGTATCCCTGAATGTGTATTCCAGCACCACTGCACTGAGTACACACATATACAGCCTATATTATCTATACATAACCTCCGTTAGCAGCATTTTGCTCTATCCTGAATGTTAAAAATAAAAGCATATCCACTGCATTATAACTTGATGCCAATGGTATATGAGCTGTGAGTGAGGAGGTGCTGAGGAATAAGGACAGAAATGGGAAATGGTTTTTTCCATGTAAAGTATATTTTCATGTTTTTCCAGTCTTTAACTTAGTTTAACCTAAAACGAAAGGAATAAAAAATCACTGTTGAAAGTATATTGAATTTAAAGGTTAATTTCTGCTGCTATGGTTTTACCAGCTTTTATAATTTTCAGACACCTTGAATTATTTTATTTAATTTTTATTTAACCTTTATTTAACCAGGAGAGACTCATTGAGATTAAAAATCTCTTTTATCACCACTCGACCATGGAAAAATGTCTGTAGCTTGTAGATTGTCTGTTTTTCTCCTTCTGCACATCCATCCACAAGCTGGCTCCACCAGCTTTTGTTCTACAGCTGAAGCAGAGCCTGCATTTTGCGGAGTGGAGTTTTTCTTTAAAGCCTGATGGGGACAGACAAGTCGGACGACCTTGACTTCACCCTCATCCAGTCTCGGCATGCCTCGGCTCCACCAGATAGAGAGCCCTAAATGTAAGACTACAGCTACACAGTTTTAGTAAAAGTTTTCCTCTGACTTTGACCTTTCCGCCGCACAGTTTGCCACGACACAGGAAGAGGCGGAATGAAAAATGATAGGTTCCCTAGAGTTTGTAAATATCATACTATTCACTGAACCGGATAAAAGACGAGCAAATAATGATGCAATTACTTTCAGCCTCTGTCTGAACTATGAACAGCCAGGATCCAAAACATACCAACTCAGCTGCACTGCTATGGTGCACCTATTACATTTTAGAACTAGCCTTCAGCTAGTACCACTGACTATTTATTACTACAGCCACACCAAAAAGCAGATCCTGCTTGATTGTCTGTTTTACTCTAAATGTGTCCATAAATATCAAAATGAACATCTGAAGACAGCTTAAAGCCATCAGTGGAGTTCATTTACCTATAAATCAGTGGATAAGCAGAAAGAATGCAGGTTTAAGTCACAGAGCTTGAAGCTACTTGTTAGCACATAGTAATACTTTTCAATGAGCTATTTAGATCTCTAGCCAAGGAGGGCAATAAACAATACCATGTTTTTTTGAGTGATATGAGAGGTAATGTCAGAACTAAATGCAACTAACCAACCTACTTCAATGTATTAAACAAATGAAAATGTGAGTAAAAATCCAATCTAATCACCACTGCCATCCCTATAAGACTAAAGCAATCCTTACTTTTATTAATATGTATCAAGGTGTGCTGATAAATAGTAATTAAATGATCTCACCTCAGATCAGTCTTGAGCTTCATTATCAAAGAGGTTTTGCTTTCATATTTTAAATCAGCAGGCTGAAAAGCTGCTCCTCAGCATGTGATTAAACCAAACATATAAATCATATATTTGTATTAATAATCAGCATTGATTACTGACCATGTTAACTGTTACATATTATTATATCCACTTCACATAGGCTGGAACAATAGTGTGAATATAAACTGTATGTAAAACCAAGAAAAGGACTTTCCTCCTCTGCCGTCTCAAGGCAAGAAGGCTTGAAGTCTTTATGAGAGTGCTCTTGGTGGAGCACTCTCTAATTAACAGCCAGCAGTGGCTGAAGCTAAGATGCTTTTCTTGGCAGCCAAAGCGATATATTCCCCCGAAGATAGCACAAGTGCTGGCCTTCCCCCAAATGAAGAACATCTTAGAAACACCTGACTCATATTCAGATGATTATGTCTATCATTGCTCTGAGATATGAGAACAATCTGAGCCCCGATATGTTGGGGAAAAGAATCGTTGTAACTGAGGCGCCCTCTTGTTTGTGTGCCAGCGCTTTGAAATACCAAGATGGCCTACCCTGTTTTTTTTTACTGAAAACGATCGGGGTAATTTTGCATGACTGATAAGGTGAAAAGGCTTCCTCTGGTTTATATGCATTACTATACACTGTGTTCTTACAGAGTTATTGCAGCATGTTCAAATCTCGCAGCTCACCGGTCTCAGCCTCTCATTCGGTCTTTGAGTCAGCAGGTCACATTCTCTTTAATGATAACACTTTAATCCCATTTAATTCTATAATCTCAGTTAATAAAAGGCCCTCTACTGCCAAGGTTGGTGCCTAGGATTTGAAAGCATGACCTGGCTTTACAGAGATTCAGCTTCATTTTGCTCAGTCCCTCCACTCATCAACCCGGGGACAATAAGCTGATCAGACACACCTTTTACATCAGTGGAGACATTAGCCTACTGCCCTCTCTCTTTCTTTCTCTGGCTTAAGAGCAAATAGGCATTTCAAGCGCTAACGTAACAACAAAGCTAATCAATATTACTGATTACTGTTGCATTATTTCAAAAACCCACATTTTCAGAAAGTGTTATTAGAATTTAAATCTTGTATTTAATTAAATAATAGATAGTAACACATTTCCAAACAGTTGGGTCAGGGCTATGTTTACCACTGTGTTGCATCACACGCAACAGTCCCTCTGAAAGTGTTTGGAAATTGCAGAGAGCAGCTGCTGTAGATCTTAGATGTTTTCCCATGTTATGTCTGATAGGACCGAATATCACAGCTATCAATTAAAGCACTATTAACATATATATCCTGACTTGAATCCTGCACAGTCGTGTACAGGGAATAGAATACAGTGATGGTGTCACAGGGAGGAGGCATGCTAAATACTTTATCTGCCTTGGAATACTTAAAGTCAGCAAAGATGACAGAGGCAGAGAGTATGTTGTTTAAAACTGGCCAAACATTAAGGCACAAGATGAGTGCACAGTCAGCTCATTGTTGTACATGGTACTAATCTGTGACTGCTGCTTGCTTATACTTAGTGCTGATTCTTAATCTGCAGTTTAACAACACAAACTAAAATGTACAAACAATATGTTTTTACCAAAGTTCTGCATCCATAGAAAATGTTAAATCAGCCCTTCACACTATAAAAAATAAAACCCTTTAAACCCTCCAATGCTCTATATCATATATCATGTTACTGTTTTTATAGCATTAAACAACTTTTATTCTTCAGTTTTTGTCAAAAATCCGTTTTATTAAAACTGATAAGATGTAGAATCCACAAAAGAAACACACTCAGGTTTTCATGTATCCTGACAGTACTGCATGATAGTCATATATACATGCTATATAACGGTTCCTTGACTGCAAATCTGCAAAATCAAATGTCACCTGAGGACCCTTATTCAGATTTTATTGTGTGTTTTAGTACCTTTTGATGCATCTTCCAGTATGTCACAATATGTCTTCCCCTAGGTTTACAGAATGCAGCTTTCTTTTTCCACAGCATTGATTGAGGACCTCCTTTTTTTATTGCTGACATTTTTTTATCTGCTGCTGGCAATCTATCGCCCATTCTCTGCCTCTCCCACGACTTCTTATCGCCCATGGTCAGATTTCCTTTCCTTTCTTAAATTTGATATCGCACAGAGATTTCAGATTCCATAATACATCCATCCAACTGTGGATATTCTCAGAGTTCTCAATTCAAGAAGAAAAAGAGGGATATGGACGGTCTCCAGTTCTCCGTGGGAAGGCAATATGGCCACCCTTAATGCCTCTACAGGCGGCAGAATGTTGTTCTAACAAATCCCAGGATGCTTGTCTTTTTTTTTTCTTTCGGTGAATCCCTTTTCACTTCTCGTTTTTTGCATGAAAATGCAGCTCTGCGGCTGGAGGAGCTCTCACTGCCTGCCTGTCTTTGAACAGCTTGCTTGCCCTGGGCCTGTCCCAGCCGCAGTCCTTTTTAATTTATTTCTTTTGCCTGCCTCTCTTTACACTACTGATGAGCAGGTTGTTGCCTCTGAGCAGACTCCAGCACTGAAATCCCAGGAGGAATGCAGGCCAGCAAGGAGCATAAAGACAAGATATGAGCAATCTAAAAGATGGATCAGATAGGGCATGACAATATATGCCGAGTACATGTACTCCCAATTAAAAACTTCATTATGGCAAGTGGTTGGTAGATGATTTACCTCAATCTAGTTCTTCTTTATAGCCCTTCTTTAATGCTAGAAATATTTTGTCGACACATGGTGTCATGCATGTATCCAGTTCAATGAGACACATTGAACAGATATGTTTGAGAGAGGCGGCAGGGGCTCTCTCATTTTTTATTGTGAGGGAAGGGATTGCTATAGGGTTAATTTATCTGCAGTGCAGTATTGATGGAGAAGTCCTATAGGCGGTAAATCCTGAGCGGTTGTTACAGCATGAAATGATAATGGCCCGAGTGTAGCATTCTCCTCGGCATCCCAAAACACATTTGTAGGGAAGCTCGCTCACACTGCTCTCGCACGAGTAAACAGAGCTAGGCCTGATGCAGCAGTATGCAAATACTTCTCTTACCATGTTCTTACATCATGTCAAATGAAAAAGGAAGCTAATAAAAGTGACATTCAGCCGCGTGTGCTTGGACTGAATAAATACAGTCTGTTTGTGTGTGTTCGATGAACCCTTCATCCACTGAAAGAACTAAAACAACTAGACAACAATATAACTCTTTGATGATCATCATTACATCAATAAATCAAATTCATGCATACTTTAAATTTACTTAGAAAAAGTACGTTTTACATTTTATACCACGCCTGTGCTTCCTGTGTTTGGTTGTTTATGTGCATGTGTCCGGGTTGTGGGTGTGGCGCTCCTCACCTCCTGATTGCTCATCTGTCCACGCCCCTGTCTCTCATGTATCAACCCAGCAGTATTTCAACCCCAGTCTTCCTTCCATTGTTTGCCAGCTATATGTGTCACTCAGCTCGTGTTGTAGCTAACGATTCTGTTTGATTTGCTGTGTAATCCCTGCATCGCCTCAGGTCTGCTAAACCTCTGCCTGCATGCACTCTCCACAAACCACTAGCTGCTCGTTTCCATGCATGCATTCTTTTTTATTCATAGTTATGTTACAGCCCCTTTCCATCCTTAGCTTGCTCCATTTATGCTTTTAATATCTTACAAACAGTATTGCAATAATTGTTTGGAAGAGGTAGAATAAAACATAATTGTTGGTGGTAGTAGTGTCACATAATAATAAAAATAAACATAAATACTGAGTAAGCCATTCCTGGTATAAAAGCATAAAATGAATACCTGTGAATCATTTACCCATGGATGTCATTTTGGAAGATTTCCTTCAACATTGAAAAACTGATGAGCAAATGAGTAAAGCAACAAAGGCCCAGCAGGATCAAAGCATTAGCATCAACTGCTAAGTGGAGCTAATGAAGAGCAACACAGAGGGTTTTTTCCTGTCTGTGCAACAATTGTACCAAATTGTGTAAGCTTCACACCTGATACCTCCACAGCCCATGAACTTCATTGCCTCATATAAAGACGTTCATTCTGCAGTGGGATTACTCAGAGTGAAATCATAAAACTAAGCCACCGAGCTGATTCCCATTTCCCCCAGCAATCAGCTTGCTGGATCTGCCCCTCTCTCATGATCCTCTCTCAACAGGCAGTGACCTTGACGGATTGAAGTGACATGTCGACATCAGCCCCAACGCGCTGGTTCTGTTCAAATTCTCCCACCAGTCCACCACAGATGGACCTCTATCTCTCTACAATCATTGGTTAATAGAACCACAGCAGCACGTATAAGCAGCATGAGTCCCACATGGCTGACAGTGGGTGCCGTTTTTGGTGTGATTGCCCTCATGGGATGCAGTCCATTCCTGTTTCAACGTGTAGTGATATGGCCCAATAGGGGGCAGCTGCAGAGTGAAGTCCAGCAGCTTCTCTGAATGCCTGTGACTCATCCACATTGGCAGAGCTGGCCAGATTATTTCAATTAGCTCCAACACAAAGAAATATCCCATGCTGGGGTTGTCACTGAAACAAGGGGAAAAACTGACACACTGCTGCTTTGAAGGTTAGCTGATGTAAAAGCTTTATTTTAACCTTCTGAGCTAAAACAAAAGTTTAGACAGAAAAATGTATGACGAGTGAGAGCAGGAGGCTGAGAGGTGGAAAGCGCTCACAAAGAGAAGGAAATAATTCATTAATGGAAACAAAGACAGGAACAGAAGAACATCAAACAGATTATTGCCCTGCATCATTATTATTGTTTGCAGGGGGAAAAAAGCAATTAAGACGCAGCCGTTAATGTGCCTCACATGTGATCTGTAATGAATATTCTGAGCTTTATTTTCTAAAAAGCTGACACATATTCTAAAGACAAAATGGAAATAGATTTCTGTATATTCCCTGGATTGTAAAAGGGGGAGAATTTTGCAGCTCAAGAATTTAATTAGACACAGCAAATTAATACTAAAAGCAATTCTGCTTTAAACTATGACTCTGGGATCAAATTAGATTCATAAAAAAACAAGTGAAACTAACAGTCATTGTGGGGATATTGTGAGACAAAGAGAAGCCAATATCTAAATGAATGTTAACGAGCAGAATCCAATTCGAGGACTGATTGCCTTATGAGCAGGCAGCAGCAGCAGCAAGCCGGGGTGCACGGGATGGAGTGGGGGCAGGCAGCAGAAGAGATGCATGGCATAATAGCCACTCATCTATTCACAGTAATTGTGTTTTCCCTACTACAAGGACTGGTGGACCTTTCATTTCCTCCTCAGGCTATGGACATGATGGGGGGGAATGGACGGGGTTTGGGGTTGTTAGAAGAGGATTTAAAAGGCTGCATCATCAGTGGTCTCTCCAAATGGCTGCTCACGCTCAGACCTCTCCACCTCGAGCTCCCAGGCAGCTCAATGATTTTCAAACAGCCTCAAACTTAGCAACCGAACAACATCAAAACAGGTGGGATTACTGCTGCGTCTCACACAAACTCAACCTTAGTATCAGTAATAACAAATCAGTCTGTTCTAATATTAGCACTCATTAAAACCCACAAACAAAACATGCACCACAGAAGCACTTAGCAAACAGGATGTTGTCATATTTACAGACAACGTTCTCTGTCAAACACATGGTCATTGCTATTGGCCACTCTAATTGTGTTTTGAAAATCTGATGCTGCCACAGCCCTAATGTGATTGATTGCTTACAGGAAAATTCCAGTGTGAGAAACTTGAATTGAATTGGCTGTAATGTTGAGGCTGCAGAGTCTGACATATCCTGATTGTTAATCATTAATATTATAAACTAAACTCCCCAAAACAGAAGATTCTAAATTGCTCATCTGTATCATCAAGTAACCACTATGCACCAAACATTCATCATCTCACACATCAGCTGAGGATCCATGTAAATCACATCTATTACTACTATTACTGACTTACAAAAGCTCCTTCAGAGCAACATGGTGACACCTGTTTATACAACTGAAGAAAATAAAACTCGATAGTCCATTTGGGTTCATGTGCATTACCACATGTACACTCACCTGTTCTAATATGGTGTTGATCCTGTCCACCTCGCAGTCGATCACGTAGCGTTTCTCCTGCCTCCTGTCCATCTCCTCAATGATGCGCTTGAACTCTGCTGCGTCTGTCGTGCTGCTAACAGAGCGAGCGGTCACCTGCCAGTTGTTAGCCACTGCTGCCTCCATGATCGCCTGCAGTATAGAGAAACCTGGAGAGGGAGGGAGTGATACAGGGAGGCGAGACAGAAAGAGAGAATGACCCAAAGGATTAAACACAAAGGAGACCAGCACCCAGCAGCAGCAGCTATGCAGGAACTAAGCAGCTTTCTTAATTTATTCTGCAGAGTTTTTTTTTTTTTTTGCTTGAATCCAGAGGTTAAAGGCCATCTCATTACAATCTAAAATAGCATTCCAAAGTCTGCAAGTCTACTAAAATATTGTCTAGAGTCTAGATGTTCTGTGCCAGTGTGTAAGTGATTGTGAATTTATATATGCATATTGAGAAGGCAATATCATAATGAAGTGAAGGGACGGGAATCGTATCTCCATATTATTAATAGATCAGCGGGTGATGTTATTGCGCTTGGCATCAATTAAATTATGGCATTTAGCTGAGCCACATGTTAACTTTGACAGTGTGGTGAAACACTATGCGGCCCGTGTCTCCTTGGAGGATTGCGCCAACTCATTTAAAGATAAAGACAATGAAAGATTCATCCAGGCCAGTGGTAGAAAGAGATCATTATGCTACCAGTAGAATGGGGAATGAGCCCTTCTAATGATTAATTCACACGTGAAATATTTCCATTTAACAGAGCGCTCAGAAACACTGTGGTCAAATCACATACCACAGAATGAATAATGTAGCTCTATTTCTGGGAGGATAGATTGCATGTAGCACAATCCTGAAATAAAAAATGACTTAACTCTTCCTCAATGTACAATGAGTAAGAACTAACGTGAAGGTTATTAATGAAAATCAAACACAGCATTGGTATTTCATTAAGCCAAGGGACAAAGTCATTGCAAACTGTATGTACAATAAGCGTCTTTACCATATCCCCATTCATTTCTCATGTCATACAGAAGAGGGTTGTTCCAGCAACAGATTCCCATGCAGCAGATTTTACATGACTGTTAATGTAGTTTGATGTGATTGGGTTTTATGCAAATTATCTGACACAGTCTGAACAGCAATTGGCAAAAGTACACATTTTGTCATATACTTTTTACTGTGAGCCATTTCTCTGCACAACCTTATCTCCATGAACCGGCTGCAGACAGCCAACAAAGGCGGCGCGGAGAGACCAAAGAAACAACAACAGCTCTAACAAGAAAAGCTTCATTTCCCTCCTTTTTCCAATCCATCTGAATGGTCAGGAACTTTTTTTTCTTCTTTTTTTTTTACTTGAAAATGCAGTGGGATGACTGCACTGTGTGTGCTCCCAGTGTGCTGCCTCTGCCACAGCCACATCTCCACCAGATGACCTTTTGGTTAGCAGCTCAGCAACTAGTGGAGACAGACACACACTGTGTCATCTGTCCAGAGGAGCAGTGGAATACTGCCTGGAGACATCAGCCTGCCAGACCTCAAGGTCATGAGGCAACCCAGTTATTGGGTCACGTCTCCAAGGAGTTAGCCTAAAGCTTATGATTGAAATTGTAGCAAACAAAGAGTTCAGATGATAGTGTATGTTGAGATGTAGCCCCTTTGAGCTTTATGGGTCACAGAGCTGTTTATGAGTGGCAACAACTGAACACAGAAACCCAGAGACTACACTGCAGTCAGATACCAGCAGCCTGAAGGGAGTAGAAACTTCTCATACTAAATCTGAAATCATCTGAATTTTTTTAAGCCAATCCTCTTGGTTAAAATCAGTGTTTATGTAGCTCTAATCTGTGTGGTTGTGTAAAGAGGTGCATGTAAAATTGCCACACCATGGTAATAAAGAAAATTGCACAAACGTTTGCTGCAGGCGGCCGATGTTTGCCTTGTAATATGTGTGTTAAATAGTCATCATATGGATAGTGGGGCCATTTTTAACAGAATGGCTGTCTGCCTCAAGGTTCCAGCCCCCCATAACCCTGCACGGAATAAGACAGGTAAAGCAATGAATGGGTGAATGGCCCTCCTTAACCTAGTGAACTTACAAGTAAGTAGTCATGTGAACAGTCAGAAAGCACTGGGCATAACAGGTAAATATGCATCAGATTACTGGTGTAAGACAGGATGTCACATTTTCTTTGGAAAACATCCTGGTTTGTCTTTGGTTGAAATATTTATTTTCTTTTAACTTTGGTTGAAAGATTTTTTTTCAACCAAACTCAAATTATTTCTTTACCTATTTCCATTTGAAGCCACAATTTCAGAATTTTAGCAGCTAGCCCTACGGTCGTACCACCCGTCAATGGAAGTTGGGTGCCAAAAAAATATATGATTTTGTACCAAAACAATCATTGTTATTTTGACTGTCTTTGGTAAACAACCGTTCCTGTCATTTATGAGGACCTGGACAATTGCAATAACTTGCTTTCAAAACAGGAAAAACTACACATATTTGAAGATTTTCCAAAGTATCATCATTTTTACATGACCACAGCGGCAGCTTGGGAAATACTTCCTCACATCTCCTCTACCTAAAGCAAAAGTTACAGAATGAAGGTTTGAATAACATGAATGCATTATTCATTTTCCTGAGGCATATGCTCAGAACCTCACCAACCACAAGCCAGCTGGATAACATGGCAGTCTTCCCAGCAATAAAAGCTTCTCACATTAAGAGATGTCATGCAGATTAACTGGGTCAAAATGGTCTCTGTTGGTTTGGAAACTGTTGAGAAGGCTTGTAAAGGTAAAAAAAAAAAAATAACACACAGAGTAATCACATTGGGTGGTGGTGGGGGGTAGCTTTAGGAATTTTCATATGTAGTGTCCTTTCTGTTTTCATTTTTGAGGTATGTGGTGCAAAATAACATGCATTATGCTACCTCTTGTGTGAACGAGGGAAACACCCTTCTGTCAATCAGATTAGGATCACAGAGGGCTTTTATTTTGAAATTGCTGATTTGTGCAGCACTTGTCTCCTCCCTGCCTCCGGCAAATGCTGAACTGTGTGGGAACAATTGGATTCATTTAAGATTCACAGAAGATTCCATGCCTGCCTAGTTTTACATTTGTATGGAAATTAAGAGATGGAATCTGGTGGTGGTAAATAGTCTGTCCAGAAATGGATTACTTTTGCTGCCGTTATGTTTTTCAAACATCAGCAGAAAAGTTTATGTTTCATCATTTCAACAAAAAAAAAGATTCAAAAATCCTTTGAACGCAACTTAATCTGTCAGCAGCAACAAGAATGATAGTTCCTTCTTCATCTGCACTACTATTCCCTGCTTCTCTGCAAAGATTAAAATCTGCCACTCACCTTTCTAGGACCATTTCCAGCTTCAGCCAATCAATGCATTCATCCCCCTAAACAGCACAGCAGACCTCATAAAAGCTTTTGATTGTAATATTTATTTCCAACATGACGAAAAGCTATAAATCTTACACACCTCTTTGCCAAGAAGAGCTCCACAGCTGTGTTCCATCTGAGATTGTAACTACATAAATTATGGAAGACAACAACAAGCTTTCCTTATCGCCACCTATAAATCCCCCATGGTACAAATGCAGCAGCACACGGTGGCTTCTGCTGATCATACTGCTCAGTGCTAATCATGCCATCCAGACAGCCAGACTTTTTACATCACATGATATACTGTCAATGCAAAAATCTGTGTCATAGTACAGTGTGTGCTGATAATACACTGTTTGAGGTGTGTTAACATTCACAGTGAAATTTTAAAAAATTAAAAAAGTTAAGTAAGAAATTAAATAGGGATGCTCAGATCATCCCCCCAAGGTCTCTTACTTAATCCTTGAATCCTAGTAAAACTGTGCCTCTGCTGTTAGATCAGTCTAATTATTAAATGGCAATGAAAGGATCTTTTCCTGGCTTACAGCATTTTGTCATTATGTTATTCATAAAAAATGTTGGTAAGTTTTCAGTTTCATGTTTCTGAGCAAAAAAAGGCCTGTGCCCTTTTGCTACATACCCCCAAAGAGCACCAGTAATGCAGCAGGTTTTTTTTTTCAGTCTGATAAAATGTATCTGTGTGTTTCCACTGTGTTGCCAGGATACAGGAATAAAGGTTAAAACTGTGATGACTGAAGAATGCACCAAAAAAGAAGACACGTACCTAGATGTGTGCAGCTACTTAAATGGGCATGGGGGGTCATCCTGAGATATTTGTGCTAAACCTTATTTTATTTTACTAGTCTTGTGTAGACTTATAATTGCTCCCCTACTCTGTGTTTAGTTGTGTTGTGTGTTTCTTCACAGAAGAATAATTCAAGCCTGAGTTGTGTGAATCATGATGCAAAATGAATAGGAATCAGAGTTAATGTGAAGGAAGTGAAATGTGCACTGGAGAAAGAATCTCAGAGGCGAGTGTGTGAGTGCCAGTGGTTGTGGGGTAACTGAAAGGGCACAGGGATTTGTGAGTGCAGGTCTTTGAATATGTGTGTTTTCTGGCTAGAACAGGGTGTTAAGTTGCTTTTAAATCTCAAACACACGCTTGAAACAGCAGTGCAGTTTGTGTAGTGGTGTAAAAACCGCTGCGATGGGTGAAAACTCAATTATTCCTGCATTTTCCTGCTATCAAATCCAGACGGAGCCTAAAGACGCCCTGTGTGCTTATGAATCAGGGCTGCTGCAAATGCAATGTTGTAGCGGTGCAGTGTACTGTACAGCAGCTGAGTGAGAGCTGCAGTCCTCTTCTTCGTCTGTGAACCGGATCTTAACAGGATGAGTTTTGAAGCGTCACCCGTGGCGGCTCAGCAGTAATTGAATTGAGTTGCATCTAATCTCATTGCCCAGCTCCTTTGGTTCCTTGCCTCTCATTAGGTTTCGGTGCAGAGTGTCACAGGCCCCCATCTCTCTCTCTCTCTCTCTCTTTCTCTCTCTTCTCGCTCTCTCCCTCTCGCTCACTCACAACTGTCTCTTATATCTCCAGGCCGATCTGGGCTAACTAGATAATTCAGACAAATACTCCAAACTCCTTTGAGCGTACACCTCCACATTAGACACAACTGACTGTAAGCTTTAGAGACACAACCGCTGTATGTAACACTGTCTCATTACACTGCTATATTATCACTGGCATTATAATAATCCACACCAAAATCACAAACCTAATCTACTAATCTGATCAAATTTTGAAACAGAAGTAAATAAGTCATGCTACACAACAAATAAAGGGAACCAACTCAAACCGCCGGCAAGCAGCAAAATAAGGATAAAAATCGAAGAGGCACAGATGAAAAAAGCGGCCGTTAAACTAACAGTAAACGTGGCAGCTCTCCCTCATAACTTGTCAATCCTCTGGTAAATGAGGGGCTCTGGCAGGTCTGAAATGGCCTGCTGAGCACTGCCCGAGATCTCAGAGGGCTTTAGAAACCGCTGGATTGGAACTACAAAGATAATGTCTGATTTATAATTGTGTGGTTGTCTTTATATACAACTGTAGGACTCAAAAACCTCTGACAAAGATGGAATGTTGACCTTGTTGACACAGTTGTAGCCATATGGGATCTCAAATACTGCAAATACTACAGCAGCAGTTTTATATCAGTACAAGATATATATAGTTTATATTCAATTAACACATCTCATATTCATGTGCAGTCTTTAGGAGGTCTACTTTTACTGGGGTGATTTCACAGTCACAGTGCAGCTTTCTTATCCAGAGCCCCTCAGGCCCCTCTTTGCTGTTAGGATGCAATTAGCATTGTGGGCTATATGGACAATAGCCATGCTATTCACTGAGCCTATGTATAACATAGCAAAACATATCCAGTAGTCTCAGGTCTAACTTGTATAACCACAAGCTGACTAATATGTTTCATTAACTACATGTCTATGCACCTTCTAATTTATAAATATTCCCAGAGATGAAGCCAGAATAAATACTTAACAATATTTAGAACCTGCTGAGTGTTTGCCTCTGGGCTAAGTGTGCTCACAGGGCTCCGAGGACTCCTCCAGTGTTTGTGCAGCCGAGATCTAAATCTTGGGCTTACAAAGAAGACTTCTCTTCCCATTAGTATTATCTGGTATTGGCCCACATCTTGTATAGCCTAGGCTGTGATTTCTGTGACCTATACTCTTAGCATAAACAATACACACTAACATCATCTCACACTTAGAGTGCTGACAAAGATTGGCAAAATAAAATAAAAATGCAAAATGCCAATTAGAAAATGTTACAACTCAAGCTTCAGTACAAGCTCCTCCACCCTGCCGACGGGAGAAGACGACTCTGGATGTCTGCAGCAGTGGTAGAAAGGCAGCATTTTCCGTGAAGCAAATGCCAAAGTAGCCCAAAAGTGTGTAGCCGAGGCTTTGATGTGGTATTTACAGTAGGCCTATAACCAAAACAGTTTCACTGCCAAGTGTTGTCCTAATCAGAAAGACAGCGCATGTCAAATCAAACAGCAGCAGCATGCTGTCTGTATCTTTAGAAGTGCAAAAACATGCAGGAGGGAGGAAGAGTAGTGCTTTTCCACTGTGAAAAATCCACCCACAGACATTTTCAGAGCCTCTCCTGTTCTCCCTGTCAGTCTTTGTGGCCTCCATAGTGTTACATGCATAAAGTTGTATGTGAGTGTGTGTGAAAAGATTGATCAAGCGTGGTTCTGTGTTGTTTTGCTCATCAGTTGAACAACAACAAAACACACGTTATACCATTTATAATAAAAAAACAGATATTATTCGGCTCTTGTGTTTACTCGAGTGTGCCACGTATGTTTTAGTTGTTGTTTCAAACAAACAAATTGGCCCCGTGACATAGTGTAACATCAAAGCAATCTGACTTTACTGTGGCTGCCGGAAGCAAAGGCCAGGACATTTTGTTATAATGAAAAAAAAAAGCTCCCAGCAGTAATTTCATGGCTGCTGAAGCTAGCAGTGGTAGGTGGTAAAATGGCTTTATTCCAGGTTCAGTTAAGAGGACACAGAGAGAGCATGGGCTTTATTGTGTGCCTATTTTGACAGACGATGGCTCTCATATCATCAAGGTACATGCACTTGACTTTTTTTTTTGAAGAGGTTACTGAGTTACAGAGGTTGCCACTGCTGGTTTGGTCTGTCTGTATAATGCAATGACACTTTGGCAGTGATACCAGTTTATGTGTGCAAAATAAAAGAGAGAGAGAGACAAAGAATGCCAGTGATGCATAGCTCCATCCATATTTCTTTAATATTATTTTTCTTGTGCATTTTATGGCTTCTCTGATGTGCCCTTTCTTGTCAGCGTGTCCAAGCTGATTTACTCTCCTGATGCATGCATAATTTAGTTGTTATGAAGCCGGCGTGAAGGAGAGAGGCCACTAAAGCACAAGAGGCATATGTGTGTGCGTATAAAGTCTCAGCAGGGTGCAGCTGATGCACCATTAAAGTGGCTGTGATGAACCCACAAAGCCACGGAAACAAAATGCCTTCTATGATATAGACATGGTTGGAGTGGGGAGCTGGCATTCACACTTATTATCTCACATGGTGAGCAGAGAGTATGAATCAACAATTGCAGGTGACAATATTGCACTTGACTTGACATTATTAGTGTGAAATGTGTCAGAATGGCATAAAAAATGCTTGCATAACAAATTGAAAGGAAGGAAAAAGCAGCTGATGAAAAAATATTGCAAAACGGAAGATAAAACGCAAACTACACACAGGAGTGTGCACCGCAAAAAGCAATTTTCATGTACTTTATGTGTTCTATCACTTTAGTTTGGTCCATCCTGAGTGCATTCCTATCACATTTCTGGATTTGTTATGTTGTGTACAACAGCAAGAGCAATGCCAAACCACTACAATCCAATTAAAAGGACAGACTTGATTTGGTTTGCCATCAAAGCCATCCAGGAAGAGCAGCGGGAGACATTTATTGTGTGACTCTTTTAAGGAACAAAGGCAGCAGTCTCTGGATAGCCAATTAGAGGGATTGTTGAAGAACAAGGAGCGAAGTTCACTTTAGTTATCTGACTCTGCCTGATTGCCCACCTCCCTCGTATCTGTCTTTCTATCTTTTCCGGCTTGGCAGGAGCTAGAGGAGATGAGGTGAACTACTGTATGTGTGGCCATCCTCCCGTGCATGAGCCTGCTGGCCTTGTTGGCACGTCATCCTGCCAGTTGTGCCAGGCCAGGAGTTATCTTGTCTGCCTGTCAAACTGTGTCTGTGCAGAGCTATGAGGGTTTAATACAAAGCCAAGTGGGCTTTTGATGGATGCAGCTGGAATAATAGAAATCAGTCTGTTTACAATGCTTGCAGATAATTGACATTAGCAGCCATGCCATCATTCCCACTCACTTTAAATAGATACAGAAATAGTATTTCTGAGGCTGGATGAACACACAGTTTCTGCATTGCTCTTTGGTAGTTGGCATGTCGGCTGCGTCTGTGCTGACTCTTAAACCTGTTGTACAGTTTGAGACAGTGTCTGCTCTGTTAATGTGCATTGCTGAAGTTCTACACTTCACACAAGCAGCATGTCAGCAGTATGAGCAGGTCCTCTGTCACTGTCACACTTGTTCCACTCAGTCATTTTTGTCACATGTAGTCAACATCTTTCGATGGAGTCAATGGCCCTGTAAAACCTCTTTTTTTCTTTTTTTTTAAATTTCACAGTCACTGTGTGGAGTTTTGCTGAAACTCACAACAAACATATGTGTCTGTATAAATCTCTGATATTTAAATGAAATGGTAATAAAGGCCTCGAAAGAAAAAAGTCAAATACCACCTGTCTATGTTAACACCTTCTTGTAATTGTGATTACAAATTTACCATTTTGGGCATGAGGTAAATCATCCTTTTTGTTTAAATTTGCTTTAACACACCAAACTGATCCTTTAAGTACACCTCTTAGGTCTGTGGTGTGTGTTTATTTTTTATACTGCATCAATAGTTTCATCATCTTCTGCTTGGAGCCCATTTTATACTAACTACTGCAGCCTTACCGAGATAAAAAGAATTGAGCAACGTGTTTTCATGACTACTTTTTTTGATGAAGTACAGTTTATTTTTATCAAACAGATAACGTCTTTTTTAGAAGAAACCAGTCATTTCTTTCATTATGGGAATCCCAGACTGTCTTGTTTGATGTGGGTTTAGGTTCAGACTGTTGTCTGGGAGACTGCTGCCAGAGTGATATTAAGGACCAAGCAACTTTTTTTTTTTTAAGAAAGTAAATATATTTCTCTTGAGGACAGCTTGAGTGTAGTTCTTCCAGTGTTAAGTAACACTGCAAAAAGCTTGCTCCCTTACTTCCTTTCTTCTACAATAAAATGTTATTTCATAATGAAATCACAGAGAGTTTAAGATGAACAAAAAGGCCACTCGGCTAGCTAATAATAGACCAGGGACTGCACATATTTGCATGTTTTATACTACTCCCATTGCGGCTACTGAAGCAACCCAAGAAAATCAATAGTATACATGCACCTTATTGTTACAGATAAGTTCACTGAATTGACTCAGCTGCTTTTGGGGTCATTGGGTATATTGATGGAGTAAATGAAAGACATGTCCTACAGTTATTTTAAGTCTGAATGTTGAAGATTCCACCTTTGGTGTAACAATGAGGCTGTGACATCAAACTCTATTTTAACAGTTTCGACTGTCTGCAGGTAAATGATAAAAAGTCAACAGCTCTGTGCTTTCAGTGCAGCGGCTCCGTGTTTAAATCATTTTCCTGCTCACTGTATCACATTCAGAATATTGATCGGTTGAGCAAATGATGGAAAGAGACAACAGGAGGCCCAGCATTGTTCCTAATATGTCATTAGCGCTTTAGTGTGGCAATGGATATTATGAGACAGCCTGAACCCTCTGTCTTACAACACTATGATAGATTCAAAGAGATGGGAGCTCCAGGTTTAACCAACAAATATCAGCGGGTTTGCTTTCTGCAGATTGTTATTCACAAAATGTCAACGTAAAGTATAACTGCTTCCACACTGTCAGGAGGCTCAATCAGTCATCATTTACGTCTTCATTCATAATGTTTTATTTTTCTGCTTCGTAGCTCAGTTCAAGGTGAACTGGAGTTTATCAAAACTGACATAATAAAAACACAGCAAAGACACAGGGCAGAGCTGTGCACACTGACATGGCAGCAATCAAAGAAAAATAGACACACAATTGACCCTTTTCATGAAACCATCCCCCAAACAGATTGATCAGTTCTAGCTTAGCAACTGTTACTAGGCACAGCAGGCGTGTCAGGCATTGGATTTATAGCGATACGCTAAAGTGTTCGCAGGGAGGTGACACCAGTATAGATGTGTTATAAAGGGATTATCTGCTCTAATATAAGCTGCTGTTGTTGGAATGTCTGACTGACAATCATTCGAGCTACTGTTGATATAAATTTATATTCTAAGTTACATAAAAATACTTATTATTATCACATCCTATCACACAACTGTAACTAAGCACTGGGCCTATTTTTTATTTTTATCTTTATTATTTTTTACAATGACACAAAATATGGTATGGCATAATATTCATAAATCACCTACTATACACATTTTACATGTGTAATTAGCAAGCAACCCAATTTACGTCCACTCACTGACCCAACACTGCCACAATAACAATAATAATGAGGATTATGACACATGTTACCATTTATGTTAATATAAAGTCTGTTTTAAAGGGTATAACAGTGTTTCTTTGAACTTATCCAGCTAAAGCTAAAAGAAGTTGTAGAGATAAATTTGACATCGCTGCTGAGCTGGTTATGATACATTATAATGAGACGTCTGTTTTTATATTGTTACTAAACACTGCTGCGCTTACTTTCTACCTAACTGCTCCTGAAATTTCACATTTTCCACGATGAAACGCAGAACAAATGCTTCTGACTGCGTGCGGATCGTTTCTTAATGCACCCACTCTTGACCACTTTGCTGTATTGGAGGAACAGCTGCTGCTGTAGAGCTACAGTCACTGCAAGCCCACAGACAGACACTCAGGAAGAAGGACATAAGAGAAGGCTAAAAGCATATAAAGAAGAGGTATAGAGGAGAGTGAGGAGGAGAGAGAGAGAGTGCGACTCATAAATCAAGTAGAGGTGAGATTGCTGAATCAGGGTTGATTGTGCCTGGGAGAGACAATAAAGCCTGTAATCATCTGTCTCTGCTGCACAGACCTGGCAATTATCTGCCCATACCTGACCGCCAGAACAGAAAGGGCAAGATCCATCTACCTTCACCTGAACACCTTATACAGCTGCAGTGTTAAGGGAAAATTTGTGTGCTGATGCAAACTGAAAGAGCAAAAAAAAAAAAAATCACTGGAGTAGAGGTGAGAAGGAAGAAGACAGAAGCTACTGCTGGAGATGTGTTGCAAGCATGGATAGGTTTTTCCTAGTTAGTCATATGTGAGGTTTGAGGGTGAATCAAATGAAAGCGTGGTGATATCTGTGTGCCTCTACACACACACACACACAAACACACACACACACCACAGATAGGAGGAGAGTAGCCACTCATTAAGCTGGTATAACTTTGCCTGCGGAGGCTCCATTTGTTTCCGTGCCGTTCCTTCATCATAACGTCGGCTTTCAAACAGCTGTCTGATATTGGCATTTAGGGTACAAATTTCCCTCCATTTCCCTCCAATACATCTGAGCCTGAAGCATATGGACCATCACTCTGCAACTGAAAGCACTGCACTAAGGCCTAAAAGCATTTTCAGTCGGTCCAATAACAGAGCCAAATGAATAGTGTGCCTGTAATTAATCTTTTCTATTGACTGAATAAAACCTCTTGGTGGAACTCGGCTGTGTGAATGTGTTTTTTTTGTTTTTTTTTTCCGCTGTGTTTTCCCTCCCTAATAGGAGATTTTAGAGAATAATTGCAAAGTTGCTTCCAGTATGGTGGATGATCAATGCTTTTATCAAACGCAAATTAAAAGCCAAAAAGGCACTCAAGAAAATAATACATTGTAACCACAGGTGTTCTGTGTTACACATCATGAACAGAAGGTCATTTGGGTTTACTTGTTTTATTTTATAGTTTACCTAATGCAAAATCAGAAACCTGCAGATGGGGTTGAATTGTTGTATAATTAATGGTCTCCCTCTCTTTTGTGTGATCAGAGGCTCATATTTATTTCCTAATTTAGAGGCAGGGCTGTGGGCCTGAAATGAATGTAAGTAAGCACTCATGTCACGACCAAAGGTCTTTTCTTTTAAATATCCAGTGTAACTGTCACAAGTTTCATAACCATGGTACGCCCACAGACGACCACCTGATGCAATATTCACTGGTGTTTTATCAACTGCCCATCAATTTTCGTGCCAGAGCCCCTCCCTTAACTACTGATGACAGTTGTCCAATTTTTTTTTGCCCAAGCAATTTTGGGCAGCCGTGCTACTGGCAGCTTTTTGGCACCAGTAGAATTTCAGTATGACAGTGTGTGGAAATGGTTCTAGATTAGACACCGGCACTGGCGCTGTGTCAACAAGAGACTTCTCTCCACATATCATTTCTGTTTTTCTCACAATCATAATGCAAAACGAACGCACAAACAATCTCTGTTCCTGTGAGTGAACAAAGACTTCAGCAATTCCAGCTTATTAAAAAATAGCATAGAAAGTAAGAGATTCTACATACTACTGATAAACCAGCAAGCCACCAGTCATCAGAAGTGTTTAACACCAGTACAACTGCCACTGACAGGAAAACTAGTCAGTAGTTATTGAAAATACTTTGTTATAATAATGGGGGTTTGGAATTAAAAGTTTAAATATTTAGTTTAAATGAATATTTAAATAGTTTAAATGATCACCCTGAAGTTATAGAAAGAGGAAACCGATGGCTCAGCCAGCGTTAGAGATGTACATCTGACCAAACTGAGAACTACATTAGACAAAATAACTCAGTAATACAAATAAAAGAAGTTGTCTGTCAATTTTCCCTTTCGCCTCAAAGCCAGAGGTAAGAAATGTACATCCTTGAAGACTATTTTCCCTTGTCACTCCTCCTGGTTTAGCCAGCAGCCAGTGTCCGTATTGCCAGGGGAGCTGCACTACCTGATAAGCGGAGGTAGAGGCTCTCTGACACATCTGTCTGCTTGATGAGCCAAGTGTCAAAGCCCCCCAAAGTGCTGGATGGAGTGCATCAATAAACGACTTTAATCCCCTCCTGGGGCCAATGTCCTCCCACTAATAAGGGATCGCCTTACACCGTTGGCAGAGAGGAGAAGTAAAAGTGGCTTGGCATGGGCCTCGGCACAGGGATGTGCTGTACACAGGGAATTGTCTGTACACAGGTAACAGGCTGTAAATCACACGCGCCTGCTGTTGTCTTAATTGCTGGACAGAACTGGTGTTTTCTTTCCTCCTCCTTCTTGTTTTCCCTCCATCTTCTGCCCTCTGCCGCCCTTTCCTCTCTTAAAAGCACATGTCTGTTTGTCATCACTCTACCCTTCCTAGCACCTCATCTGTTTTTGTATCTCAGGCTATTTTGCCCACCTCCGCTATGTATCCAACTCTGCCCCAGACAGTCTCGCTTGCCAGACAGAAGCGGAAAAGCAGAAGGATGGGGGCCGAACAGTATTGGTTGTGCTGAAGGACGTGTGGGTTGCTAGCATCCGCAGGGAAGATCCAATGAGTGTCCTAGTCAGTGTGACCCTAATTAACCACATATTATCTGCAGGCTGTGTGGAGGATTAAGGCCCTCAGCTCTGGACCCTGCAGGCCTGGAGACCCATAGACAGAGGACTCAGTGCTAAAGCAAACTTCATATTCTGCCTCAAAGCAAGATACAGAGAGAGAGAGAGAGAGAGAGAGAGAGAGGAAGAGAGACAGTGGCAGGCACGTGAGGCTGGACCACACAAAAAAAGAACCAAACAAAAAGCAGAGAGCATGCTGCAGGGAAGACAGGTGACTTGAAGCATATCTGCAGGTCAGGACCTCTCTATAATGAGCAAATACACAAAGCTAATACAAACTGCAGTCTGCAGTGAAGGAGGAATATGTAGCCACCGTTTCTGGCACCACCACAATGAGTAAGACATAATTTGGCTTTGTCTGTCATATCCTGAGTATATCCTTCTCTCCTGCCCAGGTGCTATTTGAACAAATTGAAGTTTCTGTAGGAGGAGGGAGGGGATCATTATTCTATTGAGAGATAATGAGCTCATTTTCTCGTTTGACATTAGAAATCCCAGAAATGAACACTTGGCCATGTTGACAGGTTGTCATATACGCAGCATCAACGAGGCAATGCAATCTGGGAAGTACACAGAGCCCCTCATTGATGCGACACAATAAGCAGCGCCCACAGGCAGACACAGACTCTGATTTCTGTAGAAAACATTTTAGTAGCAGCTGTGACATACCTCCTTTCAGATGAAAGACGAGCCAATATAAACAACGCGATTAAACAGGAGATTAACTGACACTACCCAGCCAACTGTTGGGAGAATCCAAAGGTTATAGCTCATAGCGCATGCTGCTCCTTAGAGTATAATGTGTTATTACATGTGTTATGAGCTGCTGGTGAATATATTTCACATTTACATAACACTAAACTACTTTATAAAATAGTGCAGCATTAACAGCTCCAGCATTTACAAGGCTTTCATGAAGTATTAGAGGGTAAATCTGTCCTCTGCTAACCCTGCAGTGCTTCTGCTCTACTGAGTCACTGTAACATGCTTCCACACTGTAATTCAAACTCTGTAAGTCCTGACTCAAGGCTGTCACCTACCTCGCTCCGTGTCGTATAGGTAGACAAACTTCTGCCATTTGTAGTAAGAGAGCAGGCTGAGGACAGAACCCCGGAGGGCGGGCCGCATCTGGATGACAAACTGCACCTCATTATCGGTGGGGTAACTGGGTGTGACAAAGGAGGTGTGCAGAGCGCCGCAGAACGAGGTCAAGGTGTTCATGGACTTCTTGTCGTAGAATCCGAAGATGGCGTAGACCCCACGGGAGAACTGAGAGCAAACTGCAGTGAGAGCAGAGGGCAAAAAGGGCACAAGAGTCAAAACAGTTGTCAGCAAAAAAATCCTCACATATTGAGCCTCATCACTGTAGGCAGTAATCATTCGCCATGTTTGACCCAACATAAATAGCCACTTAGGGCTTCGTGTGACTCTAAATGATCCCCGATGCACTTAATTAATCATTGACAGCAAGGAAATAAACTAAAGCTGAGCAGAATAATCTGTACATAATGATTACATACTTTACTTTCCTGGCTCATTTAGGTCCTATTGCAGCTCCTAAAAGGTTTCCTATTAATACATGTTCACATTTCTCTGGATAAAAAAGTAATGTTTCAAAACAATGTTCGAAGTTATAGAGACTGAGAGTGATTAATTTCCATTCACATGGTTTTTTTATCGGCCTTAAGGAGATCATCACAAACGTATTTCTATGCATTCAACTAGAGCATGTTGACACTTTAAAGCTCACAGTGAGCTTGAATGATGTGTTTATTAACCAGGAAGAAACAGTCTAATAATGAAAGAGCCCTTAAGCCTCTGTAGTTATTAGTGATGTTTTTAAAACCTGTTTCCCCCGGAGACCTCCAGCACCTCCTTAAGTCAGAAAATAATCAATAATGAAAAACAATCGGGAGTTTCACCCCAGATTGTGACCCATCCCCAGTGAACACAATAAACTAAAGTTTGTTTACCAGCAGTATTCCACCCTGTGGGTCTTTAGGGGCACTTGTGTGAGAGAAGGAGTCGCTCAGAGCTGTGACTAAAATGGATGCTTCAGTTCTCTTTCATCAAATTTGATAGCTACACAGATTTTGAGAACAGGCTCATTAGCACCAGTGGTTGCTGGCCCAGTGTTATTTACTCTTTAATTTACAGATTTGATTAGGAAGAAGTAATAATGCTCACTCTGGCTGAGCAATTATTGTATTTCAGTCCTTCTAAATATCAGATATCCACAGAGCCCGTGGTTGATCCTTTTTACTGTGGTTTTAATTTTTGGGCTGATTTCTCAGGAAATTCAAAAGAGGTTAATATCCGAATTGTACATGAATGCACCACCATGCACAAAGACACAGATCTTGGTTATAGTGGCATATAAATACAAGCAGTGCATGGTGTGTGTGGGTTTGTGGGTTTGTGCTGAAAGAAAAGTGGCAGCCAAAGGATAGAAACGTCACGCCATTCACTGAAGGTCTCCAGCTCCCACTAGGAGCTCCCACCAGTTATCGCTCCCTCCCTGCTCCCTCATCCACACTGAACGACTCACTGCAGCATTCACAGCAGCTGCGAGCGCCACTGCTGCTGCTGCTGTCTGTCGCCGCGTCTGCTCTGCCTCCCACCAAAGACAACTCTTTCTGCCTGGAGTGAAAAGCGAATGCAGCTTCACTCTCGGTTTGTCCTTATACTCTACGTTTATTTTTTTCTTGATGTTACGTCAGTTACAGCTGCATAGCGGCTGCCTTTTTCATGGCTTGAGTGACAAATAAGATCTACTGAGAACAGAGTCTAAACATTAAGGCAAATGTGTGTGAGACACAAAAACCAGACCCTGTAAAAAAAATATACTGGCTGAGGTTGCACAACAGTTATACAATCAAATTCTCACTAACAACCACTTCAGGGTATAAACATCTTTAGATTTTTTTTTTCAGATGTATCTGAGACAAAAATAAATAAATAAATGTTTCCATTTGTTTGTGTATTCATCCAGCACTCTAGTGGGGCAGCATAAGGCAGGGGTGACAGCTATTCAGTCAGCAGCCCTTAATGTGTAAACTAATATTCAGAGCTACAGGTGTGTTTTGCTTTTCCAGCCTATCATGAATGGCTGTTCACTTATTCTGATTGACTCTCAAGTGTTCCCGCTGGGTAATCAAGCATTCTTAACATCCGTAAACACTTTGAATATTCCAGTACAGCCGTTGAATGACAGGGTGGGAAAGGCCCTATCCAATTTTATGTAATGGTTATGTTAAATATTTGTTTATGATTGGTTGACGGATATCTGCTCATATGGAGGGATCTGTTGGCTAAATACTGCAACATGCCATTTGGTGCCTGCAATATAATCAAGCAGAAAATGCAATCACACACACACACACACAAAATAAACCTGTTTTTCTATCTGTGAGAATTCGTCTGTCTTTGTAACAAACCACGCTACAATATGTGCAAACCCATTCTTACGCTCAGATGACAACATGACAGTGCTTACGCATTTTGCTCTTAAACACAATTGCTCGGTGAATAAGAGATCTAGTTGCTGCTGGGATTTGCCTCATCCTTTTTAATTCTATTGCCTCCCTATCTGTCCTGGTACAGACACCTCTTCCAAGGTATAAGCATCCATTCCTAAGTCACACACACACAGGGACAGGCAGGCAGGAGTGTGCATGCACGGATGCCAGTACACACACACACACACAGCTTTTTGATAAGTGAATCAACAGATGGACAGCAGTATTGTGGGTAAGTGCTGCAGGGTGAGTAGTGCAATCTCCCTCCACTGAATGGGAGCCAGTAGGAGTTCCAGCCCTACATGAGGCCCACTTTCCTCTGCACACCCTCTTAATTTGGGCCAGTACTGACACAGAACCCGTCCTATGGGACCAGATATGGCAGGCTCTTTCTCTCTGCTCAGCTGTCCTCTGCTTATTAGGTTGAGTTTTAAGCAGGCTCAAGCTTTGGTAACAGATATGTCCACAGCACCCCCTGTCACTCTCCACACCCTCCCTCTCTTTTTTGCTCTCATCTTTTCCCCGTTAGTGTCACTGTGTCTTTGTGTGGCACCCTCCAGAGGTCCAACACCTTATTGTAGTGGAAGGGTTTGTTCATTGCAGTGACCCCATGAGCAATGACATGTTGAGCATGATGTATTCTCTTTTGAGGCATACACACCAACCAGCATCCTTCGACTCATTGCCTCTAGAACTGCACACTCCTCCACTACCCCCCACCTGCACCCTCTCCAGATTCAGCCCCCGTGAGCATTAATTGTGACAGGTCACATGGCTCAATAGCGCTGTATGCATTACCATACAGACCCATAGACAGTTAGTGCAACACTACATGCAATTAATGGAAGCAGTGGTATTGATTATCAGTGGAGTGCCGTAAGCTGAGCTGAGCAGAAACCTCTTCTTTTCTCACTCTTATTTCCGTGAAAGGCCAACGGGTGCTGCTGATCATGATTGATTAAGGAAAAGTGTCATCTCATCAGTAAAAATAACCCCTCTTTTGGTAGGCAGGTACGACTGTCATTTTTTACAAACTGCTGTGAGGAAATAACGGGGACCAATTTGCTGTTTTCACGCGGTGCTGGAGGAATAAAAGAAAGGAGTGCTGGCTCTTATCACCAGCAGCAGGGAACGCCTGTGAGGAATGTGCAAGTGGATCTCTTACATTTAAAGCAGATATTTTTGTACAACATTGTAAACTTCTAATTAATCTT
The DNA here is from genome assembly GCF_900634625.1 of Parambassis ranga. Lineage (NCBI taxonomy): Eukaryota > Metazoa > Chordata > Actinopteri > Ambassidae > Parambassis > Parambassis ranga. The sequence goes on from NC_041031.1 coordinate 9,486,151, forward strand.
ACTTTTTTGTAAGGTGCTACTTTGCTGGTATGCTGTGCATGTAAATTTCTCAACCTTTTACATTTTTAATTGTACCATTTAAATGAGGAGAGTATATGTACTGGCAAGTTTCCAGTGAAATAGCAAATAAACTGTCAGTAGAAACAGATGATAACAAAGTGAGCAATTTAAAGTTCGGTAAAGGAAAGCCTTGAAGGTATACACATCCTTGAACACATACAGAGTCCCTGCCCTCCTGACCTCAGTAGGAAAATGAAGAAAATGTGTTTATGTATCTATACTGTGTGAATGGAGGGACGTATATTTTTTGAATGGAGTGAGACTAATGGCTATAATAGCTCAGAAAATGGTGAAGAAGCTCATTGCAAATAGTTTGCAACTCAAGTACTTTGATGCCTTTGGTCAGATTTATACTTTTTGCATTCAAAGGGTTGTCATAGAAACATACGAACTATTAAGAAGCAGATGTTTAAAAAGGTGAAAGACAAATCCAGTTATGGACGTTATATGTCTTAACTGATGGCTTCTTCTAGTCTAGTCATTCTGTTGTCGATGTGTGATAACATATTCTTTTTTTGTGAAATGGAAAGTTTCAGTGATGCCAACATATTGCAGGATGAGACATTCACTTTCTTACAGAGACATCTCTTTGCGCAGTACAGATCATTTTAGCACCTCTCCCCTCCTCTCCACTCTCCTCTCCTTTATCCTCACCTTTCTCTTTGACCTCTGCTTTTGTTGCCTGTTTTTTTTTTTTTTTTTGCCTCAGCCATCTGGTCATCCCCCAAAGCACACATCTTCTTCAAGCGTGGCAGTATCTCTCTCTCTCCACCTGAGTGCCCCCACCCCACCCCCTCCCTCTCAGACAGTTTTCTTCATAATATCATCCCGCTCCATCAGTGGACCAAAGATTGGTGATGGGAAAAAAAAATGCACGGTATAGTCAGGGGACAAGTATCCTGACCTCAGCTTCACATGGCCCAGTAATTACATTTAAAATAATATAAATGTAATACTGTGTGGATGGAAGGTGCCTGACCCTGTCTCCAATTCTGAAGAAACAGCACAATGCTTCATATAATTCAACAGCTCTGTAAGTGTCACCTTGGATTTCAATAATGCTAATTTACTCATAAGTCCTCACACAACTGTGTGCATGAACACAGAGCCATTACAGGAGCCTGTGTGAGGACCGAGAGGTAAACAACACCACACAGATAGCTCTCTCTCACTCATCTCCTTCTCTTTTCCTGCTACAATCTCATTTGCCTTTTTTTTCTTCCTCTGCAGCTAACCGTGCCTCCTCCTCCTCCTTCTTCTCCTCCTCATCCTCCCCCCCACCCTGCTCCTTCCTGCTGCAGGGAACCATGCATCCCATCTCCAGTTCACTGGTCAAACACACACAGTGTGCCGCCCTCATTCCCTTCTATAATCAGGACACTCGGCAGTGCTACGGGGATGTTACATTTCTGATGTATCACTTGAGATGCCTGGCCTGGAATGCTAGTTCAGAGGGATATGTGGTATCCTGCAGGCATGCTGAGCTAATTCATAAAAAAATCTTTTTATGCACTGTAAGTATTTGGACTTCATGCTCTTTTGTGGCCCGTGAGCCAGAGCTTTGCACAGCCTCGGGAAGGTGGACCGGGCAGAGAAAATGTCAATGATGATTGTATCTTTTAAGCTGTTTTCCCCGTGTTTTACGAAAACCCACATTCTTGCTTTCTCTCCTTGGCTCCGTTGTTTCTCCTCTCAGCCACTTGTCCTCCATTTCCTGCCTGTGTCTCAGTCTGCTTCTCCCTCTGGTCCTTGTAGCTCCTCTTGCTAGTGCCCACCCCCACCCCCACCCCCACTCCACCCAACTCAACCCTCAACGCAACCCCCCACCCACTTCCAGCCTACATCAGGACCAGGCAGTCTTGCTCTGAAGAAGGGATGCTGTCACAGGGAGATAGCTTGTAAGTGCCCTGGGGGATTGCATCAGCTCTTGTCATATAGAGATGTGAAGTGCTTCAAACTGTTAACTCAAACGGCAGACCCAGATTCAAGAACTGAACAGTAGCGGTGCCGTGAAACATTAAAAGGAAGCTGTTACTAGTCCTGCTGAATCAACTTCTAGTTTATACTCTAAATTATCGGCTGAGTTGCACCAATACACACATCAGGAAAAGAGAACAAAAACACACTTGTGACAGAATAAAAGGTTGTTTTAGAGCAAGTCTTGCCTGTATGTGAATATTGTTAACTGGCTTTAAATGGGTTTTTATGGACTGTTTGGTACAATGGCCCTGAGAGGTCATCACACTGCAGCACTTTGTAATAAACCAAAGCGCAAAGTGATAACACAGACACAGCTTTTAGAAAGAAATGATGCAAGTGCAACAATACAACCAAACACAGAAATGAGTAGTTGTTGTGTCCCTCATTGGAAATTTCTCCAAAAGACTTTATGACCACTACTAACGCATTCCCACCATCAATAGCAGCAGTAATGTGCCAACAATGCTGAGTACTGTGCCAAGGAGAGAGGGAAAAAATGTCTGATAGAAAGCAAACAATGAAGGTTTGAAGAATGTTTTACAAGATAGGAAATGAATTCAACATGTTTGTTGGTCCTGAAGGATATACACAATGAACTTTAGTGATAAACACTGAATGTAAACAGGAAATTTGGTTTGTTTACAAGAAAACTTCACAGGGTACCTTTGGAAAATGTGCATTCAATCTAAAGCAAAGCAACTGTTTTACAGGTGATAACATCTAAACTGTGCTTTCTTTTACAGGCGAGCTGTTTTAAACCTTCTCCACCCTCTGTTAAACCTACAGGCTGGGAAAACCCACAGCTACAATAAGTACCCTCATCTGTTGTCTGGGTTTTAAAAGGTACAAGCATTCTATTGGTGAGTTCAGAGGTGCATCTGTGTGTGTGTGTCTTTACAGCATGTACATGAGTGTCTGAGTGGTGGAGTGTATGATGGATGATAGTGGGGCACGGAGCGCAGCCTGGGAATGCTCTGTCACCAAGGCTGGTTAGCCTGGAGCTCACCCACCGAGAGATCAGCTGTCTAGAGGACAGGTCTCCTCCTCACCTTCCTATTGTTATTTTTCCCCCTCCGTTCAATACATTTGAGTCATGTGTTGTATGTGCATATAATATTATATAAGCTTCACGTGTAAGGTTCACTGTACATTTTATAATGTGCAGGTTTTATTGTATCTATAAAATACTGTCTATACACCTGCAAATCGTAAACACCCGATGCATCCTCTTCTTTGCATGATACTTTAATAAAAGTCACACAAAGAAGGTTACTGCCCAGTTTAATGTATCAAATTAGCGTGTCTCTATCAGAGTCTAAATGGCCTCATCTAACGCTGAAACTACACAAAGAAGAAGAATATAAATCTCTGCGGTGCCTGGAAAGAGGGACACATAAAACACCATCTTATTCCAATGTGGTAACATAAATAGAAGCATATGACAACTTGATCCAAACGTACTGAGATAACACACGCTTTACTTCTGAAAATATGTGGGAATGCTTTAATATGTGTAAGTTATTCTTTGGCATTATGCTGTTTATATTTTTAGTATAACACAGCAAGCCCACCACATGGCAAAGGAACTCAAACAGGAGGTATTTGAGACTAAGAAAATAGAAATGTCTTAAGCGCTCATAAAAATGCACATATTTATTTTAAATGAAAGAAACCAAAGTTCAAAACTGTTGTTTTGGTGAGTTACTTGTGTTTCAACAGGTTAAATATGCTAATAAAAAACATCACAGAGAGATAGTTAAGAGGTCATTTGTAGGATAACTATAATTATAAAATGATTTTAATTTTGATCTCAGTCTAAAATATTTAATTTATAATCGTTTTATGGAAATTTGTATGAAAGATTCAAACTCCAACACATTATGTACATAATCTGAAGCAAAATGGGGCAAAAAGCATTGATAGTAAAAATAGTAGTCAGACCAAATATGCAAACAGACATGTATCTATTCAGAAGAAAGAACACAAAGCTGAAATTGGGGGAACTTTATGCAAACTAGAACACTTTGCTAAAACCTAATTTTCACATTTTTTGTTTTTAATTTGGAGTAAATTACTATTGCAACAGTGATGATGAAGTACATTTTAAACAAATGTATAGTAACAAAGGTTTTTTAACAAGCTTTCTTTTCTTTTTTTCATACATTAATTCACAGGATTAAGACCCATCCATGGTCTGCATTCAGAACCTTTGTGTTCATAAATAATACCTGACACATCACATCAATGCTTTGACTGTAACAAATCTATAAAAAATTGTGTGCTGTGAAACTAACCCGAGGATCAGACTTACTGAGGTCAGATGTGCTGCACACGCACGCACTTCCTCATCACTGAAATTCATTTACTATTCTCTTTCCTCCCTTGCTTTTTCCTCTGCAGCTTTTAAACCATCGGGCCCCTCTGCTCTCCACCTGACATCCTGATGATATAGTCCTGTACCTGCAAGCTGGTGAGGGATCCTCAGGGGAGTCAATGACTCTCAACTCCATCTCCTTCTGACAGATATTTGCACCTTCAAGGTCTTACTATCATGGCTTTTGTTTGAACACAGAGCAACACACTGTGCTGAAAGCACTGTGCAGGTCAGACAGACCTACGCTCCAGCAGGACCTGCACATGTGCTGACGTCTCCATTATCATAGCAATGCCATCTGTTCATCATTATGCAGAGTAAAAGAGCAAGAGGTTTTAACAATAACGTTCAAATGTTCAATATATCCGCCATTTAAAAGTTCAGATAACAGTGTTGTGATGCAGTGCAGAGCTGCGATGATTTGCTGAATAACTGAGGAAAAACAGTTTGATACAAGCTGAAATCATACTTTGCATGCCCCCTTGTCAGCTGCGTGCTATTTCCTTGACACATGCAATTAAGGGCTATCTTTGTGAGCAGATAACCGACCTAAACCCTTGGCCCCCGCTTCACCTCGACAGCCATGCTCTGAGATCCTGGCCCATTACATTGAACAAATAACAATCCCTTCTTCGACAGGCTCATGCAGTCCACCATTTGCTGCAATGCAGAGGCAAGAGGAGTGCTACAGGACTTGTCTTATCCTTTCAAATATGATCACTCCTCTCACCTTCAGGAAGAAGAGTACACAGCGAGGACAGCTGCTTAACACTGACCCTGTGAGCATGGCTGTATGCATTTTTTAAAGAGGATTCAGCAGAGTATGAAACATGTAAGGCTTATGATATTCTGTAATTGGATTTCCCAGAAAGCTGGTGACAAAGTCTCTCACACATCACTAATCCTCCCAATCAGCACTGCGGGCCTAAAGCATGCTCTTCTTTGCAGATGAATATGGAAGGAGAGAAGAGAATGGTGCATGAAGTGAAGAGGAAGAGCATGGGGGGATCGTGGAGAAAGAAGGGTGTGGATTGCACCACAAGCTGCAACGATCACAGGCCAACGTCCAACGTGTTTTAATTAGGCCAAATTACATCAGAACTACTAAGAACAGACTCAGAATTCAATTTTCAGCACATAATAGGAGAGACATCAAGATGCATTGCTTGAGTCAACACAGTTTGGAAAATGGTGACTCAAAAGCAGCTGTGAGCATGAATACACTTGATGCTATGCACAATGCAGTATTTGTAATGCAAAATGCAAAGCTAAGCAGGATGTGGATGATACATTTATATTTAAATTAAACTTTATCTGCATATATCAGCCTGAATTCACTGTCACTGTTAACATAAGCTACCACAAGCAATACCAACCACTGGCTGTGTCCAGTATTTTCCAGTACATTACAAAACATTACACATCAAACCTCAGCCCCCTTTATTGTGGACTTTGCTGGTCTACATAGTGCCTATGTGTGTGGATGTCTGTGGTGGGTGTGTGGTGTTTTAGAGGAGGCAGGGTGCTGAAAAAGAAACAAAAAAAGGAGCGAGGAAGACGGAGTTCAACCTGTCAGATCACAACAGCGAACAGCCAAACTGTTGCTGTCAGAAGCGGACTTGGCCTCTGCCTTCAGAACAAACAGGGCAGATTAGCCGTGCTGATTCACAGGAAACAGTTCACCTGAGGACTACTTTAAGAAAACAAGAAGGAAAAAAAACAACCCCATCAAAGAGATTAAAGCAATAGTTTAAGAAGATACCTCTAAATTATTCGTCTTGACTACAGGAGAGCTGTGCTCGCCTGAGCAAAGATTTGTGCTGATATTTCTGTGCCGCACCCGACTGACTTGTTTTGAATCCAATTCTTCGCAGCAGGGGAAATACCTGGCAGCTGAACACCTCTCCTGTTCCTGTTCTCATTTGGATGATTGAAAAAAAAAAACAAGCACAAGTAAACTTTGTGGATGTCTGGCAGGCACATATATTTTTCCATCAATGTCAAAACAGTGGATTGTTTTTCTTGCCCAGCTGTATACATGAATTCCATCTATACTTTATAAATCTGTTTGTAGTTGTCATTCTCTCTTTTCCTCATGTGAAGACAGGACAGCACAAAGTGTTGAAATTTCCATATTCCAGTTAGAGTGCACACCATCTGAGTTTAATGCTTCCTGACTGGTTGTTTCTGTCCTTTGGGGAGATTTTCTGATCCCCATGTCTCATGTATGGCTTATAAGCACATGCAAAGTCAAGAGAGTGCCACACAGGGACACCAAGAGAGGGCCTATCTGCCAGTCTTATGAGGTCCACTTCCTGTACATGTAAACTAAGCCTTTGCCTCTGGTGTCACTAATCAAATTACATATCACAATTCATATCGTGTGGCAATGAAACAATCCAAGCTGAGCCACTGAAGGATTTCCATTGTGAAACTTGATTACAGAGCTGAATTTTAAAGCAGCGCCTCCCCAGGAGCCGTCTTTTGTCTTTCTGTGAGGAATAACAGAATAAGTCAATGAGGACACGAGATGGGACCAGTTGTTTAACCTTGAAGACATCAGTTAAAGACTTCCCTCTCTTCCTCAGCCTCGATGCAGGCATTGTTAAGTATGTAGAGTCCAGCACCACTTTTCATCTTATTAGTGCCCTCGCTGAGACGGCGCTCCGTCTCTGAATGATAATGTTGGGGGAGGCAGCGGGAAGATGGAAAACAGAAGGCGTTGTAAGTGAGGGAGCTGTAATCCCTTTTATATTCCAAGGCCTCAGCATGCAGACCCTTAAAATGTGCCTTACTTTTCTAAAACAAATTTTCTCACAGAAAAAAAAAACAATAAAGATATTCAGTGAGGGGGAGGGCTTCGCTTTAGAGCCACCTCATATGGACATTTTGAGAGATGAGAGCAAGAAATGTTTTCAAGCTGGATGAAAAGCTGGGCACCATTTTATTGTCAGTGGACCTTTCATTGTGTGGATTTGTGCTGGGCAGCAATGGCAAAGAAAAGATCGGATGGCCGTCTGATATCTTGTCTGATATTGTCACCATGATACAGTGTGGTCAAGTCGCAGTGCAGCTTTGAAATGTCTGTCTTTAGCATGACAAAGACTGACAATGACAGATGACGTCTAACTCATTGTACAGGAAATATAAGGTGAGAGGTTAAACTGAAGTCACTGAGTTTACCCAAATGACCAAAGAAGAAGAAAGTAAAATGATGTATTGAGGCGGCTATAAGGGCTATGATGGCAGCTTTGACATGTTCATCATCATTCTCACATAATAATAATAAATCAGAAGTACACAGAATTATGTTTCTGAAAATACTAAATTTTAGGAACTGGGTGGACTGAGAAGTCCTTTTTCAAAATGTGGGTTTGTTTTGTTCACCTTTGTACTTTTTTTGTACTTTTTTTGTCAACCAGACTCTCTTTGTCAAACAGACTGACAGATCTGTAAGTGCAACCCTGTATAACCAATGGCTTGAATCTGTGAAGTTGCTGAAATGTATTTCCATTCAGCGCCTCTGTATTTGGGTTGCTTTTTCACTCTATGACCTACAAACATTTCATCAATTCTAGTCGCAGATGGTGAATATAGTGGAGCTGTTTCACAGCTTCAACAGGAGAAAACTCTTCAAGCAAACAAGTCTTCATTACTCCTAAATATTTCATTCAGTCACAGGGCGTCCTTGGGCTAAAAAGCTTTACTCGGAGACAAACCCCTGAAATTGGGAGTGAAATGTTCACTGACTTTTCACAAACTTCGGCCACTTGAGAGCAATTTCTGAACTTAAGCTTCTTTATGCATAAAAGACCTAAAGTCTATCCCCTTACAGCTTAGGGATGGTGCTTGTACAGTAGCTGCAGCAGCAGCAGCACTACAATGGGCAGGAGGAAAATAAGTCTTGAGAAGAAAGCAGCAGAACATAAAATCTCCTCTGTGCCCTTGACGTTTTTAAGAAAGGTATGCCACTCAGCCTCAGTGACCCTTTACACTAGAGAGAGAAAGGTACGTTCATTTCAGTGTTCTAGTTTTGGTTACTGAAGGCTCATCTGCAGAGGCATGTAGCCTACAAGCTCACACATGGACTGCATATTGTAGACATGAATGGGTACACAAGGGGATGAAGGAGGAGCTTCTTATAACCATCACACCCCAGCATACACAAACACTAGCTGGTCATCTTCAGACCTGCGCCGCCTTCCAGCTCTATATCTTTTTTTTTCATAAGCATAGCTAAGCCACTGAGCTCGTCCATGTCCTTTTTCATCATATTCTAGCACTGTCAGGGCTGCAAAGGGCATCGGCATCTGAGAGAAGCTTTCCATTGAGGCCTCTGGAATGGATTCACTCCAAACGGCCTTTTCATTCTGCAGCTGCGATGGATTAACTCTGTCATGGGTCCAGATGAGGTTTGCCTTCCTGATCTGCACGCCATGCTGCGGAAAAAAAAAGCCGCACTACCGAGATAAAAAAAAGGGTGAGCAAAAAAAAACAAACAATAAAATTAAGGAACAGGAACGGCACTGACGGCGACCCAAATGGTTGATGATAGAACGATAGGACACTTCAATATTTCATCACATAGTCATGCATGGACACACAAACATGGACAGCAGCCTGGGAGCAACCGCCCACAGGTTTTATGTAGCCATGTGTGAAATGGCAAGAGCCACATTGGAGGGAGAAACAGAGGAGGGTCATGGATGAAAGAGCACATCATGTTCACTTAATTCTCACTCATGGGGATAGTGAGCGCTAAAGACAGGAGAATAACGATAAGAAACATGTAAAGTGAGTCCACACCACTGGTCCCATTTAACAGCTTCTCCTGGACATCTTCTTTGATGGACAGCAATGGCACCTTCTTGACGACCAAGCGGTCGACAAGTGACCTGATGGAGCTTAACAGTCGCACACAACCAAATTAAAGCGTATTACTTGCAGCTATTTGATTATCCTTCTACTCTTTGCAGCATTCATGCACATTTGATTAACCTCATTCTGTATGAATCGGTGAACAATCTGAAATATATTGGTGCTTGTTATGGTGACAACTGCTAAAAGTGATTTGTGCGGTTTCGTTCCTCAGCCTTTGCCAGAAGATATTTCTGTTTTGTGGTTGTTAGCGGTTTATTCCATCATGTCAGCAGACCGCTCTGTGACACTGCTTCAGCCTTCGTCTTCTTCTTCGACTGCAGTCTTAGTTGCGGTAATTGTCCATAAATTCACCCCCTCTCTCTGGAGGTGTTGGCCTGTATGATGTCTTTCATTATATAAGATGTGTTTAATATTACCCACAGAGGCTATTCGTGGCGTGGCATGTCTTATTTGCATCTTCGTAACACTGCAAGGAATATGCTAATATTTTTTTTTCCTCCTCCTCCTCTCCTTCAGCTTGTATACTAGAGTGCCCATCCACTAGTTTCACAAGGTTATGATGCTTCAGTGGCCCGGCGACTGTGAACTGTCACAAGCAATCAGTTATGATGGAGCCCTTGTTTCTGCACAGACATGCCGCTTTGGCAGGGCTCTGCTAGCGACTGCCTCTTTTGAATCAGGCCAGGATCGTGCAGATCAATCTGCTCAGTCGGCAGACGGAAAGCTGGAAGCCCCATCTCACTGTGATCCAATATTTACAAGTAGGGAGAGTACATTGTGACACTCCCTGTCGGTGTTTTGTATTCATCACAACACAACCCATTTTTTGACTGTCTTTAGCACGAAAATTACCAAACACACACAAAGGGGAAATGAAAATGGCTGATAATGTATAGTCCAAGAGTTACGGCAACATTAGACAGAACATTGGTGCCAATTAGTGCTTTTTGTCTGACTGAAATAATAGAAGTGTTTTCTTTTAAAAGCTGCTTGACCTTGCTTAGGACGATGCAGTCAGCAGCTCTTTTTTTAAGGAAGACTACAGAGTTTTTTTCCTTAAGAGCCAGTGAAGCCAGACCAATGCAGCAACTTCCGATGAGGCACGATGCGGATGTGCTATTCCAGCTCAAGTAGGGGATTACTGATTCAGTGATTACGGGTATTGTAGGGGAGTCTAGTGAATGGCCAATAACTAGCTGAGTGTGACTGCAATGACTGCAGGAACATAGCTGTAATGGGCTTTGTGAGGGAGATTAAATATATATAAAGAAGGGGAGATAGAAATAGGAAAGACAGAGAGTGGGAGTAAAAGTTTTTTTTAAAAAAAATGCTGACTGCAATGTCAGAGATCTTTACGAGTGACAAGCTTTTGAAAATGCTCTCCCTTTCGTCTTTACTCCCTCCCTGTCTGCTCACAACTGGTGCATGAGGGCAAATGACAATTTAAAATGAAAAATAATCTCTGCCAGCAACAGCATAGCCTACTCTCCTTGAGAGGTTTTGCTCACTGAGGAAACAAAATGGAAAGCAGCCATCAGATGGAGCTGGCACACACAACCCTGATTCACCTGACATGAATGGATCACAATAGTACCTTGCTCCCTCTTCATTTGGCTTAAAATGTGCCACATGTGGAGCTTCTTTCTTATCAGGAAACAGTTTTTCCCTGCACAACAGTGAGTGTGTTTAATGCACGGCTACGATGTTGTGCTTATCCTGCTTGTGTGGTCCCTTGTGTGTTTATTGCTGCTTTTTTTTATATGGTCAGGCAGCTCCTCTGTTCATCACGAAGCGGCATTGATATCATCTTCAATAAGGGAACACAGACTTAGCCTGTCATTGTTGACTTATAGTTCAGAAACCAGCCCATTATTTGAACAGTGGTGAACAGATGTGTGGAGCATAGATGAGCTGTCATGTTGCATCTTGTCTACTAACAAAAGAAAGGGGGCCTCGTCTATGCCTTGCATTCATGGCTTTGCAATAAGGACCACATGTGGGTCAGATGCACTGATTATACTTAAGCCTGTAGTGCTGTTGGTCTGTCAATGCTAACATCATGGTTGGCATGAAAAGTTTTTTTTTTTTTACAGATGGAGAAATTTTATTGTCAGTGGTATAGCCTCACACGTGTCCCTGATGCAGATCTGCTATCTATGCATTATAGAAAAAAAGCATTGGGTATCATATTAATACAGTATTATACTCGTTGTTCCTGGATGTGTTGGATGTGGGTGCTGTGACATGCCATCCATAATCATTTCTACTTAATCTCTTTTCTCCTTTGCAATTTATGATATTCGCCTCAGAAAAACTGAGCAGACGGATAAAGGAAATCAATAGCAAATTCACAGACCCCAGAATCCCCACAGAAAGTCTCAACACCCCCCCTTTAAAAGCAGTCGTAAATCTCTGAATGTGATGACGTGATTTACAGATCTTCTAGATCAAAAATCTGTCCCTCCACTCAAAATTTTTTTACACTCCGCAGCTGCTGAAAATGGCCAAATGCCCAGTGTTTGTGAAAGATATATGGAGATTTGAAGCCACCACAGTAGCAGGGGGGAGGAAGTCTGTTGTTTTACCCAAACAACATCTGCCAGCATCATTGATTCCAAGACAAATAACTCTCCGACAGCAGCACTTCTCCTCAGGTTGGGTTTAAGAGGATCTTTTGATATTCTGATTAAAAATTCATTGTGTTGATACTGCCTCAGAGTTTGTTCTATGTTTTGTATTTTGAATCTCATTACGGCTTCAGCTACGTGTCTGATGTAACAAGAAAAAAAACACATTGGAGGGCATCTCATGGCCACTAAATTAGGTCAAAATAATGTTCCCTTTGGAGGTTTAGCCCATGGTAATTCTCCAGCCTTTTATGTATTTGCTGCATGAAAAAGCCTCATGTGACCACAGCAAACAGGACCAGTGACTGTAATCGTGCCAGTGACACTTTAAGAAATTCAGTGTAAGTAATTTCATCAGCATAAGCAGTTCGCTGCTGTAGTGTAGCAGTAAATGCTTATTTATAATACACTTATTTGGCTCAATTTAGTTCCTAAAAATAACGATAGTATGAAAAGAGATTATACACGTGACTGAGTGATGACTGTATTAGACACAGTCATCATATCTGCACTACGTCACCCCCTTTAGCTTGATGTCCTGCCTCTCTTCTCAGAGGCCTTGCAGCTTCAAGAGCGTGTAACCCCATCCCAGCCTGTCCCTGTACCACTCATCGCACAGCGGGCCCGTATTGAGCCACCTCAACGGGCCTCTGAGACTGCCTGGCCTGCTGGCCTCGAAATCACACCATTACATTACTGTGCTGTGGCTCATGTTTGTCCCAGAGGCTTATGCACTGTCATGGTGCTCATCATTTTATGCATAGTTTACTTTCTCCATTGTACAGTGTGCATATGTATATATCTCTGTTTGCTGTGTGCACACACACACAGAGAGATGGTGAGCCAGCAAGATTTTTACTGTGACCTTTACTTGGAAAGAATAATGAAAGTAATGGGAGACTCACAGCAAAACAATAAGATTAACTCAGTAACAAATGTACAGAGGGAGACAGGACGTGTCTGCCTGTGTGACTGCATACACTTATAGTGTGTGCACATGTCTGTGTGCGTGACTGTGCATATGTGCACACACATGCGTGTACCCATAAACAACCCTCCATCTGTGCCTCCAACACAGCTGGACTACGATAGCATGTCCCAGTACAACCCCCATAGCCTGAAGAAGTCCCTCTGCCTCCCTCTCACTCGCCTCAAACACACAGGCACACACAAACTCTAAGCAACCTTAAAAAAAAAAAGTCCTTACTCAAATCTTCCCTTCAGTCTTTGTCGTTATTTTCCCACTGCTCAGCTTCCCTTCCTCCCTCTCTCTTTCATCGTGTTCCCCTCGTCACACCTTTCAAGCTGAGTTACAGCCTGCAAGAACGAGAACAGCGGCACCACTACAATCACCTGAGGAGCTTCTCTCGACCATAGCCTGTCTCTGTCAGGCCAAGCACTGCAAAAACATGTCTCCCTGTCGCTTTGTTTACCATCCATTCACACATCACCACCACTGCTGTAACAACAACAACAGCCCCAAAAGCTATACTCAACAATGCATGTGAAGATTTGGTGAGGGCCCTTTCGTAGGTGCGTCACAACATATGCCATTTGCCACATGCGTTTCAGTCATAGTTCAGGCCTCCAGTGGGAAGACACAGTTGGTGTACGCAGAGAGTATCCAGAGTGCAGATCTTGCACTCTCTGGGTGGGTGTAAAGGTCAGTAGATAATGTTTCTATTGAAGTGTCTAGACAAAAATTAGGCTGCATTCTTGAGTGCTAAAGATAATTAGTGGTGTTGATATCCAACAGCCACAAAAAATACAAGCATCTGCTGGCAGCCTGACCGTTAAATGAAATGCTGCGGCTCCATGCACGCCCACACTGCTCACATATTGCATCCTGCATTATGCCATCAATGTAACAATGTGACTGTGATTTTTCTGACTAAATGCTGATTTTTTTTATTGAAGATTTGAACCCTCCTAGTGATGGGGATACCCATAGAGCCAAAAGCCAGTTAGCTTAGCTAGGCATAAATACAGAAAAACAGCTAGCCAGGCTGTGCCACAAAATTCCTCAACCTTATTTAGTTTGGTTTAATCAGTGCACAAACACAGGTGAAAAATTCCTGTGTACCCAGAGTGTATGTACAAGGACCAATTCTTGGCTTATACACTATAAGTCTCAGCTGATTAGAGGCCAATAAATAATCCAGCAGAAGCTTTATGTCAAGCTAAGCTAACTAACACCTCGATCAAGCCTCTTCTGTCCCGCAGAGACATAATGCAGTATCAGCAGAGGTATTTCTTACTAACTCCTCTCCTCCTCCTTCTGTATATAATACATCGCACATCCGTCTCTCTCCTTTGTTATACAACTAGAAAAGAAACGTAACGTCTTCCCCATATACTCTTGGACAGAAGAGATGTGTGGACAGTGTAGCCAAAGCAGCATCTGCTCCTGCCAAGGTTTAAGGACCTGGTGGATTCAATAAAAGAAGGGTAGGCACATGTAAAAAGGCTGGCAGAGGGGACACACGCCATTAGCTTAATGACAGAATGAGGAATGAGGAATAGTGAGATGAGATTCAAAAGCCAAGCAGTGCAAAATTTGCCTTTAACAAGAATCAAGGCGAGTAATCTAATAAATAGCATGGCAAGAAGAGGCGTAGGGGAGCTTGATGTTTGTTTTTTTCTCGCCTCAGGTAAAGAGAGAAGAAGAGGGGGTAAACAGGAGAGAAAAGGATGGTGGTGTCATTAAGTTGGCTAGCCGTGACCATCAGGAACATTAATGCTGTCTGCTCTGCTTTCTTCAAACTGCTACCCTTTGCTTTGAACTACTCCTGCCTCCTCTGTGAGCATACCTGACTCCTAGCTTCCATGGCTGTTACTGAACCTGCACTGGTAATTACACATTTCACAATTTCTGATGTCACTTCAAAGCAACAACAGCCTTGCCACCAAAGCACATACCATGGTGCTGTGGTACAAAGCCAGGCCTTAAAGGATTACTGAAGCCACACATTGTTTTTCTGGCGGTCACTAATTCAATTAATATTAGCATATAGCTTTAAACTCACTTAAAAGAAACTGTTCAGACACAAGACTATGCCTTCATTATACCTAAGGATTTGCATATTTTGTTTCTGAAAAGCATAATGTGACTGTGTGCACGCCTTCTAGTTAAGCTGTCCCTGTGTACGTTTAAAAGATGTACAGCAAATGAGGGGGAGTGATCTTCTTTAAGATGACTCAGGTTTGGCTCTAGCTGTCCCACAGCACAGAGAGAATATATACACTGAAGAAACATTACATCTCAAAAGCCAGATCTCATCTTGATCAAAGCAAGAAGCTCGTCTCAAAAAAAGAGTTACTCACCAATCCCACATAAATGGCACTTTTATAAAGTCTCGTCCAGTCATAAAGTAAATGTCTGCTATTGCTGACAAAGGTCTGAGTCATACACATGAGGCTATTGATGACAAAGGGAATTTGAATGTCCACTAAATAATTGTGACAGCCTGCAGAACAAACAACAGTGCTGACAAATGTAAAACTCAGAGCACAGGAGGTTCTCGCTCACTGGAGGCAAAGCCTCAAAGGCCTGGAAGTCAGCACATAAGTGATATTTAATAACTGTCATCTCTGTTTGGTTCTCTACATTGGTAGAGACAATCTGAGGTGCTTGTGGACTGTTGTGAGCTCAGCATGAGCTGTCTTTGGTTTGTGAGCTCAGCTTGATGAGGGACTCGGGGCAGTCCCTTGATAAAAGTCTCAGATTATATACATAACACAAACCTAATTCCTAGGCTGCAGCATATTGGGCTCATTTCAGAACTTATCTTTGGCTATTGATTATCATACAATTAGGACTTTTTAAAACTTCCTGGCAGGATGCAGTATATCAACATTATAATGTTCTATTTTTTTTAAATTAGTTTCTTTGCGTCACAGTTCACTTATCTAACTTTAAGACTTTATTGAAACAGTACTGTTGATGGAGCTACTAAGACGTGGCAGTGAGAAACACGAAACGGGGTCACGGCTCCCTCAGGAGCCCTTTCCTTTTGCTAAAGCTCACTCTGCCCCTGAATTTAATTAGATTCCGATATCAAGCATTTTTCCTCTATGCTTCCCTTCCTCTTCAACATGCGTGAAATTGCGCGGCACTATCTATTATTTATTCACTCTCATTTGCTTATTGTTTCTTATGGATGCCTTCGTTAAGGCACATGCAGCTCTGCCTGCCTGTGATATGACGCTCTGCTTCTTCTCTCTCACCGCTCAGACCCACCTCCTCTGCAGGTCTGAGCCCAACTCATTTGCTCGTGTTGGTTGGGGAGCTATGGATTTTTTTCCTCTTTCACCCAATGACAGCACGGTGAGGTGCTATGAGGGCTGAGTGCTAATGAGCTGACTCTGCAATGCTGGGGGAGATGCTCTGTAAAACAGGGGGAGTCAGAGGACGGCGCAAGCAGAGACGCTCCAGCACATGCAGAGTCAGAGGGTCCATTATGGCCATGCCACACAGGGGTTAGAGGGACGGCAACGCAACAGTCAGACAGAGCTGTGTGCCCACTGAGTCGCACATTCAGTCAAACTGAACTCATCTTTTAAAATGACATAGCAAAATGGCACTCTGGAGCCCATTCCTTCCCTTTTTGTCCATTTTGTTTCTGCTGATTGTAAGAAACGGTGGCCAAAAAGGAGTTCAGAGAAAAAGCTTATTCGCTACGTCAGCAACAAAGCAAAGTTACACCAGTAACTCCTGTAGAGCTGCATAATAAGCCAACAGAATGAGATGAGATCAATTCTTATCATTATTATGTGAGGAAATTGAATATATCTACCACACAGATATTCAGCTTTCCAGACTGCAACATTTAAACTCCTCCAGTCCTGCACACTAGGTTTGTACAAATGACAGCGTATCAGTGTGTTGCCAGGGGAACTTTTTACAATGTGGAACTCATGTATTGCAAAATATCACCCCTGTAAAACTGAGACTGGCATAAATGCCGTAAATGTGGTAAGAGTAGTGTAGTCCCTATAACGGTCTGTAAAAATGTCACCGTCAAATAAAATGCTTTAATGGGATTTACACAGTTTGTGGTGAAACTGAAAGATATTAATATCTGGGATGATCTGCGGAACGATGCTGTGCATGTGTGTGTCTGCAGGCCTAAATGTTTGTGCAATTCCCACTGAGAGTTTATAAATCAGTGAAGTGAGAAGAACTTGACTGCCTCCCCTGCATTGAGCTGCAGTCTCTATCAGCTCTGTATGAGTTTGACATGAATAATTCCTGCTCCTTCTTGCTGGACAGAAGTAGAGGGAACCTGGACCAGACTGACAAAGAGGCACACTTACATGCATGGGTGACTGAAAAGCTGTTGGACGACTCGAGGTTGTCGACATTGTAGTTGAGGTGGAAAGGCTTTTCAGTGGTGTTTTGGTTGGTGTTGTAGAGTTGGACAGCGAACCTGAAAGCGCTGTGCTCCTGCACCGTGGAACGCATGAAGAGCCCCCCTTGAAGAGATGAAAACTATGATCAGACAAAGCTTTCACAGGCGCACCCAGTCTAGTGTCCGTGTTGTATTCATTTAAGTAGGGAATAACTCCACATAGTGCTTCAGACATACTAAAGCGTATTGTTATTAGGAGGAATCATGCATTTTTGTGCAGCGCGCCTGTCTGGAACTCTCCGGCTGGAGCGGGGGGACTGACTGCCTCCGTCTTTCTTATTATAAACGCCACTTATTTCCATGAAGTGATTACAAGCACACAGTCAGTTCTGGCTGTAGCTTTAGTTTAGTTTTCAAAAACCCTCGGCTTAATGCTTGTAGCTTAAAGAAAATCAAGTTAAGTCTATCGTTGCGCAGAGCTCTGCGCGTCGTATCCGGTACAAAAATTACAATCTTATATTTTATTTGGCTAAATATGCCACAATCTGGTGGCGGTGCACACAGAAAAACACTTACCGATATTAATCTGATTGGGAAATCCTGCGAATGACCGGTCAAAGAGCCACAGCAGAAAGAAAACCACGCGTTGTGCCATTTTCTCCGACCTATCTGTTCAACTCCTTAAAAGGGTCTGTCTAAGCAAATTCATATGTTCTGGATGGAAGCCGGGCGCAATGGAAATCCAGTGGATAGATGATGGTCGCTCACAGTGCACCAATTCATTCATTGAGGTGCAGCCCAGCTGCAGAGCATTTTTTGCAACTAAGAAAGAGAGAAAGGCGCTAGAGAGACGCTGAGAGAGAGAGAAAGGGAGAGCGAGAGAGGAGGGGAGGGCTGGTGGGGGAAGAAGGAGCTGATCTGAACTCCGATTGGACCCGCCGCGGCGGGCCAATGTTGGTCAAACTTGACCTGACGTTAAATTAAAAAACCTCAGCCCGCTAGATTACGACAGCTCGGAGTAAGCGCGGCACTTGTCAATATTGGCCCTACTATTGGCCAAATCAATAAAAACACTGCAATCTCAGGTGGTCAATGTTTCTGAATAGCCCGACCACTTCAGCTGCGGCTGCACTGGAACAATCCGCGGACACGCTGCGTCTGTGTGGACATGGACACATGGACACATCTGGCTGTTGTCCCACAAAAGTTCGCTCAGCAGGGTCCATGTTGTCGCCTAACTTCCTGGTTTATTTTTAAGTCTTATCTGTTTCACTGTGCTGGGGATGGAATAAGGAAAAGCGATAATTTGGCTGTAATTATTTGATGTTTAAATTCAGAAGAGCAGGACGCATAATACCTCGAAACACAGTAACACACACACACAGAAAGAGCCAGCAGAACTGTCCATGGTCCTGAAAACTCAATCAAACTATCTGAAAGGGAAAAAATGACTTCTGGTATTTTGTACTTAAGTGAAGGTGAAAAACAAAACAAAACACAGACTGAGCTTTTTTTTAGCTTTTTTGATGACTCCAAATGAACTGATATTTCCTTTGTAAACTCTGCATCTCGTTGCTTGAAGTTTTATTCTGCTTCTAATGAAACATCTATCATTCCTGTGATTCTACTTAAGAGAGAACAATTAAGGGATTACCGGCCCATTTATCACCCTCACCAAAGCCTCTGAAAATTGAGTTTTTAATTGCATTGCACATGGCTGAAGCTTCAGCTATTGATCTTACAATGAGTTCTCTTTAACATAGGACAGACAGTGCATCTAACTTTTTAACACTGTTTTAGCAAAAGGACGACAACATGGCTGAAACCATGCTGCATCTGGTGTAAGTTAAAACACCACTAACACACATACAATACAGTAACTTATTGATAAAAGAGAATAGAGAAATGACTGTAACAGGTGGTTTTGATCAATAATAACGAGAAATGAGATTACACATCTGTTTGTGTGCTGTTTGTCATCCCTGTCAAACACATAATGATGTGATATGACCCAGTTATCGGAGGGGGAGAGTTTCTCTCCAAACGGGGGTCAAAGTTGACATCTACTCCCACAACTCATCAAGTCTCTGGGGATGAATCTTCAATGATATCACATTGATCCTCTGGTCCCCACAGCATCTGTGCCAAAGTCATAGGATGTTGGCTGTTTGACCCTAATGGCTGAAGTCATAATGAGCTCTGTCAAAGCTTGACCTGCTGACTTTCGCAGGTCTGCTGTCCTCATCGCATCACAACCTCATCTGGGGAAGTCTGACTGGGAATTAGAGGCCACCTGCAATGGCTAAAATATACTGCAAAGTGGTTAATTGAAAAAATACTAAAGGAGCCATTTAATTGGTCATTTATGGTACACGCTGATTCTCTGTGTGAACCAAGCTAATCATGCTTTATTTCAAACAAAACCCATAAAGAAAAAAAGAACATTATTAGCTACAAGGGAGCCCAGGCAGCTGAGATAAGACCTGGATATAATTGATATTAAATGATGGTGATTGTGCTGCATTATTTGCAATTAGTACATTTTTTGGCCGTGCTGCATTATCCTGCAGGATCAGCCTCTGCAGGAATTCCATTCTGTAGAAATCCACAGATATGATCTATATGAAAACAAATAATTATATGATATGCCTCTTTCTGGATTTGAAAACACTCGCAGGAGTGTTACTGAAGCAGGCGTAATGAAAAGAGTGAAAAACAGATGAAAAGATGTTGCCTTTTATCTTGTGATGACGATGATTCACAGGCTGTGGCTCACAGCAGTGCAAGCCTCACCAGCTAGAATTATTTATCTGCTGCCCTCGCTGCTTTCTCCTCCTCATACAACAGGATGAAATCTTCATCTTTGTTTCTCAGAGCAAATAAGTTAGAAAATAGGGAGTTTATTAAAGGAAATGGCAGTCTCTGCTTTCATGGGAGTCTAGAAGGTATCAGAGTAGTTATTTTCAGGTTTGATTTGCTCATTATTGCAGGATAATTATTCTGTCATCTTGGCATAACAATTATGTTTTCTCATGAGAACAAAATAATCTTGACACGTGAACACGTGTAACGATTATTGTAATCAATAGTCAGCAGGTGGAGGGATTGTTTTGCTACAGATTCCTAGTTCCAAAAACTTTTTGGCCTCAGTAACTTTGCAGTTTTTGTGTTTTTTGAGATTGTGTTGAAAGGTCTATAATTATTTTTACATACACAACAAAGAATTCTGACAACAGTGTTTTTAGTGAACAATTTAATACAATATGACATTAATAGACAATACAATAGTGTCAACGCTTTTCGGCCTTGGGTAAATTACTTTAGACAGTATTTATACAGCTCTTATGTCAATCAATAATCAATAGCAACAATAAGCCAGCAGACATGTGTGCTAAGTCAAAGGTTGTTGCATTATCATGAATACACAGAGTAACAGTGGCCCAATGGTTATTGTGCATCCAACATCTGCTGTCTGTGATAGGTTAGTTTGGATTGTATTGTCCTGGCCAATGATCACTTGGTTTGTCAATTTACCCTTGCCTGAACCTTTTCTGATTGGTTGGACAAGCACTGGTGTTACCCTCATATGGAGACATGTGGTGATGTTGTGAACGTGCCCACCCTAAAACATATTTAATATTTAGGTCAAAATTGACAGCTGGATTCTCGCTGGATTTGTGAGGTCACTAAATCATCTTGCCAGTCATTATCAATGTGTTTTTAATTGAAACTCAGTTGTTCCAATCAGTCACTGCCCTGTGAATGATACTGATCCTGTTTCTTGGGTTCACTACAACTCTGCTCAAAGCACTTTTTAATTGACTAATAGCACTATATGTACAGTATGAAGAGTTGTCCCTTAATTTTTTTAGGATATGATTTTAAAGTGCTTCAAGTCCTTGGGAAGTTAAAATGTCATATCCTCGCCCATCTTGGTGGTGTAAAATGTTAAGTACCTCAGGGTTAATCTGCAGTTTCAGTGTTTCCAGCTCTGTAAAAACTCACTTGGCAGAGTTCCTCATACCTCCAATGGCTTCTCCCACCGCTTGATAAGGGCATCTGTGAGGAGATGTGTGGATCTGCTGGAGATTCTCTGAACCTCTGCATGCGCTGTGAAGCTCCTCACTGCCAGGTCACAAGAAGCAGCTGCTGACTCAGTGTGTGTCTGAGACAACACGCGACAGCCTACACCCTCCCCAGGTGAGCAGTGGGATGTGGCTCAGCAGGTCTTAGGATGCATGTGGGACTTGGCCTTAAAAAAGGGGGGAAGAAGGGGAGAAATGGCAAGAGAAAACCAACATCCCTGTCACAAAAGAAACCCATCACATCGTGCAATAATTATAATATGATTACAACAAACAAAGCTTTCTGTGTGCAGATGAGAAAATAAATCTTCTCTGATCAAAAGAAACCAAAAACATAATTGATTGGTCCATCTGTGGTGACCAGAACAAAACTGGCTCAGTATGACACATCTGCTCAAACCCTCCTCGTGTATGATCAGAGGCTTGGCACCTGGTGAGTTGCAGTCTGAACCAGGTGTTTGGATAAATTCTTAAATCTGCTGCAGATTACCTTGGAGCTTTAATCTAATAGGCTTCAATGCATCAAGGCCATACGTTTTACATTAACGATGATGACCTCAGTTTAGTAAAACTCATTTTCTGCAAAAAATTGTGCACATTTGATTTGAAAATTGCTTTTCAGGTTAAAAATTTAGCCACTTAACAGCTTGCAAATTCAATATTGTTCTGATTTGTAATGTATGATCACATTTTGTCACACCACATTTCACTTCCTTTGCTCACATTTGACTTAACTCACCTTTCAATTGCTCTTTTTTTCGCTTCCCTTTAGTGTACTGCCTCACATCACTCCTACCCTGCTGAGGAACTAATTTCAGTAATCATAGAAATGGGTTCCTCTGGTGAAAGACACATAATGAGAGGGGGTGAATTAGTATTGTAAGAAGGATGCAGTTAAACAAGCATTATACAGCTCAAACTCAATGATATTTGGAGAGCTATTCCAAGAGCCCATCAGTCTTGGCCAGATGTTGGAGGCTGATAAGAGAGTCTGCTCTCAAGGAGCTCTTCTTTATTCTGTCAGTGCCTCTTTCCATGAAAGAAACTGTGGGAAGGCAATGGCCTAAGGAGATAGAGAAGCACTTGCCATTGTGGTAGAGTGTCACACAGATGTAAAGAAACTGCAAATCTGGTCGAACAAAACATTCTGTGCAAACACTGTACTATGTGGAAATCATATTTGGTTAACAAAGTGTAAAAAACAAAATCTCCATTGGGATAAAACTCAGCGTATGTCAAGTGGCAGCACATTCTGATGGAAAAGATGCTCAGGCGTAATCTCCGTGTGCTCCCCATGAGGAAAATGAAAACACATCATGTGGCATAAAATAAATGACGTGACACAGTTCAAGGGATGAGGAGGAAGTGCCCACCCCAATTTCACTATTTGACGGCCCGTTCGCACTGCATCACAAACCCATCACGCACTTTGGCTCCCCAGCAAACACTCTTTGGCCTGAGTGTGACAGAGGCGGTGTTATCAGCTGCACAGGCTGACACACTTCACTCTCTTGCCTCGGGCTTTGCACAGTCAGAACCATGCGACCGCAGCAGTCAGCGCAGTGTGGCAGGAAGACATCTTCACCACATGAGGTTTGAGCTACATGGAATTAGCTGTCTGCACGCAGAACGGCGCCCTCCCCACTTCACAGGCAAATATGTACAGGACAAACATGTTTGTGCACATGCATGTCTGCACAACATAAATCACAGGGTGCTTCTGGGTAATTATCCTATCTTTAATTTGTGTTTTGCTTGCTTAGAAGGTAGCAGGCAGTCTACCACTTCATTGCAAAGCACATTTTATCTAAAATGTATTAATGAACCGGTTAAATGTTATCTTTAATCAAAACTGCTAGTTTATTGTGCAAGAACACTGGTTTTTAGCTGCAAATTCTTAGAGCCTTATGTAGGGCTGCTAAATAGATCGAGTGTCCTATGGTAACCATTAAATTATACTTTTACAAAATGCTAAATTTATATCGGCAAAATAATTTCAAATAAAAATGCTATGCTGTAAGTCCTGTAGCAATAAAACAAACAAACAAAACATTTAATGCAGTTGAAATGCAGCTTTTTTTAAAGCTACATGTGGCTAAAAATGCTAAAAATTTCTTACAGTTGTGGTTTTACATGATATACGATTTGCAGGTGTGCAAGTATTTTAAAGTAAGGTTTTCAAAAGCTGCCTATTGTGTGAGTTTAAAGCGATGGTGAAAGGAACAAACCCTCTTTCAAAAGGTAAAGGCAAAAAAGTAACAATCACATGGAATAAAAATGGGCTTCGGAAGATAAAAAGAAAGAAATACAAGTCTCTGACTCAGGTCATGTATCTGTGACCCAGCCATTTCAGACCTCAGACAGGGAGTGACAAAGGTTCCATAGTGGAGCAAGTTATGGTGCAGAGACAGAAGAAATGAAACACAGCCAAGAATATGCCCAAAACAATACCTCCGTGGCTGCAGCATCAGCAGCAGCAGCAGCAGTGGTAACAACAGCAAGTCTGTTGTTTTCCCTTCCCCCATGGCCTCTGTTGCCATATCCCAGTAACAGGAGAGGGGTGTTGTTCACTGCCTGCGTGCCTAATTGAGAGGAAAACAAACTGGATGCTACAGATAATAGGAAAGGTGAAGGAAAATACCATTAATAGTCAGTGATCCTTTTAAATAATTACAGGTGTCCAGGGTGTCATATTGGCCAACACTGTTTCCGTAAATGATGTTTCAGCTGTAACAGTGGTTGAGATAAATCAGCTAAATGTAAAAAGAGAAATCAGTTTTACATCACAATGAATGAATATAAATACTACTTTAAGGTGATTAAACAACACTGTAAGGCTTTATGTTGGCTGAACAGCAAATATGACCAATAAGTACCACTAAATGTTTATGTTAATAAAGTATGTGTCTGCAAATTATGATAACCACAGGCTTATTAGTGAAGAAAGCAACACAAATATTTATCTCTGTATAGCAGCATTACATGTTTTCAGGCACTGCTATTAAGCTCATGGTGCTCCCACATGCTTCCAGTTCCAACATACGAGGAAGCATGAAAGCAGAATTCAAGGTCAAGCCTTTCATAGAAACAACACACTGAAGGAACATGATAAATGATAAACATTCTGAGGATGGTCTCTGCCATACTTCTTAATGGACTCTGTGTAGTTATAATGAAACATTCAGGAGATGGGGGGATTAATATTGCATGTCATTAATGGATCAAACTAGGAAGCGGTCAGGAGCCAGAATATGTTTTTTTAAGCATGTGTCCATGCTGGTATGCCTATGTGTGTGTGTGTGTGTGTGTGCGTGCAAGTGTTTGTCAGGAGGGAGGCTCCTTCTATTTGTTAGTCCCACACAGACTGTAATGCTTCAGTTATCCCATTGTTAGCCAGTTCTACTGTACCTGCAATTAAATTTCCAAAGTCAGAGGAGCTTAACTAATTACTCCCAGCAAATGGCCCCTCTTTCCAATGCAAATAACAGCAATATGCTCTAATAGTGCAGGAAGCCATAATGTGGGCTTGGTGGATCGCACACTGTCAATCAATACCAAATTGGATTTGCAACATAATGTTATGTCAGCTATTTCTGTGCATTCATTTGACAGATAAAACTGTAATCAGGCTAATGCGGTGCTCTCAACAGAATAGTTTAGCAGTGCAAGTTTAACTGACACCTCTTTTTTGTCCAAGTGAGCAACCCAACTGTTATATTCCTCGTGATGGTGTCAGGAGGTTGACAAGGCCGTGGTCTGACACACAGGTCGGAACAAAGCAGTTTTCAAGTCATGAATCAGGATGTATGCAGCACCTTGGTATAATGTAGATTTGCTCCATTTTGGGGCACATTTGCATTTTTCTCATGTCATGTGCTGTCACTGGTAGCAGCAGGTGGCGTCGGAGAGCAGAGAGGCTTCAGTGTTCAGTTTGGCATATAACTATTGCTATAATTATGTGGAAACGTCTGCAAGGCCACCATCAGCCTGTAAACATTGGAATACAAGGCCTTCATGACCGACTGCACCACAAGGCGACTCAGAAAGTTTTCCACGAATATTTACTCATAAAAAATAAACAGCTGCAATGCAATATGTTGTGATGATTATAGTTAAAACATTCTCATATTTATGAGAATGAACGATGATGCTAAGTTACAATTTGGGGAAAAAGAGTATGATAGTACCACCACATTGTCACTGGATTATGTCTGGATATCAGTGTTATAAAATACACAGTCATGTCTATGAGCCAGTATCTCATATCTATAAGAATCTTTCTCATTATTAAGACATACTATGAGACTGAATTGCTTTTTCACCTGGCAGTAAAGACTTCTAAGGGTTGCCTTGCTGCATATATTGTGTGAATTACATACTAAGTCAGGCTGCAGATGCTCAGCAGTGCATTATTTACCGATGCTTGGAGAGCATACGGTACACCTGACAGCTGGAGGGATTCTTCTATAAGTACTTCCTAAATGCTTGCTTTTTAACTGATAACAGCCGAGCTGTCACACAAAGTGTGTGTTGATTTACTTAGCTGCTATACAGCAAAAGTGAAATCGAAAAACACTGACCATTCTACCACAGCAGCACAACGTCTGTTTTATTTTTAACATCCTGGACTTGTGACATTTTTTGGACATGCTGCAGTTTATCACATTACTTACATCACTTTTCCTTAACACCACATTCCTCTTAGAGTCATTAAATTTTTACATATTCCTTTTTTTTCCCCTTCTAGAAGGAAAGTGCACTAGATGTGTCACCCGTGTGAACCAATTCACTCTGACAGAAGTCTTTATTGCTCAGGCCCATCTACTCAACATGTATGTATGTCCTTGCAAAATAACCCTTATTCATTTCCATTTATTTTGACCAGCGGTGGAGCCCCTGCAACACCGGCAATAAAACACCTCATTTATTTGACACAAAACCTGATGATTACTAAAGACAGCCAGAGTGGTGACAACAAAGGCAGAGCAAATCCAAAGAAGATAAGAGTTGGATTGATCTGCCTCAGATCAAACAAATGGTCCTTGTCACTGTGGGGAATTGCTATACTTTATTGTTGATTGCTGATGTAGAGACACATTTTTATTATTTTGTATTTTTTTTTAATACCTTGTTGAAATAAAGCGCCCAACAAAGCACAAATCTAATACGACAAATTTCTTCAGAAAGTCTGGACAGGTGGTTGTTATGCAAACTCCCAGATGGGTCCGCCCAGCTGAGTGGGAGTTCTGCTTAAAAAAGGATTTCCAGGAACATCATGTGAACTATAACAAATTGCTCTGGGCTGTAAGATTCATCACTGTCAAACCTTCTTTTTTGCTGCACTTCTATAGGTCATCATAAGCCCCTTAAAAAACAGACATTTTCGGAGAATATGGCACACTTATTTTAAAACCTCTTCACCTGACATTTTCAAAGGTTAAGCTCCCCGAAAAGGGCAAGCTAATTAAATAATTTCTTCTCAAAGAGGAAGAATATCATCATAATCACATTGGAGACGTAGCTCACAAATATTAGATCGTCATTTAGAAGCACTTTGAGCGGGAGCGTGTCAGATTGAACATGCTTTACAAAAAACAAATATTCGTAATAAAACTGAATCCAGGAGACTGTAAAACCAGGCCGTGTCTTTCAATAATGATTCGAGCACAGCAGGCATGTCAAGCCCTGGATTATGCTCACTGTAATTTATTTATTTCTTTTTAAAAATTGATTTTAGGAATTATACTCTCATGATATTATTAATATATTTCTCTTTGTCATCCTTGGGCACTTTTGTCTTGTCACATTAAAATGAACATATGCAGCATGCTGCAATACAAACACTGGAGCATAATCCCCGTCCTTCTTGTTCAGGAAATATTGGCTGATACATACATTTTTATTTATCATACTCCAACAGACACTTCAAACGGCTCTGCATCACGCAGCCATGCTGTTTCTTTATCTTCCAGCTGGATTATAAACTGATAAGAATGCAATGCCTCCATGTTAAAAGATGATAGCATACATGCATATATTTATGGTCACTGTGTTGTTGCTTACTGTGTCTATTTTGTAGGTAGTACTCGAGAGCTTTAAGCAGGACAGCTGGACTGGTTAAAGTTCCTTGAGGAGGGTTTGGGTCTCTGTGAAACTGTTAATGTCCCCGTTGCTGTCTCTATTGACTGAGACTGCTGGCAGAGTCTGGTGCTGAGACAGATCTATGTTTTCATGACAGGTATGACTTGGAAACTTGCTGGATGGTAACATGGCATTGTATACAGCAGAAAACTTTTTCTCGACCCCTCTGTCAAACCATCTCCTCCATCCTCTTCCCGTCTCCTCAGGTCTAAAATTGTGTACTTTTTTTCTCCTCAACTGTGTGTCCCTTTCCTTTGAGGTGTAGGTGCACTGCTGAGTCTTGACCTGTGGAGCTGGCTTCTCTGTGCTGTGCCATGTGCTTGAGGAGTAGTTGTTTAGTTTCTCCCTAAACTGCCCCATGTCATTAACCAGTTTCTCCCAGCGGTCCCAGAGTCATTAGATGGACTAGACTGCAAACAGACCAAAAATCCTTTGTTGTGTGAGTCTCACAGAGATCCACCCGCCAAGGACCGACATATAAACCTGCATCAAACCGTTAGAAGTGATGAAGCTGCAGGGAGGAGCAGCAAAATTCAAGGAACTCATGGAACAAGTCCACTCACCACGCTTCATGGTATTAAATGACATTTTTTTTTACCAACATATTTATTATTACTTTGTGATTTGTAATAAATTTTGTGATTAGTTAGATGAATGTACCTGTGGAACAAGCTCCAGAGGATTTCATCAGAACTGTAAGACCTAACATGATATGATTCTCATAACTGATCCAATCCTCCAAAAGTAATAGGTACAAAAGGTGTGTTTAGATGACAGCTCAGATATTAGATCTAATATTTCTTGCTAAAATCAAAAGGTGCTGCAAACTGACACACGGTGACTTCTCCTTCAACCGCCACCCATCCAGAAATAATTCAGTAAAAAGGTTTTTTATTTTTTATTTATTTTCTGTTGGTGAGCCAGAAGCAGATCCAGGCCTTTTTTTTCATACCTGCCCTGATAACAACATGAGGCCCTGCTGCTCCTGCTAGAGCTAAGACGGTATGTCCATCCCTTTGGATAAAAGGATGCATAAGCATGATTAGGATCAGAGGGGTGATAAAGCTCGTTGCAGTCTCTGTGATTTCAGATTTGACACAGCAGGTTATGATATAAGACTGTATCCTATCAGACAGGATGGAATGGACGGACGGGGCTGCTGGATTAATGCAGAGTGACACTCGCTCTCTCAGCGACTCCTCTAATGGCCCACAGATAGACGTGGAAAGCTGGGTGGCATGAAGGGCACAGGGTTACAGGTTTATTCGAGCCTCTTCTCTATCTCGTTCTATTCGTCCGAGCATTCTATTATTGTAGTGCTACCACATAGATAACAGGGATACAAGACCTGTTTAAAAACAAAACCCTTCTTTATGTAGTGAAAAGGGAAGCTGCTGCTTTCATTCCTCTTATTTTCTGTGTGAACATTCTGAGGACGTTTAGGGGTTTAAGTTGAAAAAGAAAAATCTATGTTCCATTTCCAGCATTGCACGCTGCACAGAGAAAAAAACACAACAAAGCTCTGAACTAGAGTACATAACTTTAATAAAAGTGCAAGAAGGTGTTTAGCCAAGTGACAGTCCTCATTTGTCACCTTGTAGACTTTTTGTATTGGAGGTTATGTGTGGTCGCTTGCTGCAGGGAAAAGTGCTGGTAGCAGGGATGCTACAAAGAACATTTGCTGCTGGAATACTGTGTGATGAGAAATAAAGAAAGAGAGGCTTTTACTGGTGACCCTGACCTGCAGCCATCTGTAGTAAATATCAGAACATGCATTTTACAGTTCATTAAATTCAAATGTTACTGAAGAACAAAATATTATACACATATATACTGTAACTGCCTGCGCTGTGTGCATCATGCTTCTTTTGGCCTTTGTGTCGCCGCTTGTTTTTGTCCACGTTATTATTAGTTGCTGTATCTACATCAGAAGGTAAACATACACCATCACAGAAATACCTCATCTGCCTAGCTCTACAGTATTGAGATGTTATATAATCTGCCCCTTCAGTGGCACTGAGCATCATCAATGCTGCTGTTACAACTTCAGAGTGGGCACCTGCCTGCAGAAAATGTCCACTAACTAAAAGAAGAGTTTTACCTCAGCTCAGTCTTTTGATGTTGTCGAGAAGTGCTCGGGAGGCTGCAGGCTGCATCATCCAGTTAGTGAGTACACTATGTACTCAGTAAAAATAGTAATGTCTATGTGTTGTAAGAGATGTGTAGCTTCACAGATGTTTTAATTATATGTATTGACACGGCCCTTGGGACACATTTGGCTATTTGTTATATTATTTATAAACAAAAAGAGAAGCAGTAACAGCTAAATGTTACGTCAATTAAATTAGCATGCTAACATTTAGCACCATGTGATACCACTATCTACCACATGGTGAGATGTTTGTTAATATTGATGCTCCTCTGTTTAACCACAGATAGACAGCGAAATTTGTGCAGTGTTTAACATTTTGTAAATGTTGCGTACAGACAGGTAGTCAATGAATAAAAAAAACAATAGAAAATGGCAATATCTGGGGATTTGTCTTTCATTTGTGGTCACCATGATTCAAGCACTGCTTTCACATGTGATCATGTCACAGGGTTCCAGACTATAAGGTAGCTGTATATTGTATTTTCATCCTATGAGGGGTTTGTGGGTCCTGACTAAATGTATTTTTCAGCACAGAAAATCTGCCCATCCACATAATCCGAGGCAGGTAGGGTGTATATTCTATATCAGCCACAGATCGGCTGAGAAGATGACAGTATTGTGTGTTATATAGAACTGCCTCAGTATGTTATGAACATATATGATGTATCACATTTCAGACCATATTTAATGTCAGAAGTTGTTGTTATTACTTGGGTTCTTGCTTCTTCAAGTTATAGAAGTAAACAAAAGGCTATTATAATTTGCACAGTGGTCGGCTGTGCCTCTGTGTGTTGCTGCGAACGTTTTGTCTAAAAAATGAACCTGCATTATAATAAAGGCTGTACCCTCATGTGGTAACTTGTCAGGCAGCTCCAATAATTGGTAATGGGATTTTCACTGAGCTCTAAAGGCAGAGTCAGAACACCAATGAACTCTAAAATGATTTATTTCTGCATTGGCCCCAGTTGCAATACCTTTGTTATTCCACTGGATTGTACTAAAATAAACAATATGACAAAAGCCACCCACAGCTCTGCACTAAAATAGTAAATTATTCTAAATGACTAAGCCATTGAATTAGCAGGGCTGAAGTTATTTTTTTCCTGCTAAAGGAAGAAAAGAAGATAAATTATTATCACATTGCAGCTTTGTTCTTCTTTTATGAGGAACAGAGGTCCAACATGTGTGGGGGTGAACATGATGATTCATATACTATATTTTATATGCCTGTAGCCTATACTGTATGTATGTATGCCTCATTGAACATGCACAGTGCAGGTTCAGTTTTCTCTGTAAAGTCAGTGTGTCCATATTAAATATGTTAGATGAGCCTTCAGCTCGCCTGTGCTATGTTAAACAGCTAATAATGAGTTGCTAATGTTAGACGAATGCTGCTTCTGATTGTCAGCTTTGACAATTCAGAGCTGGCAACCATAAATCAAAACAAAGGCTGTATTCTCTAGAGAAAGGCCTCAAGTAAATATAAATATAACAACACAAGTAAGCCTCCCGAACAGGACTGGCTCCTGAGGTATGCTGTCTGTGAAACCCTGGGCTGTCTGAAGCCATTACTGGGACACTGCAGCACAAAGGCAACAAAGCTCAGCTACGGCATTGGCTACTTATTTCATCATGATGTTTCTTAGTTGGGATTATACTCATGGACAGATGCAGACACTCAAGATGCGTGGTTGTTCTACAACTTTCAAATCCTCCAGGCATCTGTTTCACACACTCACACACACACACACACACACACACACACGCACACACACACACACACACACACTGTATCTCTCTACGGGACTGTCTTCGTCTTCATGTTATTTAAAAGGCACGTTGTACACATGCAGCACAGCGACAGATGTATTTACACTAAAGCCTTTAAATGATGACTGACGACCACCTCCCCCACACTTTGTCCAGTGGGGACACGGTGTCTTTCAGAGATCACAGTTCATTGGCATACCTGTGTTTGAATGGAACAGCTTTCATTCCCTCTTCCTGCAGCACTCCTCAGTGTGTTATGCTCAGTTTGGGTTTATCACCGAAAGCCGCTGAGAACAAAGTGAATGAGTAAAGACAAGGCAACAGCAGAGAACATTTCCAGCCTGGAATACACATTACACTGGGCCTGAGTGCTTAAAATCTGTTTTTAAATTTATTTTAATACAGAAAGTATAATGACCATTGTTGTTTGTTGTATTATAGAATGCCACATTACATAAAATAAATGAGACGGGGAGCAGTTTGTTTCCAACAGATGATTTGTGATGTTCAGAGAACCTGAGGGTAAACTTTTACATTATCGGCATGTTCAAAATGTTTTTTTTTCTGGCAGCTTCGTCCTTCAGTGTTTGGATTTTTTGCTATTTAGAAGTTACATTTTTTTTCCCCTACACTGCTCCTTAAATTTTCTTTTTGATTGAAAATATTTCATTTGGCACAGTGTGGAAACTAGTGCCTCTTATTGTTGAACTTAACTATTGTTCCTGTTTATCTTGCAGAAACAAATGTTTCTGTAAAGGTTCCTGGTTGTATTGAAAGCAACATTTCACTCAGTTAAATCAAGGCATTATTAAAATATTAGTCTGCAGAAAGAGACCTTGCAGAACTTAGCCTGCATGAGGAGCGATAAGATAAACTACTGAACGACAAAATGTGGTTGGTACATTGTCAGATGCACGTTGTTGTGTTTTTTAATTGCTGTTTATACTAAAATATTAACTGAAAGTCCACATGGTCAGACTCTTTTTTATTATCTATATACAGGCCACAGTAATAGTATACTTAATGTACCCAATAAGACAGCGGGCGCAAGAGAAAAGTCCTGGCGTTTGTGGACCTCAGGAGAACTGTGCTACAGCAGGCCTAATTAAAGCTGAATCAAACTTTGTCTTCCAGAACTTAGCATAAGTTGGTTACAGCACATATGGGAGCTTATAGGTGTTTTACATTAGAACATGATCGCTTTGTTTCAATACAGTGACATTTAGTAAAATTAAAGACGCATAAGGCTGGTATGCCACTCCTCCTCATATGTAAAATAACTTTATTCCCAACATAATGATTGACCATCCATCCATTGTCCGAACCCACTGGTTCTGTACAGGGTCACAGGAGGCTGGAGCCTACCCAGCAATCAACGGGCAAGAGACAGGGTACACCCTGGACAGGTCCCCAGTATATTACAGGGCCAACACTGATGGACAAACAACCATTCACGCTCACAGGTATGGCACAGAGTCCTCAGATAACCTAACAAGCATGTCTTTAGTATGTGGGAGGAAGCTGGAGAAACCCCACACCGGCACATGGAAAACACCAGATTTGAACCAGGATACTTCTGGTTGTGAGGTGACATGGTTAGCACTGCACCGCTGTATCCACCACCTGGTGATTGGCCAATGAGTCGAAACATTACAACCTCGAATGAAAAAAAAAACACAGCAAATAGAAATGTTGTTTAGCTGAGTTAGAGCTTCCCCCTTTTATACTGTAGGCTTGTAGACTCTGCCTTCCAATGTGGCAGAACAATGATCCTCTGCACTGTAAGTGACAAGCACACAGCTATACTCATTTCAACTATGAAATGCGAAAGCACTGGTGGCATATATGTTTTCGCCAATAGAGCCTAGCAGGAGACCTGAGTGAGCAGAGTTAATAACTGTTTAACACAAACACAATGATTGCACACTGAGAAAAAATTTAGGAAAAAAAACATCAGACGGCATTTTAGTTAGCTATAAAAACAGCAGTATTAAAAGATGGTGCTTCCTTTGACAAAGCTGTCTTGAATAGTTCTGTTTACAACATAAGTAACAGCAGATTAGGGTGTTTCTCTGTCAAAATCCACCCATTAAACAGACAGTCACTTTTTTTTTATCCCCGTCCACAGCTTTTAAACCACTTACTGTACTGTAGGAATTTAGACGCCTCTGTTAAAAGGATTCGCTTTCTAATTCCCGTTTGAAATGGAAAATAGTGACTCTATCAACATAGGAACCAAAATGAGTGGAGCACATTTACATTTCCTGGATGTGAGACGTGAAAAAAAAATAATAATCAAAGTACTCTGCAGTTCACTCCTTATCTTCCTGCTGGTTATTGCAAGTGTTTCAGTGCGAATGCTGTGATATGTTGAGTCTTCTCTGCATTTTAGGTTTCACTAAAAAGCGTAAAGCAGAGAGCAAATATGTTGAACAGTGATTAAGACCAGAGAGGCCATCTCTCATTCTGCCACTACTTGTTGTAGCACTAGTGTGACTAACAGCGGGGTTGAATGTCTTTTGTCAGTAAATGAGAGTTTAATATGTTGCACCATGGAGATGGGACGTAGAGTGTGCGGCCCCTGCTGTTTCCTTCATCAATGCCTTGCCTTGTCACAGACTGCGCCGCGTGAATCCACTCTCATCTTGAGCAACAGGAGTGTGAAGGAGCACAAACCTGAGACCTTTATAGCAGCTTCCCGAATTGCTTTCTGATGCACATTCATCAAGACTGCTGGACTCAAAGTTACCTAAAGGTATAAATCTCCATTAATATTCTCGCAGGCTGGAAAGGTCATTTGTCTTTTTTTTTTGGTTTCTATTATGGGTAACCAACTGTCCACAAAAAATTAATGGCTTACAATTATTTCCAGCTGTTTTGGTGTGATGAAGCACAGATGCTGTCTTGGTTTTAGAACATTTGTTGAAAACACAGTGTGTCTGTGTCAGATTTTAGCCTTAGAGTTCAGGGTGGGATGTAACCTGCTGGTCCTGTTCATGTGGTCTTAAGCCTGAATGATTGTGGTGGTAAATTTAAGAATTTAATATATTAATAAATTAGTCTTTATGGAAAATCCTTCATTCTAGTTAGCTATTGTATTAGGTTACATCATCAAGATGTCACACATGTATGTTTTGAATAATTTGAAGGTAAAGGTCTCATGCCACATTGACTTGTTTCCACAGAGTAAGCACAGTGTCTTGTGCCATTCTCTACTGAGATAAACAGGCCTGCGACATGTTCCAGTTAGTAACGCAAGTCGAC
This sequence comes from Parambassis ranga, assembly GCF_900634625.1. Lineage (NCBI taxonomy): Eukaryota > Metazoa > Chordata > Actinopteri > Ambassidae > Parambassis > Parambassis ranga. The sequence continues at coordinate 9,520,836 of NC_041031.1, forward strand.
AGCTCATCTTTTCATCTCAACACCCACTCACTGCCAAAGAAAATGTCCTTCAGAGGTTTGAAGGTAAGATACTATTTTGACAAGTTCTTTACATATTCAATAGCCACAGCCACATAGTAACCTGGATAAACAAAATAAATACATCCTGTCACATGCACCGTTCATGGTTAGACCTTCTCTATTTATTCCATCCAAATATCACAGTTTGCTATTCGTTATGTCCAAAATTACAAATTACAAAACAAGGCAGGTTTCTCAGGTCAAGACGTTAATTTATCATGATGTCAAAATGATTCATTGATGTAATAAAATGGTTGCTGTTCATAAAGCAGCTGGGCCTATAAGTGTATCTGTTGGTGCTCTGCTGTTAATGCCACCTTAGCCCAGTGAAGATGTAGAGCGATATAAAGCTCAACAGCACTAATATATGATTGTCCAAATGTCTTGGGGTTGCATTTACTTGTCAGTTCACAGTGCTTAGTATAGATCAGAAGGACTGTTCTAAAGAAGACATGACAGACAGACAGAATGACAGGCAGGTGCACAAAACAGAATAATAAAGTGCTATTATCATCAGCGTGGACATCATAAATCAGTTAAATAAATCTTGTCCCCCTGAGCTGCTGTTGTTGGACTGAACTGAAGATGCTTTGTAAAAATAAGTTTCGTAGTGTGATAAGGTGAATTTTTATTTTGTTAGAAAGGCACAATAGTTTGGACAGAGAACTGTGACGAACATTAAAAGAACGTTAAGTGAGAAGCAGTGAGTGTCATTACCATTTTTTTTTACATATCTTTAAAGCCTCTTACAAATGGAGCCATCAGATAAGGTGGAAGACATATCAAGCAGGGCTGACGTGGTTCCTTTGAACTAAATGGTGAAAGGTCTTAGAAGAGTCACATTTTCTTTGATGGATTATATAACAATAATTATAGATGTCAGGCTTGATTATGAACATCCACAGATTAAACAGTGCGCATTACAATGCCCATAGACACCACGGGGCAAATGTGGGGCTTTTGTATCGTGTGTCAGAAAATATGTGTTTGATCTTCTATCTTTGCACCATATTGGAAATGTGTGTAGGAGGAAAAACATGGAATAATGGTCCAACTAAATTAGAGAAGTGATATTGTTAAACACTGCACACGATTACAGCTGACACCCAAAACGACATACTGTAATATCATTGACGATGCTGAACAAGGATGGATAATTCAATTCAATTCAATTTAAAAGCAATTAAGAGCAACAGTGGCAAGGAAATGTTCGGTCGGAGGCTAAAAGTCTGAAACTAGGGGTTGTGTACAGTATGTGGCATTTGTTTATTTATGACGTTACTAATGCTAATTATTAATTTTGTCTGTAGATGCCCTTGGTTCATTTTCAGTTTTAGTTATTTACCAAAAATCAAGCATTCCCAGACACATAGGTTTTGAATGTAGATTTGAAGTTCCTGTTTTAGACACAGATATAGCATGTTAGATAAGCGAGGCAAAGCTCACCCCAAATTAGGAAATGCTTTACCATGCCCAGAGAATGACATCACTTTTGAATTTGACCCAAGTCTGTGCTGGTCCAACTTTCTGAAATGTATTCTTCCCAGTTCCTTTGGGAGGTGCAACACAAAAGGCCCCCGTGAAGAAAATTAAAATTTTTCACAGTTCGTCGAGCTCATTTAAATGAAACAAAAGATGAAACTGACTCATTTTCATATAATGTGCTAAAGCTGATGCCAAGCACTGCGCAACATTAACCAGCAATATATTTACAGTGTTACAAAAAAAAAAAGAAGTAGTTTGAATGGCAGCTGGCTACAAATTTAGGTTCATAGTCCTATTGCATGCGCCATATTTTCCCGGTGTTTAGGAATGACTGCTGTCTTTTAATGATAGGAGGACTTTGATGTACCTTAAGGTAACGCACTGTAAATAGCAGGATCCTATGCTAAAATGCGTGAAAACTACATCTGTTGTTTTTATCCTATCTGGAGCTCATTTACATAAATTAAAGCAATAACACTGGCTCAGTTTTGTAAGACACGCATGCCAGGATTTACTGCATTAAAGTAACCTTCTGCACAAACCTCTCACAGAAAAAGTGTTACACTTTATGTTTGCTCTTTATTTTAAGGGAATGAAAAAAGAAGTTGCTCCTTAAAAACTCTTTCCGTGGTTGATGTCACTGTTTGATTTACGACACTGTAAGGATATTTTGCACAGTCTCAAAATATTTCCACCAAACCAATCCCATGAAAAAGTTATTTCCTTCACAGGACTATTTATTAAGTCAAGGCCAGAGTAGTTTAGCGGGATGGCTTTCATTTCACGGTTCATACTCTCAATGTGATTAATAAGTAAAATGCTGTTGAAGAGAGAGAAAAGCCGTCATTCAATCCTATCATCCTGGAATGGTAGGAGGACAGAATATCCCCGGGCATTAGGGGCTGTTGTCAATCACTGCATGGAAAATCAAGTATATTTGGATCTGCTCTGACAAGTCCTCATCTGCTCTGACCACTTTAACAGCTAGCTGGAATCAGACAGGAGAGGATGGTAGTTACAGTATCAGCACTGCAATAAAAGAGGATGTCTAAGGAACATTTGCAGGGATTCTTCTATTCTTTTTTTAATCTGATGTGTGTGTGTGTGTGTATGTGTGAAACAATGGCTAATTGACTTGATAATAAGTCACTGAATCCACTGAGAGCTAATTTAGTTAGCAAATTCTTTCAGTATCTGTTTAACCTCATCAGCTGTGGGGTTTGCAGGGCAAACTGAAATTTTGCATTGCGTTTCAAGATCACGATTAATCATGCCTCAGGATGAATATGTATGTTTTAAATGATACATGTAGATGCATGCTGCATATTATGTACAGTGCTCTCTTGTATATGCGGTGATGTTCAGCCTTTGTAAACCTCTTTTTGAAAGTCTTCAGTGAAATCAAGCTAAAGCTAATTACTGAAACTGCACTGCTTATGTTAAATGTTACCAGTGTTAAAATGCACATCCACGTGTCTCAGTTCACATACCGCCTCTTCTCTCACTTTCAGGTAGGCGATGTCAGGTCAAGATGCTAATCCTGAGTCACTACATCAGGCTTCTGAACCACACTCACTGAACAACTACTAATGAAGTCATGGATGGTTTGTCCATCTTTTTTTCAGTGTTTCTTCACATGCAAAGGTAATTTCAAAACAATCTTTTGGCAGCTGTTTATTATACATTAGAACATATACTGTGTGTCACTGTTGCCATGGAGAGCATACAGTCAAGTATAGCAATACCATTCCTAATAACCATTTTATAAGTAACACTATCTAATAACAGTAAAGTTTTAGTGCATCAGTGGCTGCACAAAGCTCTGTTTAATGCCTCTGGGTGCAGTCACAATTAGGAGGAACAGATTAAGGATCATGGCTCAATAAGCTCCCTAAAAAAAACTCTCCAAAATCCCCAGATCTGATGGAACACATATCATACATATCATACACAGGGCATCCAAAGATAATGACCTGACCACAGACACCACCAGACACCTTCAGAAAAGCTGTGTCCATAGTGTTGTTGTGGCATAAGGGGGATTTACTAGGTTGTGGAACCTATATTGTATTTAAAAATAACCCAGCAGCATAATCAGCAGTGAACAGTGGCAACACAGATGTTTAAAATACAACATATCAACATTAATAATAAGCTCTCTATATATTATAATTATTCTAGCTAATTATTATTGTGGATTAGGTCTAGAAACTAATTTGCTTTAGTAGTATTATCAAACAATACTTCACTGCAGAATATCATTAGTGTTTATTAGCAATTATGTAACGGTAAAGCATATTAACAGGTCCTAGCTGGATGCTAACTGAGGAACTGCAAACTGCACCACCTATATGATAATCCACTTCACATGTACTTCCAAGCAAATTGTTTTTCAGCAGGAAGATGTGGAGTTAGGTGAACAAAATCCATATCTTCCCTGCAGGAATGTATGCATGATTAATGCAGCCTGTGTATACAGTACACTCACCGTGAAACTAGTGTCTACCATGACTCACACAGCTCTTGGCAGGTGGGACAATATCCATCTAATTTCTGAAGAGTGTGTTGGTGCTGTGCTTTGTCGTTTTTAACGGTCTACGATCACCTGTCATTTTGATTAAGTAAGCTCTTGAATCTTCTCTGGTGTTATTAACTTCAAATTTTCATTTTTTCCATACAGTACATGCTCACAGCAAAGTGGCTAGAGAGAGAAGAAGGGAAAAAAGTGACCTGGTTTGAAGTTTATTCTCTAATAGCGTGACTCTTCCTGGTCGCTCAGCTGTGTTTTAAATAACGTGTCAACATCACACACTTTCACGGCTGAATGATGAACGACTGCTGGAGGTAAATATTTACTGAAAATTGGGAACAGTAGAATGTAATGATGTTGTTGATTCACTTAAAAATATAATGTGTCTGAGAGTTTTTTTGGTCTGTGCTCGTGTGTGTGTATGTGTGTGTAAGAGAGAGAGAGAGAGAGAGAGAGAGAGATACTGTAGCCGAACACTAATGTTGGATTCAGGGACTTTGTGCAAATGTCAGCAGGCCTCCCAGCACCTCCCAAACAGTCTAACTGGAAATGGCACTGAGTCGCTGCTGACCATATGGCTCTTGTAATTAATCGTGCCGATTAATTTTTGGCACGCCCTCCATGTCTGCACTCTCACTTATGTAATACCAAAACCTTATGAGCAAGCACTTCCCCTAGCCTTTCATAATGAACAGACTATATGAACAGAAGGTCATGTGGTGCTCAGGTTAACGCCACAGCAGAGAGCTGGATTTCACTGAGAAGAAAATGTAGACGTAATTCAGATCAGTGTAATTATTTTATAATTCTTGACTGAACAGAATGACACTAAAAAAATGACCAGGAAATGCAATTTTTCCTGCATACTAGAGATAAAATGGATAAAACCATTAGGCTTGGATGTGTTTTAAAGTTGTCCTTATAGTCTCAGCCCACCATTTCAACTCTGCTCTGCTCACTCTGCTCAATCCAATAAAAAATTCTCCACACAAACTGAATTCTATGAAGCAAACCCGCAGTTTCAGGTGACATTAGATGCTGGAAAAACACACCTGAATCTCCAACTGAACCCTCAGCATTCAAGCTGTATGGATCAGAAGAAGGTGTCAGAGGTGTGTGTTAGATGAAAAACATCAGTGTCTCCTGGAAGACCAGCATTACATGTGACAAACTGGACCACTGAAGCACAAATTCAATTTTATTTTCAGATGAATAGTGACTGAGGAGCTTTTGTTTATTACAGGTGCTGCACTATGCTTAATATGTTTGGCTGTATAGGAAATTGTATCGCTGTTGTTTTTTATTATTCTGGTATAAATCACACACTAGTTAAAAGGGAAATGAGGGCCTGCAATATAAACTGAATGCATAAATACTTGCTTGCCTTGCTCACTGTCACACAACAAAGCGACAATTGTGAGTACACATGCCCTCAATAGAGGCCACAACACTTCAGAGTACACCAGTTATCTATAATGTATTGTTTACCACTCCGCTAAGGTAATGTATCCAGAAGAAATGTGAAGAAGAGCCTGGGGGTGTTTACCAGATGCTCATTTATAAAACAAAATATATTCACTTTAAATGCCCCATTCCTTTCACTTCACCTCCTCAACAATTTATTGTGAACAATATATATGTGAATTTTATACATGCATAACCTAACAGAGGTCTGAGGCTATCTGTGAGCGAACCTAACACATTATCAAAGTGCTTTTCTCTGTTTATGCTGCAAGAGGATACATAAAAAATAGCAAAGCAGACATCTCTTCATGATCAGTCTCACAGTCTCTGATGCTGTATTGTCTCAAATACTGACATCTTTCTGCTTTTCTATAGGAGGCTCGGTCTGTAACATGTGAGTAATCCCACTCGCAGTCTAACCACCATGTTCTTAAAATAGTGGTCAGTGTGCATCTGTGAGGTGGTTTTAATTACTTTATCAGTTGTCAGCCTGTTAGATGTAGCCTCCAATGAAGGTGTACAGTTTGGATAGTCTGTTCAAACAGACGTCCTAATTTTTATGCATTGTGCCATTAGCTGACTGAACAGCTGCTGTGTTTGAGGGTACTATGCTAATTGTCCTTGGATGACTAAAAAAAGTCTTTTTTCACTGTTCACTTACAGAAATGCAAAGCTTGGCCCTTAGGAATATTAGCTGGACTATCTGTGTGGGGAGTCAGAGGGTGTTGGTAGTGGTGGGTGGGGGCTGAGAGGCTCATGCTCGTCAGTTTTCGAGTCTCATCCTTCTGCTGCTCTCTTACCTTAGCTCTGGGATTGATAAGACTTCTCCTGCAGCTGTGCTGCTGTGGAGCGTTGCACAGTGATAACAGACCAGCGAGACGTCAAGCTGTTATCTCCTTGATGCTGACATTCACCTCATATACTTGGTAACATGTGCCCAAAAGGTACAGAGCTCTCGCTGAGAACACTGCAGGGAAGACAAGAGGCAAAAACACTGAGAAGGAAGGCTGCTCACACTCCAACTGAACACAGAGTGTAGACAAACACAGAGGATTAAATGCATATTTATCTTTTTAACTGAGCCATTTCTACACTAATGCTAGTACTACAGGTTAGCTTCAGGAGGGGTAAAGCTGGCTTAGGGAGGGGTTTTATGGTCATGCAGGTCTAACCTTAGGTCATTCAGGGTGCCAAAGGTAGCGTCAGGACATGTGTTGGTCTTACTGAAAGGTTTCTTATATAGATTACATAAATCATGATGTCTGATACACATTTATTCCAATTAATAGCTGCATAGAAACTGTAATTCAGAAACTATCTGCAGCAATAAAATGAGAAAAGACACAATACACACTTTGAAGCCATCATTCTTTTTTGTTTCAAACATGACACAACTTAGACCGAACCTGTTGAGAGACAATGTGTTTTGAGAGACTTTGTTCTTCAGAATTAAATTAAGTTTTACATTAAAAAGAGGTTTGTACTTCACAAGCGCCGGCAATGAAAGAGAAGGATGTACCTTATCTCTGCCTGTACTCTCGCTCGCTTTTATTACAGAGGTAATTTGCATTTTAATTTGGAGCTTGAACCTGTGCTTAATAGAATTAAACTGAGAGACACATTGACATGGTTTTCTGACCCCTTCAAGGCCTGCAAGCACAGATGGGGGAGAATCGTTCAAATTGTAGCGAAGCAGCAAGTTGACCCGAGCTGAGATAAGCGTGAAAGGTAAACACGTGCCCTTAAATGCCAATTATTACCATCATTTTCAACAAACTCCCCGCAGATGCAACACATTAACCTGTAAATGGTGCATTATTGAGAAAATCTGCTATGTGTTTTGATGTAGCTCCACCCGTACAATATTGACTCTTTAGAGAACAAGATTGGAAAATCCTGCAGAGGAAACACGACAGTAGTGTCTATTTCCTTTTAATGCACAGCAGGACTGTGGTTTATTTTTCCCATAATAACTCCCAGGCCTGTATCTGTGAAATTGGAAGTGGCAGAAGTCAGACATTTGAATGTTTACAGCAGCTTTGAATTTCCAATTCCAGTCAATATTAGGTTAGGCTATGGGAGAAATAGTTTGAGGGGGGGGGGGGGGGGGGGGGGGGTGCTATGAAGCATGAACAGACTAGCCGTCGACCTGTGACAAAGAGACCCAGACAGAATGAAGTTTGGCATTTTATAATTAGAGATGAGAGGCCGGAGCAGCGAATAAAGCATTTCAACTGCACGCATCAGTGTCTCCTACTGTAAGTACAATGGCTGAAGTGAGATGTAGCATGAGATGCCTGCCACAAATAATAACAGCACAACTCCAGCAGAGCAGATGCTCATTCAGTTTATTGTTAAGGTTCACAGCTACCGATTCTTCAAAGTGTAGACCTGAAGATCTCAACTGATGACGTTCAAAGGGACAAGGTCCTCTATCTATAAGGTGACTCTATGGCAACTGTCTAAAATATAACATTTATAAAGTCTTACAAGGCTGTGCCAGTTTCATAAATCACAGCCATAAACAACTTTACATGAATATCTGTAATTCACCCAAGAATAACTCAGTCGCTTAGTCGCTTACTTACTTGGTGCAAATTAAACTATGTTTCCATGGCAACCTAATGCTTAAGCTAGTTCATCACATGGCTTGCCCAGAAAACCAACATAGGCCTCTCAGTGGGAGAGCCTGTATGAGGCCCACCGCGGGTTTATTGCCTGCTTTATATTTTTGTTGTCTGAATTAGTGCATTTGTATTTGATTGATTTGTCTGCCCCTGCCCCATCCCGTCATATAAAAACCCTTTATATTTTTGATATGTGCGGTTTGTTTATTTATTTATTTGTGTAAGTTAAACCTTCAACAACTAGCCTTAAGGCGGTTGCCACAAGCAAAAGATCAATCATAGCAAAGGTAGTACAGTAGTACTGAGCTGCTGGCCCCAGTGGGAGAATCCACAATGTAATGTGATTAATTCAGAAGCAACTGTGCAGCTCATTTGATCTTTCTTTACCCCACGAAATAAGGTGTTGTGGTAATGTTTGTTTGAAATCCTTCACTCTATTCAGTTTCGCTCAGGGATCTTTGGTGCTTCCCAACATATTTGTTAATGTACAGAAAAATAATTCCATCTCGACCAATAGCTGTGTTGTTTTAAGCACATATGTAGTTCGTGCAGATGCAATAATTTGCTTCGACAAATGTTGATATTTTTATTTATAGGCTATTCTGTGTTGTAAATATTATTATTATTTTACTCATCTTAGCGGATGATGTGGGTTTCTGCCACACCTTGACATAACAATCAAATCATACAAAAAGGAAGCACTGTTTTTGTTGTTTTTCAACAACTGTCACTCAAAGGGGACAGCTCATTAAGAACTGAGAAACACATTTTGTTTTTGCTACAGTCTCATTTCTGCTGACAGACAACCAAAATCTCTGTGATTTGGGCAATAAAACAGTCCCTGCCCACCCCAAAACAATTTAAAACAGAAAACATTACTCTTCCACATAATGGATGAATATAATGAATCCTTATTTTGCTCAGAGTGGAATGTCACCAAAGCGGAACCTCAGAATGGGGCTTTTGTTCTGGCAGGTGTCAATTAAAGGTAGGAAGTGGATGTGTTTAGCTTGCGCGTGTAAAAAACAACGGTTTGATTGGCTTTTAGTGTAGAGCAGTGAGATATCACGGCGTATATCACAGCAGAAACACCTTAAGATAACAAGTACGTTATATTTTCGGAGCTAACGCGTTAGCCGCTAGCATTGGTCAGCTGGTCTCTGCTGCATCCGAGACTGTGGAGCCCCACAGGCCGAGACCAGGTGCCTTCAAGACACAAGTGCACCTGTGGGACTAAAACCTGCTGGAGTGAAGTGGCGATGAAGATATTTGTTTGTTTGTTTGTTTTGTTTTTGTTCTACGGATGGACAGGTTAGCATGTATTTCAAAGGGACAGGCAAGTTTCCTGTTACCATGTTGGACACCGAGACTCCACAAGACCCTGGTAGGTAAATATTTTTATACGTTTCAATACAGACATGGATTGTTTGGAAAACATACCTGCGTGTGACTGTTTTGCTGTGGTGGTGGAATGCTAAGGCCTCCTTTTTGGAGGTATTCTGAGGCTTTTCTTGCCACTTTCTTCTTCTAATAGAGAGATATCCTAATTAACCAGACAGCTTGAACTCCAGCTCTGTCTTTTTCTTTATATTATTGTTTACTTCAGTACTTACTTGCAGATGTTTGCTACTTCTGCACTGTGATTTTATTTAAATGATGGATACTCTTCCTGCTTTGGTAATGGATTGTGAGCATGAATAGACTGCATAGTAACTGTCATTGTTTTCATTTGTGATATCGGTTGTAGTTGATCTTGCTACTGTGCACGGTGCTTGTGGAAGTTTACAGTCAGATGTGTGTTGAGATTGAGTTTATAACCTAGCGTCTCTGATTCAGCCGAATGCACTTTAGCAATCTGTTACTGATGAGTCAACTAATTTGTTGCACTGCCCGCAATTTTACAGTTCAAGCAAAACTGCAAAATATTGGCTTGGTTGAGCTTTGATCTAAAGATTTCCTCAGATTTCTCCTGTCTGAAACTAAATACAAAATAATGATGTCATGATGGGATTTACACTCTGTTGGATTTTTCTTACATTTTAGATGGGTCAGCTAACTTAAAAAAAAGCATTTCTTCCTTTCCTACATGCCTTAGTTCACAGCATTGGTAATAACATTTGAGGGAAATACACAGATCTGCTATATTTCAGATGGACTGTTCAATTAAAAAGACTGGGATGTTTCGGTAAAATAACACCCACTCATTCATTGTACCCGAGAGATCTCGAGAACACATAATATATTTCAAATTAAATAAGCTCCCGCATCACCAATGCAACTGTGGATTTCTACATGAAATGTGTACGTACAAAATTAGACAGATAACGGTGAAAATGTGTTATCCTGCATTTGCTGCTTTGCAAACAAGCACTATCTGAGAATATATGATGATTCAGGGAACATATTTTGCTCTAATATTTTAAAAGCATTATAAACACCCGCATCAAAGCTTTCAAACATCCAGCCCTTAAAATGAGCAGCATTCATATGCCTGAGCAGACAGATGGTCATTTCACACAGTTATTCACTTTGAAGCTGCATTTTTGCAGAGGGCCTCTCCCTCCTATGTATGCTGCAGAGCTCTGGGTTAAACTATCTCCAAATAGAACGTACTGACATGATTTCAAAGTCCTCCTCTTCCTTCCCTTTTTGGCTTCCGGTGTCTTCGCTGCAAGTAGTTTAGAATGTGAATGCGGTCTGTGTTTGTTTTGCTGAGGGAGAAAATGCATGCACTCCAGAGTATGATCTGAAGGAAAGTAGATTGAAATGGGCACAGCCCAGATCTATAATTGGAATCTGTTCTAGGGTGTGAAGAGTTTCGAATGCTTATTCTCCAAAACCTTTTCTCTTCCTAATGGGAAGGACCGTATGGACACATCTTTGTAGATTTCTGCTTCTGTTTGGTAATCTCAGTAGAAGACAGCACTAAATATTAATGCTGCAGTACAGAATTTCTCTTGGTAATACTACAAAAAGCTCTTATTTTTAAGGATGCATTTTAAATAACATTACACTCATGCACGCACGATGTTATGTGCTGAAGTGTCTATTTACAGTGTGAAAAGCCCACCTTTTGTCCAGCAGTCTTGGATGGACATCATTAATCCTCACAATTCCTTGTTTTTGTGCTCTGGAGGCCTGAGCCCTGTGTTCCCATTGATTGGCCTATTATAGGAGACACCAACATGGAGCAGCCTGTGGTGCTAATGGCATGTTCTCTCATTTATACAGACACTGAGAAATAGTAAGCCATTAGAACATGCGGCTCCTCAGCATAGCCTGTCTCTGGTTCAGCATCCATCCGCACCAGTAGACCTGTGGCTGTAGTTGAGGGGAAAATGATGGGCCATGTTTCTGTAATGTTAACAATTTTTGGAGGATGCACCATGTCAGGTGCCATCTGTTTTGAAACTCAGTAGTAGTAAGAAATTTCTCAGTTATGGACACTATGACAAATGAACCTCAGTCTGTGAACAGGTCTGATGGACTGCCCCTCTTTAATGTACATCATTGTCATGGCTAAATCCAAGGCTGACATTCATCACCTGAGGGATAAGAAAAAGTTACAATCTCTAAGGTTATTTTCAGCTTGTGTTTTAAGTTGTCCCTTAAACCTGACTGGACACATTCATTCCCGGCACACTTGCCATTTAGATCACATTTCCTGCCTCCATTTAAGCAGCACATTGTTTATTAAACACAAAGTTCAAGACATTGATGTAAAAGATGCACAGTATTTGTAAGTCAATACTGTGAGAATTTATGTCCAATTTGCCTAATTTGTCACCCTCAGAGTAATACTACTTCCCCAAGATGATAGGACAGCTCAGTGGTCACCATAATGACAGTGATGATGATGCCATGAATTGCAAGTCTGCTGGAGATGAAGAATAGGATACTCAGTCACACCTTGTATTAATATAACTCACTACATAACACATAATATAAAAAGACAATCTTGTAAATTTGGTTAATAATAAATTGTGATGGAATCAAAGCACTAGCACTGTAGGTAATGAAGATGGTGTTTGTAATTTACCCCAGAATCGCTTTACTGAAAACTTGTTTATTTTTGTCAGGCAGTGTAAGTTGTTCGTTCGTCAGTGTTTGTGGAAAAAGTGCATACAACATAAGTTCAAAGCCCATTTAGGTTTTTGTTTATCACTGTCGGAGGGAAGGAACAGCAGTAATCTGTTAAAGTGTGAGTAGCGTGCAGAACATAGATTGACCTGTCTCACAAATGAAAAGTGAGAGAGAGAAACCCTTCCTTGACCATATGCTCATTTACTATTGTACTGTATGAAGCCAGAGTGGACAGTGACAGCAATGGAAAGGCTGTTAGAGGATAAAGGCACAAACCCTCTCCCACAACACTATTTATAGCTGAGTCGTGCAAATGTCAATAATTTATGCTGACATGTGTAAACGCTGCTGTCACATTAATAATTGTGTTGCTAAAATAGTCACGGAAACAGCATGCAGAGAGAGCAAAATGTGGGCGGCAGTGAAATGCTTTTCATAAGTGCAAATCATGCGGTGATGTTATGAGGATCAATGTAAGAATGGCACCCATTAAAGGCATCCTCCCAAACCATTTCAGAATATAAAAATGGTGACTTTGCTTTTTCATTTGGTGAAGAATACACGCTGTGTATTAAATACAAAACAGGTAGATACCACAGCAGATACCTAAATCATTGTTTCTATAGCTCTTTGGTGCGCTACGTGTCCTGATTTATAATGGACACATGAAGAAAAGCATAGCAATCAATATTTCCGGCACTAATTGAAGTGCTTTTTATCTCCCTGGACTCACAGTATAGTGTGTTTGTGTGTGTTTGTTTGTGTGGTACATTCACTGCATTGCTGTCTGCTTCTCTTTGTCTGGCCTGTCCTACCTTTAAACTCTGTCAGCATGTAGAAGCGCCTGTACCTTTTATCAATATTTATGCCAGACAGCAATTTGGACTCAGGTCACGAGGTTCTGCACTACTTACAGTCAACTGGCTGTGAATGCAACTCATGGATCCATCATAGATTTGGGCCCAGCTATTTTTACATTCTCCAACAAAACCGAGTTGTCATCATAAACTTAATAATACTTCCAATCTATTGTTTTAATTTGATATTTATTAAAAGCCAGAAGTTGGTATTTTATCTCTGGTGACTCAGCGACGGTTTGTTTTTCAGTCAGAAACTCACTCTGGCACAGCCTCTCAAAACAAAATTCAAAAATCAATACAGAGAAAGACACTGCAAATGGATATAGCTGTTTGACAGTCTAATTCCTTTATCATAAGAAATAACAGGCCTTGGTCTTGACAATTAATTTAAAAAGCATAGCCTCAAGAGAATCGTGAAATCTCAAGGGTTTGAAGAATTGTCTGTCGTGAAGGAAAGGACAAAGATAGAACAGCGTTATTTAAGAGTGGACACATCGTTATCTGCTGACGTGTCCACTCTTAAACTTTAAGGACATTAACATTTAAAACTTTACCAAGCTTTGCTATCCCTGTGCCTCGGTAAGGCAAATAGCATGGCTGTGCAGGTCCACTATGAATTCAAATTATTTCTACAATATGACAGGGGAGTTTTACACAACTGTCTCTGTAGATGTTCTTTCCAACAATCATAACTTTCTCTCTTAAATCTTCAAAACCTTTGAGGCACATGCATAGCAAATATCAAGTTTGCCAACCGGGAAATTTTGTCTGAGGCTATGCTTATGTGTGGTAATCTTCCTGACTTTCAAGTGCAATCACTTTCCACTGAAATGTCCTGCTCTTCATTTGACATGCGGTGTTACACTGGACCAGCAGCTAATTATGTTGGTCCAATGATTAACATTCGAAGGAAACGCTATCCTGTGCTGTCAGGGCAGCGGATGCATCATCAGCTTAAGGGCTTGTTTTCTGTAGTTTTTGTGTGTCTCAGTGATGTTCTATCACTGTTCTGTAACCCACTTAAATGCAAGTCATGTATTGTTACCTGGAGGAAAACTAGCTTTGGTTCATGTCCAAGAACACCGCAAGTAAATTCTACTTTTTCTGAAAATAGCTTATCTTTACAACCTTAGCATATTTATTTCTTATACTTTTAGCTCTTGGAAACACATGCAGGAATGTATTTTAAGATACTAATATGGCTGCAAAATATAAGTGTAATGAGTGGAAGTGAGGGATGTAAAATAACTTCTGCACAGCGTTTCAAGTGATCCCAAACATCTTGTTGAACTTGCCTCGGTTGTTGTGTGGGCTCTGGCGTTGTCTCTGTTGATTTCATCTCTTCATGTTGTCACAGACAGACTGCGTGATCAAGGCACCTTTGGGCCCACAAACAACATCTGTTGTTTGTCATTGTCACTGAAGATAGCGCTTTGTGACTCTGACTTAAGGTAGGTCAGATACCGTCCAGATAGTCTTTTCTGATTAGTAACAATGCAGACACCAGAATTACCTTAATATTCTGCAAAGTTTTAGGATGTTTGATTTTGTGTATTCAGGTATGTGCTTGTAGAACTCCCAAGAAAACTGGGCCTGTTATATTTGCGTTGCAGCCTCATTTTGGGGGTTCCAGTCCATTTTCTTTACCACCACATTTAAAGGTTACAATAGCACACAAGCACAGCACATGGAATCTGTCTGTGCGGATCAGAGTTCAGTTAATGAGTATTGTCAAGAGAAAGAACGTAACAATAACATAATGGCCACAGTTCACAGAAGTTGCAGCACTGGTAATTATTCTTTGCAATAAAAATATCCTTGTGTTTAGGCAAAGGAAAATGTCTGCTTCACATTTTAGGCTCATATAGCCTAATCAAGACTGGACAAGACAGCATACAATTACAAGCCCAAATTACAGGTTTTAGCTTAGTTTTACTGTGCTGAGCCCATTGTTTTTTAGAGGTCCACAGTTTTAATGGCATTCACAGTGCAAAGAAAAGACTTGTAAGATGCTAGTTCACAGTACGTTTGTGTAAAGATACATAACATATTGTCCAACTCATTGTGACTGAATGCTGATGATAATTGAAGCATACATTTGCCCATCTAATTGCAGAGAACTTCAATCGCTGTGCACTGAAAGTACAGCACATCCTCACAGACAAATGACACTTGCTGTGATGTCCATAATAAACCCGTGTTTGGAGGTGGGAAGGACCTTGGTGGCACATACCTTGATGCAGACTGTCCCCCAGCAGTCTGCTTCCTCTTGTTTTTCACAGCACCTTTGCTGTATTTAGTTAGTGAAGAGCTCCTTCCTTATCTCTCATGGTTGGGGTCAAAGCATTTTTTTAACCTTTATTGATGGACATTGCTTAATACAACATTGTGCATCAAGCATTTGTTATCCCATATTCCCTTGTAATACTTAAGAATTATCATAAATTAAAACAAAGTTATTTACTCAACTTGTCAGTATATTGATGAGGTCCATTGAGGATACATAAAGTGAAAAACACATTATCAAATATTCTATATGAACTCAACTCTGCAGAAGGCAAAAACTCAAGAACTGGGATGCATTAGTTTCAAGGCAGCTCAGTGATGCATGAAATAATGTCCTGTGGCATGTTGCTAAGACCCATCCCCAATGGGAACAAGCACTGAAATAACCATCAAGCTCAGTGTATTCAGCCCCCCCCATCAATTCTAAGAGAGGGCAAGTGAGTTGCAACTCACACTCTGTGTTTCTTCTTCTCACGACATTATACAGTGTCTCATGCAGCTCTTTAATGTTTATGTAACAGGTTTTTTTTTTTTACATTCTACGGCTCTGCTCATCTTGGACTCTCTTGAACCCGGGTGCTCGGTTTGTTTGTAATTGCTAATGTTTGAGCTGATTGGAAGGTTACAGTTTGGTGCTGTTAAGTAGGTCATATTGTCATGAGGTGACAGGCTTAAATTGACACAGGTACAAACATATATATTACATATTTGTATAAGAAATGCCTATTATCAATTGTTACACGCTTTCTTTGATGCTCTGCTGCTGGCAGTCTGCAGAATAATGTACTGTATGTCCACATACGATACCTAAGCCAACAATTTCATATCATAAGAAAAAGCTCAGTGCTCTGCCGTTTGTGTGAGACAAAGAATGGCTTACTGTGTGAACCTCGCACTTCATTCAGCACCATATGCTCGGGTTCCTATCACACTGTAATTGAAAGGAACTTATACAACCAGTGACGAAGATGCCTAACCACATATAAAGCTCACATCTTGCATACCCTTACAGGCCTTTATGTCAGCTGTGTTTGTCAAATCTAATACACACCGGTAATTGGAAATTAGCATAGGGCCTTATGGAAAACATATAGGATCATGATATAAATGGAATTCTTACTGTGATGGGCTGAAAGACAAATCTATAATATATGTGTAAGGCACTAACATTGTCATTGTGTAATACTACCTTGTCTACACAAAATAGTAGGCCTACTATGATGTTGCACTGCTATTTGTATTATTTCTGACCTAATGAACAAAATATGTTGTGAGGAGAGGTGATTTTATATGGTGGTTGGGGCAATATTCCACAAATAAAATGTAAACAAATCTCAGTAGTACAAATTATTTTGCTGACAGTATCACATTACAAACCATTGATTCCTACCAAGTGTATTTTTGTAGCCTGTAGCTAGATTCTTTTCAATATACAGCCCTTAAATCTATAATGAAATGTTGCTGCTATTAACTGCTGCACCTTATGTGATGTTATGTGATGATTTAAAATTACATAAATCCCAGCTTGCCCTTTTTGCTGGAAAAGTTTGACAGGCCAGATGATAGAGTTAGACTGTTTAGATAAAAGGTTCCCAGAAAGGTTGCAATGGCATCTGCATTTTCTGTGGTTTCTATGAAAACAATAATTGGAGGAGAGACTTGTCCATCGAGATCTCTTTGCTCAAGAAGATGACCCTAACCCTAGGCAGCAATTAAATTGTGAACTTGGTTTAGCCTGGGAGAAACTAAGCTGAGAACACAGTTTGAGCTCTACACCAACAATTGACATGTGAGAGATGAGTATGTTTAAACAATCATAAACCCAACTGACAGAATTTCAAAACATTTCTGTCCGTACTCCACTCCATTACCTCAGGCGTATGCATGTTGGGTACCGGATGGGGGTCAGGTAGTGTTTGAATTCATCTCCTCAAGCTACTGAGACAGTGAGGCAGACCAATGAAGGGTCTGTCTGCTAAAAGAGAAAAGGGCTCCTATACATATTAAACACCGCCCTGAAGAACGCTGTGTTAATGTCAGGTGTTCCCTGCGGTGTGGCAGTGTCAGGAGCATCTGGCTCATTTTAGTGAAGGGGGCAACATTTTTTTTAACATGCAGTGTGACACAAAGTCACCAATTGAAGGGGGAACGTCTGCATTTTTACCTCAGGTATGAAATGGAGAGAATTGTTGTTTGGCACCAGTGTGTAAATGTGGATCCGGGTGAGTAGCAATAACTCAAAAACAAACATGATCCCGAAGAATTGTCTTTATCATTATTGCCGCAGTCTACTTGCTCCAGGAAAATATATACTTTCCAGGCAATTGAAAAGACCTGTGTTTATGACTTTGGTGGCATCTTGTGGCTGTATGAATGTAGCACATAGCAAAAAAACAATGTTGTTGGGGTGTGGCTGCTGACAAATCACACCCCCAACAACATATTTGACTTGGGGAGCCAAGATAACAGAAGCTTGTTGCAGATGGCTAGATTTAGTCCAAGTCCTAAACATCTAAATTGTATAATCATGGCTACAAGTTTTTGTACTATATTATTGTATAGTTACAATGACTTTATGTTTGTGTATATTTTTGTCTCACAAAGTGTTGACTGCAAATTTGGTGTGCACATTTTGTTTACATAACATAAGCTAGTGCAAAATAGTGCAAACAATGGATTATATGATAGGTGTGATGGAAACACACAATGTTTTTGATTTGTTGCTCTGGAAACAGTGAAGCAGTTAAAAATAACTAAATGATAATAAAATAACTAATAAATGTTGTGAAAACACTGAACAACAATAGATTGTTGGAGGCTGAGCTGATGATTGCTACAGGAAGCGTTTGCATCATTACCACTATGTGTAGACTACAATAGGAGAATGTGACACACAGAGTGATTACGAGAAACCAGCATAAAATGATGGAGGTTAAAATTGGTTTTATAAATCTGTGCAAATCACAATCTTTAGGGTTTTGTCAGCCCCCATTAACAGGTTAGTAGGTGCTGAAATAATGTCTCTGTGAGGGATGAGGACTGCTGTCATCTTATAAAAATACACAGAAATTCCTTAGAAAACTTAAACGACTGTCTTCATCTGACAGCTCCCCCTGATTAATCAACTGATAAGGACATGGCAAAATGACAGTGACATGATGAAATTGTGCGAGGTTTTATCAAAAAGGTTTTTGCAAGAATCTTTTTTTTTTCTTGATTACAGCCACAGTGAGCAATCCCCGGCTTGGAGACAAAACAAAGCGATCCTTAATTTCCAGCAGTTACAAATGCCAGAACCCAAGGCGCATGGAGGAGGCAGATAAAGTTGTTATTGGCAAATGTCCTTGGTGCAAGCAGAGTGAGCGCTCAGTAATCCTACTGTGTTATTAGTCTCCCAGGACCCTGCGACTCTGCGTTACTATCACAGGCTGGTCCCATGTAGATAACACCAGCTCCATTCACCCTCACATCTACTCATAGCTAAATTGTCTGCAATTATCAGGACTGGGGAGCTTATTATTGCTCTCTTTTATTTACACACAGACACCCACACAAGCCCTAAAGTTTTTTTTTTGTGTGGTGGTAGATGGACGTGTCATAGCATGTCTTAATTCTCCATT
This sequence comes from Parambassis ranga, assembly GCF_900634625.1. NCBI lineage: Eukaryota > Metazoa > Chordata > Actinopteri > Ambassidae > Parambassis > Parambassis ranga. Next base: position 9,539,851 of record NC_041031.1, read on the forward strand.
ATATCCCCTGGAAGAGCAGCATTGATCTCATCTGCCTTCCCATAAGCCTTAATTGACCATGAAACAAAGGTATTGTACACTTTGCATTTTCATGACATGTTGACCACTCAAGAAAGTTACATTGGCAATCCTGATGTGCTAATTGTGCTAAGCATGTAATAATACACTACTTTTTTTTTCTTTAAAAATATACATTTACACTACGTTTCTGATTATTCTAAGATATTTGCTTTGTTTTCAGTATTTTTGCACCTGCATCAGCTTCTTTTGACTGTTCGCATAATGTCAACTGTTTAAAAAACAAACAAGTAAGGGCCGGTGGCCTCAGTGTCAGCTGTTATGCGCACAAGACAGAGTGTAAAAAAAATAAAATAAATGGTGATGTCCTCTTGGAAAAAAATGCAAGCTGCCATGTGGCAGGGGAAAAAGGTGAGACCACGACCCTCTATATCAAAAGAATGTCACCTGTGGTCATCTGCCATTTAGTGAGTGCTTTAACCTTGCTCTGGTTCAAAATCTAGAAATATGAAGTGGCCTGTCAGTAATCTAAAGTCCATGAGGACACCAGGACACTGAAGGGAAAAATATTAAAACTTATCATTTCTGACATGAAATGTGAGAAGTATTTTCAGCCTCATTTGTATTCAGAGATCCCAGAGGCTTTTCTTTCCATTCATCCAAGCATGCTTACTGAAAGACTAAATAAGAACTAGATTTATCCATATGGGTAAACTGACATACTATTAGACCTAAAGCAACACATTTTCCTGATGAAATAAACATTCATATAGTTGGAAGTACATCAGATAGTCCACTGTAATACAAGTAATATACACACTTTTAAATATGATGTAACCATTCTGCCATTGGATAAATGCAATCATATTATTTATTGTATTAAAGAACATGTATATGTATGAGCTTTATTATATTAGATAACACAAAGCACAGCTGCAACAGGTGTGTATTGTCACACTTTTTGGGATTTTTTTATTGACTGTGGGGTGCTGCTCAGTGTCAGAGCTGCTCAGCTGAAAAAAAAAACAAAAAACTGGCACCAAATCTTCAGTTTCAGTTTTTCAGGCCAAATAACTGTCAGAACACTGACGTTTTATTTGCATAAAAGGCCTGCCTCAATAATGGGATATTCATCAAAGACATTGCAGAATTGGGATCTATTTTGATGAAACGGCATGGAATCATACATTATTGAACAAAGACTGTCCTGAAATGGTGCACTTGAAGTTATCCTTGGGCCACATTATTCCAGCTGACCTTTTAAGAATATAATCTCTGATTACTTTGAATGGCAAAATATTGAAAATAGCATAGTGGTCTCATCTGCAGCACACAGTTCTACTCACAGCTTTACATAAATGTGAAATTCTGTTTCCCATGTTGTTCTTTTGACCAAATAGGCAATTCAAAAACCGGTATAATAGACTAATATTCTACTCAGCTGACCTTTTGAGAATTTGTATCTGTGAAAAACCCACTCGCTATAGCATTATTGAGTTTGTGTTTTTGTTTGTATGAGTTCAGTTTTATGAATAGACAAGCAGAGAATTAACTTCATTCATTGTGCTTCCATAGCATTACTAATACTGAAAAAAAAAAAACATTGATCGGTCTCAAGTGTTTTCCAATATTCAAACCCCATACATGAAACAACGATTGCACGTGTATTGCTCGAAATTGTGTGTTAAAATGAATTATTCAACTGGGTGTCTTAAAACTTGCGATCTTGCTGATACATGTAAATGGACCTGCAGTAACTGTTGAAATATTCATGCAATTAAGCAGTACATGCAGGGTGCAGGGTTGAGAGGAGGTTAAGTCTCATATGCATCAGTCAGTCTTCAAAATCTTCCTATAGATTGAGTAATGCTCTGCATAACACATTTCTAAGCATAACACATGTACATTGTGTATTTGTAATAACATAATAAATACTCAGTCGTTGCCACAGGCTTATAGGGACTGCTAATTGCCCAGTCTAAGCATGTATTGGACCATTCTGATATCCAAGAGATTCTCCCCATAGGTGTAATTAGATGTGCAGCTGTCAAAGCGTCCCCTATAGAGAACCTGCCATGGGTAACATTTTTGTCCCAGTGGATGCTTGAAGAAGGATAATTGGTGTAATGCTCATACCCAGTGTTGTGGGCTAATTAAACCTAGGAGCAATGGCTATCAGATCTTACAAACTTTATAGCAGATGTCCACTAGTCGACTAAATTGTGTTCATTTATTAGGAGTTTCTTTAAAGGTCATTTTATGTCATTTGTATACAATATATATCATTACGATCGGGGTGCCCAATACATTGATTGCGATCAAAGGGATTCTGGGTAGTTCGGACCAGTCAAAATAATAACTCTGCTTAGGTGCTGCAAAGATCTTTATAATGCAATGTCCAACTTTCTACTGATTGCTTGCATCATTGTGTGTTTGTGCTTGTATGTAGGAGGGTGTAGCACCCATAGGAAAAATATGTATTGCAGCTTTTGACGGTTCTTTTAGGTTGGTGCCGTGTAGTTTGGTTATTTCACCACTAGGGGGCAGATCAATTGTATCACAAAAATGCACTTGACGGAGAAGAAGGAGTTTTCTTTGGTGGTGCAAGTGATGTTGGTGCGGTCTTGTGGTGCAGTACCGGTAGTTATATTTTTGTATAGTCAGTGACTTTGTTAATCTCTCCTGCGTTCTCCTGAGCGGGGCAAATAAAGTTTTTTTTGTTCTATTACACCCGTTGTGGAGTGAGTGGTGTAACAAGGGTAAATGATCAGAGGAGTGAGAGCTCTTACTGTGCAATGCACAATTTTTTGGGCCAGACAGCTGAATGCTGCGGGCTGAGAGAAAGGACTGTACCGCTGGACTGCTTCTAGTTCAGAGTCTGCATGGGGATGAAGAGTGAAGGTGTCGTGCTGTACGTGGTGTTTTTATAATGTCCTACAATCGTGATGGCGGTGCACTGGGGTGATACAACTTAATCTAATGGGAAAATGTGATTTACACATTTTCTAGTTATAACTTTGTAAAAAAAGAAAGTTTAGAATACAATTGCACACCATCTAAAAACAAAATGACATCACCTATTTCAGCAACACATTGGGTCCGTTTAAAAAGCAGCAGTGTTGGCAAAACAGATAAACAGGCTACAGACTGTTGGGTGTGTGCTCCAGATTAAGCCTCAGCAAATGGATCCATTCTGGCTACACCATAAAAACACATCACTGCCTCTAGTAATACTCATTTCTGTTAACTGGCTTTGCACATAATTGCAATAGGGAAGTGATCAGCAAGTGATCTGCTTTATGCAATTATAACCTGGATGTTGGGCTCACAAATTGCTTGCTCTTGGCATACTAGCAAAAACAGTTGCGTACACACACACATGTTTTTGAGCTATTAGATATTATATCACATGCTACAATTGATCGTATTCAATGTATATTGCAGCTCTAAGTCTCCATTTTGTACTTTATTAGAAAAAATATTGTTCAATGGCAATATAATTTGTTTTGGGATGGCCTAATGCCAACCCATCCACCACCATCCCACCACCAGGGGTCTTATGTCTTACTATTAGTGCTGTGTCTTTTAATGGATTGGTGCTATAGTGGCCTGCCTGTAGAATTTGATTAAAGCCTGCTAATGTTTTAGTTCACCCATTTAAAAAATTATCTACCGTCCTTCCACATATAGTTGAATATTTATGACCAATAGCACAATAAAAGGGTAAATGTCCAGTTTAACCTCCACAGTAAATTTAGAAGTCTGTTCAGGAGAAAAAGGTATTAGACTGTAATTGCTTGAGAGTAATTATAGCCTTTATTTAAAGCTTTTCACAGAAAATGTAAATGAAACACCATTACCAAGCCGTGATTGGACTCTTCTTGTCATCAGCTGGATAATTGTCCACAAGTTCATGATCTCTCCTCTGTGCTGACTAAATTGTTTCTGGAAATGAAAATTGCTGCACCTCCCACATAACATTACCCGACTGTGCCACCTCAGCTTTTATTCTGAGTTTGAGCTCTCCCACCATGAAGGCATTTCATCATTTGAAGTCTTCCAAACCAGTACAGCTGTGTATATTGTTTCATGATTTACTCTGATCAAAGACATATTTCTTTTGCAGCCTGAATTGTCTTTGTGCAATAGAAACAATAAATTTAAAAAACGGCAGGGGGAAAATAAGATGGTACAGCAGATATTTTTCTACTGCAGAATCTTTGGTTGGTGCAATAATCTACAGCAGGGGTGTCAAACTCTAAAATTGATGGGGGGTGACTCTGGACCTCGTCTTCATATGACTATGCTATTTTTTTTTTTTCAAAAGTACCACTATCAAAACAACACTCAGAGTTATTATTTGTTAAATTACATAGTTACACTACTGCTGTACAAATCCATAATTTTCTTGTACTAAAAATATTGATATAAGTGCTCCATGTACTGGTACATAATTGTAGTGTGAATGAGTGGAAAACTATATGCAGGCACAACAAAATGTCTGCAATATCAACATGGTTGCTTAATGCTGTGAATTCTCCGGACCGTTACCTGCTTTATTGACACTTGGGCTTTGTCAGACATTACACTGAGTTTGTACAAAAGAGGCGTATCCTTTAAACTGTCTTACAAGTAACACGGGTAACAATTCTGGTTTAGCAATGTGAAAGGGATTAACATTGACATAATAGTATGGTGCCTTTCTGCATAGAGTGTCTTATTTATAATTTTATTGAGAAATAAGCTGCACTCCCTCCATTAAAGTAGTGATAGTAAAGGTTGGTGGGATCTAGGAGGGCTACGGCCAATTTTGCTCAGGGATCTATTCTAGCACTGCGGCCTGATGGCCGGGCTGATGAGGACAGCAGACTGCTGCAGACAGCAGCACTGTACTGCAGCAATCTGGCCTCCTCCAGACGGGCTCCATGGACATCAGCAATGAGATCTCCATTACTCTGTTAAACTGTGTCTGAGAACGCCACCTCACTATTATGTCAATGTCAGGGGCTTAATGCTGATTCATACAGCCGCACAAATCCCAGATTAACCTCCAAGCTGGAAGAGTTCCTTCAGCAGCAAACTGCATCGCCCAAGTTATGTCTAGAAGGAGAGGCTATATGATTTTTTTTTTTTTTTTTTTTTTTTTTTTGATAGCAGAGGCAGACAGACATGCGTAAATCCAGATAGTGACATACACAAATGGACAATCACACAGACTGGTGGCTACAAAATGACCAAATATATAATGAAATATCTGTCAAATTACTATTTGCAAGTTTCTGCGTTATGAGTTTCTGTCCAATGTCAAAGGAAAAAAGAAACTGAAACCAAATTGTCCTTTTTATCAGAGATAATATGGGGAAATCCGAGTCACTGTTGTTGAAATGAGCCTTCTGTGCTGCAGTGCACCCTCTCTCTGCCCTGGCTTTGTGGGCACTAAGAGCTGCAGTGTTCCTGTAAGAATGAGTATTAAGCCATTGGGGGTGTGAAGCATTGGCAGTGGCGGGACTATTCAGCTGCAAGCCCTTGTGTGCCGCCCAGTGGTATCAGTCTTCTTTTACAAAAATAAATCGGTCAAAATGGTCACTTATGTATTCAGGAATTAGCAGGCATAAAATAAGGCTCTTTCATCTGCCTCTTTTGCTTCTCTCAAGTCCAATTTCTTCTTCTTTTTGTTTCCCAGCTTTTAATAAGGAAAAATCTTTACCAGTTAATCTAAGGTTACTGTGTGTACGGTGCACGTTAAAGTTATACTGATAACATGGTAAGATTTTTTTGATCACTAAAGTCATAATGTTTAATTGCAGTCATAATGTTTTATTATAGCATGCGAGGGCAGCCATGCACAGAGTGCTGCTATAAATTTGTATTGGGATTTTCAGCTGAGTTGGGTGTCAAATGAGTTAAATATATTTTGTAGCAGTATCTGCAAACCGTGTTGAATAGAATGCCTTTTATTGTCACTATACACATGTACATTGAGATTAAAGCCCACCCATTATAGTGCAAAAAAGCAATATATATATATATAAAAGATATTAAAAAATATTTACAATATATAAACATAGGAGTAGGTGCACAGTCCTGAAGATATAAATATGGTTTATATACAGTGTTCAAGTATGAACATATTTCACATATTGTATGTTGTCAGGTCAAGATAATATATTGCACATATTATATGTTGTGAAGTATAAATATATTGTCCATCTGGATATGGAATATTGCACATTTAAAATCAGTGCATGTGGGAGTTCAGTGTGGTTATAGCTTTTGGAAAAAAGCATGGTACAGAACAATTTATCAGTTCGTATGTGAATCAACAGGCTTCAATCTTTCTCAATGAATGTGTGCGTCTGTGTGTAAAAATGGGTATGTGGTGAGAGAAGTGCAAAACAAAAATCAAAAACACGGGGCACAAGATGAAAGTTTCTGTCTGGACAATGGCTAGGAGGGTTTATTGGAAGAAATTGCAGTTTGGTGAATGAAGTGTTCTCCTTGAAAGACTTGGCATCTTTCTCACTACACCCACTTCCTCAATCTAGGGCATGGGATAAAGATCAAACTTTTTTTGTGTGTGGAAATCATTACAAGGCCATGATATGGACTCTGGGTGGCCCAGTTGCTGAGCAGTTCATGTGCAATGTAACTGTCCTCTGGGACTTAGAAGAGTTGCAGTTTCACAATGTGGTTTGTGTTTTAAATGGCGATCACATCCATTTTCTTGTGCTACAGATGCAACAATACCTGATATATTCTATTCTATCCCCTTCATCACTTGTTAAAGAAGATTCTAGCCAGATAGAAAAATACACGTGTAGCATACATAGACTTGATGGTACTTTTGTTTTTTGTTTTGGTGTTTAGTAAGAGGATTTTTTGTCCTGTTCAAAATGGAAATCAAGGCGAACTTTCTATGAATAAATTGGCCCACCAAATCAGACCAGGTGTGAAGGCTTAAAATGTCAAGGCCAGCCTTAAAGAATGATTCTAGCTATTATCAAAACCCAAATTTTGTGTGTTTTTTGTAAACAAAACAATTGTTCTGTGAATTACATCAGTTTTATGCAGCTTTAGTTTGCCAGGTGCACTGCTGTCAAATACACACTGACAGCTGAGTCAAACTTCAAACACTGGCAGATAAAGTAATTAAAGTTTGTTCTTTTAGCACGGTGAATCACTTACATTAGAGTTCCACATTTTCTGAATAGCTGTGGTAAAACCACCATCATATTTAAGCTATTATAGTGAAGTGTTGCACACCCGCATGACTAGCTGCTTTCTGACATGTTCACATCACAGAAGAATGAGGTTTCATTGTTTCAGTGTCTTGGGGGGAATGCTCATGTTGAAAATCATCATGCGTAGGGGTTTAAAAACCAAGGTTATCAATTACTGTATATCTATTACTATTGAGTGGCACATTTGCACAGGATAATCAGGGTCTAACTAACATTAAGTTAAAAAATGGACTATCGCACGCACTAACAAAACCTGTGTTGGTCGACCTTTGACTGTGTTACTATCTCTTTCAGAATGAGACAACAGAGCACCATTTTCCTGAGCGCCTGTAATTACTGGGGTTGTTCACCTCAGACTTTTCCCTCAGCCAAAAATAACATAATAATATTATAATATTAGCAGTAAACTTTGTAAAGCACAGAGTACTGCTATCTGTCATTAGTTCAGTTTTTTAACACTGAGTATCACAGTCCCTCAGAGTTTACTTGGTTTACTCTTTGCATTGATCTCACATCTATTACTGTGTCAGTGAGAGACTTCTTCTTACTCTATGCACCCTGGGTCTCTTGACACGCAAGTTGCTTCATACTTAGTATTCATGTCTATAAATCCAGCATAAATTTAAACCAGGTTGAATACACTTTGGGAATACCAATCCTCACTTCACATGACTTAATTTCTTAACAGGTAATACTGAGGGTTGTCGTTTCTTTGAAACGAATTTCAAAGATTTATTCTAACACCCTCTTCCTAATAAAAGTTCAAGAACATAGTGTTAAATTCTCGCCTGTTGGTCTATTACTGATGTCTATCTTCAAAGCTAAGATTGCAGAATCAAAGACAATGAAAGATGGCCTCCCTTGATAGTGTGAGACGTGAGTGGAAATAATGTGCTTTGACAAAAAAAGGTTGCTAATGTTTTCTGACATGCATGTTGCCATTCACTTTTTATCTGCTTTGCATTTTCAAGTTAGATTAATGAGCGCTAAGCCACTGTCATCTGATTTAGCAGGCTGTCTTTGAGTTTTAGCATACCGCATATCTTTTATAAAGCGAAAACATCTTCTTTGTACTGCACAAGTGGACTAAAAGTAGTGGCAGTATTCTCTGAGCAGAGTGGGAAATAAGCCCATAAGAAGAGGCTCAGCAAGCACAATTGGCACTGAGACATGTGGTATATTATAGGGCATGTGCCGCAAGGTCATGGAGGTCTTGGCATAAACAAACCGGAAGGACACAAAAAACATCAACACAAAAAGTTGGCAGCAATTCCAGATTAGTGGAGAAAACCGCAATATGTGCCAACGCATCTTCCTAAAGTGGGAAGGAGTGGAAACAAGGATGTGTACGGTAATCAAAAATTGGATTTTTCCCAGTCCAAATTGTTTTAAATAAAGATATAATAAGATAAAACTTTATTAATCCTGGAGGAAATTCTTTCGCCAGAGGTTTCAAGTCACATTAAATACAATTAAATTACAGGAGTATAAGTGTCAATATAAATCCAAATCAGAAGTACAGAAGAAGATTTATATCATAATAATCAAATAATGGGATGCTCAAAGCCCTCTATGACTAACCACTAAAGCAGCTTTCTTAAAGCAGCAGTCTAATCAGTCAGATGTGATAGTTTTCAACTTTTTTCGCGTATATATTGAGTTTTTGTGCTGCTGAGCAGGTCATTTCACACAAAATATCCCCCTGGCCTCAGTTAATTCTGCTTTAGAACTATAGTGAATTCCTGTTTTATTCCAGAATGAGCCATCTGTCTCTTTAATGTGTGATTGGCAAAAATAATGTTTCTGAAGTTCTGAGTTCAAGCTAGGAGGGTCAGCCGACCCATTAAACTGTGATTGTTGGTTCAGTACTGTGGTCTTTCTGAACTGCTGAACGGCCAGTTGTGAGAAACAGCAGTTTCAGCCATTTTATTGGCTGCTGGAGGTTAGAATGACATTGTGTTTGACTATTTGAATCACAATCCTCAAGTCAGGTGTAGTTCCCTCGAGATGCTGTATTTCTTTGATGTGTGTTAGAGCGCCCACTGCTCAGAATATATATTAGTCAGAATATATTAGGACACAGTTTCTAAATCATCCAGAGCATCTTTTCTTAAACAGGATCTTGGGGATAAAGACTACTTATTGATATGACATTGATTTTACATTGGACATTAACCGTAATACCCAGAAAGTTTACTGAACACATAGACTCATGCAACACGTGCAGTGCATATAAATAGTACACACAGCATCTACAGACTGCAGGCTGTGTATAATATGTTTCTTTAACATAATAATAAATTCACCAAGGATTACATGGTGAGGATTAGGCCTAATAAAGCAAACAGCTGAGCCTGTTTACCAATATTCATTTCAATCAAAAAAAATAAAGAAATAAAAAAAAATAGAGAAAACCGACATTCGGTGTGTCCAAGCTTCAGCTGATGAGAGTCGCTGGGATCCAGCAAAGTCCAGCCATTTATCACTTGCCACTGCTGCTGTGTCTGCTGTGAGATTGCAAGAAGACTTGGGAATGAATGTGCAGAATGTTGTAGTTTGTTATTAAGCACTGAAAAGGCTTTCTTGTTTTCCTCCTCAGCCAGTTTGTTTTGTGTGTTTGTTGCTGGTTGACAGAATGGTAATATTGAAGAATAGCTTGTGGTGCTCTAGGCCAGTGTTTCCCAACCTTTATTGAACCACGACACATGTTTTACAATTAAAAAGAATTCCACGGCACTAGGGGGTATTTTTATTTGTTCTGCCCAACACTTCACATTGGTGGCATAGACGAACAAAGACAAATTGTTTACAGTAAATTAATGAGAATTTTCGGAACAATTGAGTGAAATTAGATAATTTCCCACTGCACACCTGATGATTCTAACGGCACACTAATGTACCGCCACACACTGGTTGGGAAACACTGTTCTAGGCCGTCTAGATAGCTGGTGCAGACTGTAAACATACGTAAAGCTAAATCACCTGTTTTGACTAACATGTAGGACCGGCTTGATGGCAGTGGTTCATGTAATTAACAGGCACATAGCAGCAATACATAATGATTAGATCTTGTCAGTCACTTAAAGGAAATGTGTTCGTGGCTTTAAAACATGTATTACTCAACATAATAATTAATCTAGTGCTATAAATAATACTTGTAATATCTTTTTTATTACTGTGTAATATAACACTGCTCTATTGAGAGTGTTGTTCTGATTTGTGAGAGGTGCAGGTTTCTGCAGTCTTGTTTCTGGGGAAAAGAACACCTAATACCCTTTCAGGAGCTGGGGAAATTTGCTATAATGACTGGCTGAAGGCACATTATTTCTTTGTATAGTTATGATAATACCGATTTGTTAAGATGGAGCAAAGTCAATTAAACAGAGAGGAGAATTGGATGGTATAGCGCCCCAATTGTTGGATAGCGTTGATCCATTAACTTTTACACATCCATTGGTGATGGAGGGGTGCATAATGCCTTTTGACAGCTATGAAATAAAGTAAACCCAACCCTGCTGTGAGCAAGTATTTATCTATAAAGCCTTACATTCTGATGGCACAAACATTCAAAAATGATGACAAGCACCCTCCTTTTTCATCTTGAACAAAATATAATTTCATGCCGGATTAGCTACATATTGACCAGAAGTAAGGGCACAATTGAAGCCCCTGGGCTTAGAGATCTTCATCAATTCACTGTCAACACATTACCGAAAAAAAAAAAGTATGTGTGCGAGAGAGAGAAGCATAGCGCTGAGGGAAAGTGAGTTTGATTTTGACTTGTGACCTGAGGGCTGTCGTACGCTTAATCTTGAAACATTACGTCTGACATTCTAGTCTACATAGCACCACACATCTATGATTAAATTCCACTACTTTACATTTTAATTGCTTTATTACCATGATAGTTCAGTGAAAGACTTACAGGTCTGTGATAGTGAGACATCCTTGCATAAGCTCCATTATGAAAGCAAAGATAGCTACAACTAGGGCATGGACGGAAACTTACCACTTTTCAACCAGTACATCAGTTCAGCAAATCAAGTAGTGTTATTTCTTTACCAAGTCATGTCTTTGCAGCTACAGACAGTAATCAGCAGATGAGGTTTGAACCTGAGAGTTGTCCTCTTTGAGCTAACTTGGCTCAGAAATTACGGTCTGCCTGAAAACCTGCCCTACATGATTGCATATAACACAAGTATCAAAAAGGGTTGCACGTATAACTGTACTAATTATGATCACTTTATGAAAAATGAATGTTGTAATGGGGATGGGATGCCAATGTTTCTGAAATTAGCCTATCACTATAGAGTTAATTACATAAAATGAGTAGCTTGATAGTTTACACGGCAGATGTATGTAACACACACAGCTGAATTCTAAATTGTGTGTGTGTGTGGTGTTTTCTGGTTTAAAGTGCAATGTATTATTTTGATTGCTTTTTCACACATTGAATGTATATGTGTTTTAGCAGAATTAGAACTTGTAGAAAAATAGAAAGCAGTTTCTGTACAGATTATTGTCAATTTCCATTGCAGACCAAGGATGATCAAAAGATCAAAAGATCAATAGAATAGAAATACTTTATAATAACTGATTTTACTAACCATTGCTTATGTTGATAACTTGTGCGTTTTAAATGATTCATGAAGGTAAATGCACACATGCACTGTAGAGGCAGGCGGTTTGTTTTTAAGTGTGCTGAAAACACAGGGACATGTTGAGGTGTAAACCCTGGGGTCATCGACTGCTGTGTTCCAAACAGACAGAAAAACACCATGGGGCTTTTTGGGCCATTAAACATTTGCTTTTAACTTTCTGAGAAAATTACTTCACAAAAAGAAAAATACATTTGTTCATTACTTGTACCGTGTTAACCCCGAAATGATTTTTTTTTATCTGTCCTCATCAATGCATTTTTTATACTAATAGTTTGATTCCTTCCTCCGTTTTGCTGTTCTTTGGTCCTTTGTATCACTGCTGTCTTTCAGGGCCTGAGTGCCTACTTATTGTAGGTACATGTTTCCCTGGCTGAAAACAGCCCTGAAACAGTTCCATTAGACCAGGGGTGTCAAAGTCAAATGGACGGAGGGCCAAATAAAACATTTTGCTACAAGTCGAGGGCCGGACTGTCCGAATGTTCATTGAAATCAAAATTTGACCTACTGAAAACCTAACAAATATATTACGATTAGATAAATAAAGCAATATTTTCTTATGACTCTGTCAGTAATTTTTAATTTTCAACAGGCTGGCACAAAAGACAAATATGTCAATACAAAAACACCTCATAACATGAACATTAAATGAACAAAGTGATATTATTCAAGGCACCATCAGCTATATTTTCTCATTTAGCAAAAGTGGGCTGAATTTAAGCAACTTCAAAGAAATAAATAATATCAGCAATTTTCTGCCATTCACTCCAAAAAATAAAGTACAAAAATCTATGAATCAGAAACAAGACTTTCTTCAAGGAAAAGTCATATGTGCAGTGAAAACAAATATTATTTAACTTTTAAATTTGAACAGAGTAAAACTCTAAATATGTTATTGCACAGTAATGTTCACTTTTTTGAGGCTGATGATACTTGGTGGTGTCTCATCTTTTGTACAAGCTCATCAATGTTCGGGGTCAGGCTCTGAGCTGAGGAAATCCTCAGAAATGAGTGAAGGTGTTCAGCAGTAAGTCGACTTCTGTGTGAGGTTTTGTTCAGCTTCATTAATGAAAAAAGTATGTGCTGCCAAACATAGACAAGGTTTGAGCAACCTGGGTGCGCAGCTGGGGCATCGTGTCGGGGAGGAAGCGCGCAAACTCAGCAGCGCACACTGCTGTGTATTTTGCCTTCAGCGCATCATTGCATTGTAGTTCGATTTGGAGGGTTGGCGGTGAGCTTTCTACGTCAACTGCAAATGGATTACTGAGAAGTGCAAACCTGCTTTTTTGTGCTTCAAAGTCCGCAAATCGGCGTCGGAATTCAGCGGCGAGTACACTAATTTTATCAGCAAACTCTGCGCGCGGAAACACACTGGTAGAGAGCTGATCTTTCATGGTCTGACAGCTTGGAAAGTGGCTCAAGTTTTCTTTCCGCATTTGTGCCTCCCATAGAGTCAGTTTGGTTTGAAACGCATTGACAGTACTGTACATATCAGAGATGACATGACCCCGACCCTGCAGCTGCAGGTTCATTGCATTCAGATGGCTCGTAATGTCACACAGAAAAGTCATTTCACACAAAAACCCTTCGTCTCAGTCGCTCAGAAATGCCTTGAACTGGCGGTGATTAAACCGTTGCCTCACGCTCGGTACGTCACCGTTGCATTGTGGGAAATGTAGTTTTGGTGCGTACAAAAAAAATGCTGCAAGCCAGCAGCCCGCGGGCCGGATCTAATAATACATTAATATCATCACGCGGGCCAAATAAAACCCACTCACGGGCCTGATTTGGCCCGCGGGCCTTGGCCTTGACATATGTGCATTAGACAGAACACACACAGAGATGCAGTTTGCTGTACAATGGCCCTGAGTTCCTGTAGTGAAAATACACCTTATGAACAATGAATTGATAAAGCTTTTCAGGGCTCAAGCATTAGGTGATGAGCTCTATTGAAATGCAAGTGGTATTACTCTTTTCTTGTGCCTAATGAACTGCTCATTTGTGTTCCCATATTAAAGAAAACTCACCAAACTTTAGCCCCTATAAAAATGTTGTATTTCACTGTCACCACAAATGGACTTGGCCAAAAGCTTTGGCAGCACCTCCTAGAATGATGAAAAAAGTATCTGCACAAAATATGTATCTCATCAACACAAACAAAAGAGGGTGAAAATGTGAGGGTGATTAAATGCTAGGACAGAAGGTTTGCTGCAGTCTTACCCCTTTTTCACACCTCTACGTACTTCCTGGTTAGTCCAAGCTTAAGACTCTATAGATGAAAAGTTATCAAAAACTTTTAGATCTGTCAAATTGCACGGCCATGGAGGTGTATAATACCTCACCTTAAAATAAGAAGTGACAATAATTGTTACAGACTTTACATGTTAAGGGGAAAACTACATAGCAGTCTACTTACGTCTACTTAACATATAAAATGCCTCTTCCCATATAGCCCAATCCATATTATTCACAATGTCATATGTGTCTACGTGTTAACCTACATGTTTCTCAGACTTACTGTTTGTACACTTAACAACTTTTATTTCAATCCTTTACAGTATTCACAATGTATTTTTGAGTGTGGACAGATATTGATGTAAAAAACAACTTGACTGGTTGGCAGAGGTATAGCTGTCAGGAAGTAATTGTAGTTTTTATACTCCCGTCAGCCATCGACTCAAGACACACTGGATGTTTTGTTGCTATAATATAACCTGGTCCAGAAATTACAGCAAACAGCAGATGCCAGCATTTGTCAAAGGGAACTTGGGGGCAATTATATGAAAAAAGCCAAGCTCAGTTTTCTCTTAAAAGATGCAAAAGGAAGTGCTAGCCTCTGCTAAATAACGGAAAGACACAATCAGGCTGATTGCTGTGCTACACTCTGCAACGCTCTTCCTGTATGGAGCCAAATTGGGGCCATAGGTTTTGTTCACTGGAAAAAATAAAACACATTCAAACATTCAGATCTGAAACTAAAACTTTTATGATTTTTTTTTTTTCAACTGTGAAATTCTTTTGAATAAATGTTTTTTTCAGGTTTCATTCCAATATTTAGCTCCATATTCTTATGCTATTGCAACTTCATACTCGTGTATGAAATCTGAATTGATCACTTCATTGTTGACATGTTTGGTTATGCTTCTCTTTATCCCTCTGCATCTGTGTTCTTACAAAACAATGCTGATGGCTTGAAAGCTACAAACAACATGCACAGCAACAGATCATGAATGGTGATGGCACTGTAAGAAGAGGGAAAAATAGGGCTGATTAGTATACCTCCACCATCACAGTGAACAATTTCCATGATCACCAGCTGCCGCCTGCTAGTGTGTACACCTGTCTTGCTAAAAGTCACATGCATGGTGTAAGCCACAGTGGCAGTCAAGGGCTCCGTGCCCTCTGATTGCTCCTAGTTATCCTCGGGTTTCTGCTGAGCTGACAGGCCAGACACGCAGGCCAGATGGTCGGGGCCCAGAATCTGGGCTTAGAGTTTACAAGGCCACTTCCAGAGCTGCTATACAGTGATAATAAAATGGATGATTTATTAAAGGCTGTCTGCACTGCATCAAATTAATGTCCCAAACACTTGAACAAAATTGCATGGTCTGACCTCAACATCATTAATATATCTTTCATCTGTGTTAATAGTGCCACAAAATTAAAGACCTTTTTATTGATCATGCTATTATAACTGCCATTATAATTTCTTTGTAATGTTTTTATTGGTGAAAAGATAAATACAGCTAGTTATTAGTATCACTTTGAACACTTTGATTGTTGTCTATCTTGACTCTGCAGTTGTAAATGTCTGTAATCGGTACTAACCGGTAAAGATGGCTGACCAATCAATATTATGATTTTATAATGTGGGGGTCATGTCAGAGTTATAACCCAGTTTTAAGGCAGTTAAAGTTAGTCAGTTTTGGTCTTTACATCACACTCTCCACACAATGTATAGCATCTCACCTCATTTCTCTCTAAATATTCTAAACATCCTTAAATCGTAATCATTTATTTGCTTTTTTCAAAATGTGGAAGGTGCTTAGTAGTGTAGATATTGATGGAGCCATAAGTTATTCATTGAATTTGAAGTAGGCATAATTTGACTAACTTCACCTCGTTATACAAGCCAGCAAACAGAATTTTCCTCTTAGATATATTAATAATGGAGGAACTATACAGCAACTCTCTTTAGTGACTCCTGAGACTTCAGACTGCTTTCCTTGAGAAATGAACGAAATCATTGGCATCTACCAGCCCCAGGTCAAACTCATCAACACGACCTACATTGATGAAGAGGGAGCCGAATGCTAATGACGGTGTCCTTGACTCGCTCACATCCAGTTAACGTATCAGTCCAAAGATCATTGAGAAAGCAAATTGACAGCTCAGTCACCAATTTAGTGCAGCTTTCTTTGTGAAGCATTTTTCAGGCCATGGTCTTCTGTCCTTTTGCCTTTTTTTTTGCCACATTTAGGCCTTTTTCATTTTCTGCTGCTAACATCACGTACAACTATCATCTGGAATCAAGTGTAGAAATGTTTATTTTTCACAAATTTGCAACGTGATCTTCAATTTTACATAACACATAGGATAAACAATTTTGTATATATATTTTCTGAAGTAGTGGAAGGATTGCTGTAGAATTGAATGTCATGGTCTGTAAGGACTCGATTTTGATCCCCTGGTTTGTATATAGGCTTCCTGCATGAAGTAAAAAACAGTTTATGGGGGGATTTTGTGGAAACAGTTTGTTTCCACAAGTTTCAAGCTCTTGAAAGGAAAAAAGTGGTGTTGAAATCTTGGTCATTTTTTGAATTTTTTTTTGATAACTGCATGAAACGTGGGATGAAGGTCCTTTTTTATTTTTAGAGAGGACTAAAATAGCAACACCGCAAAAATCAGTGGTTTCAGACTGTTTCTAGTCTCTCAGTTAAATGTGTAATGTAATGTCTTTAAAATAGTCTTCAACTTTTTAGCACAATTATCAGTTTGCTAATAAGGACATGTTAGCATGCTAAGATGCTAAATGGGATAAACTACTACTGCTGAACAGTTTTTTAAATACATTTTACCTGTAAACATCATGTTAGTATTGTCATTGCGATTTTGAGGGAAAAAATGACTTACCTGTTTTTGTTAAGCTTTTGTTTTCATTAAGAATCTAAACTTCTTTATTACCTTAAACGCCTCAGTGTCCTGGTTAGAATACAGTTTTTTTTTGGTTTGTTTATTTTAACCTACCAAAAACATAATTGATTAAAACTCAAGCTGAGAGATTGCTGAGGTGAGGAGCTGCTGAAATGATTATCTGGGAGTGTAAAACTAAACATTTTAACAAAAGGGCAGCTCAGCATTCATCAAAGCAATGAGATTGTTATTTAGCTGTAGGTTTTCTGCATTACAATAGACATTGTATCTCCCTTTAGAAAATCATTTTTGCTTACAGTACTTTCCTATAAAGTATCTCTTCACACCTGCCATGAAGTGTACTTAGGCACACTCAACTTGTTTCCCTGGATGGCCAGATGATGCCCTTCGTCCGGGTTGTGTTTTTCTGTGTCTGTAAGGAATGCCCATCTCTGAAGAGCCACTCAGTGGATTCTCTGTGCAGGAGGTCAGCAGAGCGTGTGATATCTCCCCGAGGTGCTTTGTCAGAGAGCTATTAATAGGTTCAAGGGACATCCTACATTCCCCAACCCCCTACACTCCCACCAACCTACGCCCCTTTCGCAGCTGTCCACAGATGGGTGCACCTCTCTGCTGGCGTGCATGGTGAAAAGGCGATGGGCAGTCAGCCATGATGCTGTGTTTAGATGAGAAAAGCCCAGTGTGGTGAGAGACTCTATGCTTGTTCCCTTGAGGCAACAGAGCTTTTATTTCCGCTTTAGAATGTTTAAAAGCTGGCCAACAAAGGGTGGGGAGATATTTCCGACCTGTATGATATAAATGATAATATAATTATCTATCAGTATAAACTTCGGTTCTATTTGAATGTTATGCTGCTGGTACTGCATATCTCACCCTGATGGTACAGCACATATAAAGTATCTCTTGAAATATGGATGTCTAATAAAACACCCTATTTGATTGCTACTGTGTCTCACAGTACACAGCTTAGTATGCAGCCCACATCAGGTAGAGCAATAGAAAATACTGATGACACATCGCCTTTTCTCTCAGTTTGTATACTCCCCCTCTGGCAGGTAATATAGTGTGTCAAGAGCCACAAAGGATATCAAAATCTTGTTCAAAACAGTTTTTGAATTCTCTTATAATAACTAAAAAATGAAATTAAAGAAGACAAGATGACAAGAAGAATATTATATATTAACCTACCTCTCTGCTCAAATACATTCAGTGATTACCAGCATAAAAATAACCAGTATTATGTCAATTAATATTAGCTGAGACACTCCGTTGTAATCTCTGATACTTCAGGTAGATTAGATCACATTACGGCTTAAACATGAATGCTTTTTTGAAGTTGCCATTTTTATTAAAGAATGGAAATTTAAGTCCGTAGTTTGTGTTTTTAAATCTTCCTGTATGTCAGTACAATGACAAGATGCTCACAAGCAATAGTTTCCTTAAGGTTTGCCAATCAGGAAAAAAAGGGAGTGGAGTGAATATATCACCCATTTTCATGTAAAGGCATATTGGTCAGAATGAGATAAAGGATTAGTCAACTGTAAATCTTGCAAAGTTATTTTAGTCCCAGAATAAAAAAGCATAGAGCTGGAAATGAGCATAGTTCATCCTCTTAAACATCTGTTACGTGTTTTTTTTTAAATACCACAAGTAGCCAAAGGCAAAGCTCCACATGTGTGGATCATAAATTTCCACTGATGCAGCCATGTTATAAAGTGAGTGAGTTATTTCCATCGTACATAGCCAGGAAGTCAGTATTTGTCTTTTCAATATGACAAGTGTGGCAAATAAGGTCAAACAAAATGCATCTTTAGATTTTAGAAATGTAGCACATTATTCAAATATCATCAGAAGTACTGTCAACATAAATAATGAATCTTCCTATTAAACAAAAGAGGGACAGAAACCAAGAAAGAAGGGAATATTAATCACTGCTGGCCTGCTGCCCTTCCTCCAAACTGTGCAGTTTACTTTCCTGCCGCTGTCTATCTGGACTCCAGCCAAGATTTGAGCACTTTGTTTGCATTTCACCTACCAAAACCCACGCAGCATCACTAACTTCAGTCTAAAGCGCATCAAGGTCACCCTATGTAAAGGCTCCTAGCATCTCTTCACTGTCTACATAAAACAAAGCTGACCTTCAGCTGAGGCTGAAGTGTGGGTGAGTATCATTAGCTAGGCCATGAGGTAGGTGTTTATTCTGTAACACAACAAATGTCATCCTCTCACAAAGGTAATTGATTGACCGTAACATTTCTGTTCTGTAAATGTCTTTTGTGCTTTGTAAGAGAATTCTTTCATTAAACAGGAATTGATTGGATGTCTCCCCCTTTAACACATGGCCTTATTTATCCGTACATAAACTGATAGTGAGGTAGTATTCAGCTGTTGAGTTTTCCAGACTTCAGAATATGTCATTAACACTGATTACCAGTGCTCACTGGTATTTATATTAGATCCTTTGTGTTATAGTGGTTAGCTCTGTATCAAATCCACATAGGAGTAAACAATAAATCACTTTCTTATCAGTCATGGGCAGTGTGCCTTAGAGTACAGTAGGCTGAAATTGTCAGGTGGTCCATTAAACTGCAGATGAAGAGGGACTGCAGGAGCTGAAGGGTTTAGTCATCATTCACTTTTTTTACTGAGGTGCTGTATATTACTCAAAATGCATGAACATATGTTGAGGTACTTGGATTTTTGTCTTGCCAGCAGGCCTTGCTATATCTGTGCCAGCTTAAATCCTTGAACCGCATTTGCCCAAAATCTAAATGTAATTGAACAAGTTCTGGTGAAATCATGCAGTCACATATGGCACACATGCATTGTTTGTGTCTGAGCCAAAAAACACTTACTGCATATTTAAAGCAAATATAATCTTCATAAAGCAAATAAGTTCTGAGGCTGAGCCACACACAGGATGAGAAGTCACATTAATATGTCTATATATTGTCAGTAGATGTATTATCTAAATACTAATCATACATAATGGTGAGGCCAGGGTGCACAATGGAAAAAAAAGAAAGTCTCCTTGGTGAGGTCAGTCCACATGATGATGAAAACCTCATGACTCAGTAATTTAGTATATCATTAACACAATAAATCTAGAAATATAATTAAAATCGTCTGTTGGAATGTAACCATCAGTTGATCATTGCATACTCAAGGGTTAGTCTAATTTGTCAGTGGGAATCTGTCAGTAATGACAATCCTAACCTTGATGTGCTCTTCTTGAAGTTCAATTAAGTCCGTGTGATTGCTCATATTGTTACGGCATGTAAATCAGTCGCTTCTCCCTCTGCCTTCATTTTTCATACTCTGCTTGGTGGGCAAGGGACATTGTAATTACAATCATGCTGTATTGCATCACACTAGGGATGTATTTCAAAACATAATATCAGAATCATTTTGTGGTGCAGTGCAGACTTTGCCCTGAGTGTTTGTCCAGAGTTTCATATGCAGCAGCTCAGGTCAAGCGCTTTCTAAATTATATCGTTAAGGTGTGGGAGACTTCTCAACTTTGTCAGTGTCATCTGTTTTTTTTTTATGGATTTACCTGGTTGGGTTTTTTTTTCTTGAATTATAATGTTAATACAATAAATACACATATGTATATATATAATTTAATATAGATTTGTTTTTGTAACATATGGTCACTGTCTGCCTGTAAAAGTTGTGTCTATTTAATTATGTATCACAGTTTTGAAAATAGTCAATATAATATGCCTGACACGACTTATGTTAACTAAATGTTTAGTTAATGCTGTATTTATGTGCAGCATATATTTAGCATCTTTTATTTATTTTTATGCACAGTTTTTGAAAATCAGCCATGATAATGAGCCCTTATTTCTCTAAAACAAAGCAAGTTGCAATCACCTAAACAAAGACAATGTAGAACAATTGTGTTCCTTCTTAATACATTTATATGTTACACAATATTACACAAGTAATAGTAAAACATGTATGTTATTAGTACAAAGATGACTTAATATTCATTACTAGTAAACTGGTGTTTGTTGTGTCAATATGGGTACATATAACCAAGTAACCCATTTGCTGGCTGCTTGTTGGTGATTGTGGACCACTGCTTCTTAAGCAGGTAATTGTCTGTGTCTACTGAGGGCAGTCATGTTGCTGTTTTTTTTGCCACTCAGCCCAGCGAGGCAGGAGTGTTTTGGGGTGGAAGTGATGTCTGTGCAGGCCTTCTATTTTGAGAAGTAAAGATCATACTGGTTTGCAGTCTTGCAGATTTATTGCAGATTTATTATTATTTTTTTTACAAGATCAGCTTAACAACTACATATATAATATACATCTTAAAATATCTCAGTATTTAGGATGTGCTCTCTACTTTGATGACAGTAATCAAGCTCTGCATTGACTTCACTAGTTTGTGTAAAACCTGATAACCCTGACAATGTTCCAAAGAGCTGCCGTTTGATCTCAGGAATGTCTGTCTGGCTTTCCCTGTCTTCAAATGCCTCCATACAGTAAATGTTCTGTGGCGTTGAGGTAAAGATGACTGCAGAGGAAAGTCATGAAAAGTCAGCACTCCCTGGTCCTCCTAAAGCTTTGAAGTATGCTTGAGCTCATTATCTTGCTGCAGTATGAGTTCTTCTCCACAAAGATGCAAACCAGAGGGTGTAACGAGGCTCTGCAGAATGGGACTTGGTCAGGGTGGAGTCAGTTCTGCAAATGTGTTCAACCTCAGAGTGACATGCCCAGATTTAATATATCCCACCACCATGTCTAACTATGTGTTTGATGCAGTGAAGTATCGCTCTCTCTTCTGTTCACCCCATATATGTTAATTTTTGTCTTTTCGCTTTAACTCTTTTTTTCCCCTTCTGAGCAGTGGTGTTGCCTCCTCATTCTTGGCCTCCACATTCAGGAGCAGGTGGATGTTTTCACACTGCATGTCGTCTCTAGTCTGCCTTCTTTCCATCAGCAACATTTTACACAGCTGCAGATTCATCCTGCCCTGCTTCACCAGCAAAACTGTAAAAATGGACAGTATTTCTAGGCCTTGGAGATGACAACAGTGTATACTGATCTGACGCCGGCTTGTAGTGTGTGTCAAATGTGACTCATCGTGGTAGATAGATCAGAAAGCTACATGTAAAAACAGTTTGATGTTTGGAAAGCATCAAACACTAACCATGTGGTAGTGCCTAACCCCAGCTGCAAGTGAAAAAAAAACAGAAGTCACAAGAAGTTATGAAGCACTAAACTATAAGAAAACTATGGTGCCACAGTGGAAATGAACACCATCCACTTCCTGTTGTGGATTTTTGTTGTTGTGAAGTTTATTAGTCCCATGGCTGGATGTTGTTGGGCCATATGCAAAAATATGCTGTTCTGGCCATCTGGCGATCTCAGCTCTTTTTACAAGAAACGTATACATATGCAGGGGAAAACAGCCTTCCTGCAGTTTGCAGAAACCTTGAAACATCCATTTTAATACAGCGGATATTATGTTACTTTCAGGTTCCAGGTAAATGGTTTTCAAAGGACATTGCTTTGTTCTCGACCACATAAAGATAATCTTAGGTCCTCTACCATAATCAGTATTCTCCGGCTACAGGAAATGTAACACAATGACTTTGTGTGTGCATGTATGTGAACAAGAGTCTTGTGGTGAAGACACACTATAGCTGACTGGCGTACACAGGATTGTAGAGCTGTGACAATCTCAATGACTTTTCTTTGTAATCCAATGAAAGGGAAGCACTCTATCAAGGTGAAAATGAAAGACGAATACGAGTCCAAACTGGTCAAATTGTGAAAAGGACCTGACGCATAACAGGGTTGACAAAGGGGGCATCCATCTCAGAATAGGCCCTGCTATTTTCATTAATGTCTAAAGAGGACAGATTGGTCGGTGCGGAATGGGGACATCGCAGGGCAGCTTCATGCGTGTTTGCATTCCCATCATCGCTCTGTCATGCTTGTTTCGTGGCAGACTGAGGCTCTAACCCATCAGTGAATTATCATTCAAGAATAGCTGCTGTCTGAATCAAGGACACAGGGCTTATCATGAGAAAGAATTGTCAGCTGACATCAAGGAAACACAGGTATTTTTGATCGCAACCACTCAGCCTTTCTAATTGAGAAATATCTTAATTCTCAGCATTAAAAAATACCTGACATAAAGATACTGGGGAGCAGAATATGTATGATTTTTTTTTTTTTTACAATTGCTTTTTACATTACCATGGATGCAGATTTTAGTATTGCTAAACATATATTTCATCATCTTGCTAAAGTCAGCCTGAAGTGTATGGCACACTGCTGTTTCCAGCTCCATGCGTGGGAAAGGCTCCTCTCTGCTTTCAAGCAGTTTCACTCTGAGAGAAGGCAGCCCTTTGCTATTAGACATGTGAATTGTAGGTAGGTGGTTATGCTTTCCTGCCTCTGTAGCTGCATGCACACTCTCCAGTTTAGAAGACCAGTGCCACCTAGTGGCCTGATCAAAGATTATCAGTCCAAGTTGTTCAACAGATTAAAAGTACCCACTATCACATAAGTACTGTATATTTAAAACTAGATGCGTCCTCATGTACAGTCTGTAATATTAGACATGTCTCCTATGAATTTATTTTGAAATACTGCCATGGTGTTGCAGACTTATTATATGACTGCTTTATGATACAAGAATATGTCTTATAATAGACTGCAGTGCCACATTCACAATAATGTTTGGGGTCAGTGCTTCAGGTCTCTGTCCTCTTCTGTCTCTGTCTCTGTGTAGATGTGAAATAAACGGCATGGTGTGGGTTCATGACTCTTCAGATTTGTTATCTCAGGAAACCACTCAGCCATTCAGTGTTCATCAGAGTAATTATTTTTTGTTGTGCCCACAGAAGTGACTCACAAAAGAACAGCTGCATGTGTTGTTTCAAAATTCAGGCACACAAAACAGGCATGTGCACATCTGCCCCGTCCTTCCAGATTATATCAGGTCAAACAAAGGGTAAATTCATTTGCAAACTGAGAGTAAATATAAACAGAAATTTAAATAAGAATGCATTTGTGTAAAATAATTCATTTCTGACTGAGAAGAGAAGAAAAAATGTGTTTAAAATAATGTTGTGGGAAAAGGTTAAAATTAGAATTCAAATCAGGGCCTTATGAAACTGCAATTTACTTTTATTCACAAAAAAGCAGTGATGTGCATGTGTCTGTACACGAAGAAAAACACACACCAATACAAAAACTTGTGAGAAATTCTTTCACCTAATGTGGCAGGCACTCAAAGAAATCAAGAAGTAATACAATTTTGCAAAGAGACACCTCATAAATTATACATGACAGGTTGATTCCTCTTTTGTATTTGAAATAGTTTGTTGGCACTTTTCAAAGTACAGTAGCAATGACTTGGTTCAGTGGCTGATAAAAATGCTTCAGTTCTCCAGTACAAATTGTGTTGGAGTGAAAATGATTACAATGCTCAGTAAAGTGCATCTGCTCAGTAACACAAACATATTTGTCAGCAAAACTTTAATAAATGGAAGCAGTGAATTAGACACTGCAACTGGTGCACATTTTGATCTCTTACTCAGAAACTAAAGGTGCAAAAGCACCACTGAGCGGAGGAGCCTCTACAGTGAGCCAAGGCCAAGTCTTTGCTTGTTGCCAAAATGAATATGCCAAATGAGGAATTGATTGTCCATTATGAGAAACTAGCACTCTTAATTTGCTCGAAGAAATGTGTCAGAAAATAAATTTGCATATATATTACAAAAGCTTCAAGATATAAGTAGCTGGAGCAGAATTTTAAACCAGTTGAACTACAACAAGATTAAATTACATACCAATTGAATCCATCACATATTTTAGTTTTAGATTTCTTGTGGGAGAGCTGTAGCTGTTGGAGCTTCTATCGTCATATTTTAGAAACAGTCTCCTGTCCTGTCCCTGTCAGAGTAGTTTGTAGTAATTAGTATTTGTTACTGAGGAAGTCAGTATAACTTTGACAGAAACTTTTTAGTATATCTCCCTCTCTGGCTCTATCCTTTTCTTTCCATGTTGCTTATCATACTCACCACCACACAGTGCATTGTATAGCTGATGATGAATGGCCATGTTGCTGGAAGCCAAAATAGGCTCTCGCCGAGACCACACGAATGCCACACTTTCAATACCTCTCCAGAAAGATTCATTACAGTAATTAAAGTTCGGTTTTCTCACATTCTTCCACAGAGGTCACTTCTTGCAATCATTCCAGTCTCTGAACAGAAACACAGCCTGCTGTAGTTCTATTGGCATGAGGAGTGGGCGGCGAGACTGGCTTTCTATTTTTATCAAGGTGGACATCACCAGCTTGGATAATCAACTCCAACAGATTGCACTCTGTGAAACAAATTGCTTCATTTAAGCATGAAAATGATTGAGCAAAAGGATGACAAACACAGTGGAGTGCATTTATCAAAGCTGTTTACATGAGACACAAATCACGGCTGCTGGATCCACTTGAAAAATTGCTTTGTTATAGTTACAATTTATCATTGACATGTTGTATTTACTGAAAAACAAATCTGTCAGATGGTAGTCAAGATAGATTCAATATGTCAATTATTACCACTGAATAAAATTAAAGAGAATTGTTGTGTTGCATTCTGTGCTGCACTGGTCAGTGCACAATATAATCATCTGAGGTTTGATGAACAAAAGTTGTGTGAGACAGCTGCATTGCAGTTGTGCCCCTGTCAAACTTGGCAGCAATTTGCTTTGACATGTTTTGTATTTGCATACAGACGAGTGACAAATTAAAGAAGGAACCCGAATAAATGATTGTAGAAACATGTGAATGCAGGGGCTTCAAGAGCCTGTGGTTGTGTTGAATGCAGAAAACATGGAAATAGTTGCCATGATTTCAGGGTTAGTAGATTTTGTTTTTTGCACTTTTGTAGGATTTGGTTGTTGGACAGGACTCTCACACATCAAATGATCCGGTGTCCTTCCAAAGTCCCTTCGTGTTGTCTTTGAAATCTGACCTTGTAGAGGAACAGCCACAGATAAGATCAATTTACCCTGTCTGTGTCCTTGTTAGTTTTAAATACAAGGAGAATTAAACATTCTCTCTGAGCAGAGTGCTTTCAGGTGGCTCTTTTTTTCTGATCAGGATTTTGAGAAAGATCAAACCCTTTCTCATCCACTACTCTTGTCTGTTTTTGTGGTGATTATTTTTGTGGACATGTAGCCAGCTATGCTAGAAGATGTCATTGATATTCTATATCTTGTCTATGAAGTGCTAAATCATTTAAGTCATTTTTTTTCTTTTAATTTAAAACATTCACTGTTTGTGGGAACAGGGCCAGACCTTCTGATTTTGTTCACCTAACAGTTGTCAGCTGTCATATCACAGCTGTGGAACCAGGCTGGGTTTTCTTTTTAGCACATAAGGAGGCACATAAAGGCCTGTTGTTTTTTTATTCTACTTAATAAATTAACTACATGTACATCTTTAGAAGTTATACTACCTTGAAAAAAAACACAGGAGAGTGTGGAGAACTCCTAACCACTGCACTATCGTGCCCTCACCTGAATTTAAGGTTAAGTGGGGGCTCCAGATTTGGCTGTATGTATGAGTATGAGCATGAATGTTTGTCAGACCTGCCATATGGGGACCTATCCAACATGCACTGTACCTATAGGTAGGCCCTGTGACCCAAAATGCTATATATAGCGTAAAAAACAAACAAAGTCCATACACCCAGAAAGGCAAGGTTAAGAACTTCTGGGTGCCGTGAATCAGAAGCGCTAGTGTGTTTTTTTCACGTGATTTTATTGTTTTTTATGATTCTACGGTAAATGAATATTGAATGAACAAATCATGCGTGGACCCATTAGGATTATAAATTGGAGTGTTACAGGCCTGGTGGTTTTGTCAGCAATGCATGTGAATTTGATTAGTCTGTGCTTTCCATCCCATTTTATACCAGTCAACAACTAACCATGAGGATATTTCCATAACCTTAACCTCAAAGCTTTATGAATCACCAAACATTTCATCTAAACATTCTATAAATATACCCATGGAGCTAAGAATTCACAAACAAATGTTTGAGTGATCTGCAGGGTCTCAATGTGAGACATTTTTTTGTAATGATCTATTAGGTTTTGTAAACTTAAGAAACAAACAATACTTTACATTATATACAAAGTTATATAGCCCTTTTCTATACAATCAAGTAATAGTCACAGGCAGACAGCTTATTGGTCTACTCC
This sequence comes from Parambassis ranga, assembly GCF_900634625.1. Lineage (NCBI taxonomy): Eukaryota > Metazoa > Chordata > Actinopteri > Ambassidae > Parambassis > Parambassis ranga. The sequence continues at coordinate 9,567,155 of NC_041031.1, forward strand.
CTGCATGGCTTCAAATATACACTTATGGTTACACCTTGACTGGGCAAATATGATCATCTTCCCCTTAAAATTCAGATTCAGAGATCGGCATTGCTGCATTAAGAGTCATTACCCACATGGCAGTCCACTCTCACAGTTTACAGTGACCATAACAATTGCTTGGAGCCATCTCAAATCAGAGATGATGGTTTAATCAGAGGAGAGTTTAGCATGCTACTCCCCGTTCGTCTTCACACCACACAAATTCTCTATCCACTCTCAGTACACTCCAGTGATGATTAATAAAATGTGCGAGAGGCCTCTGTTCCTCCTACCTGCTTTTGTCCTTGAGTTTTCCTGCAGACTTTAACACCAGCCCACACAGAGACATTCCAGAGACTGAATCTGTACTGCATCAAAACACAGAGAAAAAGTGGCTGCAGGTCGAATTAGAACTGTGCTGCAAAGCATGATTTAAGATGGATTTCAGATAGCTGCGAACAAAAACTAAGAAAAAAAAAAATCATTTGTTCCCTGTCTCTTCCCGTTGGCTTTACTGAATCACAAGGTCCTCTGTCTTAAAAATCAACATGACTTTATACAGCTAACATTTTTGTTTGACAGACCCTTCTTAAGAGTTTACTACCATTTTCTGCCTGAGTGAGATTGCATATAACATTGTCTGTTTCCAGAACAAAAGATTAGGATATTGGCAAGGAGATCTGAGAAAGATGTCTGATTTACAGAGTGGCGTGTATGCATGAGAGATTCCTGCACGTCTGTTCATTTCCCTGGAAGCAACATTAAATCCTATTCCGCCAGGCCAGCCATATTTTTTGGATTTTTGTCCAAAACAAGAATTTGGAAAGATCCCAGCTGTTACACTCATCAGGATTTATTGGCTGACAGTTTTAAGGTGTGAGATGCTAATCGTCTCACCAAAACTAGATTCATCGTTCCAGCCACCTCGTGTGGCACTAAACGCACACAGTGCTAGTTCCTTACATCATTAACACATCGTGCTTTTCCCACAGACTTCAGGGTGAGGATTAGCTGATGAGATATTCACTCTTATTGGCTCTCTGGTTTTATAGGTTTTGCAACCATAGAGCAGAACAGTAGTACTATATGATAGAATTCCTTTAGTGATGGCAATGGAGTGATTAATGCATCCGGTGGGAATATTGAATCATGGAGAAATGTCTAAGTTTTAACATTTGTTTACCACCTGCTTTTAAGCTTACAACTTAAACTGAAGGAGCATATTTTCATCTGTGTTCTGGCCCTCAGGTAGAAATCTACAGGCCTGACACAGCACAATTTGTTTCTGAAAATATTTTACACTGGGTGAGATTCTGTATCTCTCAGACCTCAGTTGGCTTAGCTATAAATTGCTTTTTGTGAGACAAGCCCCAAGCTCCATTACCCTCGGTGGAAAACTATCTCATGGAAGGAGTTGTCACCTTGAGGCCGATCTGTTCTCCCGGTTGAGTGACAGACAGCGTTCCCACTCTCTGTCTCCCTGCCTGTCTGTGTTTGTCTGTATTCCTCTGTCTCCATTTTCTATCACTCCAACTGCTCGCTCTGCAGTCTGCTTAGATCAAACTGCTCCTCTGATTTTCAATCAATTTCAGGAACAGCACCTCTCATTGTTGTCTGCCTGTCTGTCAGTCTTCAGAGCACCCACTGCTGGAGGCAGTGGAAGCCAAATACATCAGAGACGCAGACTAATAGTTTCTGTATTTACATATAGATCTAAATAACAGTGCGACTATTGCGGCCCCTCATCCCCCTCATTATGTTCTTTTCAATGTACTGTATATCCAAGTGAGCTGCTAGACGATTGTTCAATTTTTAAAACCAACCATTTGTATTTTCAACAGCCCTTGTGTTACCAAAGACCAGGTGATACATATGTTTATGTTTTTAGAGTTATATACACTGATGAAACTCCCTGAGGTGTGGCTATATGCAGATACAGTGGTGCTTTGGATTCTAGCATAGCATTGTTGTACCAGACCAGAAGCATATATTTGTCATTTTGATAGTAAATGGAAGGGTTTCGGGCATTTGTTTAAATATCCCAACTTTTAAAGACTGTAATATTGTCCAACAAATGAGGTTGTTGCCCATTTAACATCAACATACATAATTATATATAACATCCTCTCAACATGCATGACTGGCTGCAAAGCTGGGTAATGTTTTTATGTTTTGTATGTGTGTCACAATCACTAAATGCACTCATTTAATACTAATTTCATGTATTCCGTGCTCTCAATATTAATGGTGTTTTGCACAATTCATATTAAAAAGACATGGCTGTTGGAGTAGTGCCGTGTTGTGCACAGTGCAGTGATAAAACTTCCTCTCTAGTCTTCAGTGACTGCTTTCTGATAAATGGGTTGTGAAAAGCAACATCCATTCATAAAATTTCAGATGTACCAAAATCAGAGTGTGGTCAGGAACACGATTCATAAAAAATATATTGACAATTTCTGATTGGTGGTCAGTTAGAAAATACTGTCTGACCAAAGTGCCGTTTTAAAGGTAATTAGAACACATTTTACTGTATTTTTCAATGAGTCATCTACCAGTCAGAGTACTGTGTAAATACTGTACACACCTGCTGACACAGACATTTAGGTATCAGTGTACTCATTTAATGGAGGTCAATTACATATCTTTTCTTAAGTAATAACAGAGTAGTTGCTTAGTTTGCCAGATTCTGTGTCACATTAATGAAGCCCCAGAAGAATAAACAAATACATTTTCCACTCTCATTAGGACTGTTTCCGCACTGGTAGAGCAGAAGGAAGCGGCTGGTTAATGATGTGCAGATCACAAGGTGATAAATTAGACACAACCTAGAATTAACAAACCCTGACATTTCATTGACATAATGTTATGACTTACGGGGGACACATATCCCAGTTCCTTCAGGGTACTCAAGCACTTATACTGTATGCTGAAAGGAAAGCAGATCAGTAATAAGGTCTGAGGGTTATAGATGAGTAATCACTGTTAAAAACAAAAGCAATCAGAAGTTTGAAAAAACAACTGAAAGATATAAGAAATAAAGATGCGTCTGATCAAAGGACTAAAGTGATGTTAAATCATTGAGAAAATTGCTTTGCAGATATGCTATGTCTCTTTGTCAAGTTGGTTCACAGCAGCTAAAGATTTTCAGGTTTATTAGAGGCTTATAAGTGGAGGAGAGGGATTATGAACTGAATCCTTTGTAATTAGGTCCACTGGGTAGATGTCTTAGAAACAATAAACTTCAGACGCAGCAAAAGCCAGGGTGATTGGGCACATAGGGCGGAGGACGATAACATGACAGAGTCTGTATTTCACATGACTGTCCGTGTCTCTCCTCCCAAGAGTATTACAAGCTTGTCTTTTATAAGATCTCTTAAAGGGGATGATATTCAGTCTTCCACGTCCACCTTTGCTCAGACCATCATCTTTCATCTGCTATGAATGAGACATCCTCCTCCTTGTGTGCTGTCCCAGTCTACTTGAACCTTTGTGCCTCCTCTAAGGTTCTGCTCCTCGTACCTGGCTTTGGTTTGAATATCTTTATCCTGGCCTCGCTCATGTCCTGTCTGCTCAGCAAGCGAACCAAGATAAGGAGAAATGTGGTCATGTTCATCCTCGGCAGCACCAGCTGCAACCTTGTCAACCTGAGCCTGTGGCCCATGACCATTCACTGGAGGCAGCATGGCCGCTGGATGCTGGGCTCCTATTTGTGTGAAGTCATGGTGAGCGCCAAACACTTGACAAGCTCTGCCTCCTTTTACTATGTGTCCTTCATTACCTTTTCTATTTACCTGACAGTGGTGTGTGGCTGCAGGCACCTGGTAGACAGCCAGGTTTTCCTTGCCCTGCAGCTTCTCTTTCCTCTGCTTCCAGTGGGGCTGAAGGAATTGACTCTGAGGCTCTTAGGTAGCCATGTGGATCACATGGATCTTGTCGAACTCACTTGCTTCTCCTTCATTAATGATAAAAGTGTGAGGCTGCTGTTTCTTGTGAAGACAGTTGTGTTTCTGCCGTTAAACCTGTACTTCTACGCTCATGTTCTGCACAACATCATCCAGAGTGCTAAAATGATGCGCAGGAGTCAGAGAGGCAACATTCAGCTGGCGAAGGTGTTCAGCCTCATAACACTCATTACCTTCAGTGCACATATACCTGGTGAGTAAATGTTACAGATTTTAAAGGTTGCTTAGACTTTAGGCGCTTAGACAGATTTACAGTAAACTACTTTACTTTTTTACTACTGTAAATGTGACATTTTGCCTAAATTATAACTTCTTACTTATTTAATATATATTTCATCACTAAATCTACACCTAAAACTGTACATTCAATCCAAGTATATTGAAAGTGTGTGTCACTGCAGGCTGCACAGAGCATACCAAAAGCATGCTGTAAATTGGCTGGTCTTCTCTGTGTGGTGTGTCTGGTAGAACTGCTTAACAAGTTTGCAACATCCTAAAAGTTTGACTGATTAGTAGTTAGATTAATAGGTAGCTTCAAAAGGAAGAAGTGTCTAGCTACACTTAAATTGTTTTTAAATTGAGTGAATAATGCAGTTTTTACAATAGATTGTTGTTTCTTCTATCTGTGTGAGCTAAATACTGTCTATTTAAATAATTTTAAAATAAATGACAGATCAAATAAATATACTCTATTACGAGTGTAAGGGTTTTTCATGCTCATTTGTAGTTCCTGAATTCTAGAAATTAAGATTTTTACAGTTTATCTTTTTTGAAGTGGTTTTGTTTGCAGAGTCAACAAAGTAATAAATTTATTTCCAAGAACGTAAAAGGAAATAAAAACCAAGAAATAACTAAAAATAAAAAGATCAATTTTATATTTATATATATATGTATATATATATATACATATATATATATATATATATATATATATATATATAATATATATAAATATATATATATATATATATATATATAATATATATAAATATATATATAATATATATAAATACACTGGTGTGAACATCAAAAAATCCTAGCTGTATTTATATATATATATATATATATATATATATATATAAATACAGCTAGGATTTTTTGATGCTCACACCAGTGTATCTTTTTAAAACTTTGGTTGACTTTGTACACTTTCTGCTGTGTTTTGCTGAAAAGAACTTTTTTTTTTTATTTTAACTTATTCTGACTTTTACCAGTTTGACTTCTTTGTAAACATAAAGGGTCTTGACAAAGTATTTGAAGAGGTCATGACAAATAAATAACAATGGCCGCTTAACGTAATATCTTTTCTGTAATATAGGTGCTGTGTTTGCACTAGTGGAGCACCCCTCTGTGTGTCAGGAGATGTTTAGAGACTTGCTGCTGGACCTGCCTCTCATCTCCAGCCCCATAATTCTGCTGTGTATGAATAAAGAGCTGAGGAACCAGTGTCTGTTACTTCTGCAGCGCAACTCATCCAGCCACTATACAGAAAAGAAAATCTATTTTCAAGACAGATGTGGAGCACAAGAACCTGAAAAAACTGAAACAGTGCATCTTTAATTTATAAGGCTATGATTTATCAGCTTGTAAAGTCAAACATTTTATAATATGCTTAGACTGTATATTTATAGGTGCAGCCATGAAGAACTTTGGTTCAGACTGTGATGCAGACAAAAACTGGAGCCTATTAAAAAACTATGGGGAATTTGCTGTTTTGTATTAACTCGGCTTTCAGTTTGTTATTGAGGTGGATAAATGTTAAAGTAGAAAATACTAACAAACAGCAAATAAATACATCAAAGAACAAGTAAACATGAAGCTTTGTTTTGTAGGGTTATTTTTCATGCCTGCTTCTGCATGTGTATATGTGTCTGTCTGTATTACGGTTTGTGTGTGCGTGTTGGGTGAATGTAGGTCAGACTGTAAATTTATCTTCTTCAAAGTCTCAGTGAGAATAACATTACCACCCACACGTCTGGGATCAATATGTCTGATTCATATGCAGCAGTGCAACATTATTTTTTTTGTTTTTTTTACCCATGATTTACATTCACTGTGTGGTCTTTCAGTGGGAAAGTCCACTCAGGCTTGACTAATGGTTATGCACTGACACCTAGTGGTGAATGGCCAGACTGCATTTAGTTCAGAAGAGAGACAGTAAACACCTGAACACACATCAAATATGGGAAACTGCAGCTAAAACTAGCACTTCAGCAAACAGTAAAACAATTCATAAATGTATTCATAAATTAATCTTTTGTATTATACTGGACAGACTCTTCATTAATCCATGCCAGATGTGGGAATCTCTCAGTAAACACAGGACTGTACTGCTAGATGTCAGCTGGTGGTGCTGTCTGCCCATGTTTGAAACCCTTGCTTACAGTAAATCATGAATGACTGAATAATATTCATTAATCTTCGGGATAGATTCAGGGGAGAGGGATGCAGCTCTGGATAATGATTATGCATATTTATGAGCTTCTCCACTCATGACTTAGATAATCCAGGCACATATAAGTTATGTATTTCCCTGCAGCCAGTTTGCCTTCATTTCCTGGAAGCTTCTGTAGGTCACCCACAGCACGGAGCTCCCACAGCTAGACCTTTAACCTCGGTAATTTCCCGTGGGTCTCCGCAGCACAGGAAGGCATATAGAAAATGGTAATTACTGGTGTCTCAGACTACCCACATATTATATCAACTAGATGAACCACAATTAACATATTACTGAAATAGTCTACACAATAGTGTTGTGCACAGTGACTTGCTGGTGCAGTGCAGTGTTGAAGCATAAGTATGACAAGGAGTGATTGCTTGCATACAGTAAAATGCATTTACTGAATGCAAGTGCAGAATATTCAAATAAATACAGTTAATAATAGCACTTGGGCCATGTCCTCCACAGAGTCCTTTGATTTTCCTCTGACCTCTTACTCTGCCAGCATTGACACACGCAAACTAATTATTATGTATTCTCCTTGCTTGTATTAGCATATTAATCAGTATTTAAGTTACAGTATGTGGTAATTGAATGAGTCTGTGTGTGTGTGTTTATATTACACATTCAAAGGCTTCTTTATGTAAAGGATCAAACTTGAGGAGGAAGGAGGAGTTCAGTCATGTCACTCTCATGTGGGGTAAGCGTACGATTTTCAGTATGTTGTGCCAACTAACATAACAACACTAAATTCAATCTAATTACAAAAAGACGGTTTTTGTGCAATTATATAAAATTCATCCCCTGTAAGGCATTACATAATATCTTTCCTTGAATCAAAGAATCATTTCAGTCTGCAGCAAGTGTCTTCAGTTGCCTAGCAACTCCAGCCCTGGTGCGGACTAATGCTGTCTGGTGTGTGGAGGTAAATCGGGGGGCAATCTGATTTTAAAATAGGTTGAATGTAGGTGGGGGTCAAACTTTTCTCTTGCTCCAGGACAGTTTTCCCCCATCGCTGTTGTGTTATTGTTGCAGTGTTTGTCTGTAAAATAAATAAAAATATATAATAATAATAATATTAATAACAGCAAATTGTAGCTCACAAGGGAAAGTGTGCTGCAATTAAAACAAGATTAAGAGTGTCAAAAATTCAAGGACATCTAATCAGATAGTATCTATGGGAAAGTTAGCTGCTGACCATGTAGGATAAAGCTTACAAGTCCTCCCAAATGGTGAAATTACCCATGCTTGCCACCTGAGCTGCCAAGTCCCCCAGGCAAGCTGTGGCTCTGTTCAAAGCATGGAAATTTTCTTTGTGGACTGCAGCCATGTCCTTACACAGTGGTATGTATAATTGCAGTGGTAGCTCTTAACACTCACATATGTGACATGCAAATGCCTATAGCGATTGTTCTTCTTCTCCCAGGTTTTCCTGCTTCCTGTCCGTTACGCTTCACTAAAACACTTCTACATTGCCTTCAGCAAACCAGCTTCTCTTTTTTTGCAATGGCTGCCTCTTTTTTTCTCAGTGTTCATTAAAGTTTCATGGCAGATTTTTTACTTTGATTACATATGCATATGTCATGCTGCTGGATGCAGGTAGCATCATAGAGGCTGAAAAAGTCTGAAAGAAGTCCACATCCTTTATACTGCAGCTGTCGTATGCTAGTGCTCCTACTTTCATATCTGTACAGATGTGTCGCTACGACTTATGAAGCACTTTGACAGCAAGGAGAGACATTTTATTGTGTTAAAACCCATCCATCCAGCTGATCACACCAATATGAAAGAGCCTGCCTGCGTTATTGGATATGCTATTTGAATTTCCATAGGTTGTCATGCTTTCTATCCTATCATCTGGTGACAGACTGCATTTCCTATGCACATGCAATCTGTCATATGCCATCTCAGAGATTTGATGAAAAGAATAAAGCATAAGAATTTCTACCTTTAGGCAGATGCCAAATGAATTTTCTGAACTCACCACATGGTCAGCAATTTCTGTATCGATTTTCCAGAATTTTTATGGGTGAATCGCCCTTTTCTGCTCTTCCAGGATCATTTTGAAGATAGTATGTTGTTGCATGACCACACATCACCGTGCTCCAGCTTCAGGCTTTTATGCCGTATCAACTACACACAATGTTTCCTGTGCAGTCAGAGCTGTATCAGACTGTTTTAATGTGTTTCAGTTGTGCAGTTGGGCTCTAGTTTCCTGGTGCAAAGGAAAGGTAGTGCAGTGTAGAAATTATTTATAGCAACTCAAATGTTAAACAATTAGATAAAATGTATTGGTGTTACTGTGAGGCCTGACAGGGTGAGTAATTTGATGCTGTGGAACTGAACGGAAAACTCCCAGCTTCTTATCTTTCTTCCCCTCTTCTCTCAATCTCACTTTTTTTTTCTGCAAAGCTTTCTGATGCATTTGCGCTACTCTCTTCTTGCCCCGAAAAATCACTTTGTCACATAGCGACGCATCATTTCACATGCTAAATTTTTAAAAACTGGAACTGGAAATCCTTTCTCAGCATGCAATATCCATTAGGGAGAAAATTATTCATATGATTCCTCTGCATTATTTATCGCTTAATGAAGAGAAATGTGTGCCCCTCATGCTCTCACCATTGTTACCCGCCAATACTTCACTCTCAGGATTTCAAGTTTGTCTTTACAGGATCTGAATAATCTAGATTGGGAGAGGACTTTTGATCACTCAGTAATAGGACTTAAAGTGCCCTCATTCCTCCATCACCTCTGGAAGATTCACTTCATTGGAGGTCCCATATATCTGCTCTCCTGCTGGGATCTATGTTGCTGCTTTTTACTTTCACATTTGTTTTATTGTGGGGACGTGAAGGAGGTTTTCTGGTCTTTAGGGCAGACACACATGAATAACTAATACAAGGCCAAAACCTTCTTTCCTCTCCCATCTCTGTCTGCTGTACCGTATCCTACTGATGCACTGCAGGCTGCCAGTTTAAAGAGTTGAGCTACAATATAAGACACATACAGAATATTATCTGAAAAGTCAGAAAAATATCTGAGCGCAGTATCAAATGCATTTATACTGGAGACAATTGTAACTGCTGAAAATAACTGCAAAGCATAAAGCGGATATGCCTGTGTCAAATACAGACTGTCATAGAGTATTACAGTCAAGGTTGGCTTGACTGTGTATTGGGTTCTGGAGCTCTTGTTGTTGTGTGGTGCAGGGGGAGCAGATGGAGACTTTGCAGGTGGGAGTATCAGGCTTCTGTTCTCGGGAGAAGCAGCGTGAGGAGGAGCTGTGTGTCTGCTGCTTATATCCAGGGCCTCTCTGGGGTTCCTAATATCACAGTATTGAGGGTGATAAATGGACCTGCAAAGGCGACACTAACCAAGTTCATGGTTCAGTGATTTGGTCAGTCGGTTTTTCTTCTCTTAGTACACATTTAAAAAGAATTGTTGAATCTTACAGGGGTCAACCTGGGGCTTGTAAATTTAGCTGTGTTTGTGTTTATGTTAGCATCTAGATCTCTATTTGTTTATAATACATGTGTATTTTACTATTCAGTACAGTAAATGCAATCAAGTTTGACTGCTTGTGCACATATGCTTACATGTTTGCAAATTGAGGTAAATACCAAAGACATTGTAAATGTGCAGACGCTGACCTTTTACCACAAATAAACAGTAGCTACTAATGCTGACGATTCTCTGTACCCTGCAGCTTTTCTGGGTCACATAGAACACTTAAAATCTCGATACACATGCAGGGACCTAATGCTTTTGGCAGCAGTGTGCGCTTTAAACAAACAAAAGAAAGATGAATCATTTTTTTACTTGGTTACAGAACTATTTGAAGTTCACGTGTTACACTTGTCATGTGTGATCGTCAGTCATGGACTTATGCTTTTGTGCTGGCCTCTGTTCGTGCTGTCCTTTCCCTCTCTCCTGTAGACCCTTACCTTTGTTTATGTATCTGCCCTTGTGGTTTTTCCTCACTTTGATAAATAATTGACATGCTCTTCTCCTTTGATATGTACTTTAATGCTTTTTTCACCAACCTTGTAAAAGTCTGCTCTCATACCGCTCCTTTCCTGCTGAGTTCAGAGTGCACCTCAGCACAGTCGCTCATTTCACGGTGACAGCCTCTTTAATTTAATATTTATATAGAGTTCAGTCCTTTTTTTCCTCAGACATAAAATATGACAAACATTAAAAGAGAAATTGTGCACCTGCTAATTTATGAAAAATAACAATGGGTAAATGGCTTTCCCTTCTTATTGTACCTTGTACATTTTATTTTTCACTACAAAGCCTTTTAATGTGCTTCTTTTGTAGGATGTTGTTAAACTACATGCTGCACATCTACAGCTCATAACATTTAGTGTATTGTTGACAAAAGTTACTGCCTGCTCACCGGAGCCTCATTTATTGTATGCTGCAGGCAAGAAGTATTTCAAAGTGAGTCTTTGAGAAACATTTTTTTTTCTTGAGCAAATGCTGTATTTTTAATGGAACTGTTTGACATACACACTGCATATACTTCAAACTATTTCAGAGTGTTATGAGTGCAGCCTCTGAAATGTTTAGATCTTCTCATTCTAAAATCACATTAAGGTCTCAAAGTCTGGGGAAATATTCATTCTATTATTTATTAGTTACACACTGGATCTGTCTATACACACAGCCATTAGTGTGTTTCCCCCTTTTTTATTGTGCTGTTAACTGGTGCTATCCTTTTAATGTGCAGACCATTTAAATGAGCAAAAGACTAAAATAAAGCAAAATTAGAGAAAGTAATAAAAGAGTATGATTTTTTTGTCTCATTTTTTCCACCTTATATGTTCATCTGGTGGCAGCACTGACAGGAGGAATCCTGCTAATTAGTTCCTTCTGTGAAGGGGCGGGGCGCCAGGAGTCCCCAGCTGTCATTACCTCCAATAATAAAGGGAAACATTGTGGTACGCACAGGGGATACAGTAATTTCTTTTATGGTGCGATGAGACCTGGAAGTCAGTAAACGTCCTCTTTTGGTTCCTGTTATCTTGTGTGTAATCAGGAATATAATGCATAAAACCCCACATCATACACTCAAGGAAATCCCCAAAAGATACTAGAACACCAATTCTCAGCAAAAATGAAGGAAGGAAGGAGGAAATAAAACAGTTCTCCACTGGCATCTTTTTCTGCCTATTACAACTCAATGAAGACAATTTGACACAAAAGTGATTATGCATCCAGGCTAGGAAATGTGAAATAGGAGCACCGATGGGACGCAGATTCATAAACAGCCACTGAAAAGTGATATTCTGTTGAAATGCAAATTCTTGGAGGGTTTTGTTCCAGAGGCATGCAGGGTGAAATTGGCCTTTAAACACACTGGCATACTAATGTCTTCAGGTGCCTCCACCTTCAGCCCTTTCAGAATAACCATGGCATTATAATTGACGCATAGTTCACAATGACAATGCATACATTTGCATCAGATAGAATTAGGCATTTCTGTTCTGTAGGGTGTGTCTGAGAGTGTGTTGAATGTGTGTACATGTGTCTGCGTCTGCAGGTATGAAGACAGAAGTGAGGCTTAGTGCTTCTTTTATGTGCGGCTGAAGGTGGAATTTGCTTTGAGGATCGAAGCATGATGGCACTGTTAACACTGGAAGGATCACCAAATCTGTAAGTTTGCTTTGTTCTGCAGTTGTTTGATTTACTACACATCTAGACTTTAACCTTTTCTTTCTGGCACCTTGATTTTTTCAGTGTAAAGAGCTGTAAATGGTCTATTTATTCTTCAGGTGGTAGGTCATGTTAGGTGTTTATTGCCATGTACATTGTCAATCATACGTGTAGCGTCAAAATACCGCCTACCACTGTTGTGTGCTATTTATAGGCTATTCCATAAGGCTTGGGGCATCTTGGTAACTCACCTGGCTGAGTGTTAGTCCCATAAACCAAGAGTCTACTGCTCAATTCACCCTGGGCCGTTTGCTTCAACAATTTCCTTCATGGGATCAATAAAGTATGGCTGTCTATGATAACACATAGTCCTGGCAGCTTGATATTTCAGTGCTGTCTTTTTTTTTTTTTGCCTTGCGGACACAAAACAAACTTATCATTTATCAAAATTATCATTTATAACAGCAAAAGCAAACATTTGAAAAAGTACAATTTAGGAAGCATATATATTTTTTATGACTTGTGGACGTGTAGTGTTGAGACAGACCGTCTGTTGTGATTGATTAACTCCAACCATTCAACTGCCCTATATTAAGCATTAACACTGCAGATCCAGGCTGTGTATATGTCAGCAAAAATATAATATGAATTAATACTGTGCAGATATACATATGTAAGTTAGTCACTTTGTTTTTATAATCAGAATAATCTCAAGGCACTTTACAGAAACCAAAAAGAGCCCCTTAAGAGCAACAGTGGCAAGGAAAAACTTCCTTTTAACAGGAGGAAACCTTGAGCAGGACCCGGCTCATATAGCCTGCATAGCTTTCCACCTATCTGATGATAGCCGGCCAAATAAAGGAGGAGAAGAAGAGGTAGACAGGGCAGAGAGGATGAAAGAGAGGAACATCATGCAGTGAATATCACACGTCCATATAAACACCAAATAGCATACTGTATTATATATTAAAAAAAACACTAATTTGGAACTTTAAAACATCATTATCATGTTTTTTTTCTAAGAAAATGTGAAAATGTTATAGTTAGTTTTTGATATTAAAAAATGATTTGTTACTGTGAAGTGAATGAACAGCTGCCAATGAGCTTCCTCACAGTGCTGATGCAGTGAGCTACTTATACTATGATGTTTAGCTTAAAAAGGCAGATTTTAATCAATCAAGTGGCATACAGTATGGGGTCTGTTGTAGGGTGCAGGCTGTAGATGCATATTTGTTTCAGTGAGTCAGCGCTACGATTGGCATTCAGTTGAACTCCCTGCAGGATTTCAAGCAATAAATATGGAAATCTGAGCATAAGAGCCAAGCTCTTGTCTAGCTGCCTTTCGCCTATTGCACAGTTTAGTCAAGTATCACTTCAGCATAAACAGACTAATAGCAAACAGTGAGATTGTAGTTTTCACAACAGGCAACTGTTTACTTCAGAGTGATCGCTCAGAAAACATTTTAGACGTAAGTAATAAACAAGTCCAATCTGCACCGCCCTCCTTACCTCCGCTGCTTTGTTTCCTCAGTAATTGCACATGGCAGATATGATAAGTGGTACAGGAAAAATCATCTGTGCACAATAGATTTTGCATGTGAGATTTAGCTTTGTTAAAGACTTGTGTGAGGAAAAGATCAGCAGAGCCCTGGGCACTTGGCACAAAAATATCCCTAAATCCCTTTTCCCACCCTGGGCAGTGACACATGCTGTGACTAACCCTTTTTTCCTGATAATGTCGCTAAAATTATCGTACTGAAAAGCATGTCCTAATAAATACAGTGTGATAGTAAACATTAAATCAGTAAAAAAAGTGTGTCAGAAACATTTGTATTAAGAGCATGCTTCAGCCCCTTGATTAAAACACTTTATTTCCTCCACTATTGGAGTCCCAGGGTGATCTCCTGATTTTTGAGACTACCTGGGAAAGTGCCTGATGTGGGATGCTGTAATCAGCCTCTGCCTGAGACCCAATCACTGCAAAGAAGAGTGTCTCAAAATACCATAAATGTGTTCTGAAACCACAAAAAAGCAGTTCAGCCAAGCTGAAAATGGATGTTTACGAGAAGAAATGATGAAAGGCTACGTACAATTTACAGAGGGATTAACGTGAGTTGACTGTGGACATGAACTGTGAGTAAAACCATGAAAGTATTACAACAGCATCACCATTCCCTCAAAGTCTGGGGACTGAAAAGCAGAAATTTCTGACTTGCAGAAGTAATGTTTGGAAAGATAGATGTTCATTTAGCCAGTGTTTTTTTTATCTTGCTATCTTCAAAATAATGTTTGTTAGCTGCTGCTACTCCACTGTATTCTGCACTCGTTCTGGTGCAACTTGACATTTTGATGAAATGTTGGATTCTGTGTGTCTGTCTGAGTGTGTGAGCTGAGCTGTTTGATGACCGTTGAGGTAAACAAATAGAAAAACAATGAACTAAATGAGAAAATAATGAATAACAAGAATATCCATTTCATCACATTTTCATGCCTCGGCAAAAGAGGAAGCATAAATCTTTTGGTTTTCCTTATGCAGTGAGCGTCAGTGAGCGGTGAGCAGTGAGCGTCATTTCACAGTGAGATCACGATGTAATGTGGCCTCGGTTCTCAGGGTTCACATTCATGCCACGGTTACATCTACCCCATCTTCACTTTCCATTTTTATTATTCGATCTGCAAACCGAAAGGGGTGGAGGGCATGAAAGGTGCTGACTAAGTTGGTCAAGCTTTGACAGAGATTATAGTGCAGGTCTGTGGAGAAATGCCACAATAAAAGATATAAACAGACGGCATATGACTCAAAATACAGCAGAAATCATTTGAAAGCGTCCATACAAGAACTGTGTGATGATCTGCTCTGGACATCTGTTACAGATAGAAGTGACAGAAGCACTCAGTTTATCCTACTGTAAACAACAGAGTAGGACAGAAGATTGTGATTAATCTTTGAAAGGTTCAGCTAAAATACATGATGTCAATTTTAAACTGTCAACATGAGTTAAATTTCTCTTGGGGAAGTTTTTTTTTAGGACAGTTTGTCTTTATCCTGCAGCAGCGTGTAACTGAGATTGTTTTATGTGTTTTCATATTTTCATTGTTTTTAACTAAGCATGGTTGTGTAATCTTTGTAGAATATAAGATATAAATAAAGTATCCCTGCATGCAGGTGCTAATGAGAAAACCAAGCCCGGAATGTATTTACACTACAGCAACTGTTTGTAAACAGACATCTGGCAGATATGCGCTGAGATAATATATAAACCAGTCAGGTATGAATGGTATGCAGAAGGCATATGTTTCCATTTCATGCAGTAAATGTGAACTACTGGCCTGCGTTCCAACTGTTTTGCAGCACAGGATTAAATTGTAGCTGTTAGAGGGGTGATTGATAGGTCCTTGGCTGCAGATATAGAAGGACTCTCTTACATTTATACAGTGGTTATTCAGGTGAATTTCGGTTCTGGATAGAAGGCCAACTGCTACAGTTTTTTTTAATTATCCAAAACTGAAATGTCCAAAAAGTTAATGACTTTAAAATGATGTATGATCAAAGGGCTGAGCTGTATAACTCATCTCTTTGTACCGCGGGCCACAAACTCACCAATCATCTCTCATATGTTGTTGTACATGGAATCAGGGTTTAGAGAATTTTTCCTCCTGACAATGAGCAACACAGACTCTTTAGTTTTGTGCTCGGCTCAGCTGGCTTGTTTTTTGTGTATGACTGTCATCAGATGATTTTGGGCTCACGTCTGTGATCAAAGAACTGATATGATAAAATGAGGCAGTGACTGTACCCTTCTGAAGAACAACTCTATTTTACTCACAGACTACAGGCCACAAATGACAACATGTCCACATCACATATTCACAAAGAACTCTGAGTCAGTCCTGTGTGTATTACTTCTGTGTGTTTCTACGCATGCACAGATCCTCTCCACATATTAAAAGGGTCACAAATATATGACTGTATTTTTAATAACTCGTTAGTCCAGGTCCTTTGAGAGCACCTGACCATACACCAGCACTTACTGTGGACTTTATCTGTGATCACTAGCAAATTGAAACAGCATTATTCTGCTCATTATGTGAGCACTTATCAAACATATTAATCATTTCACACAAGACATCAATTGTAATGATTTTATTACAGGCTTAAGTAAATTATGAGCATCTGGGAAAAAGGAATTGAAACAGGGAAAAAAAACAGACACCACAGAGTATCATTCCTTTTATACGGATTCATTTTTAAAAAGTGTTTCTTAGATGGAAATGAATACTTTTACCAGACCTGGAAGAGCAACGTGTTTTTATTAAGAGTTCAAATCAATGTAAGAAGTGTGAAATGATAGCACTAGCACAGAGAGACACAGATAAAATTAAATGGGTTTACTCAAAGCCACAGGCATCACAAGTCCCATGCAGCCACATGGCTTGCATTTACAACAATAAGCTCCATTGCTGGGTTAGCAGGTTAAACTTAGAATAAATTCCCCTCAGGACTATGAATACAAGTGTATTCTTAACCCTAATGATGATTGTGCTGTATGAGTAAATAAACAAAGGGGGTAAATAATAGTCTGAAAACAGGAACAGCGCTATAATAAACCTACGCTGGTTAATTTGGGGTTAAAATCCGATTGTGTTTTGTGCTGCCTACCTTCAGAGGTCAGAAAGGAAAGTGTGCTTTGAAACCTATAATCATTCCATCATTGCCAGGTACAGCAATGGAATCACTTTCCATGATCATTCATCAGAGATAATAAATGTCAGATGAACAGATCCACTCTAACTATAAAACATGCTTCATAGATAGTTGATAGTCTCTTGATTCCTCGCTGGTGTGACTCTGTTCCTGCTGTGCTCATCTTCCATCATTGTGCAATATGTGGCAAGTTTGTTTATAGAAAATCGTCCATGTCTTCATAATACTTGAAATACAGCTGGGATACAGAAAATAACAATCTGAAAACTGTCATGTTTGTTGGTTCAAATCATATTTTGCTGTTTTTCTGTCCTTTCCTCTGTAGTGTTTTTTTTTCTCTAGTTCAAATAAGTCCATCTCTCTTTGAGTTATCTGGCTTCATTAAGCCCAGCGCTGCAACCCCAAAGCTGTTTAACCACGATCTGTGTTAATCACTTTCAGCACCAACAGATCAGCATTCAGTGGAATAAGAGAAACTACTGATCTTCTTGAGGAAACAGTGCTAAAGAAATGATGATTAACTCGGGTTAAAGATGAGCACATTGCTATAGAGTATGATGACAGCCAAATTGCTGCAGAAACAGAGGCATACTGGCAAATAACTGCAAATAGGATAAATGTGTGGGAATACTGAGGCCCCATATTTTGTGCAATACCAACACTGCCTCGGTGCTGCCTAAAGCTTCATTTACCTACCTCATTTATCTACTTGTCTTGGTACACCCACCTCTGCTTGGTAGCATTGTATTTCATCTAGAGATGCAAAAACCTACTTTTTTAAGATGCAGAATTTAGAATTTAGTGCCCCTGAATATCTTTAAATTTATAGTTTGTTGCATGTCTAGTTGCATAGAATCCCTACTATGAAATCACATTATATAACTTTGTTGGCCACTTGAACAAGCAATTGCAAAGATATGATGCGAAAACACGAAATGTAGTATAAATCGAGGTGTCTCCATCCGTTCATCCATCCACTCTTCCAGCTTCTCTGGGTGGATGTTGAGGTGTTCCCAGGACAGCTAAGAGATATAATCCTTCCACCATCTCCTGGGTCTCCCCTGGAACCTCCTCCTGGTTGAACATGCCTGGGACACCTCACCAGGGAGATACCCAGGGAGCATCCTAATCAGACGCCCGCACGACCTTCTCAACTCTCTCCTCTCAGTGTGGAGGAGCATGACACTATTTTAAGCTCCTCAACCTGTTTCTAAAGGAGAGTCCAGCCACCCTGCCGACTACTCTCATTTCAGCTGCTTGTGTTCGCAGTCTCGCTCTTTTGGTTACTACCCACAGCTCATCAGCATAGGCTAGAGTAAGAGTGTAGATCAATTGGTAAATCAAGAGCCTTGCCTTTTAGCCTAGATCGCTCCATTCTTCTGATACTCGTAAATAAGACCCCAACATACTTGAGGCAGTAACTCATCCACAACTTGGAAAGGGCATTCATCCTTTTTCCAGCTGAGGACCAAGCCTCCAATTTAGAGGTGCTGATTCACATCCTGTTTGACACTTGGCTGCAAACCACTCCAGTGATGTGATCTTAAGGGTGCCCAAACCGGACCTCTTCCAGACCTTGACTACGCCGGGAAATTCTGTCTGTTATGAACAGAATTAGTGACGGAGTCCACGTCTCCTGGAGCACCCTGAATTGCCCCTAATTTGAATAAAATCCTCTGTGAAGAATATATAATATTAGATAACAGGTTATTGGCAAGGTATCATAATCTGTCTGTTTTCCTCTGTAGAAGACTCAGAAATATAGTTTTATGAGAAAAAACAATTATTCCTCTTAATTCTCTCCTGTGCAGCAGACATTAATTACCTGATACCCAGTGAAGGTCATCAGAATGTCAGCTGTCCTCACTGCTCTGCTGACTCTCATCCTCCTGTCTGTCCTGTCTTGTTTATTTGTCTTCTCCTTTTGCCTTCTGCTTGAAATGTTTTTCTAGAACCTGACTGTACACAGTTTGACAGATATGATGTTTTCTTTCCCTCTTCCCTTTTCTTGTTCTGCACTGTGTGTTTAACTTTCTGTTTCTTATATATTGGTATTTTAAACTTTTTGTAATCATCCGGCCGAGATACCACTTAAATACTTAAGTTAATTTATATAACATTTATATCTGTTTACTTATAAATTATGAGAAAAGGTATTTAAAAGTAAAATGAGGTTTTACATCAATCAGCCAAGAGTAAATAAACAATTTTTAGACATTAGCTCTGTCAAGAAGCATCAACTCAGGCACCAGGTGATTACAGTATGGTGTCATCTTAAGTTTGTGCAAATGACTTCTGTGATTTGCTCACATTATTCAGCTGAAAAAATGTTTAAAAAAAAAACAGTATTTCTCCAGACTGCAAAAACATTTGTACATTAACGTGAATATTTCAAGCTGTAGGAACTTTAAGAGTTTTATTTCGTTATTTTACCTGGTTTTCATTCAAAGGGAACACTGAATTGTTGCCATAACAACACAGCACAGGCTGATGGCAGCTGCTCTGAACAGTTTTGTTTTGGCTGGGTATTACACATATAGGTCTGTTACAGCTGGTATTACAGGTGGACTTTAGTTTGGCTTGATTATTTGCCACAGTTTATACAAATATATAAAAAAAATATCAAGTTTTACTCGTTCTTGTTTTTAATCATATCCCAGCACCAGACACAATTAATTTTTTTTAGAGTCATAGCAAACATTCGTTCGCAGAATCGTACGATGGCAGCCTCTTACTGGGCTGTGCTCATATTGACCTCTAAAGCATAAATGTTATTTCTGAGCATGCCTTTGAAGTAACCCATCTGGCTGCCTGCAGGCACAACATTCACCTGTTTGCTACTGAGATTCTCTCCTTGAGCAGAAAATAGTCCTCACCGTTGAGACCATGAATGACTGAACTGTACCTGCCTATAAAACCCATATGATATTTGTGCACCTCTCAACACAAGACATTAAAGAGCACATTAAGAAATGCATGTTTCTTTTTTTCAGGCAATGATTGCTCAAACAGCCCTGCCTCTTTTTCCTTGGTGTGAGTGTTGAATGGCAGCTGTAGCATCAACCCCTTGCTGTTCTATAATTAAAAGGCCTCTTCACACAAGAATGCCACTAGCAGTCATTCAGTATTTAAGTTTCTGTTCCAAACACCTAATTCTGATCTCAGTAATTAGCCCCTTTAACTAAAAATGAGCCGCTGAAGCTGCTGGTCACTCCTCCAACCTTTGCGTCTTGTGGCATATTTATACCTTGAACATTGTGCTGTTATTTGTATTTATGGTTTTAAATTGTCTTCTACACTTTATTTCATACAGACATTGCAGTGCATCTGCTAGATAAGAGAACTCCTCATACCGCCGAAAAGCTTTTAAAAAAGCTTCTATTCAAATTCCATAGCAAAACTAATGTCAGCATTATTTATATATAAATAGTGTCAACCAAAAATTGCTTTGGTAAACAGATAAGAAAAAAAAAAACAATACAACAATTGACAACAGCAACGTAACACAACACACAAGGACAAAAGAGGAATAGATGATACAGTATCTCAGCTGGATTTAAAGGCCAATGAGGAGAGATGGGTTTTCAATCAAGATTTACAAATGTCAATACATGGAGAGGACTTAAAGCCTTCCATATTATACATACACTGCATGTGTGTTCATGTAATGACTAGGATTACAGGTATCTGAGAGCTGCTTGCATTAAAAATACAATATATAAAAGCCCTTCTCCTGTGTGCCTGTATGTGGTATCACATGTTGTATTGCATTTGCTCTTCCTGCTCTTCATTTTCTTCTTTTTTATTTGTTTTGCATATCTAAATCTCCGGACTAAAAGCAACCCAGGCTCACCCTATAATGTAGAATAGTGTCAGAATTATGAATTCATTGTTTCATGCACAGTGACATGAATTGTTCTTTTTGTCATGACAGCACGCACGAATTGCAAACTAATACATATCAATTGTAATTGTGTTCTGTGCCTGCAGCACTTCCAGTAAAATATTGACATAATTTAATGTATTGTTTCGTGCAGTATCGTCTCATTTTCGGGGCTTTCAGCAAGACAAGCTACAGCCTTACCCTGTTTTATAATGCTAAACATTAACCAGCTGTGTTTTACTGGCTAACTCCAACTGCGAGTGGAAAATCAGATGGAAATCACAGTCACGAACCTCATGACGCCAAAATAAAGCAACTGTGGCATGAGGGGCTGGGCACAACATGGGGACTCATGGGTGAAGGCCTGCTGAGGGTTTCAGCTATTCACATCTCCTCCTGCCTCATAGCACCTTTGTATTTGTGTATATGTGCAGGAAAAAAGTTTTATGAAATAAGTGCAAGATGCATGTCCATGTGCACAAAACCACAGATTGCATGACTATTTCAGAGAATGTGATGAGACTGTGTTCCTGTAAGAGGTTTGAGCCACAGGTGGATCGAAGACACTGGCAGATCTGGAAAACGTTCTCTGCTCTGCACAGCAGATTTTGGTAGGTTGGTGTAGGAGGCAGTGTTTGAAGGTCTGAAATACCTATCATAATAACTGGATTTTCTTCAGTTAAGAATCTTGTCCCTCTTATGCTGCAAATATTTCAAATTTTATAATGTCTTTTTAGTTTTATGCTTGAAAATTCTTTGCCCTGCAGTGGTGATGTAGAGACCCTGTTAGCTGTACTTCACTACAAAGTAGTATAGATGGATATGCATATGTGTTACATATTACCGTCATATTAAATATCAACACTGAGCAGTGATAAAGATAATAAGTGCTAAAAGCAGAAAGTTCACATCCTCTGCTCTGTTTTTACTTGACTCATGTTTTTGTTTTGTGTGAGTGTGAATGGTTGTGTGTCTGTGTATGTTGCCCTGTGATGGACTGGTGACCTGTCCAGGGTGTACCCGCCTCTCACCTGTAGATAGCTGGTATAGGCTTCAGCCCCTCTGTGACCCTGCACTGCAGGATAAAAGCGGGTTCGGATGATGGATGGATAAACATATTTTTACCATTTCCGGCTTTTGGACAGGAAATGCTGGTATGCTGCTCCTCTTTCATATGCGTGCAGCCATCCTGAATGCACTCTTCCATAATTTATTTTATAGAATAAGTATAAGTGAGACTGTTGCTATATAGAGGATTTAACATGATCCGTTTAATGACATATTTGAAAACTCAAATTGTGCATCAGGCTGATGTGACATTGTTCTTACATTTTTAAATGAATACAATCATAAGTATTTGAAAACAATTATAAAATGACCACTATGGCTCTGGAAGAAATTTGAGAAAATGTATATTGGTGCATATGATTTCTTGAAACTGGAAACTGTGTGTCCGGAGAAAAGCAGTTGTATTAGGTTCAGCGAGTGCTCTGCTTTCTCTCTGTTTCTCCTTAAATTCATGGGGGGATGTTAAATCACTGTCTTTGGACTCGTTTCCAGTCCTCACTCCTGCCGTGTATTTTGTCACCTTATTCTGGCTCATAAACATGCGTGGATGCTGTGAAGCAGCTGCAATGCCCTAGAGTTAATTTATTATATGAGAAATGCTTCATCAACCAAGAAAATATTCTGTGTATGATTATTAGGCTTCTAAGTAGCCTGTTCAGCATTTAAAGAACTCGCCTCTTCTTCTTTCATTAATTCTCCGCAGCTCCTAACAGCATGTCATCTTTGTAAATAGCTCGTCTCCACCGAATTTTAATCTTCATGTAAAAGTGAAGCTCTAACTCTGCAATTTCAGGATATATTACTACAGTGTAAGTTGCCCTGGAGGAAGCATGGTGCCTCATAGGATTATGTGTGTGTTTTTTTTACTGAGACACACTAACTAGTGGCCCATCAGTGAAATGAGAAAAAGGTTATTTTTGATGAGCTGTCAGAGGAGGCAGAGCAGAAGGGCAGAGCTCCTAGTTGCAAGGCATAAATCGTCTGCTTCTTTCATGTATGATGCGTGTGCCCTTGGTTACCTAGTAACTCTCTTCTCCATCTCCAATCGGCGCTCCCGAATATTCACACGGGATAGCGCCGCGCGCTCCCGCCAAGCTCTCGTGTTGAGCCCAAAGAGTCAAGGCAAAAGCATCAAAACGCACCAGGACTAGGAGGGAGAGCTCCCCGCTGAAAGGAAAAAAAACATATTAACGTGGGGGAGATGCTGTAAAATGAGAGCGGGGTGAGGATAATGAAAGCCGTTATCGCTTCACAGGAAGGTCATTCCCGAAAAACACAGAAGCAGTGCGCAGACTATACGGATATTTGGAGCTACAGAGCCGACTGCAAGTAAAGACCCCGAAACAGTGAAACATTGTCCCGGCTTTTTATTTCCAGAAAGGCATGGGGGGATTTACGTCTCGACAAGGCAGGTGAGTCATTTCATGGTACTTGATCAGAAATGTGCGCGTTGAGAGCGACTTGGGAAGATGCCGTGGGAAATGAACACATCAGGCTACTTTGATTAAAATTATATGACTTGTAATTTTTTTTTTCGTAACAAGGCAGAAAGAGGCGTTTTGTAAACGCAACATCGACGCAGAGCACTGAGCACGTAGACTTCCAGTTGGATTTTGTGCGACTTGAACGGACTACCCTGAGTCTTATAATAGAGACATGCTGGGGATTTGGATGCTGATGATAACTGTGCGTATCTTTTTTCACCCCCTGCTTTCACTGTGGCACAGTGTTAACATGTTACATTGTAGCGCCGCACTACAGACATCAGTGCAGAAAATAAACGCCTGTGATAAATGTTCAGAGCACTTGTTACTTGGGCATGAAGACATCTCGTGCGCGTGATGGAGCAATGACGCGCAGGCTCTCTTGTCGTTGCCGTCCCTATTAACACAGAAATGAAAGAGCCCGGTGACTGGCTCTGGTGCAGAAGGACATGTTAAACTTAGAGAGAAATTTTACTATAAATCAAAGTGCGCAGGATGATCGCTCCCATTTTTATTTTCATCCAGGGAGATCTAACATGAGTTTAATGTGCGATAATAAGCCACAGGCATATGTGGGGATCCCCATTTTCCTCAAGTTTGTCCTCAAGAATTGATTTTGTTGGAGAATTGTTGTGAATTTGTTATAATTTTGTGCGAATTGTCTTGCTGCTCTTCATACTGACTGATTTAAGTCAAAAGAGCATGTTTTTATGAATGTGGAGCATGCATGCTTTATCTAATTGCATATGTCAGTCATTCTGTACACCTGTCTCTTTTCATTTATTCTTTATAACTCTAATATAAAACATGATTTTACTGCTCACCATTCCAATAGAAACCATACACTTGATCGCCTGTGAGGAGGAGTATATCTTTGCAGGTCCTCCTGTGTCTCCTTTGTTACAATTTAAAATTCCAGGACACAAGGCGCACGCTTAGAAATAAATGGTCTCATTGTGGTCAATGGTGGAAAGAATAATTAACTGAGAGAGTTGAATTCCAAAGAGAGAAGAGGGAGTGAAAATGTCAAGCAAGAGTTGTCATGGTGATTAGGTGAATAAGCATCGTGTCCCTGAAACCTCAGCATTTGGGAAGTGATCCAGCCTTTTTTATTTGGCATGCATGCCACACTATTGATGAAAGAAGCCCTTAATGAGCAATAATAACACAGACACATAGAATTCCTAGTTTTTTTGAACACCACTACATGAAATTTGATTAGGACTCCTTTCCTTTTTTGCTTTTGATTGGCAAGAAAATTGCGCTCATTTATATTATATGTGCCTCTGCAATATCGTGTGAAGGATTATGCATGCTGCTGCTACTGCTTGTGAATTCTCTTTCTCTGGCCCTTCAGTGTTTGTATTCCAGTCCAGTAAAGTGCTATTTTTCAAGTTCCCTGCTGTTTTAATATCCATTCTTTGCTCTTTTTTTTCCAGAAATGTTCAGATGTACTTGAGCTGTGTAACAATCATGGCAGCTTAATTTGCAACAAAAACGGAGCTTTCGGTTTTAGTCGCTGGAGAGTAATTACAGAGCACGCTGCTCTCCTGATGTGTTCCTTTGCTAGACAGATTACATGAAAAGGCATGTTGAGGCATCAAGAAATGGTCAACACCTGATCACGGCAGGCACACACAAACCAACACTACATGCACGCGTTTCAAAGTGTAGCAGCATTGTGTGTGTTGTTTACTATGTGAGTCTCAGGGCTGCTCAAGAACAGCTCCATGAGACCCTCTGTCTGCTGCAAAGGTCAGCCGGGCTTTGTCCTGACCTAACGTGAATACACCTGAGTATACCTTGGCCTGTCTTAACATGGATGAGCCACTCATTGGTCTGTGGCCCGAGAGGCCTCTTGTTCTTTAGTCTTTGGTTTCTCTTGCAGCATTCTCTCATTATTGCTTCCACATCTAGGATACACATGGACAGAGGTGTGTGTGTGTTTTGCACCTCTGTGTATATGCAGAGGGTGTGTTGTTGCACATATGATGAAGGCAGTGCAAGGTTATTTGTGTTTTCTAATATTCTTCATTGTGTTTGACACATTGTCTTGAAGCAGCAGGAGCAGGAGCTGAATAATTTCCCAAATGGATACCTCTGACCTTCTGAAAATATGTCCTATCACCGCCTATCCCACAGCCGAGGAAACGGCTGTCATTGTTCTAGCACTGTTTTCACAACTTTGCAACATCATACAACAAAAACAGAAGAATAGGCAAGTTGGGAAGTTTCTGAATTTAAAGCAGAATCATTTTTATCAAACAAGACAATCACCTTGGCTTGTGCAGTCTTAGAAATGTCTACCCAAACAGGCAGAAGCTTTATAGGCCTCTTCTACTGGCACAAGAGCAGGGATTCATTTAGAGAGAGACATTATTGCCTTTTAAAATGATCCAGCGCCCTTCAGGTTTCTTAATTATCGTCAAGTAGTTACAATGCAGAGAGCTATGACAACAAATAAAGTCCAACTGTATCATGACGTGTCAGATGAGCTCTTTCACTGCCCGTCAAAGATGTGGATGTACAGTGACTAATGAGGGAGGATCAACTTGTCTCTTCTCATTTGCTCACGAGGATGCGCTTTCATCGTCATTAAATCACACCTTTTGTGGCAGAATTGCAGGAAAACAAATACCCTGATTGTTTTTTTTTTCTTTTATATATTTAGATACACTTGTGTCATATTCAATTTAATAATGAATAAGACATATTTGTTAAATCTGTATAAGGATGAAAGAGGCTTTGTTTGACTAACAGAATAGTTTTGGCCTGAAGCACAAAGATGTGCCTGAAGTCTACTGCACATAACATATTTAACAGAGATATTACATTGTTCATGGCCCAAAAACATCTCCCCTGACTAGCAGGTTTCCTTGCCAAAGACCAATGTCTGCTTAGTAAACACGATTCTTTTGGACATCGCCATTCTAACTACAAAGCAGATGTCACACAGTATGTTGCCAGTCACTGTCTGCCAGAAGTTATCTGCTTATTAATTATTTATTAATTAGCCAGTTCAGACTCAATAACACAGAGGCGCAGGATGAAGCCCGCTGTTAAAAAGCAGTAACCAAACACACGTCTGCAGTGAGGAACTATTTTTTTATCGTTTTCCCCTTTTTTTAAAGGAGACTTTTTAAAAAATGCGTCACGTGGAGATGGAGACAGCGAGAGTCATGATAGGGAGAGCGAAGGTCTCTCACATGCAAAAGCTGCATTCGTTAGATTTAATTTGGAATAAAGCTCTTCTCATGCAAAACAATTTAAATGACCTTTTTTTTCCACTGTGGCACACTGTGAATCCATTCACCGAAGCAGCCGGTGCATGTTTGTTTACATACCGGTGACTTTACTTTGACAAACTGTCACAGATATTTGCGGAGCGTGACTGTCATTTGCATAGTGAAGTATCAGTCGCTTTCCACTTACATTATACAACAGTATTAAATGTAAAATAATGATTCGCGTATAGATTTCTGTGCACTTTGTCCTTAAAGACCTCAGGTGTAAATTTTCTAGCTCATTTAAATTTTAAAATCTGTCATAATTCTGAGGTCTGAAGTGAGCAAAACAACAGTCATTCTCTGCTTACTTCACGGCCGTCAGGGGTGACGACCTGACTGTTTGTTTTTTCTTCTAAAGTTCTCCTTAATCCTTATGATTTAAATTGCATTTTATTTTGCTTAATCCACCCTGAAAATATAGAGACAAGCGACAGGGAGTCAACACTTTCTAATCCTGAGGATGAATGTTACTGTCCAGGTAAAGTTGATGTGGCAGAGTGTGCCTTTCCCCTGTCAATCCTCCAGCTTCTTATCCAACTAAGCAATCACTAAGCCCCTTTCTCTCCTCATTTTCTTAACACGGAGAAAGCATTGTGTGGGTCTGGCAGGACACAGAAACACGGGGCCGTCTAATTCATGGGGTAAATTAGTGGAGATAAGGCCTGAGTCAGTACCTCCAGCCTACCACAGATCCCCTGGGGCAGGCTCTTAAGGAGCTTAGTAAAAGCCTGTCGTATGAAGACATGACATGGAGCTGGCTAAATGGGCTACGTTGGAGTGTCTTCCATCAACCTAATATTCATACGTATATGGGTCACCGTCGCTCAAGCTTTAATCCTATTCAATTTATTCATTCTTGGTTATTATTTCAGAGTTTTTAGGAAAATACAGCGCTAAGTGTTAAAAAGGTGAGGGAGGACGTATTAGTGAGGCTCTGATGCAGCTGTGCGCCAAACTGACACAACACTTAGGCCCACTCATAAGCTAGTGTTGTGTAAGACTATGAGCCTGTGCCACCAAATCAATAATGAATGCTGGTTTACCCGTAGTAAAAGTACAAGGAAGAACTCCTCCAGAGTCACTGGGTCACATACACTGGGGAAACAATTAGAGGCTTCTTTGCGCTTCACAGTGCTGCAGCTTTTTATTCTCTCTCCGTTTTTTTCAGCTGCACACATTTCCCTTAATTTTTCTCTAGGGTCCAGCCGCATGTCTGTTCCGCTGTTGAGAAATTACAGACACCAGCCACAAAGTCTTTTCCAGCCGGAACTACAAAAGGCCATGTCAGGCCCCTGTGATATATGTGGGACCATGTGAAGTGGAAAGCATGGTGACTGATAGGACACCAGTCTTGCGGGTGTGTGTTAACCTCATAATGCTGACAGATTACAGATTTAAATATTTTAAATCTCACAGAGCACATGCTGCTGGTGATGAAGAGAGTGGAAATGACTGCAGTAATGCAAGAGATTAATAGAGATTCTTTCTCTCTCTCCCACACATGGACACACACACACACACACACAGGCTCAGATATGCACAAACTTTTCTGCTGGTTGGCTACATTCACAGACCCCTGATCCACAATCAGGGCCTTGTCTCCAGTTACAGCTGCTTTATTTATTTGTTTTTTTTCTTTTGCCTGTGTCATTTACACACAAACACACATCCCCCACATAGGTGAATAAATGTTGATGTTTTTTTTATTATGTTTTAGCTATAGCCAAATCAGTTTTGAGTTTCTTTCTTGAGGCAACTTGTAAATAATGTAGAAGGATTTTTTTTATATCCTTTTCCAGGCAGACTGGGACCCACACTTTTCACCTGTATTTTTGATAGTACACAGAGAGGCCATTAGGCGCAGATGTGAAATGTTCAGTCTTCTAGCTGGCTGAGGTATTGCCTATTTAGCTTTTATTTTTCATTTCACCGTTTCAGAGGACTGTTTGAATGATAAGCGAGGGCCTCTCTGGGTAGATTATGTTGGTATTTGTATCCAGGATTTTAGGAAACATTGCAAACATTTTTTATTGTTTCACTCCACAAGAGTAAGTAAGCATTTTCATCTTTTTCAACGTTTTGTATGTCAACACTTTTTGAAAATGTATAATCGAAATCTAAAGTCTGACTTTTATGCAACAAAACAGTAACAGTACAGTTTCACAGTAACTTATAGTACTATTGCCATTATACAGCAGTAGAGTCTTAGTTACAATACATATTACTGTATTAATTACAAAGCCATAAGAAAAAGGACTTTGAATACTTAGCTGCAATAAATCACAACATACAGAAATATGAAATATTGAACATGAGAGCACCACTGTCTGAAATCCAAAAAACACTTAGCTAAATATAATAAAGCCAAGTAGGAACCTTAATGTTAAGCACTGTAAAAAAGAACCAAGGTAACATTGTCTGTGCATTTATCGTGTAATGTAGATATAAAATAGGTTAAACGACATAAAAGTATAGTTACCTCTGGTCTATGTTAAATGTATGTGTCGTGTATTTTTTAAAGGTTTGATGTGCCTTTGATTTGTTCTGTTAAACATTACTTATAATATACTTACTTATTACAGCAACCCTGTTACCTATGGACATCGAGTTCACTGAGTTCTATCAATCTAAAAGTACACTGCAGAGTGCCAGTCATACCAAACAAAGCCTTATAATGAACCCTGAGTCAAAGTCAAAGTGGCCATAAAATTTCCTGAGCTCTGATATCAGGACAGAACAAAAGATGAGAGGTGTTATTCAAATGCAGTTCAGCCCTCAGATTTCCTAGAATGGAGTTTATATTCTGAATAAACTTACTTGAATGCACCTCATAAACAAACTGTTATAATGCTGTTGTAATAGTATTAAAAGAGATTTTATTTTAGTATTTAGTATTTTGTTTTTGCTAAAAAAAATCACAATAAAATTTCACAATATCAATAAAAAAAGAGCAGATTTGTGTGTGTTTGTGTGTGTGTAACTGTGTGTAAATTATGTGCAACTGTGGAATATAAGCTCCTCCTCAGGCCATTAGTGAAGATGTGTCCTTGGTGTTTTCAGTTGTAGCTGTGCTCACATTTCCACCCACATTTCACATAAAAATCAGGTAGACTGGAGAAATGCCTGCAGGTATGAGTGTGGGTGAGTGTTTGTCTGTGTGTAAGACTTTTGATGGTTCCACGGTGTCCTGGTCTGGTTGTAGTGTCCAGAATAAAATAAATAATAAAAAAAAACAGCTGAATATGAATCGAAGTAACTGAGCCCTTCAGATCCTTATAGCAGTTGTGAACATGTTTTTTTTAAATCCACTATAATGACTTTGTAAAACCTCTACCTTAATGGTATGCTACTCATTATGGGATTGGTTTATTTTGGTGCTCACATGTAGACCTGCTCCTGACTGCTGTCTATTTATATCTCCTGCCAGCTTGGCAATGCTTCCTGATAGCCTTTGAGGACGGAGAAATTCCTCCATCAAGCTCAGGGTCCATCTGTGCCCATATTCCTCCCAAAAGGAGCCATCCTCCACAATTATAGCTTTCTTCCAATGATACCATCATCATGCCATCGCTCTATGTAAGAACAGGCTCCAGGAAATTGACTTGATATTAATCAGACAAAATTACCAAGAAAGGAAATTAGACTAGGGAGTTTTTTGTGGCATTGATTTTGTTTTAAAGGCAAGATACACATGCCTTAAAGATGTCAAAGTCAAAATAACATAACATTCAGCTTAATTGAAATTTTCTGCCACTAAAAGAACAAAAAACAAATTTTACATGACCTAATATGTTCTCTTTGATTTGCTGCAGCTCATTACAGTGATAACAGATCCAGATTCACCTGAAAATCTGGGTCATTACAGAAATAGCCGTACTCTCCCAAGATGGCAGCGCTGATGAATTGGTGGCTGTAGGTCACTATGACAATGGGTTGAGGGAGAGAGTGCAGGTTGGAGGAGGCAGATTGAGATTCTGATGAGTTTCTTTTTATTGCAGTTTTAATAAAGAGGAGAAGTTTTGTTTCTGGGTAGTTTGTTGATGTGGGCGCACACATGAGACTAGAGTGATCCTCTAGGCGCTTTTTTGATCCTTTAAGTAGCACAGATTTGAGGGTTTTGCTAAAACGTCCCAAATTATATGTTGCACAAGCACATAATCGCATAGCATTTGTAGAATGCTGTAACTGTGTGGGATGCTATTTGAACCCTATTAAAGTGATACTTTGCTGCTAAAAGAAGTTAATTGTTTAAATAAAACAACATCGAAGTCTCAAATCAACTCACAGTACTTTTGCTCCATGTGTTTTTTTGCCCAGACAAAAACAGAAAATGCACTTTGTCTCTCAGGTCATCACAGCAGACATTTGGGACGAGAGATTCCAGAGTTGTAGTTTCACTGGTAGTTCCTTTGCCTTGAGTTCACTGTGAATTTCAGCCCAGTTTAAGTGCAAGTGTTGAATGACATAATAGTGGTGGGCAGTTCAGTCCTGAAGCTGAAGAGTGAAATGATACTGTTGGATAGAAACGGTTCTCTGAGAGTAGCTGGAATGGAGAGGGGATCAGAGAGGATAAGAGCAAGGACAGAAGGAAGAGGTGAGATTGAAACGAAACAAGAGGAAAATGGCTAAGGTGGAGAAAGGTAAGCCCAGATAAGCCATTTGACAAGTGAGCTCTGGGCTAAAGAAAGCCAGTCTAACAAAAATCTGCCAAGTTTGTTTTATTCATGCTGTGGACAACTACAGCTTCACCATCTATGTTTTTTTTTTTTTTTTACACTTACACAAACAACAAGCAGAATACAAAAGCAGCTAAATTGTATCCTGGAGTTTTTCTGCAGTCTTTCTTTTTGTATATGAAGATTTTTTTTTGTTTTTATTTAATTTTTTTTGTTTGATTGAAGCATATCTCTACGCCATGTTGAAAAATTACTAAATGATTCAACGTTTTCTGACACCCCAGAATTTGCTGGCATTCTCATCTCTTATTCTCTTTAATCACATCCTCTTTGAATCCAAACCTGCTTCACACAAATTTCATGCATTTAAAATTCTACAGAAGCCCCAACTTCTAAAGCAAACAGTGACAATAAGCATTTATTGTCGAATCTTTTTGGTTGCCTGGCATCCAGTAATGTGTTAACTAATGAGATGTCGAATGGAGTTATTTGCAACTGCTGCTGAAGGATAACAATTCACCAAACAGGATATTGAATTTACATTCTCTGAGCCTCGTCCTGATGTATACGACCAAGCTATCTCCCTGTTAGATTGTTTGAATGAGTTTTGTGTATTTTACAGTGTGAACGGTATCAGAACTCATTCCAGGAGGACTGCTGCACATCACTTTGCTGGATTTGATGTTGAAAAAACACCTTAAGGAAAGTCACGAGCTGGCCTACACACACAGACATACACACAGGAGTACACACTGTACCCAAAAACTCCTCAGGGTTGATTCTAATGATACCCATGTGATTTATCCAGCAGATCCACGATCAGCGTGTAAAAAAAGGAATCCAGAGCTGACCTAATAAGCCATATCTTTGCCTTTGTTTCCCACTGTGCCTTGTAAAAGAAGCACGAATGAGGAAACCTTATCACAAAGGACGTTGGAAATGTGACATATTTCCTCGGGGATAATTGTGCTTTGTGTCTCTGTGGCCCACTTTTCCTTCATATTGATGCTTTGGTGAACACGAATGACAAACAGCTGTATCACATGTAAAGGTCTTTCTAGTCAAATCCATTAGCAAAGGTCCAGAGAAGAGAACTTGAGAGCTGAATATATCCTCCACAGAGGAAATGTTTACTCTTTGCATTTAATTGTTCAGCACAGTGTGAAAGGAC
Source organism: Parambassis ranga (assembly GCF_900634625.1). NCBI lineage: Eukaryota > Metazoa > Chordata > Actinopteri > Ambassidae > Parambassis > Parambassis ranga. The sequence continues at coordinate 9,599,513 of NC_041031.1, forward strand.
TTGTCAAATTGGGTTAAACCAGGATCCTCAGTTTCCCTTTTTTATCTGAAACTTCCACCCCCGCCCACACAAAAAAAACAACAAAAAAACAAAAACGCAGTTAAAGATAAAAAGCGACCAAAACAGCAGAGCATGGATGGTAGTAGTGAATGGCTCACAGAGGATATTTATGTAATCTTGGGGCACCAGGGCTGACTCAAACTCGACTCAGAGCTGCTGCTGCAGAGAGAGGCCCAAGGACAGTAGCAAATTTTCGAAATCCCTGGTAGACACAGAAAGTTAAGACAAGCAGTGTCGCAATAAAACAAAGCCAATCCCATTTATCTGAGCATCCCACACAACCCCTGGCCCAGATTTACAGGCCTGGGTATCCAGAGCTACCAAATCTTCTGGCAGCCACTGTGTCAGATATTGATAGGCAGAGCAAGAATCCCACCAAGGAATTCTAAAGCTGGTGGGGCCAGCTTCCCAAAACCATCAATGGTCTGGAAACACACAGCAAAGGAGAACGATATAAAGCTTTATGTCCTATAATCACATTGTAAATTGGAATAAATTGTTTCTCATTGATTATTTTTTTAGCTGTTTGTCTGAAGTTGTCTAGCAAGTATCTCCTGTTATGTGGCATTAAGAGTTTATGGATTGTTTGACAAAGCCAGGTCTTTGATGAGCATTTGTACCCTCCGGAGACAAATACAGCCGCTATTCCATTAGGCGCAAAATGCCTGTTTGAAAACAAATAAAAACAGGCTCTCTCTCATTATTAGATCTAAAGCGCTTAATCCTGCTCAGAGGAGGCTCTTCTTTTCCCCTGAAAACCTTTTCTTTGTATCTATCACATATGGATTGCTCCTTCCTGGAGTACATCTGCATACCAAATGGTCGATGCCAGCGTCCCAGCGAGGTGAAGAGCCTGTTTTTTTCACATCATGCACAAGATACAGAAACTTTTTAAATTATTCACAAGTGACTTCTATTAGTTGTAATATTAAATACTTTTCTTACTTAAAGCATTGTAGTAGTGTGCTTCAGTACAAACAAAGCTTTGAATAAAAGCTGGATTTTATTTCCTGCTGAGTAAAAATTTCCTTTTGATTCCTCTCGTTTTTTTTTTTTCACTGCCACCTCATAAAGCATGAAAAGGATAATACAAATCACCCACCCACACACACACATACACGTAAACCCAAACACCTACACACACCAGCGTTTATGTTTGTCAGAGTTCCTGTTCTCCACAGGGGTAAATATTGGTAATAGGTAATGTGCCATTTTGACTCCAAAGGCTTTGCTTTTAATGTCTATGAAAATTGCGGGAAGGCCTTGTACTCACATGAAATTTTACAGCAAGCATGGAGGTGCTTTCATTGTAGTGAAGCTCCAAGGCTCTTGAGCAAGAAAAACAACAATGGCCTTGTTGCTCTGCCTCCTTTACATTCATGCCTGGCAAAAGGAACATAAAACTTGGTTCCCTCTGTGAGCCCCTGCTAGTTGCACTTGTATCAGTGCAGCTCAGGCTCAGTGGAATAGTTTTCAAAGTGTCACCGTTTAGGGCATAGTTTGGATGTCAGCAGTGAAATGAATAAATAATGTGCCCTCAAGTCTCATTTGATGTAGCAGGATCTGATCTGATATGACTTTACACTCAAGCTAGCTAACATCCAGATGTTCGAGGAAAACCCTTTTTTCCCCTCAGGTTGCTAATGAAACATGGAAGGATGTGTGTAGCTGTTCTGACAAAAACATTAAGGAGAAATAAAAACAGAGCAGATGTGTTTATAAGTTAAAAAATGATTTGGATCTGTGTGAGCACGGACACGCTACCACAGTTCCATGAGTGCGTGTACAGTAGCTACAGTATTTGGAGTATTTGTTGTCATCGCTGTGGGCTTCATTGGTGCAAAGTAGGCAGAGAATAGGAAGAGAGATTCCAGTGTGTGTTGTGTGCAGTTTTTGAGGAAGTGCAGACAACCCGAGGCCGAATTTGCCTGCAGTGTTTGGACATGGCCTACTTCTAAGTGTGCAGTCATTAATGTGCTCTTCTGCTCTGCTCAAAGTACACAAATGGGATTTTAATTCATACCCAGAGTTCCATATGCAGAGTGCCTCTTCTGTGTCTTTTCATTCCATTAAATTCAGAGCTGTGCTGTAGCAAGTACACATTAAATGGCACAGATTTCAGACAGTGGAGATATTCTGTATGTGTGGTGGCCTGCTACATAACCTTGAGTACCCTCAGCAAGCTTCACTGTCTGAGGACGCATGTGTTGGCTACTGTAGTGGCCAACTCTTGTCTCGTGGATTCTCATGTAGTGCCTGTGTGTGCTTGAATAATGTCCTGCAGGAGACACTCTTAAGTGCAACGTCTAGGACTCAGGCGTCAGCAGTAATATCAGGCCAGCCTCTCCTCTCCTCTGTGTCCAATGGCATGGGGATATTACAGCATTAGAACGCATGAATTATAGCCATATTGTTAGCTCAATGTCAGGGGACACAGGCGTGATTCTGGTACCACCATGGTATCGGTCACAAGCAAGAAAAGGAGAAATGTGTTTTTAACTATATCCCTGTGCACACTGTTTAGCACTGTAGTGATAAATTTAAGCTACTTTCATTGAATAATGCTGTATTGAATTAGGAGGCCACATTTGTCATAAACTCTTGTAAGCTTAAGGCGGTTCTTCTGTTAGTTCTGAATGTTCCTGCACTACCGTAGAGCCAGGTATGACTGAGTATCACAGAAAATGTATCTGTGCATTTCCCAAAGACGAGGGGCAGACCAACCAGTACAATAACAAAGGATGCATTACTTAATAGATTTGGCAGAAATACAGAGTTCAGGGTGGTCTGATAAAGCTGGGTTACAGTACTTTAATCAATCACTAAGAACATGAGCCAATTTAGGAAGAAGCCTGACATTCAAGATAGGCTTTCAGACAGGATTAGAACCAGTGAATGGAGAGTAAACATATCTGCCAGGGCGAGTCAAAAAGGACTGCTGTCAGGGGACACTGGTCCCTTACTCCATGTGTGATATTGAGGCATGCCCCCATCCAATCCAACCCCCGTGAACCCCTCTCTATATTTGAAAAGTAACATTCCTCTGATACTCTTGCTTTTTTTTTAGTAAATGCAGATGAGTTTTCGTAACAAGACAGTGACATTCGCCTCTGTTGTTTACTCCCTCCCCTCAAGAAAGGGCACTGTCATTTAAAATGTCCCTCCGAGCTCATCATCATTTGGATTCTCTGAACTGGCTAATAATAACTGGAATATCAATGTGAATGAGCAGAGAAGGACGGCTGCCTTTTTAAATGGACAACTGGGAGACACTGGTGGAAAAACCTCTCCCCCTACAGCATGTCTTTTTAATGCCTCATCATATTCAGCGTGTTCTTTACACAGAGGTCTTAGTAGAGGTTTGATTTTTATAATTTAAAGATATGCCCGACTCTAACCTGAAACGTCCCTGAAATAAACGCAGCTATAGTCGTGTAGGATCAATGGGGGAAGCAGCCAGGGATTGTGATGGTGCTGGATAAGGAGATGGTTCAACTGTGGTGATTGATATCACTTCACTAATCCCTTTACATCTCCTCTAAATCCACCTGGCTCTGAATCAGCCTGTAATGTGATGAATTAAGATTTAAATGCTCAAGTCATGTTTACATTTCAGAATTATTTATCATTGGTATATTGTGAAAGCACTCTGGATTTCTTTTGATATTATGTAGGTTTCAATTTGCATTCTCCTTTATTCAAGCTCTACCAGTTCTAAGAATTTCCTGTTTGATGTGAACCCAGATCGTCAGTATTTCTCTGAAAAGTCAAAGGTTGTTTGTGAAATAGTCCTTCTGAATATTAATGTACTAGTAATTTCTTAAACACCTCTTATTAATGACTGATAGAGGCCGCGCGTGTGTTTGTTTGGTCTTTGTTTACACTGAAGATGAAGGTCACCCCCTCATTAGTGCTGCAGCATCTTTTTTGATGTTGTGATATACATAGTAATCAAGTGTGGCTCATGTTGGTGTTTACTGTTGACCTTTAGTTAAAAGCACATCACTGTCGGGTTGTTTCCAAACTTAATTATGCTCTCATAAAACTCCTGGCATCATGCACAGTGGACAGACTTCATTTAATCTGCTGTCATTAGACTACAGTAGCCCTGTGCTCCCTCTGTAAATAGGGACATCATGTTCGTGGAGCCATTACACCATACCATTGTGACATTTGTCTATGTATGTATAGTCTGCTGCGTATTAAAACAACGACAACAACAACAAAAAAGATCCCGTGGTTTTAGCTGTGTCAAGCACGCTTGTGTACATCTTTCAGTTTTGTATTCAGAAATTCTGCTTGTCACACAACAATACACTTTGGCACCTCTCACTTCTCTGCAACTACCATGCATTTGCATGTCAATAACATCATTCTACCACTGCGCTTTTGGCATTTGTGAATACTCAGTGAGGTAGCCAAGAAGTCGAGGTGTTTGAAAGGAAACAGCAGCATAATGCACTGCACGTTGATGCCTTCATTTACACATTATTTATTAATTTTTATTTTTTTTAATTCAGCTTGGTGCAATTGATCATCAATCACAATTAAGGTCTCTCAGATATATGATTTAGGACTGTTTTAGAAGTACATCTTACATTTAAGTGCAGGTCTCGAGGGAGAGGATAAAGCTGCGGCTGTATGTGATGCAGTGGAGTTCTATTGTTGGAAAGACGCACCGTGATACTTTTGGATCCAAACAGGTGAATTAATTTGTGCTCACGCAGTCTAACAGTCTAACACCATATTTTACCTAATTTTGGATTATTTCTCACGTTTGCATATTACGCTACTGTGAATGCTAAGGCACCTAATGCATTAGTAGCTCATTAATTTTACAGGCAGCATCTGGGTCATGTCTCTGCTTCGTATATATGTATGATTCTGTGAGCCCTTTAACACCCAATGATAAAGCTGATCTTTCAATTTTTCAGTGAGGACTGCAGCCTACTTACCTTAAATTAAACCTCTTATTTAGCTTATTAGGCCACAAAACTTTTCTCTGCACACTTGCACTTGTACATGTTGTACATACACATACAAAGCTATTATGTTTTACTCTGGAACCCCAGAAGACTTCACTTTATTGTAAAAAATTTAATTAATTTCACATTCTTCTGGACAAGTTGATTTGAATTTTTCATCTCTCTCTGCAGAAAACATAATTCAAAATGCAGTGGATAAAAGTGGTGAATTACATGTACTCTATGCAGGGTGCTGATGCTTTTTTGAAATGGTGCACGGCTAAGTGTTTTCCTCAGGATGATCAGCCCTTCAAAGGCCTTGGCGTTCTGCGCTTTATGACTGTTCTGTTTATGTTTCGTTTCTTTAATGGTGGGGGATGGCAGGTGACATATGCATGAATTAGCTTTTTCTGCTCCTACCAGGAAATTGTAGACATTACTGCGTTCTAAATTATCCAGATAATTCCCATTTTAGATGTGTATTGTAAGTAATTCATTGCACTTCACCTTGTAATGAGAACTGCTCTTCCTCTTTGCCCAGTGGAAATGTTTCTGTTTAAATCAGAGCTCATTTATTTGAGTGTCTCAAAATGCATATCTTTATACTGGTAATACAAATGGTTTTTTTAAGCCAACCACAGTTTGATTGCTTTAACCCAAAGAAGAAGAGTCAATACTAGCCAAAGGATCTGATCCATCTAAGATTTTATAATATAGTGCCAATGAACTTAGAACCCTGATTGTTATAGATCAACTCCCTGTTGTAATTACAAGCCAGACCTCAATTAACTCACAGCAAACCCTCAGTCCAACTCTATATGTTTGTTAAGTGTTAATAGCAGCTTCTAGAAAAATGCCCCCCCCCCTTCTACCTACTGAGCTGCATGCTGATCCTCTTGGATCAGTGCACTGCGTATTGTTAGACACATTACTTAAAATGACATACTTCAAGCATTCAATACAGAGTTTAAATTGGAAATTACCCATTTATCCCTGCTGATGCTCTCATTAATCTCCATAACTGTAATCAATCAGTGTAAATGTAAGTGTGTTTTCTCCTCCACCAATAACTCTGAAATCTCTCTGGGAGCTCCATGACAAGCTGCATTTAGACTAAAGAAGGCAGCAGGAGTAATCCATAGCAGTTCACAAATGATTGTCATAAACTTTGATTCGCTTTATATACGTGGTGCCATACTAGTTCTGTTCAGGTTCCTTGCACTTGCTGGAATTTTATTAGGAAAGAATCCCAGAAGGCTAAAAATCCATCCTCCTTTCCACTGTAAGCCAGAAATTGATGTTTGTGCTGCTATGTTATACGTGCTGTCCTCACAGTGGAGGAGATGAGAGAAGCGGCTTGAAAATATCTGCTGAATTCTCCTTGGTATGCTTGAGTGTATCCTCTTCAGGAATTCAATCATGTTTCACATGTCCAATCAAATGAATTTCCACTTCACAGATGTAGGATGATTTGACCAACAAGGAAACACAACATTAAAAAAAAGATCTATATTTGTAATGTGTAAGTGGAATATCTGATTCAAATAATCAGAGACTCTTGTATTATAATGGGAATGATAAAATTGCTGTCTGTAGTGGCTATTGATGATGCTAAATGTGAAACATGCAGAAGCCTGAGCTGTGTTTTTTTTCTTCTTCTGATTTCTCCCAAGCATTGTTCTTTACATAACACCAGTTCTGGTAGCTTTGTAAAGCTGTACACAACATGCTGGTGCCTTAAGGTGCTTCATACAGTATGTTCACTGCAGATTAGGTGCTGATAAATACCATGTTGTTACCATGCCATGTGTTCTGTGTTCTGCATCTTAGTCTAGCTTTTTCAGCATACTGACAATGAGACTAAACACAAAGCACTCCTGATTAGGTCATTAGTTTGGTAGTGTTTGATCATAATTTAAAGTGCTCCAGCCATTTTGCATATTCTCTGGGAACCACTGACAACTGTACCATATGTAATGGCCATCTGTGCAGGCATTTAATAAAAAAAAAGTCGCCATTATAGTGGCTCAGACAAACTCTGGGAATCACCAAATTCAGTGGGAAATACTAATGCAGATGCTACAAACCCAGGTGTCAGTAGCTAATAATGCTATTTACATCTGGCAGAGAAGCTTTAAGGTACATGTGTGTCACACAGTATATAAATTCCTTCTTTTTGGTGTAAGCAGCTATGGTACAGCTGATGTGTGGCTGTCCTTACACAGGTGGGAAAAAAATGTTTGTTGCCTTTAACACAATGTTAAAGTAAATCAATCAGTACAAGTCAGTTTTATAGTGACATCCAAGCGGAGTGTTAAATAATAGATAATGTAGAATGTGTGATACAAACAAAACCACAAGGCTTTAGCTTTAGCCTTGGTCTTGACAGAGACCATCCTCGTCTTCTGCTCTTTGGTTAGCAGCACTTTGTAGCTGGGTTGGCATGGTGATAAAAATTTCACACAAAACACTTCAATGGAGAGAACAGATCCCACCTTGCAAACAGCATCTGTGGGAGCTTGGATAATGAGTATGCCATGTGTAAAGTCTTAATGTGTTTACATACGGTTAGATTACAGATGGACCCAATACTTGCCCCTGCGGTTTCTCAAAGAATCCATGTGGGCTAGTTCAGTGATTAGCTACTTTGAGTTTTTTTCAGTAGGAGTGTCTAGTGGGACTCTGCAGTGGATCAATAGGAGTTAGGATGATAAACTGGTGGGGAAATTTATCATTTTTTAAATGTAAGCTCCTCTGTTTCTTTCATCTAATTGAGTCAGATAGGTTTGATTAATATCCCTGTAGCTCCGCATATTGTTTCCCATACGGTATTGCTTCCTAAAATGTATCTGACACTCAAAGGCATGCACACACATTCATGAGAAAGAAAGAAAGGCAATATAGATGTAAGAATGGGCCCACTGCCTCGACTTGCAGCTGTAGGACTTCTAGATCAAATCTGTCCCTATCATTTTAGCCTCAAAGAGCAAACAGTTGTTTCAAGCACCGTCAGCAGTTAGCAGAATGGCCATTATTTATTTGCTGTGCAGCCGCAGAACTCAGCTCAACATGTGCTCACCTGGAATCTGTCTTTATTTGGCCTGCCAAGCTCACCTCTCTCTGTTTCCTTGGCCGTTTGGCTCGTAATGATACTCATGGCAGCCTTTATCTAGCCAGCTAGGAGAACGGGTAGAGATACACAGCTTAGCAGGCGGCCACAGCAGCATCTCCCTTTTGCTTCTTTAAAATATGTCAGCATCACCGTGGTGATTAGCAGTCAGAGTGTGCTGCATCTTTGTCCTTGATTTAATGCCAAATCTCCTAAGTAATAATGACTGCACAGGCTCTGAGTCTGAGGGAAAAAAAGCAAAGGAAAAGAAGAGTGGGCCCTCATTCCTCACTGTTATTGTGGCTCTGTTTCCCAGCAGGAGCCTTATGAAGCTGCAGCTTGGTTTTGACATTTTGTGAATGTTGTTTCTGAAACATGCCAATCTCCTTGATTTAATACGGCATGCTGTTGTTCGTCAAGCTCAGGAGCTTATATAAAGAGTGGGCCTGTGAGGCACGACGTGCAGTATGTGTGTACATTCATTATTGATTTTGCTGTATTAAAATCCATGTTTAGGTGTTTGAAATAAACATGTGTTTGCAGACAATTTACAGATATGTTTGTACCATTATTGACACACGGGGGCCAGAGTGCAATCTTATGACAAGTACAGCCTTAATGCAAAATGGAACCTATGTATAGGTGCAGATTGGTGTCTTTCCAGAGCACAAATTGAAGGTGAAGACATTAGAATGAGTTTTTGCCGTCGCCTCTCACATTTTAATGAGTTCAATTGAGGTAGCCACCTGGGTACATTAGTTTCTGTCTTCTGGTTTCCGTCATGTTGCCTGTCTCTTACCATTTCTGTAAAGGAACACTCTACCTCTCCTACAATGTAACAGCACCAGATGCACTTGTAATCAGTGATTACACTCTCTCAGGTCAGAGCGGCTCACTTTATTTGAAGTTAGATGTTCCAAAGGACTAATGTAGCTTTGTGAATGCCTTTGTTGTAGACTAGTTACTATAATAACAGACTGTGAAGAGTCAGATGCTCCATCTACTCAGAAGTCTTATTGGTTCCTTTTTTTATCAGAGTCCATTCAGCCTCCCTCTGAGGGATGTCAGGGCGTAGGAGTACATTTGGCTCTCTGCTCAGACTTTTATTGCAATGCAGCGCTCTCTCTGCTGTAGGAGGACAAAGGATCTTCTACTGTATAGTGTGCTAGCTGACCAAAATAAAGAGGGAATAAAGTATTTTCTTCTACATATAGGATCTGTAAGGGGACATTCTTGCGTATTGTACCAGCGGGGTCATTTTGAATAATGATGAATAGGGATTGGACTAGCAGAATTCAACATGTCCCATTAATCAGAGAGCAGAAAATTGGGGAGGAGGGTGTTTAACGGCATGTACTTGGTGGAGTGCCGTCTTGCATTAAGGGCTAATAACCTGACTTAGAGTCAACACAGCACCCCCTCTCCTCCCCCAACCCTGCCTCCCCCGCTGCCATCACCCCAGTTGTATTTATTATGGGCTGCAAGGCCACTGTGATGAGACGATCAATATTTCTAGGATGATGAGGGAAAACTCATGCAATCTCTCTCTCTCTCTGTTCTTCCCTTGGCAGTGCTTCAGCAGGTAGAGAGATCAAAGCAGAGAGGACCTCTGAGATGCTGCTGGAGAAGAGACTGATGAAGTCCTCTGTGCTGTGTGTCCTCTAAACACACACACTCCATCACGCTGTCCTATGTCCTTGCTATGTCCTGATTAAAAAGTTTGACCTGGTGTATTTTATCTTGAGTAGAATTAGTGTTATTCGGCTGCTGTGTGTGCAGATCTGAGCAGCAAGGGCTTCAGTTGGAATTGAAATGGAATACTGGGTATGCGTGTTTTGGAATTTACAGTACAGGATGTCCTTTTTAAAACTTGGTTTTGACACTTATCTGGAGCTCTTTACCTGCCAAACTCATAATGGGTTTGAGTTTAGTTGTGAGTTTTTGAGAAAGGACCTGGCATGCAGTCCTGTCCTAATAATTAATGGTACTTTTACATGCAGTTTCGTCTGACCTCTGTGAAAGTTATAATATATTACTAGTGCAACATGTCCTCATTAATAACTGAAAAGGGTGATTGCCAGTGTCCCTCTAATGCACGGACAGCTTGACCTGAAAATGCATGAACAGAGGTGTAGGATGGCTGGATTTAAGATTACAATAAGGATTTAGGTCCCATGTTGACCATATGTATTTTAGATGTCTGACTATACTGCTTGACTAGTTCCAGAGTTGACATGTTCATGTACAAACACTAATGCCTTCCCTGATTCTCCCAGGTAGGTTTCACCTCTTGGCACCAACTGAGTAAACACCATACACTGTAACACATAGTATCAACCTAATGCACAGAAAAACCTGCAACTCAAAGACCTGCTGAAAGTGTAGTTTCTTTCTGCACAGGCAAGCAGGGCAGTTAAATGCTGCATGAATTCACTAGCTAACTAAGCTGTGAGCTGTTTGTATGGTTGACATTTAGATAAGGCACATTGGGAACAAACACATTTCGGAAACCTAAATGTTAGAAAGCATGGAACAGCTCTGGCCTTGCAGTGAGATTTTGCAGGCACCTATCCACCACATGAACACAACATTTCAATCAGCTTAAAAAAAAGTCACACTCTGCTGTGTTCTCAGTGAGGTCAAGAGTGGCGATGATTGAACTGTGATCGCTTTGAAGGCAATACACATATACAATATATAATACACAAAAAGCATATGTATAAATATATGCATGTATTTATGTATAGAAGAGGTATATTTCGTTTCAGTTTATGTCTTAAAAACAGGAATGAAGTGATTTTGACTAGGGGATATGGCAATAAGTCTGCTAGGTTTTCTGCTGCTAGGAATCCCACTGAGCAGGAAAGAGACTTTGTCAGTATGACTTTCGAGCATTTCGGAGCCTTTGCCAGCCCTTGGCCCCCAGCAATGCATGCCTTTTAGTCCCCAGATTGGATATGGTTGGCTTTTTGTGTATTATCACTTAGCCGGCGCTCTGTGAGTCACGGAGCAGAATTGTCCACCATTTGCACAAGTATCTGTGAAGGTGGGCTCATCTGAAGTATTTACAAAATGTATTTAGTGCATGTGTGTGTTTTTGATGTAAAGTGTGGGGTTCCATGTAGGACTATGCACACAGATTTCACCGACAGGCTATCTGCTGATCCAAGGCTGCAGCAGATGGGGATAGCTGCCTAGCGATAACAGCACCTCCAGGAACGTCAGGATTGCTTTCTCTCAGTGGTTAGGGGCTCTCCAACGGCTGCTGATACATTATAAATCATTTACACAGTCATTTTGGAATGCAATATCCTCCTCTAAATGCTGGCTTTTCTTCTCCATTGTTATTAGAGCGAACTCTGCAGTAGGCGCACAAGGCTGAGGGGGACCCTAAGCCACAGAAATTGAAAATTGATCAGGCAGTATGGGAAGGTGTTGTTGCTGGCACCGCTGGCTCACCCTGGGACTGTTGATTAGCATTTACAGCGCTGTCACTGGAGGCACCTGTGCTGCCTGCAGCTAAATCCTCCTCCTGCCCCTTCATCCCAAAACGTCTCTTGTAAGAGCAAACAAGAGGGGTGAAATTTAATTTATGCCTTGTTCATACAAATACCAACAGGAGATGCTACATGACATGAAACTTTGATAATGTTATATTGTCATTGTACGTGGCTCATGCTGCACTGCCTTTCCTGTGAATATTGCCATTCCTAATGTGTAAATACATCAGTATTTAAAGTAGAGAATAATTGGCAGTCAATGGTTTTCACATTTCAATTGTCCTATTAGCATTATTAGGCATTGACAAGTTGCCCAACAGTTAATTGCAATATCCAAAACAAAGGCAGGTTCTTGATTATGTGGAGTGATGATAGCAGTGAGAGCTCTGTCATGTTTATATGAGCTGCTTTATGTCATGACAGAAAAGAACTCCACAAGTCAATAAAGAATGTCGGACTAAAAATGGGAGCAAACTGGTGGGCTGTCAAGTAACTGTCATTAATTTTCCTGTCCTCTTCTTTTGCAGCACTGGCTAGAAGATCTGACGAGCAGAGAGAGGACAGTGAATAAGGACCTCGCTGCACACAGGAACTGTTTTTCGTGGTCTGGAATCTAGTGTGGGCTCCAATATCACAGCTGATGACTGTCCCTCAAGTGGCTCGACTGCAGGGCTGAGCGGGAAGCCTGTGTCTTTGCTGAGTTGGGGGCGGGGTTGCCCCGGCTTGTATGTTGGTCAATTGCACTTGTACTCGCTCACAAGGACCATGTGGTTTTCTCCAAGGAGAAATCGTTTCCCCTCGCAGAACTGGCACAGTGCCCATAATTGCACCAATTTCAGCGTGTCCTTGTGGGTATTAAGTTTTTGTTGGTGCTTTGCGGCCGTAAGAGGCCAGAACTACCACCCCACTGTGAACACGCAGTATGGGAAACTCCGAGGGGTGAGGGTGCCGCTGCCTAGTGAGATTCTGGGACCAGTTGACCAGTATCTGGGGGTTCCGTACGCTGCGTCCCCCGTTGGAGAAAAACGCTTCATGCCCCCGGAGCCTCCATCTTCCTGGTCAGGGATCAAGAACGCCACTCACTTTGCTCCCGTCTGCCCCCAAAACATTCACAATGCTGTGCCAGAGATCATGATGCCAATATGGTTCACCTTCAACCTGGATATAGTTACCACATACATACAGGATCAGCACGAGGATTGTCTTTACCTAAACATCTATGTTCCAACAGAGGATGGTGAGTGTGTCGCGGGAAACCTAAACCTCTCCTCTCTCCTGTCTCTGCTTCCTACTCCTTCTGTCTTTTCTCTAAAAAAAATTTGCCACCTTTCTTTTTATTTATTTATTTATTTTGTGCGAAGCATGATTTGTTGTCCGGCGCATGCTGTGTCTGTGTCCATCACCTCAACCTTCCATTTTAACTAGATCTTTCATTTAGTCTTTTTCATCAACTCTCCCCCTTCCATGCCACTGTTAGAGGTTCCTCTTTTGATGACTAAATGACTTCTTAATGTGACTTAATGAAAAAGAAATTTAATCATACAAGAATCAGATTGGAAATACTTTGGTGCACCTTCCTACCCTCACTGTCTTGACTGTTCTGGGGATATTAGCAATTAGTAGCCTGCCTCATAAGTGAATGATGTTCTGTAGGGTTGGTGAAATATTCTGTCTGGTACATGAGAGGCCTGTGGCATCAGCCTGACCTATGTAAGACCCTTTACTCTCCTTGCTCTATCGAGTTTGTCTCTTGCACAAAGTGAAATGCAGGAGTGGGTTTTGTGCAAAATTCAAACCTAAGATTTGGCTCTGAAAAAAAAGGAAAAAAAGGATTTGTAGATGTTGACTAAATGGCCCCCATTATTCAACACTTGAAGGAGACCCACACAGAAAATGGGCTTGAAATGTTAAGTGCTCTGAGAGTCAAATGGGCCATGTCAAATAACACTTATCAGATAAGAAGGCCAGCTGCATTTTTTTTTTAAAGTCTAGCCTCTCTGCCTTCTGTGTGGCTGTAATGGGTCTTAAATAGAAGTGCATGTGAATATGGGCTTCTTGTGTCCCAGGGTGCAGCAAATTCATTCCACCATTTTGGAATATTTCTGCAGCAGCACCCCAGTTACTTTCTCAACAGGCCCTCTGTTGTTCTTGTTGTTGATGAAGACTTGGGAGGGTGGGAGGAGGAGGAGGAGGAGAAGGAGGAGGAGGGAAAGAGGGAGAAGATGGGGTCTGACTCAGTCTTGAGTTGTTGCATGTCACATGCAATTTTTTCCAGAGCTCTCTGTTATTTTGTAGTTTTTCCATTCATTTTACAGTCAAAAGAATATCCAAGGAATGTGCCAGGAAACCCAACAAGAAAATGTGTAGAAAAGGAGGTATGTAAAAAAAAAAGAAATGAAAGAAAAAGAAATAAAAGCCAACACGGAACAAAAGGGAGGAATTGAAAGTGTGAAAGAAAGGCGAGTGATGGGTGCATCCTTCCAAAGCCGCCAATATCACCACCTAACGACTCCCAAATCAAAGTGCTAATTGGGATGAACGTGGGACTTGTGACTCAGATCAACCTTAACATGAGTGTGAGAGAGAAGAGTGAGTGACTGTGCTGTGTTGTGAGTGGGTGTGTGTGCATGTGGTAGTGTGAGAGCATGAGTCAAGGGAGTGAAATTGTAGGTTCCTAAATGATGCAGTATCCAGCAATAGATTGTAATGTCTAATATTTTATTTATTTTTTAAGACATTGTATGGCTTGTTCATATTTGAAGTGTAATTTCTTTTTAAGTAAATACAACTGTCGATTAAATCAGAGGCATGAGTGCTACTTTGAGTATAGTTTAAATACTACAACATAAAATTTGTCTTGGTATGCAACGAATTCTGCTCCTGTCAGGCTGCTTTGACAGCACTTAAGACTCGAGCTTATTGAAAGTATTTGTCAAACGTGACACCTGAAAGCCTCAGACATTGATTTAATTTGCACTAAAAAAAAAGTAGAGGGGCCACTTCGCTTTTAAATTTATTATTCACAATTGTTCAAATAAGGGTTGTGTTTTTAATGGTATGACAGCTTTCATCTGTCCATGTGGCAAATGCTCAGCCACGGAGAAGCACAGCCCCAATTTTATTAACAACAGCTCAAAAATCACTGCTGGTAACAAAAGATGGCTAATTTTCCAAGCTTGCCTGAAGGCACTGCAGGCCTGTCTGAGTAGCCATAAGACTGTTGTCCAGAGTGTATCTCACTCCACATAAAGATTCGGTTTCGGCTGTGAGACCTCTGCTGTTGATTTCCATTACGGCAGGAGGCAGCTATTGGCTTCACTCCTTGCACTCGTACATGCTTTGGTAAACCAATTTTGTTAGAGACAGACTGGCCCTTCAGGCACTTCTGCTTCTGAATTAGTCCCAGTTGTGGAATATACACAGAAATATCTATTTAATATTCCCCTTCCAGTTGGAATTTTTTCAATTATCATCCCCATGTTTGGTAATGAGAAAATGGTTTATCATAAGTTTCATATGTTGGATATGTGACATGTTATTGTGCAAAGAGGTGACTGTTGCATAGTTACTCTGTTGCTATGAAGGCAAAGTTTGTCACTTTCAGTCACGCTGGAAACTCTTTTTATTTGAGTTGCACCTTTTTTTTTTCCTGAAAAGTGCTTCTACTAATCTAGGCTTATATTGAATTAGCTGTGCAAATGAAGCATAATTTATCCTTGTTATGTAGAAAGCAGCCTCTGAAGCATACTGTGGTTTTGGTTAAATGTTTCCAACAATGTTTGACAGAGTGAACACTTAAACAGTTCATCGGTTTCCTCATTAAAGATTAAACATTTTAATTGTCGTTTAGTCTCACCGCTTAGATCTGTTCCATAAAATGATATGCTCCTTACGTGTATGTGTGTGTAGTAAAAGACACATGCACATGCACGTAGGGTCAAATGCTGGCTTTCAGTGCAGACCTGTATAATGTGGAGTCATACACCCTGTGCATATTCAGTACTAATGACATTAACATTACTGATTTCTCTGTAACACTGATTAATTTTCAGAAAGAAGGGTGGCAGTTGATTCATGAAATGTTTGTGTGATTGTAACAAACAAACGGTCTCCAACTGTGACAGAAGCAGAGTAAATGGCCCTCTTACCCACCATAAAGCACCTCTCTTCCTCTTTCTTTTTTGTGTATCTAACACAATGCCCAAGTTAGAGTTTGAGGTAATAAACATCCTCACACATGAATGCTAAAATGGGTCAATTATCAAAGACTTCAAAAATGGCATATGGTCTCATCTTTGCCAGATTGCCAGGGTGACAAATCTGGCTATTGGACTGATGTAATCTGACTGCGGGGATTTACATGCCTGTAAAGGTCATCAAAAGTCCACAAATGGAGAGGTGGACACTGACTTCAGATTGGTCTGGACTTTCTGGACTTTTTGGGGTTTTGTGTTCCTTCCTAGTGACTGTTGCTTTCTAATATTAAGGTGCTTAATGACTCTTTCACTGCAGTATTATTAGGCATTAAACCTATTTGGTTAGGTTTAGAAACAGATCAATATTCCTATAAACAGCAGAGGGCCTTAGCTGTGCAAACTGGTAATTTCAGTGCCCTGAAATTACAAGTTTGTAGAATTTTAAGAATAAATTCTATTTCTTCTATTCAGACAGTCTGTTCTATAGATACTGTGCCATTGATGTTGTGTGGGCCATTGTGCAAGAAAATCATTTGAAGCAATGATATCAAAGATATCAGGTCATGGGTCATTTTCCTCCATTAACCAGAAGGAAAGCTCTTAAACCACTCAGTACTGGCTTGACAAAAGATCAAGCACAGACTTTTATTGAAAAAAATAATACAAGGCTCAGTACAAAACTTCCAAGCAAGAGTTCTGCTGCATTTGTAAGGATTCACACGGATCTAAATGTAAGAGACTGTGCCTCCTTATGCTGGACAGGCTCAGCACAGCGTTTCCAAAAATGTCCAAGCAGGTAGTGTTTGAGGTCATGTGGAGGTGATCTAATGTGCCACATCAGCATCGTAGCCCACTGCTCTCTCTCTCTTCCACTCTCTCTCTCTGAAGTGGCCTTATAACACATACACAGAGCAGTGACAGAGCTGGAGACACTGGAGCCTTGGTTATATCACTCAGTCATTTTCTCTGCTCTGAGTCAGAGTGAATGGAGTGAAGAGAGGGGTAATGATGTGCGGGGACACAGCTAAGCACTATTCAGCCTCAGAGTGCTAGATTGGCTCGAGATGGGTCAATTTTGTGAGGACAAACCCTGATGAGGTCAATCTATACCTTTAAAAGAGGTTTATATTGTTTAGGTGATTGACAAACTTAGAAAAAAAGGCATGTAAAATGAGATGAGTTTGAGTGATAATATGCGCCGACCGCGCTGCACCGTCCCTGTTTATATAATATGCACATTATTTTCTACAGGGTTTTACAGCATGTCTCTTTCACTGCTTGTAACCTGCTTGTAAAACTCGTCCTCAGAGTCCTTCTAACGGGTCTCTCTGAACAGCACTGCTTCTAAGAGACACTTGCAGAACAACCTTCCAGACTCCTAAGTTCATCCCTCATCATGGGCCTATTTGAGATAAGTGCAGCAAAATCTGTTGTACATTTTGGCTTGATTTGGGCCACTCAACTATCATTCCTATGCAGCCCTCATCGGCAGCAGGCTGCCATGTGTTGCACAGCCCAGTGCCAGTAGCGAACAGTCCCATCAGATGCCAACCCTGTAGATTAAGTGCCCCAGCAGAAACATGGAAGATTTTTCTTCCTCTTACCAGATGACCTCCACATGCTAGAGAGCTGTAAAAACAGTAGAAGAGCCTCAGTCCCTCCAGTTAGACTGCGTTAGGGCCATGGCAGACAGTAATCCCGTTGGTTGGCCGACTCAGCCCTGCCTCAAGGAAGGAGGGGCTACTCCCCGAGTGCTGCTGAGGAAATCTGTATGCCAGGCACACAGGGCAAAAACTTTCCAAGAAAACAAGAACAAATATTGGCTTGTGTGATGTGAAAACAGAAGAGATCCTCCATCCCCCACAATTTTTGTTTTACAGCAATATGACTCCTATGATCTTTACGATCATCTGTCTTGGACAGCTGATGACCCCATTGAGTGAAGGGTACGGTCTGACTGTCAGGAAGTTCCTATTCAGAGGCCTCCTGCTGCTGGGCTGCCCAGCTTCCACAGTCAATCCAAGGCTCAATATATCTGCTCTGTTCTTTGTTCGTCCCAAATTAAAAAGCAACAGTGGAGTCCTAAAACTCATTTAAAGAAGATGGTGCAGCTTGTATCCCTTGTTAACAGAGATGTAGCTTTTACAGATACTTGAACTTAATTGTAATGAATGAATTTATAAATGTCTGTGGCTGCATAATATGCAACGTGTTGAAACAATCAGTCTGTCCTATTTACTATCCAGAAACCTGAACAATCCTTTGACAGGCATTTTTAAATGCACAAAAAGTGTGTTTGGGAGGGACAAAGAGGTTAAAGGTGTGCTGTGGAGCAAACATTTCATCTACATGTTTTTTTCTTGTAAGTCAGAAAAATGTGCATCCCTCCTCATAAAACCTTTGCAAATCTGATTTGTAAATGTTTTATATCATGGATTTTTCACTGCTGTTGCTAATGCTTCTGAACTATTTCTCGGTCTCTAATACATAGAAATATAACATAGATCTGCAACCGATCGAATGGCCGTTTGAGGCTGACACCAGAGGCTTGTGTGATTAGAAGATGTGTAAACAAGTGCATTCTTGTGAAATTAAGACATTTGCCTTGTGAGGGTTTTTGTCAAATTTGAAACACAAGCACACCCACAAGCATTTTTAATACCTAAAACAATAAACAATATTGGGTGAAACTAATGAAGTTAGTAAGTAAGAAATTAATAAAGTATATTTTATTCTATTCTACTAAAGTAAAAACAAACTGAACATATGTCTAACGACTGCATCTGTCAGAGGAACAGTGGTACATTAACAGTAGAATGAGAATAATAACGCCTGTGTACTCATGTGCATCATGTGAGTCGTCATGCATGCACAGGACCTGCTTACTCGTGTTTAAAAAATAAAAAAAAGTTCCACAGGGTACCTTTAACCACATCTGCACATTGTTCTGTTTAAACTTTTAAGCATATGTGGTAAATATTTAAATTCTTAGTTCTCCTGTTGTAAAGGCTGTGTACCTGTGTTATTGTTGCTTTGAGTCAGAGTGAAATCAGCAGCATTCCATATTTAACCGTGGTGCAGCACTTACGGTATTTTTATAACTGCTGCGTCTGACAGATGATTAGGAAGCATAAACCCCAGTGATTGTTTCTGTAAGATATTTATGTCTTTTTTCTTTAATATGAGGAACAAATGCACTATTAGGAGCCAGGATTTGAAGTAAGAGGCCCCGGTGTGTTGGTTGCCTCCATATCCAGAACCCTGTGGTCTCTATTAAACTTGTCTCTTTCCATTATCGAGCTGTAGACAGGCAGAAAGACAACTTGGCCGCCTTTTATTTGTTTTGTGTTTTTTTATTTTTTTTTATTTGGGGAACAGCTGAAGCGCAGTGTGAGTTTTGGCTGTCCTTTACTGCAGGATTACAGCCTCCTTAACCTTTTAGCTGCATTCTCCATCATTCTCTCTTATGTGTCCCTCCCAAGCTGTTCCTTAACCTCTGCACTGAGAGACAGATTGAGAGAGATGGAGATAGACAGAAGGAAAGAGAGACAGAGAGAGACAGAGAGTAAACAGACTGGAAGACGGACAAATCCAAGCACTCTGAAAGAGAAAAATGGCCACCTGAGGATTAGAGACTGAATATAAGTGCTGTAAATTGTCAAGGCTGCAACATTTCACATTTCACTAAGTCCCTTTCCACATTCTGACCTTTCTGATATTTAACTCCAAGGCCCATCTATTGTCAGCCAACCTTTTTCCAGCAAAGAAAAGGCAGTTAACATTCAGCCCTTCCACGATGTATTGAGTGAATTGTGGATTCAGTCAAGAAGTCTCTGGAGTCTGAGAGCACTCTGCATCTGTACCTGTGTGTGAGCATGATTGTGTGTGGGTGTGTGTATAGAGTGTGTGTGTACATGTTTGGCTTTATTAATGAAAAGCTTTTTGGCTAACTACTAGGCTGTCTTTTCTTTGCAATCCTGTTGAAATGTTATATTTCAGTAGCCCTTATATAACAGGCAGGCCCATTTCTTTGAACCTGATTTGATAAATGTGACAGGTTTCTATTTTACCTGTCAAGAAACATAAATAATAGCTGTTATTTTAGATTTTTTTTTTTGAAGCAATGCAAATTGTGATTCCTGAGGGTCGACAATCTGTGGCAGTTTATTCTTGTTTAGTTTTTTTATGTTTTTAATGTCGCACTCTCTCACTGTGGCATCACTTCAGAAGACTCAAGGTCAAATATAGGCTTGCTTGCTGAGTCACTGCAGATGTCACATGTTTGCTGTTCCTGTTATAGATCCAGCGTTTGACACACACAGGCTCACAGACGACACAATTCAAAGTGACAGAGCTCCCCTGTCGACACCTGCCATCCAATCTATGCCTGTCTAAAGCACTACCGCTCAATAACCGCATTGTTTTACCATGTCAATAGCACAGCAAATGCTAGGATAATTGTGATGGCTAACAAGCCTTAACAGGGCTGTGCAGCCCTTTAATTTGTGTTATCTTGTTATAGTGGTTACAGCGGTAGATGACTGTGGAGCCTACATTGACAGGCTTTGATATCCTAATGGTAGTTAATTCCAGAGATGATTGATCTGGTGCAGCTGAACACTGTTCTTTAAGGTGCTGGACCTGCCACATTCACACACTGTAAGGCCATTGTCAGATTTTTTTTCAGGCACTAAAACATTCTTTCTTTAAAAATGTAACTACATTTTGCTTTTAACACATAGTGACACATTTAGTTTCATGCACGTTAATGTTCCTCTACAATATTCTGAATTTGAATCATTTCATGTAAAACATCATATTACATGTGGAGCTTTATTTTATTATTAAGCTGTCAATGAATACATACGGTATGTGCTCATAATAATTGGCATAAGAGCATTTGCACCTCAATTTGCAAACCTCTAGCTAGACAGCCCCACAAAGCATCTAGCAAACTGTGTACAAGAGATGCATACCCACAAAGGGGCCACATTCACATTTGCATTACCCACAAAAGCATTTATAAATGGTATAAAAGACCAGGAGATCAACAGGGTTTTAAACATTTGCAAATTACATCAATACAGGCAGCAGACTGTGGCAGACACAGATCAGCATTCAAACACTGGTAAAACACTGTATATAAACAGGAATATAAGTAAAATATTTGTTTTATTTATGCACAGCTAATACTAGGAATACTGTTATATTTGAGAAAAATAATCTGCAAAACAGAGCTCATATAGCATAGAATAGACTGCAGTAATCATCACTCGGCATAATACAAAACCGATGGTCAGACTGAACTAGGTCATGTCAGTCAAAATATTTAAAATGTCTTTGTGCTTTAGAGCAGAAATGTAAATATTCCTTGACCCCCTGCCTATTATTTTGGACATTATAGTATATTGCAGATAGCAATGGTTTTAAGTATTCGAACAGCATCACAACATGTGGAAGTGGCACCTGTGTCACAGCTTCATCCTTCTGACTGTGCTCAAGCTGTATGTGTCTCATTGTGTTCTTCTCTGACTGAAGCATTCAAGCGAAAGACAAATATTATACAGAGGTCCACATGGAAAATAGATACTGGCATCATTAATGATCATCATAGATCTACAGCAAATTTCATGGTTCACAGACCATTAATTGTCCTGAAGAATAAGTTCATCATCTGCTTCACGGTAGTGAGAGAGGATGGGATTTTGGTACCGACTAACATGGATGGAGACCAGAGTTTTCACTGTTAATTGTCTGCTAATTGATGTTAGCAGAGGTGACGTTTGTTTCAGTGTAGGGTCAAGCCCATCTCTGCTAATAAAACATTATTCCAAGAGGATGTCTTCTTGGAATAATGAACAGTTCAGTGAGTTTCACATCAGGCTGCCTGTTACATTTTGGTGGTGGTGAATTAGTATTCATACTCCCCTTTATTGCACTGGAGGAAAAGTCCAAGGTCACCAAAAGCATTAAGATTTCCTGCATCAAGCATTGTTATAGAGGAAAATCTGAACACAGCAGGGTGCAAGAGAAAAAGGTCAGAAATTGTAGAACTCTCAGAAAAAGATTTTGTAGAACTCTCCTTTTAGAAAACAATGAATTACTGAATGGATCGATCATCTGACTAACCAGCGTTGATATCCTGTGACTCTGCTGCAGGTGGGCTTCAAAAACAAGAAGTTTAGAATGCTACAGTGTAAGTGGTAGGTCGAGACAGGGCTTTCCACGCTGTATCTGTACATGTTGTGCAGCCGCCCTGGGGGTAGATTTTCATAGTGCTCTAACACGTAGCACAAGGACAACATATTACCTACTGTTTGGGGCAAAGAGACAAGCAGAAGTAACTGCACACTTCACTGAGTATACATGATACACGCAATCTTGTGATTTATTCAGCTTCCCAGCACCTCTAGGGATGTAGCGATGCTGCGCAAGCTTTTGCTTGCAGTGTAAAACTCTTTCCTTTTAACCGTTTTATACACCCTTGTCTGCCATTTTCTTTTAATATAATTTTATTTGCCTTTTTATCGTCTGTTTAACTGGATCAGCCAAGCTGCAAATTGATGTCAGGTGCATATTCACAAAAGATAGTTACAAAAAAATGTGTTACAAAAAAACTCCAAAAATTGAAAAACCTGAAAATGCCAGTGGTGTATGACTCTGCTGCAGGTTTGTTTGAGTTTGTTTTTCAGGTTTAAATTTTGTATAGGCTGCTATTTAAAACTGATTTTATTTCTTTTGCTGTATTGTAAATGCTCTGTGTGCAAAAAATGAAATGTATTAACGTTGTTATCTTTTATATGTGGTTTCAATGTATATGTCTGTTTTCACATCTGTGTTGCCAAACATGCTATTTTGAATTTCCCTGTGCCTCTCTATGTCTCTCCCTGCTTCAATAACAGGGGCCCATGCAAAAAAACAGGGCGAGGATTTATCGGATAACGACGGTGATGAAGATGAAGGTATTTTCCATGGTGAACAAAGATGGTGCATGACTCTTGCTCTGAATAATGTTACTGTTTTCTGATCATTTATGGATTTTTGTTTTTGTTTTTTAATTGCCAACACAATCATCAAGCACCCCTGTCACATTACAATTTGTAGAGTTAACAGTGTTGTTAACAAGAGTGCATGTGAGTGAATGAGAAAAGCTCCTGATCCCTAAGCATCAAAAAATTCAGTCAGTGAAAAGAGGCACTGATGGCATCTTGTCGCTGTCTTGATAACCGAACCGGGGTCGAGTCATTTCAATATCTCACATGGTGACAGGAGAGACTGTTATTACAAGAGCGGAGTCAGTGGTTAGAGCCCCCCTTTTAAGGTGTGGCCTGCAGATGGATTGGTGGTGATAATGGTAGAGGGAAAGCGAAGCAGCAGTGTAATATCAGACTGTTCACCAGGTCTGCCAGCAGATTTAGATGAGGAGCGGCAGTTCAGGAGTGCTGCTGGAGAGGATTAGAGGCGAGAGGTGTAGAAAATGGGAAGTTGCTGCTCAGCAATCGCATTGTTCACTTTCCATATTTATCTTGGGATATTCCTGGCTCAGGGTGGATCTGTGCCGAGATTAGAATGAGAGACGATTCTTGTGCTGCAACAGAAACGGCTTAAGTCTCTGAATCTAAATCAAACCCTTGATATGGCCCCGCCCTCGCCTTCCTTCACCACTGTAGACCAGGTGATGCAAACATGATGTCGGGTATCAAGGTAAAACCTCCATTTGTTTGTTACAAACAGATATGCTAAACAAGACGTACTGTAGCCGTATGTCCAGGGCAAAACTTTGGGACCTCAGCACATGTTTAGGACATATGGACTTTCTATTTGGCAGGCAAATGGAAACGTCACACTAAATTGCCACATCCTTTTACTTATTTGTCTTGAATGTTGGCAACACTGGCAATGCTGCAGGTCCTGCTCTGCATTTTAAACCCAGCTGGGTTCTTTCCAGATGTTTGAGGGTTTGCAGGGATGCTCTTTCTTCTTTGCCAGTGGGCTTTTCTCTCAAAAAGAAGCCTCATGTTGGCCTTGATCACAGAACAGGAAGCGTTGCCATGGCACCACTTTGACACACAGGTGTTTCCTCATTCAAGCCCAGGGCAAGCTGTTGCAACTGAAGCCAAATTGCCTTCAGTCTTCGACTTGACTGTGTGTATACGTGCATGGTGTGCAGGTTTTTCTTCCTTCAAGCGAACCCACATGCGTCAGTATGTAGCCCTAAGTCCGTTTAAAATTGCTGACAAGTGCCGATCCTTTTGTCTGGCAAGTCTTTGCATGCGTACACAGTGGCTTGGTCTCCAAGCTGTTGTGCTAGACTAGCCTCACTGAAAATGTGACAAGTCTATTCTTTACTGAGCGCAACTAATGCTATTTACAGAGCATCACCGTAGAAGCACAATACAGTCCCAACAGAATGTCTGCCACAGCAGTGTAACTAATGCATGTGTGACAGAGTTGGCTATCAATCCCTAATCATAATCCAGAAGATTTTTATTGTTCTGGAGAATGTGTTGAACTGTGATGGCCCAACATATGAAACCCGTGTTCAGGGACACCCCTTTGTTCCTCTTTAATTCCCCAAAAGAAAACTGATACCTCAGTGGGGAAAAAAAGACTGGAGGATGGTGGGGTACACTGCAAAAAGCACAAAGTCCATGTAAGCTGTCTTACATACTACTGATCTCACAAGGCGCTGTGCTATCATTGCGGCTAATGGCAATCTCCTTGTCTCTACAGCAAGTGTGCTGCATGCATTACCAATGAAAATCAAACATTTGTATTCAAGTTTAAGGGCACGTAGAATCAGAACACAAGCAGAACTCCCACTCTCCTGCTCTCTAGATGAGAAACCTCTTATCCACATATTCTCATTCAACTGAGAGAGCTACTGTCTTGTCTGGTTTCTCTGTCTAACCCCCTCCATCTCTCAGTCTGTTCATCCCAGCATTACCATGCTGTCTCTGTTGGCAGTCTGTCTATCCTGGGCACATTTGCTCCCTCCCTCCAATATATTTGGACTGAACCTCCTCCCTGTTATAACTCTCCAGACACGTTTTTGAATTCTAGTCCAAATAAATGTTGGAGCAATAAAGGACTGCATTTATAACATATGTAATGGAGTAGCAATATACATATATTTACGAGAAAATGCAGAAGAGCCAATAAAAACATTCAACTCAGATGAAGAGATAAGCGATATATGTACGGAGGATATAATACCTTTTAATGCTGTCTGTTTCTGTCAGTCTGCGGGCTGTTTCTGTGGCTCTTCTTCTTAGTCTTTCTGTCTGTCTCTTCTTGTGTCGTGCTATCTGTCCTTTTTTGTGTGTGTCCGCCTGTCTGTCTGAGCAACAGACAACCCCCTGGCACCCACCAAAGTGCATTCAAATTCTGCACAACGCTCCCACCAGCAACACAAGCGTGAGGGCCAAGTTGCTTGTGATTTACACCAGCCCACAATCAAGACTCAATTTTACAGAGGCTGTTATTGCACTGTAAAAGGGAGTGCAAGCTTTCAATCACCTACCTGCTGTTGTTAGATAAAGGTGGCCATGTAAATAGAAGAAGGGAGGCTGTGTAGGAGCAGAATCTCCCAGGTGGAACATGGCAGTGGTGCTGAGGTACTGTGCCCAGTGATAGGCGGGGAGAGGCAGCCGTCCCCTAGCCACCTCTACAGTGTCTCGCACCAGTGCTGCCTCAGCCCTCTCCCACTGATGAAAAATAGATCTGTGTGTGTGTGTGTGTCTGTCATTTGGCACTTTGAGGCTCTGGCTCTAATCAGAAGGAATGCTTCCACCGTCAGTGTGCATGTGCACACGCTTTGACATGTACACCCACACCCATTAAATCAGTGCACATACTTTGTTCACATAAACAGTACTTGCTTTTAGACAACACACACACACACACAGGCATACCCCCACCCTCAGGAAAACCATCGTTGCTGTGCCAGGGAGCAGAGCTGAGCTCCACCTGCCTGGGTATTACCATTAATTCCATTGCACAGGCCTGACTGGATCCCCATACAGCAAAGCCCTCAGCTCAGCTCAGGCAGCCTGGAGAGTGGTAAATCGACGATGGGGGCAATTTGCACACCATTCTCTCCATTCTGCCACTATCCTATTCTCTCTGATGTGCCAGGGAATAGGAATCATGCCCCCTTGAACCCCGTTTATGCAGAGATTTTTCAAATGCTAGCACTGCTCAGCTTCTTTCCAAGATAAGCATTGCTACTAATGGCTGAGCATCATTTGAGCCATTTCAAAGGACGAGAGAGTCAGGCTGTCACTGTCATCTGTGTTTTTTCCTTTGTCTTTTACTCTTGAGTGGCACAACATAATTGGGAAGGCAAAAACATGTAAAACATGCTGCTTTTGAAAAGATTCTGGAGAATGAAGTGGAGATGGGCTTTGAATCGGACTCTTTCCTTAAGCAATGCCGCAGCACGTCTGAGGGGTTTGTGCGCTGTGATGTGTCTGTTGCTGTGGTCAACCAGTACAGTGTAACATCAGCTTTTGTAGCTTTCACTAAGGATGGTGGGCTTCCTTGAGAGACTGAAAGGTTACTCTTCACTCACTCAGGGAGCAAACAGCTGCCTGTGAGTCTTATAGGGATGACAGCACATCTATTGCTTCCTCTTCTCATCTAGATCCGCACCAGCTGTTGGGGGCTTTGGCTAATAGCCTTGCAGGCTTCTTACACTGTCTTTCCTTTCATTTCACTCAGCCACTGTCTAGCCCCGTCTCTTTTCTCTGTCCTCATGCATATGCAGACACACGCACGCACATACACACACACTGTGTTTGCCTCGTTGCCAGCATCATATTTAACACACAAACACAGCAGCCAGGCAGCCTGCAGTCACCTTTGCACAAAGGTCATTCCTTCCATTACATTTACTGTAGCCATGTCAAGATTCATAGATGAGGCACACACACACTCACACACATCTTTTTTTCCTACATGTTCAGATTTCCTTTATATACATTATTCATACTTCAGAAATGTCAGGTGTCGTGAACACTGTAGAATCTCCAGCTCTGAGATGGTCCTTTCCTCTAAAGCTTAAAATAGTAACAGCGATGCAACAGGCCATAATTCTTTGTGGTCCTTCTTCCATGGTCCTTTTTTTCTTTTCTTTTTGAATATGATACTTTGTGTTTCTTCCCTTCAGCGTGTTTTTCCCATCCAAGGCCCAGCCACACAGAGCAAGTTCATTTGATTCAGTCCAAACAGAATATTAAGCAGACAGTCAGTGACATTCACAAAGCTGTCACTGACTTGTTCAGTGGCACAAGCTGCTGTAATTACACTGCCTGTTTTGCAAAGAGCTCCTCAGATAAACTACATGCAGTTTCGAAATGTGAACATGGGCAGTAATGGACTTGTCATGAGTGAACCGTGAAGCTTGGCCTGACAAGAGCACTACAGTAGGGCGCATGTCATGTCCTGCCACATCAGGACATTGTCACCCATTCTCCCCCTTACTTCAGACCTCACTGATAGCCGCTGACAGCCACCATGTTTCACCAAGTGTTGACACAGTGAATGCCACCGACACTTATCTCCGCTCGCCTTTGTCCTGTCCCACTCCGGAGTGTCAAGGCCAGTTCTGAGGGCGCTTAATGTCAGATATATGACTGACTGCTTTTCGATGGAGTGAGAGGCAAAGGACAAAAAGGTGGAGGTATAGGCGGACAGAAAGAAAATAAGATAACAGAGGGTGGAAGGAATGCTCCGAGGCCTCCTGGTGGGTTTTACTTGCAGCAGCAACACTTTGAGGCTCAGCATTGGCCTGAGTTATGCCTCCCACTGACACTCCAATCAGTCCTGAGTCACTGTGAGGCACCTATGAAAGGTTGTGCCCCTCAGCCGTTTCTAAAATTCATACCCTGTGATGTATTTGCAGGTGCGCTGTCCCCACTTTTCAAACGGAAAACTTTTGATCTGGTTTGTATGATGTGTGCTGGGAGTGTATGCGTGTATGATAGATGCTGCATGATCTCACATGTCTGGTTAAGAAAAAATATGTGAGAAAATTGATGTGTTAAAACATTTTTTTTTCCATTCTTCATTGCACATCAGCTTTCATCTCCTTATATGTCATTCACAGTTTTTTTTGTCTACAAAACATTTGTCTTTTGTTGTGCATGGAGTTTCACTGCAAATATATGCATTAATAAACTAAACATCTCTGTTTCTTTTCAGCTCAGTGCTAAATCTTGATGCTGTGAACATGTGTGTTGATGTGTTTGCCTCGGAAAAGTAGGGAATCAGGAAAAATCTTTTTTCTTTCTTTCTTTTGTTTTGTTAAGTGCGTATAGCGAGTCACATGTTTTGCCAGATTAGACAACAGTAAACAATAAAACTGTGATCTGATTGGATAAGAGGAACTACTCAAAAATCCGGAATCTTTATTGTCATTATGCAAGACACAATGACATTTTGTTACTTATCTAGGTGCAGCTGTATCCAAAAAACATTATAACTATTGTCACTGTGATTCAATTGGGATAATGTTGCATGTATCTGCATTTTTCTCTGACAACAAATCAGTGTCAGTGAGAGGTGTATATCACATCAATGTGACATCTCCCACATCAGATCAACTCAATAAATAGATTAGAGCAAGTGGAGCTTCGATGTTTTGTATCGCTCTCCCAAAAGGATTTTAACTGTGTTGTCATGGAGACATGATGTGAATCAACAAAAGAGGTGACTGATAACACTGACATGACTAATCTCTTTTTCTTATTTCTGCCCTCTGTTCCTTCTTCCTCTCTGCCATTCTCTTTGTATCTGTGGCCCATATGTCTGAATAGCTCGTGTAGGATATCGTTTTGCAGCCCCCCCACCCCCGTCCACCTCCCACCTCCCTCATCCCTCCTTGCCTCTCTGACTGTACTTTTCATAC
This sequence comes from Parambassis ranga, assembly GCF_900634625.1. Classification (NCBI taxonomy): domain Eukaryota; kingdom Metazoa; phylum Chordata; class Actinopteri; family Ambassidae; genus Parambassis; species Parambassis ranga. Next base: position 9,628,252 of record NC_041031.1, read on the forward strand.
TTTCTCACCCCATGCATTCCCTCCTCCTCCTCCTTTTCCTCTTGTCTAAGATAAGTGTGTGCATAGAGAAGTGTCAGCTATAAATCACATTTCACTGTGTAGCCTTCTCAGATACCAGCAAGATAAGGAAGCTGTAAATAAGGCCACATCATATACAAGTTATTGCTTTGCTTTTAAACAGTAACAGGGCCATGAATAACCAAGGGAATAATGAAAAAAGAAAAACAGTGAATCAGGGCTAAGCTCTGCTATAGGGGTTACAGGAGAGAAAGTTGTCTCTACAAAATGCATTTAAGTAGCTGTCCTCTGTGTTGAGCATGCTAATGTGATGGGGCGCATAATGACGAGGAGTGCCTGCAGATCGATGCAGATTGGGCCGTGCAGGACGTGGTCTGCGATTAGCTGTTCTTGAGGATTTTAAATTTTGGCTCTCAGTCACCATAGCAACCAGAATACAATACCACCCTTGTAAATCTGAGCCCATTGTTTGTTTCTTTTTTCTGCTCTCTTTATTTTGTTTTTCTCTATTTCCTTCCTTCCTTCCCTTCTTCTCTCTCTCTCTGTCTCCCTCACTCCTCACCCTCCAACCCCTTCTCATTCTCACCACTCTCAGGGCTTAAGGGTAAAAAAAATGGAGCCAGAGAGTTGGACAGAGATGGAGGGAAGGTGGGAAAGAAACAGGGAGAGACAGGGGAGAGTCTGTGAGTGAAAGCGATACAAAGTGAGGGAGGGGGAAGGCGAGAAGCTACACAGAACGCAGGGAGGGGGGAGGGGGATGAGCAGGAGTGAGAATGAGAGAGAGTTTCTTGTCTTGTCTCCCAGCTCTAGCTAGCCAGTCAGTAATTCAGTCTATTCCTCAGACAGAGGCTTTTTTCTTCCTCCTACCTCTGGATGTGCTTTATCTGGCTAGAGTGTCACCCCAGCTGGGTATCAAGCCTGTGCTTCACGAATAAAATAAACAACATTTTACCAAAACTGAAGCAGAAATTTAACTGCTGGCAACGACCGTGCAAATAAATTGCTGCAGCATGATAGACCTGTGTAAGAAAAAAAAGGAGGTGCAAGGTAGCATTGTGTAATTAGCCATTGCATTTTCCCTATCACTGTCAAGCCAGATTAGCCTGCTCCCTGCTTAGGAGATGTGTCAGAGTACCTCTCTCTTTATTCTCCCTAATGGCTTCCTGCGTGTCTATATTAGGAAGTGGGTCTGCCTCCTGGAAGGCAATGCAAAGCCAAATACAACCCTGATAGTCTGGTTTATGTGGTAAATGACTAGCCACATTTTCAGTTGAGATGGCCCATTACTATAATAGGGCTGAGCTCAACATAAAGAGTGGACATTAATTTGTTTCTCATACAGCAGATATGATAGTATATTGCTTCCATTAGTTGCAGACAGTACGATGACAGCTGGTATCTGGGAGGTGATTGTCAGTTTGTCTGTTTGTGGCCACCGTGTGCTATAACTGCTGTATCTGAATCTGAGCCGACCCTTGATCGGAGTGGGTGGACGACAATGTGAATGTGTTAATGATGGCCACTCTTGCAGACATACGAGACACTGGGGCCAAGCCTGTGATGGTCTACATCCACGGAGGATCCTACATGGAGGGGACTGGCAACATGATCGATGGGAGCGTCCTGGCCAGCTACGGAAATGTCATCGTTATCACTCTCAACTACCGTGTTGGAGTCCTCGGTAAGCATCTTTTTTTTTTCTTCATCTCCTCCTTCAAGGACATTTTTCTGGGGCATCTTTGTAGGGCACCTAGGTGTAATGAGCTCTGCTGATTGCTACATACACTCCAAATAAGGCCAGGGGAAAAACACTGGACTGTAAATACGTGGACTGGTCCCTGTGCTTCTTGTTGATGTGGTTCTCATGTATCAAAATCACAGTAATTGAGTGCTGCTGAATGCAGATTTGTTGTTTTGACTGAGGTTTAGAATAAATTAAGAAATTATTGTAATAAAGTTGAAAAAAATTGATGAGATGGGCGGGATGCTGGAGAGACAGACGAGAGGCGAAGAGTCTGTTAGAGAGAACGAGAGGTTTTCTCTGAGTTGTGGTTGGTTGCAGATTGACTCACACAGCTGAATCCTCTTTCAGACACTTGTGTGTGTGTGTGTGTGTGAAAGAGAGAGAGAGAGGAGAAGCAGAGAAAGAGAGAGAGAGCAAAAGAGAGCGGCAGAGAGCTCCATGGAAACAGCTGCAGCAACACAAAATGGAGTTTGTTAGCGTGCCACCGAAGCTTTGTACCTTTTCCATCCATCTCTCTGACACAGTTGATTTACCTCCTCACTTATTATTATTTTTTTTTACATTTAGAGTGGTTGTGGACCAACAACAAACACTTGCAATATAACATTAAATTTCCATGTTTGCTTTTGTTTGTTTGAATATTGCTTCAGATTTCATCCAACTTGCTGGCAGCTGTTGAGATAAGGGATAAAGCTGGTGTTATTGTGTGAAATCTCATGAAAAGACTTATGCCCTATGTGGTGCATTCAGCCCAGTGCCAAACAGCTCCAACTGAGGGCATGTATATGTATAAACACAAAGCATATCTTAATGCATTATTAACAAACCTTTTGCAGTGCCACACCATCCATTTTTAATATACAATATGTAGGCAAATAGTTGGAGCTGAGTGACAGTTGATAACCTGTGACAGTACCCAGCTGCCATTCGAAGCATTCATACTATACAATTTATGTTGAGCTGTAATTAGCGTGGGAGGAATCCATACATTAACATTAAGGTCAGTGAGGATTGATTCACTTTTGGAGCCCTTCTTAACACCGCTGCCGGCTTCATTATTCATGCGTTGAGGTTGCAGCTGGGTATAACTCAAAATTAAGTGTTAGTCAAAACTAATGATTATAACACAATAACTATGCTTATTTAGCTGTATTCTATTTACAGCAGCTTTAATTTCCCACGTTCATCATAATGTAGAGCAGTGTGGAACACTGACGTGTCTTTAATGGTTTTTTGGACAACAAACAAATAGCACAGAGAAATAAGCTACATCAGTGGCTCTTGAGTTTGGGGCTTTGGGATTGCCTAAGGGGTTGTATTCTGCCCGGGCTCATTTTATTTTCTCTGGCAGAATACGTCTGGCCACCTTCCCATGCAAACAGATTTCAACCCGGAGTTGCCCATGCCATGCCAATCACAGCCGTTTAACTAATATGGGGCAGATTTGAAGCAATGACTGTACAGGAGAGGGGCGCTGTTGATTAAGCAATTTCCCTCCAGGATTAATGAAGTATTTCTGACTTTGGTTTCTTACTAATTTCGTTTGATTTCACATAATTAATAATAGCTTCACTACCTGTGAAGACTAATTATATGAAGACTTTAAAGGGATAACTGTCACACTAAGCGATGCAGGATTTTCATGAGCAGGCAACACACATTTATAGTTTTTTTATTGATTTGGTGTTGGTGTCATGGCGCACATTTATTAGAAGAAAAATCTAAAATACCATCTTACTCCTTTGAAAAGCTGTCTGCCTCACCTTGCTGCTCTGAGAACTCCACATGTCAAGAGCAGAAGAGTGTCTGCTTTATCCTCCAGGACATTGAGACGATTGCTGTGGTTGAATCCCGGAGGCTCAGCTACATTCATCTGGAGACTCTTTTTTTGATGGAGATGAGAGCGCCACGGCCTATCGATTTTGTCATCAGGATTGCACGCCTTGAATACGCTGTGTTTTCCTCTGTCATTTTTTTTGTTGCGGTTTATCATTTTGAGCGTTGTAATCAGCCTTCTGGGTGGTAAGGTAGTCGAAGGGACTGGCTAAGCATGCTGCCTCCTGCTCCTGCCGCTGCTTTAAGGCTGAGCACGTAACCCTAATACAGATTCATGATCATATTTCTTTCATGGCACTTCAATTATGAGTCAGATGTTTCTTCTCTTGCTGCCACATTTCACTAAATGTCATTCTACATGCATGCACACACACCCTCAAACACCACATGTGAACACTCTGGGCATGAGCACGTTCGCACACATAACTAGCATTCACGTCGGCGCATACGGTGACACGCACAAACACGTGCAGAAGCAGTTTGTACACACACACACAAAAGAAAAAAAAAACATGCGTGTTCACACGCATAACGGCAGTTCACAAAGCAGCTCTCATGGTGAGTTCCCCAGCAGCCATTCCAAGCAATGAACAGAGAAGAAGTGATGCATGTAGTTGAGCGATAATGTCCATCGCTGTAGCAAGGTCTGATAATCTCCCCATGGTACGGCTTTAAACTGTTATTACAGACACACTCATATAAACCAAATAAAACCAGGGCCGGAGAGAAATCAGAGCATGATGGGCCAATTAAGACTAAAGCTGTCTGAAGATATGCAGCCATAAAGTATGAATCGCAGCACTCACAATATGAGAAATTGTAATTACATGTTTTCATTTCATTTTTGTTTGCAGTTCTTTTTATTGAATATGGGTGTCGCTAACAGTTTCAGCCATAATCTAGCCTAAACAGTATTAAGTGGAGTAGATTAACTGTGTGTGTTGGACACACTGTACATTCACCACTGCACTCAGCCCAAAGCTTTACAGCTGACAACCAGATGAGGGTAAATACTTCAGTTAAATTAGGAAAAGAAAAATCTGCAATTTGTTTTCTAGCAGGGCGAAGCAGTTTCATGTGGAAATGGAGAATAAATAAATAAATAGATACATATTAATGAAAAAATGAAAGCTCTTTTAATTAGGCTGCTTAAAGGGATGAGGGAATAATGGAGGCAGGGAGAATTAGACAAGATAATGAGTTTAAAGTGAAAGCAGACAAGGCAACTCAAAATATACGCTTTCTGACACTAATATAGCTCTCCCACCGTCCCTGGGCAATCTGAATATAACATTAATAATGCAGTAAACACCTCTGAAATACACACAACAATCTGAATATTTAACTCATTTTACAGAAACAATAGACCAAAACTATTAGGCGGCAACAGCGCATCTGCTGAGAGGCTTTAATGTGGAGACTGGAAAACATCAGCAGTAAATTTCAACAAATTGGACGACACTAAAGTTTGATGAATGTTTTATTTAACTTTTTAATTTCATTTTTGTTGCGCAGTGTTGCAGTAACACTATTTCAGCTTTTCAACTTTTTGCTCACTCAAATAGAGCAAAATTATTGAAGGGTGGCGCTCAGTATGTTATGAAATATAGATTTAGCATTTGTTTGGTGTTTTCCAGAAGACAGGCTGCAGAGGGGGAATCTATATTTTAGTGTGGTTTTATAATATGCGCATGGCGGCTGCTGTGAAAACTGTGAATACACTAACAGACAGAGGGATAGACCAGGGTGAAATTCTGGAGACAGAAGAGGTGAATGTGGAAGAAAGTTGTGCTGGATCTATTCAGGGAAGCCTTATGTGTCGCCGCCCCTCGTGCTCCAATTAAAGAGGAGTCTACTAAGTTTCTAGTGCTGTTCTATCATCCCCCTGCAGCTCTTAGCCCTGCTCTGCTGTGATGGTAATTATTGCTTCAAAGGGTGGACTACAATTTTCCCGAGGCCCCATTTGGAAACTTTCATATTTCAACCTTTCACTGTTAAGATAAATGAGAATTAATTTCAGATTTAATCTTTAATTACTTATTGACCCACCACAGCATGATCATCACCAGATGAGCTATCGAGTGCAGAGTTTTACGCCATCCAGTGCTGTCCTGTTAGGAGTCGTTACACTGTGCCCGGGTCAATGGACCTGAGGAGCTCAGTTTGTTTACCAAAGAGAAACAGTGTTTGGATTCCTGCTCATTGATCTGTGTGTGTGTGTGTCAGATAGAGAGATGGAGAGAAAAAAGACATTGCCTGTGTCAAAGTGTGTGACTTGCGTGTGTGGTCTTGTGCACGTGGTGCATGTGCACGTGTCTACTTGCCGCTCCTCTCTAATGATGTGTAATGAGTCCCAGTCAGAGGGGAGTATCTTGTATCACTGCTCTTTACAAATATAATTACTCACTGGCTCTCCAGAGCATGTCAATTTTTCAGTCCATTGGGGGGGGGGACTTAATTACTAGTTTCCAAATGCATTAAAAATTAACAAAGGCTGCCTCTTGCCAAAACCCAAGGTGAGACCATCTTCCCCTCAGCCAAGTGCTTTGCAAAGGAGAATGGTCAAGTACAGTGTGTACTTGGGAAGAGTTTTCACCTCTGACAGGGTTTATTTGTGACCCCTGATGTCTATCTTCCATATCTTTCTGATCACAGCCATTTTATGGTGCGACCGTCACCACCGCCGACTGTCACCTCAGTCCGCTCAAGTTATTCAGGCCTTCAAAAGAATAGGTTTAGATCCAATCAAAATAACCTCAACCTGCTGTATGAGTAAAAGCTGTGCTGAAGAAGCAGTGCGGTGATTCGGCATTGATTTGTTGAATTGCCAGAGTTATTCCATGTGTTGAAAGTGACTCTGCCTTTCTCTGCTATGTCCCTCTCCTAAACTAAATGTGGTGACGGTTGGTAATTCAGACGGGGATTTAGGGAGCAGAGGATATTTGTGGCTGTCTGTAAACAGACCAAAAATATAGTCCAAAGTTTGTGTAGTCCTTTTTTCCACTGTAGTGTAAATGCTGAGTTCTGCTGAGAGTTGAGGAGCGGCCAGTGTGCTCGTGACCTCCTGACACTAACTGTACTAAGTCAGCTGGGTCCTGGTTAAGTAGAAATAGTATAGGACGTCATCTGAACACTTCTGTGTGCTACAAAAATCTTTGGTCCTTTTTAACAGTGCCACGGAGACGCTCACTCTGAAGTCTCACTGGATTTTCTTCAACAGTTCTTATTATTACTGCATTAGATATTTATTATTAATGTTGTACATTTTACCGTTCTCACTGTATAAGGACAAGAGACTTTGATACCCACATCGTACTCACATCACTTGTTTTGTTTTCTCTTTATATTTGGTGCTTTCGAGTCCTGCCCTGTGCTCTTAGGTGTTCAGCATCACTGTTGTAGTGGCTGGAAGTGGAGCTAGTTCAAACTACTTTGTATACAGCGACTGCAGATCAATCCAAAAATTATCATGACTTTAATGACTAATTTAATCTGCCAAAAGTGTATTTAACAAAGTGGCTGTAAGCCTTATACAAGTTACTTCATTAAGGCAACAGACTTCAGCACTGGACAGCGCCCATGTGCTCAAAATGCAATAACAATAAGCATTGTTCTAAATGGTCTCTATGTTGTCTGATGCCTAATAATCTGCAGCTGCAGTCCTCCCACAATTGGAACATATCCTTGCACTGCAAAAAGTGTCATTTCTCTTTAAAGGGGGCTCATGTGCACGATATAATCTTTTGGGTGCGTCTCATTTGTTATATCGAATGTCTGGGATCACGAGAAAAAAATCTCTCTTGAGTTACAACAGAATAAAATTCAACATGACAACCTTCTGCGTGGCGGGGGTGAATTGACTTAAAATAAACCCTTTCCCATAACATGAGCCTCCCTCAGTACTTGTTCCCAGTCTCAGTCATTTTGGTTAGCATCTGATATATGAGCTCGGCGCTGAGCAAAGGAATTCTCTAACAGTAGGTGGAAGAAAAAGCGAAGGCAGAGTGAGCCCTCTTTGTCTTTTATTATCAGGAGGGGAGCTGAGATGGATATTTACTTGTTTTCATTGCCATTTGAAAGAATTCATCCAAATTAAGCCGAGAACAAAAACATTTATTCATCCTATTAATGTCAGGGAGTGAGGGATTGAAGTAATGGTTTTCATGCTTCAGTCTGCAGCAGCTTGTTGATGCTGCTCTTCTACAAATCACTGCCAGGAAATTAACTCTTAAGCTCCTTTTGCTAGACACACTGCTACAAACGTCTGCATCTGCAAGACAGAGCCAAGACAGGGCCTATTGTTTGTTTTTATCACTTTTTTTACTGTCACCAAGAGGATGTTTCCTCTCTTCCTTAAAATGCTTGAAAAGTATTGATTAAAGCTGAGCGGGATCAGACTGAGCCCACAGGAATAATGAGGCATTTGATGTCAAACTGCAGGACCCAGATTCTTCTTCTTGTATCATGACACATTTGAAGGTTTAGTGATAATATATAACAAACTGGGTTATTAATGATTGACGCAAAGTATATTCATGGCATCTCATTTTAAATGCTGAAGACCTCCCTGATTGTAAGTCAGCTGTTGAAGGGAGGAGAACCAATCAAGATTAATTGTGTTTTCACACACTGATGTGAAAGTCTAAAAATCTGCAGCCTGCTACTGGCATTTCTCACGCTATTACTTTCATGCAGTATTTTGCTGTTATTGAATCGGACAGATATAAAATCGTATGCACAGGCTGACATATAAAGTTCAACAGGCTAATGGACCTTTTTCACAGCAGACATCTTTGCTTGTTATAGCAGGAAAAGCACAGGTGTAGGTATGGCTTTAAGATCTTTGGATTGACAGTCTGGTTCACTGTCAGGAGTTACTGTGATGCTTACCAGAGTACACAAAGTCAAAACGCCATGGAAAAGGTCTCATTAAGTAATAATCCTTCACATTTTTTTTGGTATCACAACCTATTTCCATTTTATGATTCAGTGTTTATTTTCAGCAGTAGACATTAAATGTGTTCTATTGCCCCATGGAAAAGTAACAGACTTGTTCTGTCAGCTTTTAAGATTCCTGAAAACATTTTCACTGCGCTGTGAGCATCTGTAATTGTGTTTCTGTGAGCAGCATAATGCATTTTATGTTGATGTGGATGTTTTTTTAATTTAATTTTTGGGTATTTTGTCTATTTTTCTGCATATTTTGATGTTAACAGGTTAGAGAGTTCATGCAGCTCTTTTGTTTGGCTCTGTGCACTTACAAAGCCATTAAACATGAGACTCTGCAGTATAACTAAACAGACAATGGCCTGTATGTCAACAGTCTTAGGGAATACAGTGTGGTTGTCACAGACTGACAGCAGTCCCCTATATCAAAATGCCTTCACAAAACACTACACCGTCATTTTGTTTAGCAGTAAATGTGGCCGGGTACCATGGCATCTGCATATCGGGTATTTCTACAAAAACAATTACCATCTGATCATTTCAGGCTCACAGGTGTAAAAAATTAATTTGTTTTTCATTTTGTCTGTGGCTGCATCTACAAAAAAAAATCTGCACTGCTAAATTAGAAAGTGAAATATGGACGCAGCCAGACAGCAGAATTAAAGCAGCTTGATAGGCAACTTTCACCTTTGATTGCACGCTAACAAGCATGTTGATTTTATGAAATTTGAGTCATTTCCAACTTTGACATGAACCACAGTGCTGACAGACACAATGTTTAATTATGTTTTCATTTACTGTCAGACTTTGTTTTTGCCAATTTTAAATCTGTTTTGATACATTACAGAGCTGGTGTATGATGTACCGGTACTCAGGCATTGTTTCTTTATGTCTGAGCACCTGCTCAGAATCACGAGAGCAGGGTTGTATAAATATGTTCTACATTTGAATTAACAAATTTCCCCCCTTGCTGCTGTGACTGGGACTCCGATTGGCAGATGTATTGTTAATGAGAATTTGTCCTCCTTCTTCATCTTGAACAAATGGAAACAGGAACAAAGCTCATTATATTTCATAAGCATGACATTTCAGAAACTGTGACATTAAGAAATCAATTTCTCCGCTACAGTTGTGCTTTTCACTCTGCAAAACAAGCTACCTTCTGTAGCACTGTCCAGAGATGAAAACATGTTTAGATGATCGCAGTACTTCCACCAAAACAGTAAATATGCATTACAAAGACATCAAAGAGCATACCCGACTATTGCTTTCATCTGGTCAAGGGGTCCTCTGCAGCGTCTCGTGTTAAAATGGAACACTTCACCCAGAGATGGCAATATGAAGTGCACAGATGCAACAGCGGTTCACTGAGGGAAAATGTCAGCCTTGTGTCACTGTTTGTGGTTGAGATGCTTTATTGCTGGAGGTTTGACCTTTACTGTTAGCGATGAAGGATGTGCTTCTTCTGAAGCTTTCATTTGCATCCTGAACATTAGCAAACATTATTCTTATTCAGTCTACTAGCACATAAAAATTAGAGTTTTGCAGACAGATATTTGCGTGGCTCCTCAAAGACAGAAGACTAATATTTACCCACGCTGCTATCTTCAGTTGACATGACGTAGCGGAGCAACAAGAGACACCATTTCCATTTCCACCTTGGCACATTCCAACCTCATATTGATTCAGAGCTATAACTCCAATTTGCAGGTATGCTGCCAAACTTTTCATATTTTGAAGAGGTTCTTAAATTTTGTATGTTTGAGTGTTAGACTAAAAAATAAAGTACGCAATAAGCAATTTATAATCCATTCCCTGCACAGTGGAAGGTGTTGCCAATGCCGTGATTAAGCCACTCTTGTCACCTTTGGTTTTTTTAGTGGCAGAGGCCATTAACTCACACAAATATACATGTTTCAGAGTTTTGTGTGAGTCCCTGGCTGGCCTTCGCCTTTGCTTTCAGAGCCAGATGCCCTTTTAATAACCACACCAGTAAATCCCCAAATATATTCACACCAACCGGCACTTTTGTGTGACCTGCTACACGTGTTTGGACTGGTTTATTGCACAGCAATTGCAAAATGACCTTGGTTCCTCAAGGATATAAATTGAAGGTCCCTGCAACCTTTTATGTGTCGTTGCATACGAAATTATAAGTGTATTAATTGATGTGTTATTGTACTCTGTGGGCTCTAAAATGCAGCTAAAAAAAAAAAAAACACCACAGTAAGAAAACAATGCAGCCTGAGTAATGGAAACTGGAATTATTTGTTTGTTTGTCTGCTCAGATATTGACACGCAGACCCAAAATCAATTAAATAAAAGGAGTGCATGTCACTGTATGAAGTCTTTGAACAGATACTGTTCTATCAAAAAAACATGACACTGGAAAGATATATTGTATACCCGACGGTGAATATTTGTATTTCTGAGACTTTTATGACTTGGGTGTATTCCCAACTTGTACTGGGCTTCTTGTTTAAGGCGCCTGAAAGATCTGTCTGTGGTGATTCATTGCTTGAATGCTTTGTTTTGCTTGATGCTCTGCTCTAGGAGGGGAGTACAAGGCTTCTAATGGCAGCACAGCTTTTCTTCTTAGTGCATTTGTCCTTGAGGGATTTTTAACTTTAACCAAAAAAAAGAAAAAACAACACACACATCTGGGGCTTCCTCAGGGCAAAATACGTACAGGTAACGGCCTTATCGAACAGAAGCCAGCATGTACACCTTCCAGATGAGCCCAGTGCGGCAGGTTTGATCATTTGAAGAAGGAAAAAAAAAAGTGCTTGTGTGTGTGTGGAGCTATAAGTCCCCGCTTTTCAGTTGTTTTGCTGCCTCTTCAGTGGCATTGTGAAGGAAGGATTACAGCAAGAAGGCATTAAAAGGGGGGGACGGAGGTTAAGATTTGTCCATCATCAGGTGTGTCCTGAGACAGGAATGATGTGTGTTAGAAGATATATATTGGCCAGGCAGGTAGAGGTACTTGCTTCCTGTCTTGTAGAGGCATTAATCATAGCAGCGGCCAGGCCTAACCACCAAGGTCAGCAGTCCTCGCTTGTGTGGGGAAACACTCTGCCACCACAAAGCGCTGCTGCAGCGGGGTGTACAGAGGCAGGAGTCTGAAGAGGGTAAGGACTGGGATGTCAAAATGACAAGGTGAAAGTAGGAGGAGGAGAACAAGGAGGAGAATTCACTTGAATTAGCAAAGACCCCTGGAGGCGTGGTGGGTAAAATGTGGCACTTGAGGTGGTAGTGAAGGAGATTGCTAAGCAAAGGTAGGTGGACATTTTGGGATAATGGATTAAAGTGGGCAGCACAGTTGTTAGTGGGGGGTGAGGGGGCAAATTTACAGTGTGTATTGCATTGGTGCAGTGCGTGGAAACAATACCAATCAGAAGGAGGAAGGTTGAAGAGGGAGAGTGTGTGAACAAGGTCTGGTCACAGTGCTTTTAATCACACCCCTCAAGTAGGAGTTTTGGATTTTTGAAACTGGACAAAGGTGAGGGTTTCACCGCTTCCGGGGGAATCGTGCCTTCTTGGAGCTTTGAGGAAGATGCTAGATGATAAAGGTGCTGTTAACTTAGCAGAACACAGCCAGATATATTTAAAACAAAGTGTCTGCTGAGGGATTATAGTAAGCAAATAGGAGGCAAATAGGAGGCAATATATCCCTGACAGCTTATATTACGTCAGCCAAGTACCATCTTTCCCCTATGAGAGCTAATTTTATAGGGTCATATGTGGTTTTGAAAGTGTCGTAACCCCAAGGAGGTCTATCAAATGTGTGGGAGGTACATCCACTCAGCCGCTGTGGAGGAAATACTACCATTTTCTGCTGCGGTGTGAAACAGAGGTGCAGTATATCCTCACATTCTCTAGTCAAAGAAGCTATGGCTGCAGTCCAACTTAGTCCAACTCCATCTCCTTCACTATTTAGGGGCCTTGATTGGTATAAAATTGATCCATGTGGGATTTTTCACCGTATCCTTTGCCCGACCATTCTTTTCAACCCCATGAAGGAGGAGATACTCTGGAGGGAAATGTAGAGAATTAGAGCACACTGGAAGGGCTTTGTTGTAGTAAGCCAGCATACAAGGAATTCTGTGGGCCCTACCTTAGCCTCAATGCCTTTTGCTTATATAACTTCTGCAGTCGTTTCAGGAAGGGGAAGGAAGGTGAAGTCTTTTCTCTGTGCCTGCCTGACAGCATTACAAAATAATGCCTGCAGTCTATTTTTCCAATGCAGAGTTTTGCTCCCTTCTTCAAAAAGAAATATGTTGATGTTATTTCTCTGGCAAAACTGCTAATTTAAGATCAGACAGATCATTCTTATGGCTAATTAGTTTTATTGTTATTGTTATTTATTGTTGTTTCATGTGAGGAAATTATGAAAAGTACTTCACTCGACATGATGATGGCGATTGCTGAGAAAAGTTATGATGGTTGTTCAAACTGGTGTGTTAGTTGTATTTGTGTTTATTTTCCTGCAGAAGTATAAAGCTGATCCAAAGGAATGGAGTGCTGCTGCTCATTGCTCAGGTTGCAGTTGATACAGTGCAGGTCTGATACATCATAGTATCATGCTTTGTTGTGTTTCTCCCTAAATAAATCTGTTACTGCCATCAGTAAATATGACTTTTTCTAGTCATCATCACTGTGAAATGCCGCCATGTCTCAGCACATCCCAGGTGTTTAGCTTTGTTTTCCCCCGTGAGAAGTGGTTTAGAGACGCTGCTCGTCCTCTGAGACCTGAGGCAGCGAGTTGATTTACTTGAGCAATCCTCTGATAAGTATCAAATCCACCTGAGTGTCATCTGAAGGCTCCTTCAATGGGAGCGATATAACTCAGGGAAATCTAAGCCTGTGTACTTGTCCGATGCCACAGATCTGCTTATGTAATTGCTGATCTACACATTGAGCAGACATTTTTCTTCAACATAGAGCTTTGTTTTAATTGTATTTAAGCCCTCAAGCATTCTGATTATTTTTGATTTTGTAAAAATATGATATATATCAGTCCCAGAAGCCCATCAGCACAAAGATCCAGGACAATGCAGGATGAAGCACCCTGGACCTGTTTCCATTGGCAGAAATGATACTTGTGTGGAAATTATTCATGGATGTAACTACACACAGAAAAAGATCTTTTAATGTTTTGATTTAAGTAAGTGTTGAATGATGAGATCATTTTGAAACATTTGAATTTTTACTCATAAGGGACAGACTGTTAAAAGTGAAACAGACTTAAATGAAGCCATTCTGAACCATGAGGTGCTTGTGTCTATTTTCTGCACAGCTACACCTGAACCTCCTACTGTCTGACTCATTTCCCTTTGCTACTTCATGACTAGAATTCGAAAACCGTGTTCCTGAGGATTTATTTGTTTTGATTGTAATGTAAGCAAACATCAACAACAGAAGTAACTTATGTGTCTACAGCATTCTAAAGGGGAAATGAAATTACAGCATGACAAGCAGCTTACAGAGAGAAAGGGAAGCACTGCAGATGGTTGCTATCCTACAGTTCATTTGAAAATTACATATTTACAGAGTAAGTCTGACATGCTTTCGGCTGTAAACAACCAAACATGAGCAACAAATTACAATCCTACCATAACACGCAACTATAAGGTAGCTACATATAGTTTAATGCATTTGTGTTTTCAGTGCTACACACTTCTTATTTTGTCTTTATCCCTTAATTTTAATTGTTCAGTTTATCAGAGGATTAAAAAATGTGTTTGCTTTCCAGGAAAAAAAGAGCCATAATCACAACAAGTGTGACCTTCAGAGCCACATTAAAACACAATGATGATGGGTGATCAAGCAGCAGCCCTAAAAATAGTTTTAGTCTTCTCTTCCATAGCAACTGAACAGGATTGAATTGTTATATAACTTTCCCATTTAAATTATATTAAGCCTTAATGTTGTGCCTAATTAAGGGTGTAACCGTTTAGAATGACAGGTGGTGCCATGTTAGAGCGCAGGCTGCTTACTGCCCACGCAGCTCAGCTCCACTGTACTACATGCTGCACAGCTCTGCGCCTAGTTATTAATAATCTACAGGTGATGTTACGGAGGGTGTGTGCATGCAGTCCAGATAGTTAAGATAAATAAACGAGGACGTTTTAGGAATAAAACAAAGTTATTTGGAAGTTACAGCATCAGATTGACATTTTTTCTTTCATATTATGAGTTGAGTTAATTTGCACTGTACATCACAGGCCTAATGTTACCCTTGCGAAATATAAAGAAACATTTAAAAATAATTTCTTTCAGACATAGTGCTATTAGACTTTTCTGTTTTAAAGCATCCGTTCGGCACTGATTTTGATAACCAGCTAAACCATGTGTATAAAGTACCTAATCAGCAGCAGGGCTTAATTGAGATTAGTTGAGAAAGAGGCTTTGTTCCTCACAAGCAAAAGAAGTTCAAGGGATTCTTGTAAATATCATGCAGGACTGATGTGAGTGTCAGGTTCTGCCGAATGCCAGTTTTCTCATGAATAATAGCAGAGAAATGTGTTGATAAATCCTGAATGTCTTGTTGGAGTTGCGTGGCTTCAGGTGTTGGCTGACATTCTCTTTGTGAAGCTGCCTGTCAAATATATGTTGGGCTTCTAGAGCACTGTCTGTTGTTTTTATTTCCATCATATTTTTCAACAGCACCAGATGATCTTGCTTCTTACTTTGCAGTGCCATGAAAAAACTACAACCTCACTGTAGCATACTGTACAAAGATTCTTGCCATCATATGTTCCAAGGTCTCGTCTGTTTCTGTTTTGTCTGCACAGATATGAGCCTTGCTGTGTTTTCCCCATATCAGACTGTATTAGTTTCTGTCATGACTAACGCAATGTAGCAGGCTAATAAAAGCATCAGTGAAGTGTAGAGCACATGGCAGCCGCTCTGGGAATGGTCGCTGCGGTGCTGCGGCTCTCATCGGGTTCTAGAAAATTGTGGATCCTGTTACTATATATTGGCCAGGAGCCCATGTTAGTTGTGACCCCATGCCACTTGTCCTTTACTCTAGCTGGCTGCATGCTGGCAAGTTGACCTTTATCATTAACCCTGCTGCGTGCCTGTCATTTGAAGTCTTTATTATTCACGCTTCCCTTTGGGTATATTGTATACCAGGGAGCATGAAGGAGGGATGCAGAGCTAGTTAGCACATTTACCCACTGCAATTACAGCAATTAGTTTCTGCTGAGAGATACAGAGAAAGAATTATAAAGAACAGCTGATACAACTGTTGCATTTATTCACAGCCACAACCATCATACAGCAGAAAATCATTACCTTACAGGCACATAATTCTCTGCTTACAGTGTGCGTACGCCCACATGCATGGGCTTCAGCACAACAATGTACCATGGTTTGGAAATAAAATAAAAAGTGCAAACGCACTGTACCATCATCTATTATTATGTTTCATTTATACACCACATGTTCATGTTTTTTTATTTGTCTTAGGAGCACAAGAAGCAAACAAAAGGTGCTGCTGGAACTCATTTATAGAAATGGCATCCATCTTTAGTAGTTGTGTCTCCATTGCTTTGTGGCTCATAAAATGAGAGAAAAAAATCCTTACCTGTATCTTTCTCACTTTTCCATTCAGTTTCTTATTTGGTTCCTCACCCTTTGTTCTGTAGTTTTTAAGGAAAACATCAGAACCAACCCCGCACTCTCTGTAGTTTCCCTCTGGGTTTAATAATTATCAGATTACTTTGCTGCTGTTCAAGGCACATAGAAATATATATAGCTGGTACTCCTTCCATTCTCAAAAACAACCCTAAATTAATACTTGCAAGGGAAGTTCTTCTTAAAATGAACCGGTTCCTGCAGTGGCAGCGCCTGTGTGTTTGAGGCCGATCTGGTCTCACATCAGAATGTTTAATAGCTACCTTGATTGCTGGAGCAAAACAAATTAGTTTCACAATTATAGAGTGTGAGTTTGGGCAGCACAGATGCTTGGTTTGTTTTAGGGCAAAGTCATTTTTGGGGTTAAAATGCATCCTTAATTTCTAATAAACACCAAGATGATTATTTTCATTAATGCTAGGGTCATCTGCGTCCAACAAATCCTCAAATGAACGAAAGCTCGACACGCTTTCTGAGCCTTTGTTTTGTAGCTCTTACACATTTTTTGTCTGGGAGACTGTGCTGCGGGGACACTGTTGATATTCTTTGAACACTAGTCTCCCTCCACTGTAGCGCTGTTAATCAGCAGCCTTTCTAATTAAACTCAGTTGGCACTTGAAATGCTTTAAAACACGTTCAAACACTTCTGAACGACAACTGTTTGATTGGACACATTTCTGCCTCCATCCTGTTTGAAGGTGATAAGCGCAGCGTCTACAGACATGTATTTTATAAAGTGGAGATTGTCTGTGTGTAATCAGACCAAGTCAATCCACATCGTACACCTTCCTTATGATATTATTCGTGAATGTATTTTTTTTTTTTATCCCACATCCATTACATCTTTATCACAACTATTTTCATTATCATCCAGCTCTGCCACTTGCCTATACTCAACCCTCATTCAGCTACGTGCCAAGTCAGCAGTCTCTCACAAAAAAGTAATCTCCTGCCTTTACTGATGGGCTGTGATACAGCTCTCATCATTGTCAGTGCCGCTGCAGCGGCTGCAGAAATGTGACAAACAGGCAGGTGACACCCCACTTCTGCTCCGTCAACTATTGCATCTGTCAGAATGAATCCTATCAAATTCCCTAGTTACACATTCAATTACAGCATTTGGGTGCAGTTATCACCGAAGCATTTTTTTGAAAAAAAAGGTAAAATGTCATCCTTGTACATTGAGCCAAAACACACTGCTTAGTTATGGATACTGTTTGCATTATGTACTTGTAGGCAGCATACAGCATTACATAAAAGTTAGCCAGAGGACAAATTACAAAATGCTTTCGCCTCGAAGAATTTTCCATCATTAAAAGCAGAGCGGAGGAATGCCATTCTGATTACAAATGGGAAAATTGCAAATGCATGTTTTTTTTTCTGCCCCCTGTCTGAATCAATTGAACAAACCAGCATGATATTTGATGGCCTGTGAGCTCCAATTATTAGAACAATATTATGGCTTGGGTAAGTCAGGGGCACTCCAGTGGAATTCCAATGGTGTTTGGAAGCTGTTTGTATTGGTGCTAGTCCTTCAGGGACTGGAGAAGGGCATACAGCTCAATAACTCAATTCTTAACAATTAGCCCCTGACATGACCCCCAGAAAACAGATAGCAAGAACTCTGGTGGATCATATTTTTTTCAAAATATAGGGATTATTGCCTCAAATGCCTAAACAGCACAGCACTTGAGTTTTGAAAGCATACCTGCTTATAAGATTGGAGTTAATAATTCTTCATGTCTTAGCTGTTTAGGTTACTTTTATTTTGTCAGCATCAGCATGGATCTCATCACAAGCAACGGCAACTTCTCACTGCTCTGTGAAGAGAAGAAAAAAAAAGAGTGGCTGTTCTCCTGGGTCACTGATTATCAACAGCACACTTGCAACGTTTTAAATGGCGCAATCCTTATCTGCCTCAATTATAACTGTATTATACTGTAATCTAAGGGGCTTGTGGATCTAGTATCAGATCTCGCCTGTCTGGCCGTATACTCTCTGCTCCCCTCCCCTCCTCTGAGCACACCTCCTCAGCTGTGGACCCAGCAGAGTGACCTTGGACCAGGGCGACCTTGCTGCATCACCGCGGCCTGATGTTATTAGATTGTCCAGGAAAGGAGAAAGGTTAAAAAAAGCACACGCAGTCCTCCTCCCCTTTAGTGTGGTCTTTTGGTGCACTTTCAAGGGGATAGGGAGAACAAATAGAGCTGTCTGTGGGTCTTTGACTTCTTGTGTGCGTGAGTGCAAATGTGTGTTTGTGATGTTTGCACGTATGCACACTTTTGTGTCTTTTCATCTACGTAAAACATAAGTCATAGGGAGACATGGAGGTGGCATTTGGAGTTGTCTGCTCAGGGGAGAGCTCCCGTGCCTGAGGGGATCATACTCAGTCAGGCTCTCCTTTGGGTCCTAATGGGCCGTGCGCTGTGGTCTGATTGTAAAGAGGTCATAGCTTTGTGAAGGAAGCCCCAGAGGCTGGCCAGAACAATTAGAAATATGTGTTTCTGGGTCACTGGAGCACAGTTACAAGACTGGTAATACTATTCTATTTCCCTGACAGTGGAGCGAGAGGAAATGGCTTTACTCTGGTTTTTGTTTGATTTGCACTGTGATGTCTCTGTGCTTTAAATGCCATGTATGCTGCTGTGTTTGAACTGCTTTACACATGCAACAATCCATAGATTTTACAGCCTTTTTTTCTTTATACTGTATATTCTAATCTTCTTCAGTAGTTAAGTCAACAGCAAACTGCAAACACAAAGCAGTGACAATACAAATGCATGAGCAGTAACACATGTAAGCTAAGCCTAAAGTAAACATGGCCATCATTTCATACACGCTCATGTACACCAATGCATGTAATATATCCTAGAAAATAGGCTTCAGCATTCCATAAATATTTGATGAAATCTGAAACACAGGGTCTACAGACTACACTAAACAAGACCATGTGTAATTTAGATCATTGTTTCTGTAACACTGCTCTGAGCATAAGGCTTTCATTGGAGGTAAATTACCATGGGCTATGTAAGACTCTCCAGCAGCATATCTAGTGCTTAATATAGCAGTAAACAAGTTAACAATGCTTGACACGGGATTGAAATTGATATGGATCCCTGAGTGTTAGAAATTCACTGACACAGATCATATTAGTTGAACTGGTATAAGTGTCAGACCATGTAACTTGAATTCAGATTTTAAGTTGCGTGTCACTGCTGCTCATGAGTCATAAATGATGCATGTAATTCTTTGAGTTGAAAGCACAAGATCAGAGCAGAACCACATTTAAAAAAATAAAACAATAACACGCAGAGTTTCTCTCACCTTTACAGTGTTCTAACAGGGCATATAGGCGGGATGACTCAATCTGCTCCGCTGATCGGGGCATCCAGCTGTAATGTATAAATCAGAATATGAATTATCTTAAGTGTTATAAGGGTTGCATCAAAATAGATTATCTTCTGACTCAATAATTTTGCAGCGTTGTATCATACCAGCGTAACCCGATCATCCACCCCCATCACTTTAGACTTGACTTGTGTATCAATTAACTCCCGAGCTTTTGCATGCTGGCTTATGAGTATGATTTGGCATCCTGGCATCTGAATACATGTGCCTCCTAAGGTAGCATTTTCATGCAGGATTATAAAATGCTGACTGCATTCTTTTTTCCTCTGCATTTGCAATTTAATGTAAACCCCCATTTACATTTACTAACAATGCCACTGTGGTCAAAATTCTAATGGTAATACAAGCAATTGGTTGAGAATAAATAGTCTGAGGGAGAAGAATGTTTAAGGCTTCTAAGGAAAAGGATGATCCCATCATTTTTTTCATTTTTTTTCCAGGAAGCTAACACATTTTTATGTGCAAACAAACCAGGGTCCAGTGCCATTTGCTGGTGGCACCACTGCTCTAATGCCCATTTCCCCCCCATGTTGTAAAAGGCTAAATTAGCCTCCTCTGGAGCCAATTTAGCTGAATTAAGGAGCTTAGAAAGGTCATACTTACATTTCATTTGAACCTAATAGACATTGCAATAAAGAGTGCTGCTTTTCTGTGTTTGCATACATAACCAGCGGACACTTTCAAATTTAATAAGACCAAACATTCAGTCATTATTCCTGATCCCTCATCATCCTGAAGCTTTACAGGTGGCGAGGGCAAAACCTCAGGTATCCAATATCTTTATGGCATTTTCCCAAATTAGACCTGCAGTTCGCAGTATGTTTGGCCACCGAGCTACCTCGTTAAGTTAAATAATGAATGAATTGCATGGGTAATTATGAAAACTGCTCACAAGCGGGACTAATGCTTCTGCTGGTTTAATTAGAACAGGAGCCTGCCACTCAAGGCTGTTCCTCATGCCAATCCGAAAGGACAGAATCGAGGATTCTCCGGCTGGGGGAGATAAGGCTCGACTCAGTATGCTACAGACCTGCCTCTATTGCGCATTCTGCTACAGGTAGCATGGGTGCAGCATTTTTTAAGCCACAGGTAGTGATGTTACAGACAGCATGTCACAATACACAACCTGTTCCAGTTTTGCTAGGCTATAGTGATATGGAGAGCTGTTAACCACCTGTTCTCCAATGTGGGAGCTATGTCGTTCACCTGTCAGTATTGTCATCACAGCATATGTCCTGATTGTACCACATTGCTATCTGCAGCACACAAGTGGACATAAGCGAAGGAGAAGATGTGTGGTTTTAGAGCAGAGGATGATTTGATCAACACAATTGGCTTCATCTCTGTTCTGCACCTGCTAGCTGTTTGCTGCTGATGCTGTCATAGAGCCAGAGGGCTGCTGGAGCATCGACTGAAACAAGATGTCCCGCTAATAAGATTGAGAATCCTCCCTTCCATTAGGACGTGTCTGTTTCCCTGCCATTATTGGCACTGTTGTTGGGTCAGTAATCCAACCTCACAACCTCTAGGCAAACTAAAGCACACAAAGTTAACAACATAGTGTGTCAGCTCGGGGATAGAGAACCCGAGCTACAAGACAGGCTGTGATGCCCATTCAGGCTGAGGCCAGACTGACAAGAGGGGATGACAGTGGCCTTGACTATACAGAAACACCACAAAGCAATCTGCATAATGAGTGGTTTCCCCTCTGACTGAGATGGCTTGTCACTCCATTCATACGTCGTAGCTCGATACATCCTTCCCAGCTCTGCTCAGCCCTTTTAAGCCTGAGGGAGAGAGGAGAAGACAGTGGGGATGACATAAACACCAAAATAGATGAAGCGTTCACCAGGGGAAAAGGAAATATGTACTGTAAGTGAAATAAATAAATCGCACTGATCCAGTTGCTTTGATGATAATATTGCAATTATGGGGTAACCATGTTAACTAAAATATGACAATTTAGCATTTGACTACTTGTATAAATTTTTTTTATGCTAATACAATTCCCTCAGCACATTTGGCAGAAATTGGTTACGCTCATTTATGTCCTCGGTGTCTAACAAACGTCTGAGCTCATGTTGTTGTTTACATATGTCTGTTTTGAGAAGTATGAGCATGTGCCCTAGATAAGCCTACAGGCTTATGCAGCATGTAGCCACAGTTTGAACACATGAACTCGTAAATGTTGGCTATCAAATAAAGCAAAGGAAACTCAATTAAGGAAAGAGATCTGGTGGGGATTGCATTAAATTAGGTGACTGACAAGCTCAGTAATCTGGAGCATATAGCATTTTTCATCTAATAGCACCCAGATATGTCCTTGGAAAATTGAGAATGTGGCTATGCTCAGATAGAGAGGGAGGACAGCTGAGCTGCCATGGTGGGGGTCATGTACGAGTACAGTGACAATTTCTTCCGACAACGTCCCATCTTATTTTTGCTTCGTCAGCACGCTCTTTAAAGCAGGGATGTCGTATTTAATCAAATTACCTTCAGGAGCTGCTCCTTCTTTTATTAATTTATTGAGGGGTAGGGGTGTGGGGGTCGGTGTGTATGAAGGAGCTCCTTTGGGATGAGTGTGTTTGTGCTCTCTGAAACGTGAACCGAAGAAGGCTGAGCTAACAGGAGCTGACAGTGGCAACCGCCCTAGCGCTTGGCTGCGAGAGGACCAGTCGGCTTTTTCACTCGAGCCTCATTAGGGAAACAGTGAGAAGAGTCATCTGAGGCTCAGAGACAGGAGCTGGGTCGGTGCTGCTGCCTTTCAGAGGAAAAATGGATCAGGTTTGACTGTAGATGTCAAGAGTTTGAGGCTCTGAAGCTGTTATGTTAAGCGATGGTGAGGATAGCGGGTTCTTATCCAGTCCCATCTCCTTGTAATACAGAAGGATGCTGAATTAGCACTGTCGATAAACCATGTGTGATTTATTTGTGGCTTAATCATATAACTCTAAGGTTAAAAAACCACTAATCTAATTGTCCATCAAGTTGATTTTGTCAATGAAGATAAATGTGGATTAAATGTGGTGATGGCACAGGCAGCAAAATTAACAAGACTTAAAGCTGCTCCGTCTCAATTCCACCTCTTCCACACTGCTCCCGCTCTGTGCTTTGGCCTTTGGGCGCTCAGGTGTACAGTGCGTCTGGCCAGCCTATAGGGCGCGTGGAACAAAGCCACGGTGACATTTTATCTGACGGTAGCTCCTGTGGGGCCTGAGCCATGCTGCCGAACTGTCAGGCAGATTTCAGCGCGATGAGAAGGGGGAAGAAAGCCAAACAAACAGAGCCCTGGCACAATCTCCCACCGCCAAGCAGTGCAGACGAGCGCAGAGAGACGTCCCCGGGGATCGCAGGAGGCCGAGATGAAACAGAAAGCGAGATCTTTTTGTTGTTGATGGAACCTAGTTCTTTAGTGCTGCTAGATTAAAAGGAAGAACTGGGAAGTGAAATAAAAAAAGAATCACTTCAACTGTTCGAACCCTTACTGGAAGCAGGACAATTGAAAAGAAGAGAATAAACCAAATATTGTTATCCTTTGTACAACATGGTACAAGTATCTTTTGTGTAGTGCATGGCCTTTGTGTTACATACAACAACATGTGACAACAACACTGCCTCCATTGCAAAAGTATTATGGTAATCATAGTCACTATTTCAAAAGCTTTTCATCCATTTTTCATCTCTCACTGTTCTCGGGGTGAGAGAAAAGCCATGCTTCATCAACAAAGGAATATGTGAAGCCAAGCAAGTCAGGCACCCTTACAAGGTTGAATGTAATAAATTCTGCATATGTACAAACCAAGTGGTTTTACATTCTATTATACAGATCAAGTTCTAATACTGACATATCAAATATGTTCAGTGTCGGTGTGATTTTTTTAAACAAACCAATAGAATAAAGATTTGAAATTGTTAATTGTTAACATTTCAGTTGAGTGACTGGTGTTGATGTAACTTTGGCACCTGCTTCATCCCAAACAATACAACCTCATTATATTTTGGAAAATGGCATGCTTTAAAATACACCTTCAAGACTGTTACCTAATCTTGGTTACTTTCTATATACCACTCTAGGACAGATCATAAAACACCTCCTGGCCCTCTAGTCTCGTCAGTACCTCTGACAATGGCCATGATTTGATTACCCTGGCCTGATGACTCAAACTGCCTGGCTATGCATCCTTCTACTGTGGATTCATTCTTGGTAACCAAGAAAATAGTGGTAAAGGTTGTTGTGTGTTGCAGAAGATTGCCCTGTAACATGTCGTTGTAACCCAATCCATGATCATTTTCTAAACCTAACCAGGTTATATAATGAGAATCTGTCCACAATCCCAAGTGTGTTGTTCCCCTCAGTTAGAATTAAACGAACCTTTGAAGTGTGTACAAATGCAGAAATTGATGGACTAATTAAATATGTGGCACAATGAAGCCCTACATCCACCCTGTCATCTCCATAGGGTTGGTATTAAACTCCTCATGGTTTCACAGGCAGATAAAGAGATACCCACCTCTGATGTTAAGCTGGAACTGGAGCTGGAGCCCCCAGGAGGCTCTGATCAAATCCCCACCTTAATGCTCGACTGTGCACTGTGTATAGCCGACTTCAGCCTCCCATGGCCCAGCCTGCCCCAGCTTATAGCAAAGTGATCCTCTTTCACCATTCTCCTGGTGTGAAGAAGAGGCGCAAGAGTCAGAGATCAGATGGAGAAGAAAGAGGGAGGTAGCAGCAAGCAGGAAGGTGCAGGAGATGTAAGATGGTGATTGAGAGGTACTTTAGCATGGAGGGCTTGGAGGAAAGTCCACTGTATAGTGGAGTCCTTCAGTGTCAAAGTTCACTCTAGGCAGGCAGGAGTTTAAAAGAAGGCTTACTGCTTCTGGTTAGCGGCACCAGACCTTTGAAAACAGGGCTTAACACATCTTTTATAAGTGACAGACACTTTAAAATAAGCCCAGGATCCATTAGTTAGTGGTGTCAGGCTTTTAAGAATAAGGCTATAAACAGGTACTGTGGAGGTTAGACCTTTTATAGCTGAACTCAGTTTGTCAGAACTGCTGCTCACAGTGATGGCTGGTACAGGTCTGGTACTTTTTTTCCAGATCACAGAGTAAATGCGTGCTATTACCATTGGCCCAAGCGACTGCTCACATTGCCATCATTTCGGCACTTCATCAAATTGATATTGTGGGAAAACTCACAGGCAGTGCCCAGTCTTTAGTTCATAAACACACTCGGACTCTCTGCCAGTTTCCACTGGCTAGTGTGCTGGCCATAGACCTAGTCAGTGCGCTTGGCTGATAATATGAATGGTAATGAGTGACTGGCTGTTGGGATTGAAAGTAAAAAGTGCAGTCATAATTGAGTTAGATTAATTAAAGGAGCTCGGCTGTAGTCTTACAGATCAGTGCGTCTCCTAAGAGGGCTGTGGGTTGAGTCACTGGAGGGGGTGTGTTTTTGGCCGGAGTGTATGTGTTTGTGCATGTGTAACCTGCAGATTGTGGGTTAGGTAGGTTGTTGTGTGAGGAACTAATTGAAATGAGAGGCGATGTGCAAGTCTCAGCCAACATGGCCGGTCCATTTGTCAGGGTGACATCACTGCACTCACACCCCATCCATCTCCGTGCGGCGCCACAGAACCATGCTCCTCCTGGTGATTAATATCCATACCTCCCTCACTGCACTGCATACCACCCACCCCACCCCATCCCACCCCCTCATCCCCATCCCACCACACTCGCTCGGTGCTGCTGCTGCTGCTGCTCCACACATGCACACCCACAAACAAACAAATACTCACACACACTCTGTTGGAAGCCCTCCTCTTCACTTGTGCCCTCCTCTTCACTTGTGCACACAGTGGCTGTGCACTCACCCACACTCACTGCCATGGCACTCCCATTTACTCTCTCATACACACATGGCTGGAGCCCAAAGCCAAACCAGTCACACACATAAACACCCTAATAGTTCCA
This sequence comes from Parambassis ranga, assembly GCF_900634625.1. NCBI lineage: Eukaryota > Metazoa > Chordata > Actinopteri > Ambassidae > Parambassis > Parambassis ranga. The sequence goes on from NC_041031.1 coordinate 9,653,819, forward strand.
AACGTAAACTGTCCTTGTGCTTCAATTGGTTCATATTTTTTTATCAGTTCAAACCTTTATGCTGATTCTTTTCAATATAAAGGTCAATATAAGGACGGTGTTTATGTGCACATTAAAACAAACCCACTGCTTTCTTTAAAATGCTGCAGGAAATGATTTACCATGTCAGATGGACATTCTGCCATCAAATAAATTAGAGCTGTGATTACAGTTTGCTGTATCACTACTGTTAATGAAAAGCTTAAAGGATAGAGCTGGCATTACTCTATCATCAACAATGCCTCAGTATGTCCCTGCATACTTTCTGACTGCCTGTCTACTTCACCGCCTGTTTGTTCCTGTGTGTACTTCGTACACAGCAGGGCCCAAATATTTCAGATTCTATATTGAATTCTTTATTTTATGTCCTTTACACTAAAGCAGATGGTCGCTGGCATCCAGTGATAAAAAGGATTCAAGTCTTGATTTCGGATTTGATCATCTGATATTTTTTGAGTAAACATTGTACCTATTAAAAATGATGTGTTTCTAGCAAAGCAAATAATAATTCAAAAAAGGTAAACTATGGCATCTAAACTGAATGGACTTTCAAGTCATAGCTATACTGATGGTTTCTAAGTGGGTGGTGCATGGCACTACACAGGACCCCAGTCAGCAAAAGTCCTGTGTAGTAGTCGTCTCAGAGGACAAGCAGCATCTCAAAACCATTCCTGAGGAGAGGAAACAAGGCCAAACACTTAGGGAGAGCTATAAGACATAACAGCAAGCATACAGCGGATGACGGGAGAAGAAGGACTACTTACTGCAGTTGTAAAATGAGTAAAGTGAAATGACAAGAAGCTCTTTGGAACACCATCAGATCATGCTGAGATAACATTTGTTATTGGATTTGAACACACTTGTGAAGTCCACGGAGCTTGAGTGCAGCTAGCAATAACAGCAGGAGGTATAACTTATTGGGGAATTTATTTTAACATTCATTCAATTTGTTAAGCTGATGGTATCATTTAATTAGAAAAAAATATAATATTAAAAGAATGTACTCACAAACACATGATAGGATAGAAAACATTACTTTAAACATGACTGGCATACATTTTTCTGGGACTATTTCCTTTTTTGCATTTACTCTACGCTAGCTATAATGGAAGGCAGCAGGATATTTCAGGACAACCTGAACACAATATCAGCTGTCTTATCCTATATTATGACTATTCATTATGGCGCCGTACAGTACACAGACACAAGCAATATTATACCGTCGATAAAAGCAGAGCAGGTGTATGATAAACAAAATCAAAAGGCATGTTTTGGAACAAATCACTGCTTCTTGTAACTTGGAGCCGGTTCCACATCAGAACGCTGGCAGCAGCATTAACTTCTGTAGCCAAAAATATTACACCCATTCGAAGACAAATAAAAAATCACTCGTACAGTACACTGCAGCACTAAACCTGAATAAAACAGATGTTTGTTTAAATTGCTGCTGTATATTTACAACTAAAGTTGGCAGCAGCTTTTTATTTTTATTTCATTTTTGTTAAAGGATTTACAGTATGAAGAATAAAAGGTGTAGAGTGAGCTGCCTGAGCTCATTTCACGACTACTCCTGTGGAACGGTCAAGCAAAGCTAAGCTCATTATGGCCAGCTATCAGTGCTGCTCCAACCTAAGGAGAAGAGGAGTTAGGCTTTGAAGATCCTCTAAATGATGACCTTTCTCTCCTACTCCTGCTCCACTGATGTGCTTTGATAAGCTGGGCTCTGATCTCCTCTGTGGTATCATAGCGCTTCACTGCACACTGCCCCGTCCTTACGGAGCTGGGTTGTGCTTAACTTTCTCACCACGCCCTCATATTACATCACCCTGTCTTGATGTCATGTTTTCTTGGCATACCTTTGAACTTATTCAGCCACAGGACAAAAAAGTGAGACAGAGCACCCTGAAGATGACTTGTTTAGAACAAAAGAATATGATTATCCTGTAAGAATGCATTTCTTTTAAATGTCAGGCTTTAGTGAAGGCAAATTATTGCTTAATGTGTGTTCCTCCAAGTGGAACCAAAGTGCTGCTTAACCTCACAGTTGTGTCTCTCAGACACCAGCCTCTGCCTCTCCCCCTGTGCAGACGTGCAGGCCCGCCTCCGCACCAGCTGTGAAATGCAAAGCTCCCCTTTCATTTAAAAGCATTTCGCTGTCTTTGAGAATCCTCTGTCCGTGCTATTATGTAAAGAGAACGATGTTGTGAGATACTGAGAAAAGAAGAAGGTGATATAGTGAAACAGAGAGAAAAAAAACATATAGAGGCGTATATATGGAGAACAGGGGAAGGCACTGACAGCGAAGGAGGACAGGAGACATGACAGAGAGGTGGTGGAGGGAGGCAAAGGAGGGCAACTGAAGTCAAAGCAGACAACCACTGTAGTCGATTTGTGATTGATTGAGTGGCGCTCAGATAGCAGGGGTCATGCATATGCAAACTGCTCATTTGTAGTTCCTGCCAGGGCTGCTGTTCACCAGAGCCCTTGAATAGTGTCGCCTGACCACCGGGACACATCGCACAATCAGATTAAACAGCCCCGAAGTCACATGCAGGACGACCAGCAGCTGCCACGTGCACCACCAGCTTTCACTTACAGTGTCTGTTTTTTATCCTTGCCTGCCATAACAGGCCCTCGTCTGTCTGAAAGAGATCTGGGTTTTGGGGGCTCAGATATGTGTCAGATGAGCTTTGGTGTTTGTGCAGAACAGATTTTTCCTCTTGACATTTTGTTGTTGTTTTTTTTCTGTGCTTTGTTGCACACAAACCACATTTTCCATGTGAGTGGTTCAGTCTGCATACAGCAGCACAGTATGCATAATGCTCTATCTTCACCAACCATCCAACCACACTGTGGATGTGTGTGCTATCTGTGACACTGTGTACGCCTCAGACTAAAGCATTTAGGTTTCCAGTAGTGAAGGGTCTGTTCACACTAAGACCTGCAGTTTACCGAGTGTGTCATGCAGTTTAAACTCACCAAGTGTCGAGGGGCAGACACGTGAAACATCAGATGACTTTGTTGCCATTTGAGGCGGTCTGATATTTTCTTAAATAATTGATTCGTGATGAGACCAGCAGGAATCTGAGGACTCATACATAAATTCTTTTAAACCATGTCTCCAGTTTGATTCTGCGATCATGTTTTAATCATTAGCACGGAGCTAGTAATTTGTAAGGGTGACAATCAGAAACTATGGTTTTTTTTCTGCCCCAAAGTCTTTATTTTCTCTTCCACCGGAAACAAGGATGTGGTGTTGGGTAAATGGCCTTCTGTGTTCAGACTGCCATAAAGAGGCTTTCTTGTGCTTGCCTGCACTTCTCTCTTTCTCTCTCTCACTTTCTGTTTCTGTATCTCTCTCTCACCCTCCTGTGCCCGGATCAGACCACGCTCCAGCCATGCTATTGGGCAGTGAGCTGTAAACAGGAGCTGTACGCTGATCCAAGTGGCAGTCACCTTCATTCGTGCCCACGCCCCATACTCTTCACCCAGCTTTCCTTCCTTCTATTTTTTGAGACTCGCTGAAATCCTTGTCCTATGAAAAAAAAGGAAGAAAAATCTTATGGGAATGGCTCCCTGTGTGGAGGATGAACCGCTGGGTATGCCCCTTGCTCATCATGAGCCTGACACACTGGCTCTTTATGTGGCTGTGTGGAGGGTGGCCCCTTCCATCCTCTGCTTCTCATCCACACCCCAGAGGCTCCCATTCAGCTCAGGCCTGGCTGGGGGGAAGTTGGAGCTCTTTTGTAGTGGGGGATTCTTGGTGGGGGCTATCGAGACTGTGACTGTGTGGGCCTTTATTTCCCTAGAAAAGAGAAGGGGGAAGAGAAGAGATAGAGGGAGAGGGCAAGAGGGAGACTGGGGTGGGAGGGGTGGTACCAAAGGAGAGTTTGGACACAGACGGCCTTGTTAACCAGCTCCCCTAAAGAGGGGGAGAGGATGGAGAAAGAAACAGGGAAAGGGCGAAGAAAAAGCAAGAATGAATTCAACGTTAAGGCAAAAAAGGTCCCCGCAGTTACGTCACAGTTGTTCTCCTCCTCCTACGTCTCTTTCCTCTCTTAGTCTGCCCTATCTGTTCCCTCCATCGGTCCCTATGTAAGCTCAATCTTCAGCTCAATAACAAGCTTTTGCCCTCCCCGTCACCCCTCCTCGCCCCCTTCTCACCCTCCGCCATTAGTTTACACACATTCCATTATCTGGGAGACCAGGCTAAGAGAGATGTCTAGGGTCAGAGCGATCATTATCATCACCTTTTTCCGCTGCACTGTGAGTTATAGCCCGCCGTATAGGAAACAGACATTTAAATCATAATCAATAGAGCAATATCAATGCTGAGAGGCACGGCTAAAGGAAATCACTGCCTGAGCTCTGGAGGAAAAGCAGACACTCAGTTTAGACTGCGATAGTGGCACGAACGTATTGATAGAATATGATCAAGCCACAGAATGCATTATGTGGCATCACGCTTTGTGTGTTTCTCTTTTTGTTGTTGTTTGTTTTTTCATATTTAGGCCTTGCAATGATTGTGGTATGTATGTGAGGGAATGGAAGTGCTGTTGCATGGTGAATACCAGCATGTTCAGCTTGTGTATTGCTTCCGACATGGTTGGTGAGGCTTAGCAGAGAGGGGACACTGTCATGCTGTATACATTAACTGACCCTCCGGTCATGTTATGGTGACAGGGGAAGCAATGTTGAGTTGTACAAACATACACACAATGTTTTGTCCAGCAAGGACGATGCAAGGAGACAGGTGCGACTTGACCCGGCTGTGACCAGTCCACAGTCACTGCTGCCACTCTGGCTGAGATCAGGACTGAATCCCTGCCTCTTATGCTGCCAGGACAACAAAAATGGCAGCATCCTCGTACAGCAGCAATGCACCACATCACTGTCAAGGAAGAGCAGATTGAGACATGGAATAAAAACATCATATAATCAGTCATCACAAATTACAGCTCTAACAACAGAGAGCAAGCACAGAATCACTGTTATTAACTGATACAGTTTGCTTGTAGTGAATAGGACACCTTCGTGCAGATGTGTAATCCAGCTGACATGTAGACAGGGTGAAATCCATATTTGGAAATATTTGATTCAACCACAGACTATTTGAAAACGTATTCTCTGGCTTGGCCTTTTGCTAGCTATGTTTATGTAATGTGTTTTCTGAGCAGATAGTAAATACATTCTGAATTTGACATATATGATTTAAGAAAGGTGGACTTAAATACAGATTGGTTACACTGTGTTGCAGCTTCAGGGCATTTCTCCCTGTCTTGATGTGCCTGTTTGCTTCATCGAAGCATTTCTGAACCTCTCCTCAAAAAACAATGTCTTACAAGACAAGGTAAAACATGATGTATGAGACATTTGTACACTATCAACCTGTAGATACAGGCCAGAAGTGAAAACACACTTTTAAGTTACAGAGCTCTCAACAAACGATGATTAATAAAAACAGAGAAAATTGAATTAGTACAAAATAATTTGTATTCACTTTACTGTTGAAGTATCAGATCAACTAGAACTATTTGCTATTTAATGATTATTTTATATGTGCTGAATTAACTTGACTGGGACACTGTAATTGTTTATACAGTTTGTGCCAAAGTTAATTGGTCAGATCATTTAAAAGATAATTTGCATATTGATTTGAATTCAGGCAGCTAACAAAGATGGATATTATGCGATTACAGTTTATAATTAAATGTTCATTGTAAAGCACCAAGTGTGCTGTGCTAGAAATTTCAGATGAATGTCAGGTTGAGTGGTGCAGTCAAGCACGTTGCCAGCCTGACTGAACAGTTCAGAAACGCCGAGCTCCAGCCCAGAATCCCAACATCCTGTGTAGGTGTGAGCTGTGAACAGATAGAGCACTGCACATCATGGTTCATGTGCAGCCAAAGCCCACGCAGTGCTGATCAGACAAGGATCTTCCGCTAAATCTAGAAATCTATAACACAGCAGTCCCTGCTGAGCGTGGAGAAATTTGGATAGGAAAAACCAAGAATAAGGAAAAAGCAACAGTATATTACCAACAGTATATTACATATTGTTTCTGACCTGATCTGAATTTGTGCACCTCTTTGTGCTGATCTAACAAAGTATAGAGGGAGTTCAGATGTGATGCATCTGATCGTCCTTTACACACACAGACATATTTGCAGCATTGTGCCAGCATTAAGACAAAAGGCTGCTATAAATGTAAAAGTAGAAATAGCCATGCATAAAAACAATTGCTTTGCTATCTTAATTGCTTTCCAAAGAAAATACTTTCTGTCACCTTTCCAATTAAAACATAACCAGCAGCTATATTAGATGTATTTTTAAATACAGGCCTGCAGCACTTGTTGGAAGATATTGGATTCTACCTCTACATTTTAATGACCAGTTTCATTTATAGATGCAGCAGAATCAACACGGCTAAACAAAATGTCACTGAGCACTGGGTAGAATTCTGATACTCCAGCCGAGGATCCAACACTAATGATTTATGCTTTGTCACTTAATGCCTCATATTACAATGCCAAACTGAATAGTGTTTACAGTATCTTTTCAATTAGGCTAACAGTTGTACAAAATCCTTTCTCCAGACATTTTTAACTCATCTGACTTACACTTGGTAAAGTGTGAACCATTTTGCAAATGAGGGTTATTCTGGGAGTCACGTTTTCCTCTTGCTCTCTCTCTCTCCCCTACCCATGCACCCTGGAGAAGCTTGTAAAAGCTGTTGTCCTTTAGTTATGACAGAAAACGAGGAGGAGCCGGGAGAGAAAAAGGAAAAGCTCTTCAATTGAAGTCCTCCTTTCTCCTCTATGTCTGCGTCTGTCTCTGTTCCTCTGCCTGTCTCTTTCACTCTCTCTCTCTCTCTCTCTCTCTCTGCATGTGCCCTGCTGCTCTGTCATCCTCAGGGATGCATCTGAAGGAGACCATCTGTTGATCCATTTGTCTCCTGCTTTGCTTCCTGTGCCACTGCCTCTCTCCTATCGATGATCAGGCCTGGCCTTTCCCCTGCCCACCCTCTTTGTTACTGCCAACAGGCCCTCAGGGTGAGGCGGGTCTGCTGCTGGGGGTGGGGCAGGAGGTTGTGCCCAGATTTGCACAAAAGGAGATAATAGGTATTGGTGGTCATGAGGGCTTTTTGTACATATGATGAACAGCTCCCACAGCAAGCTGCTTTCTAAAGCCACTTCCACCCACAAACATCTGGCTTTTGTCTTGGAGTGGGAAAGGGTACAATCAGCATTCATTCCTGGGTCAAAAGATGGCTTAAGGAGACAGAGTATGAGAACTTCCAGCCAGCAGTGACGTGAACATGGTACTAAAATATAGACGGATCTTTGCATCTTTTCTGGTGCGACACAGAGACCTGCTTCTTGCATTCTCCATCCTCCTCAGTCCAGCAGCCCTCTAACATCAAAGTATTGAATTGAATGTCATCAATTGCTTTCAGTGCCACTGTGATTTTGACCAGGACCTTCCCTTTCATTACTAATGACTAACTGGCTGATAATGTACTGTACCTACTGAAGGTGCTGGCAAATACAGACAGGCACCTATTTGCAATATGTGATGACAAATAAGTTTGCCCCTTGCATATAATATGATGGTAACATTCAGAATATGTGCATGCCTGTACTTAATTAAAGTGAGCATTGTTGTGCTGACCTGAGTCAACACACACACACATTTTATCCTTTTTTTAAAAACTTTTGCATTGCTTATATAGAAACTGTTCACTTCCGCCCTTAGGACTTGAAAACAGAGAGTTCATCATTACATGGAAGCATAGACCATGAAATAGATGTTAGGAACAATGCTGGATGCTGAAGGAGCATCACTGGAGGCTCACAAACATTCACCACCAACGCATTTATTGCTTGTGAAATGTTTGGCAGTGTTGCCGCTAAAGAGAGTGGAGTGCTGGTTTCCACACATGTCTTCTAGCTGTCACCTTGTGTGCATGTTCAGGGGTTTGATGGACACTGAGTCTACCATTGGGACTTCAGGGATTGCCTGCCTTTGATCTTCTCCTGCAACTCTCGATTACCCATCGTTCAGCAGGGCTCAGGCCCTGGAGAGCAGCTGGGGAAGCATGCTGTGTTAACATGAGCTCTGATGTGCCCAAGAGAGACCCTCTGTCCAACTCAGCTAGACCTCATATGGCAAATTACACAGACATGGAGGAAAATGTAGACGAATGGCACCAGCCATGAATGTTTTGACTAAAACTTTGTGGCAGAGGGAGAATGGAAATATGTCAGAAGAAGATCCTGATGCAATCTGTAATGAGGTCGAAGTCCATCGTGAGGACTGCGTAGCTTCAGCGTGATTGTAAATCTTATTATCACATCTTTTTCTCTGTCTCTCTATAGTTTTCCTAGATTCGCAAAAGTTTTTCATCAGCACTGCTCAATATATCTAATGATGGGTATTCACCCAGGGAGACATAATATTGATTTCCTATAAGGTGTAGATGACATGCAGCCAGTACTCTTATTTTCCCAACAACCATGTCAGCTAATAAATCATGATTGTGCTACTGCTGTCATCTAACACAGCTGTTGTCAGTGTGGTGTTACTCTTCATGTTTTTGTGACCAATGTTGTGTTGTGTGTTGCAGGCTTCCTCAGTACAGGTGACCAGGCTGCTAAAGGGAACTATGGGCTTCTGGACCAGATCCAGGCTTTGAGGTGGATCAGCGAGAACATTGGCTTTTTTGGTGGAGATTCCAACCGCATCACTGTGTTTGGTTCTGGGATCGGGGCTTCCTGCGTCAGCCTGCTCACCCTCTCCCACCACTCTGAAGGTACAGTACAGCAGGGGACAGAGGGGGGGAGGAGGATACAGCTGTGATGTTCATGGCTGCTGGTGTGTAGGCTGCTTGATATGGGAAACTGGCGATGCAGGTAGCGAGTTATAGAGTGATATATTCTACTCTACTGTACAGCATAACGAATGAGTTCAGAAGCAGGTGTTTGCATATAAATGTGGTTTTCAATCCCTCCAGAAATTGAAACTACATGGCAGATTTCCAGCCACATGTGGGTCTTAACATACTCTGCTGGTTTGCTGACATCCTCCTCCATGACAGAAATAAACATGTAGATATAAGTCTTTGTAAGCAAGATATAAAAGGACACGAAGCAGTCATGCTAAGTGATACATGCGCTTATACTGTCCTCTTTCCAAGGAATGCTGTTTATCTACTGGCTACCTTAATGCTACATCATGATGATTTACTGCCCATGCTGGTCATGGCTTTAATACTAAATGCTGCATGTGTGCTTGACTTGGACATGCAATAAACATTCCTCATACTCATGCTCCTCTAATGCATCACTGAATTAAGATGGAGCCCCACTGCTTGTAGGTAAGTTCGTGTAGGAAGCTTTTTAGTTCGTACAAATGAACGTTTGCTTTAAGCTCCATCCGTTGTTGCTGAACGGTCACTGCATCATCTTTAACCTGAAATTATTACAAGTAGTCACAGATTCATCCATCCATTTAATTGCTGTTTTCCTGCATTAAATTGACGGGACCGTTGTGTACATGACAGGCTGATTGAGGTGTTATTGTGCAGCAATGTTCTGTACGTTCTAACACGTTGCTGAATCTGGTGGTAATATTCCAAATAAGGGATCTTAATGTTTAGCCCAATCACACAGCCTGCCTGCACAGCATGTTTGTGGCTTGTACCATGTTCACAACATGTTACAAGCCACAAACATGCTGTTTTTTTGCCCACACATGGTTGGAGATGTAACACGGGGGTTTTACTGTACATTACAAGCAAGTAAAGCATGTGTAAGAAGTCACTCTCGCAGTAGATCAAGGCCTGGTTTTGGGGCAGTGTTGTGGCGAGAAAGTTATGAAGTAGTACACCCACCTACACACCACACACACCAGTGCACACACATGCTGTATTCATTGCCTTGTCACTAGGCAGAGTGATGTCTCTGTTGTTGGAGGTTTGATTAGCAGACCAATGTGCATTTGAAAGAGGTCATTTCAGCTGCTACTCTTTGGGTCCCATTACACTGTCAAGGATTTGTGATGTGTTTTTGCATTCTCCAATTTGCATTAAAGTGTTACTAATTGCCTTGATTTCTTCCGATGAATGATGACTGCTTTTGGATTGAATTTTTACTATAAATGCCTTTTTTATTCATACTCCATAATGCTACGCTCCATGTAGCATGTTATTATACTGCCAGTGAAACCATCTCCTCTGCCTCTAGTAAATTGGATATTACCGGGTCTGTTTTTTCCCCTGAATGGAAATGTATGCCCCACTGATGGGATAAGGAAAAAAAAGAGCCAGTAAAACTTGAGGGATCCTAGGAAATTGAAACAGGAAGCCTTCTATCACGCCAGGACTCTTGCTGCGAATGTTACCAATGGCAATCAGATTTCACACAGACTCTCTCAGAGCACAGATTGTTGTAATTATATAAAGTTTAGGACTGGAGTGGGCTGCAAGGATGTGACAGGAAATCCAAGTGAAAACATGTCTTTTTGCACCTGTTTTCACAGCCTTCACTGTACTCCCCCCTCCCCCTCCCCCCCCCCTCCCATGCTCTTAACTGGTGGTGGGATGTTCTTGTTACCCAGACAACACAATAAACAAGAAACGAATCAAAGTGTCTGGATCTGCATAGCGGTGAATATTGAAGTAAAAAAATCTATAATCAAATGAATTATACACTGTGTCATGAGCGCACCTGGTTTCAGGTGGCCTCTAGTAATGGATTTGTGTAATGATTTCCTTTTTGTGTTAGCAGACTGTTGCATCTCAGGAAGTCCGCCGTATATTGAGTTTTCTACATTGCATTCTGAATGGAAATTAAGTCAGGAAACAAGATTGTAAACAATACATCATGACTCCTCCTGACTTTATTTTCTGACTTGCTTCACAAATGAAACTCCATTCTCTCTCTATAGAATTGTAGGTAGTGCTGTCACATTGAATGTTAATACTCACATGCCTACATGCACATGCGCGCATACACGTACACACACACAAACATTTTTCTTTCACCTTCTGCTCAGACGCAGGATAACGAGGCCCAGGTAAAAAAAGAAAATCAGCGATGACACTCTGCTCTAGAGCTCCCTGGTGTGTCGGTGTATTTAATGACAGTATTCCCACTCTTACTGTACACAGTCTGTCATCACTGCCTGCAGTGCATAGACTTTCCATCTAACGGAGACTCTTTTTATGCCTGTTGGTGGCAGAGTGACAACTTATTTCAGATGCTCCATGCTCCTCCTGAAGCTTATTTAATAAGCTGAATCCTCCTATATCATCCTAGCCCTCCGGCCTTTCTCTTTGATTGCTTGCTCCTCTGGCCTGGCCTTGGTGGCGTCTTCATGTGGGCGTGCCGAGGGCTCCAGTCACAGGGTACATCCATCACAGAGCCTCCCCCTTCTGGCCTGTGTGGAGGCTGGCCTGGATGTCCTCTCATGAGGGCTGGATTTTTTAGACCCTGTTTGCTGCCCTGCCTCCTCCATCTAATCTCCTCCTTACTGCACCCATCTGTCTCCCTGCCTTCACTGACAGTAAAAGCATGCAACGGACACACACACTTTTTTTTCCCTTCATATGCCAATCTGTGTGTGTGTCTCTCTCTCTCTTCCTCCCTCTCTGGGTTTCAGCTCCCTAGTCTGCAGCATGTGTGGTGCGTTGCTATTAATAAGATGGCCGCCTTCTCTGCTGCTATGTGGCAAGCAATCTAGCTGCACATCTGAGACTTTGGAAGCAGAATGGTCATTAAAAGCGCAGTCTCTCTCGGCAGGAGAGTGTTTTTGACCAGCTTATTAAATGTAGCTCAACAGTTGTGTTCCCACAGAGGGAAATCTCTGTCCCCATCTTTTTTTTCCAGCAGCTTCAAACAGAAAACGGCTAAAGAAGTTCAGAAGCAAGGACATTAGCCAGGCCCGTGTATTATCTATCTGGCATCGCACAGTCACTAATTGAACATGGAGATTTGGCTTTTTCTCTATCTCCTAATAATCATTATGATTCAAAAAGTGAGATGGCTTCTCTGTACATGAACAGAATACCAAGTAGCAAATGAATCAGACGTGTGTGTGTGTTTACACATGCATACATAAGAGATTCATTGCATCAATTTCTCCATTCACAACTTATAGGAATCAAATTGTAGATCTACGCACATCTGTCTGTATAACACGTGTGCACGCAGGCGTGTCTATTCACAGAGCACACATGAGCGAAAGGCTGGAGGCGCTGAAGGTCGTTTGGGTTCTTTTCTTTTTTTTCTTCTCTTCCTGTAAGCAATCAGGATAAAAGCTCCGCTTCTAAGGAAGTGCTCCCCTTTTAATGGAATGTCTTGGACATTAAAGACAGCTAGTGTGGAGGATCCTTCATGCCAATGTCAGCTTTCATTTTTATTAAGACTTCTGGGTTATTGAGGACCATAAATGTGCATGTTAAATGCTTTGGTTTTATTGCAGCAGAGCAAGGAGTACCAAGACTTTTTAGTGCAAGACACCTCCCTAGCAAACACTGACACCCCCTGAACCATGAGTATTAAGAGGGCAGTGGGGCAGGTAGCTAGTTTTAAGAAAATTATTAGATTTTGAATGTGTTAAGTGGGAAGGATAGCAGAGTGAAGGAATGTATGTGTGCGATGTGTAGAATAAAAGATCACAGAGACTTAAAAATGACCGTTATTGCTCTACATCATGAACTACTTGCTGCTGATTTTCTGATGAGAATTTATGATTCACACACTTTCGGAGAGGATGTGATTGGAAGTCATTGCAATAGATGTATCGCTTTCCTCTGCTGATTGGGTGAGATACGAGGGCTTCTGTTAGAGTGACTTGAGTGTGTTGTAATGATTGCAATGAGACACACATTGCCATGCCCTTTATGATAAAGTATTATGAAGTTTGTACGCCCAGTGAATTATCTGAAGTCAAATGGGCTGACAAACACACTCATCTTGGTGAAGTGGAACGCCTTCACAACTGAAACTCATAGAACTGTATGTTCTACACGTAGGTTAATGATGAGTCAACATATCATTTTGTTCTAGTATAATTTCAATGCCTCATTGCTGGCAGTAGTGGTGGCTAATTTCCGGGTTGTCTCTTTGTCTCATTTGTAGCCATAATTAAAGAATGCACAAATTACAAAATCAAAATAAAGTCAAATCCACATATTAGTTTGAAATTGAAAGAGTTTAGCCTGAGATGCAGAGAGATAAATTCCTTATACATATTGATATTGCTCCAGACACTAAAATTGTTTTCAGACAAAACAAATCAGTAAAAAAATAAACATTAATGAAGGTCTTTCTGCTTGTTAGCAGGCAACAACTGTTCAGAAACATTCTTCATAAACTTTTAAATAGCTATATTATGTTTTTGTCATACTGAGTGTGTAAATATTTAATCGAATTTTTATACAAATGTTATTATCATCATCACCATCACTATTCAGATTTAGTTTTTGCAAACTTTCATGTCAATGTTATGTAAAATGTGGTCTTGCATTATGTTCTAGGAATCAGCCATGTATTTTGATATGTGCATATTATTGTAATCATTACATACAGTGTGCAGAAGCACTAATAAGTAATCTTTATTATTTCAATGAATTTAATTTTTTAGTAATTCATATTTTATGCTGCCCATCTGATTAATTTTAAAAGCATTAGTACTTACACACATGGTTAGGGAGCAGACCTCCCTGTAAGGTCGGGTCTTCGCTCTCTTGTAATTTTAAATCAGTGCCAGTGTGCTGTTTCTGGCATGTATTTAACCTATAGGGGAAGGAAATGAGACTGACAGCCACGTTTATTGGATCTCAAATCAATCTGCTTGTGTCAATCTTCCTGCTGCTGCAGGATTCAGAGTCTGCGTTGCCATTAGCACCTAACCTCTGCTCTGACAACCGTTCACCATGTACGGCAGGCACGTGGTTGTCCTTAGAGTAAAGAACACAAACACTGTGCTACCGCTGCTGGGAATTATAAGCATATGTTGAGCCTTGAGAACTTGTGCACTCATTCGTCGCTGTATTTCTTGAAATGTGCCACATAAGGGTAATAGAAATGTTGCTTGAAATGATCCTACTTTATGAGTGGGCTGAAGGAGGCCAAGAGGCTGTATGAAGACTACATCTGAGCATTACATTACATCACTACTTTAACTGTAATGTTACATCTGGCTATGACCTTTGAAAATAGCATGTGTAGGGTCCCTTTCTGAAATGAGACCCATGAGAGGTTCTCCTTGTGGAACGGCCTACAGCCCTGCACTCCATAATTTTCCTGCACTGAGCTCTGTCTGTACAGATCCGGAGGTGCAATCTATCCACACTCCATGTCAACTTCATTTCTGTGAGCTCACGCATCCATTGCCTGTCGAGTTTAAGCACCAAATAAAGGCACCTTGCAAGAGCTAGAATATGAATTGGAGTCACTGGGAAAGATAACTGCATAACCACATCCCTGGGATGTTATTCATACATGATGCAGCTGCCATTGTTGTGCAAATGCATCGTGCTTCAGAATAACCAGGGACAATTGTCGAAGTTGAATAGACCCCATTTCTGAGGTGTCAAAGGCATTCAGCAACTCGACACTGTAAAGTTACCTGGGTGTTTGGGGCAACAGAATGCCACTGTCTCGAGGTTTGATTTGGCTGTTTGCTGAAGGGTGTCTTTGCATCTCAGGGTGTGAAAAAGGCCTATAAGAGATGAGAGAATGGGGACGCGCCTTGTCAGGTGCCGTATTCTTCCACCGCGATTGACAAGAGCGATAATTAAACCAGGGGGATGCCATCTCTGCGGAGCAAGAATGCTTGTATTTATTTGCGCTGACTACTGGGCTTTGTTGTCTGCCATATACTGTGGACTTCATTGTGCGGGGAACAGCGAGCCGCTTTTAACAAGTGGCCTATGAGGCATTTTTCAGTCACTCTTTGAATGACAGTTCAATGTTGTATAGCAGAGCAAAATTGCTTTATTTTTACAAAACAAAAATGGAGGATTACCCACCAACTAAAAGGTATTACTTTCTTTTGAACTTGAAAGAAATTGAAAACAGCCTAATTCAGGCAGCAAATAGGTTTTTTTCTCTTCACTACTCAGCGTTGCAAAGAGAAAATGAAGCCAAAGTTGTATTAAACAGGAGAAAAAAATGAGTCACTGCAGAGAAATGTGAGATAGGATGGTGTTATTAGGGTAAAGATAGAGACTCTGAGGTCAGGATCGACAGTCTGAGGTTAGCACTCAGAAAATAATATCAAGTTTCAGCCAGCTTTGCCTGAAGAAACCAGAGGAATGAAGAATTGACAAATGGCCCTAAAACAGTGAAGGCAGTTTATTCAAGCACTCCAGGCATCAGTCTGTCTCAGCTTGCAGCAGGTAGTTGAGCCTATAAAGCATGGAGTTATAGGTGTTAAAGAGACAAGCAGCAGGTCAGAGACAGAAGCAGAGGATAATTGAGTACTTTAGTAAATCCATGCCTCCATCAACCAAGGTAATAGCTCAGAGCATTTCATATACCTGTAGCCTCGCATCTACAACACTACGGATGGACTTTGGCAGCTTGAGCGACATGTGGCACACATGGCCTGTCTGAGAAATATTCTGCGAGACAATCCAATGAGACCCATCTGGTGATGTATCGCTGAGATTGCTTTTGGAATCTAATCGCATCTGATGAACGAGGTGACTACAGAATATGTCATCTGTTGATGACCTGTAATCCCTAGTGAAGACGCTGGCAAGTCATTAGTTCAGGTAGATGCCATCCATGAATCATTCTTGATAAATCATTGTCAAGGGTGCATTCATACACCTACTAATGGACAGAGGCAGTAGTGGTGGAGAGGGAGCGGTTGGAGGCATCTCCCGGCTGTGCCCTGGAGTTCTTTGATCCTGTTAGGCTTTAGATCAATTATACCAATAGCCGCATCATATTGCTTCCAGACTGTCTCGTCTGTTTCCTCTCTTGATTGGTCTAATGACTTGATGGAGCTTTGTTTGTCTGGCTGGCTGGCTGTCTGTCTGTCCATTTTCTTGCTACACTCACTCGTCTCCAGTGCCTTCATTTCTGAGGCGTTTCATTCAGCTCCTCTTCCCTGTTTCTCATAGCAGTTTCTTTCTTTCTCTCATACACCCACCCACCATGTCTCTCTCTCTCTCTCTCGTCTTCTCACCATGTCTCCCTCTCTCTGCCTCAGTCTTTCTCTGGCACCAGTGTAAAGCATCCATTATAGAGCGATGCATGGGTGTCTGTGTGAGTGGGAGAGAGGGACTTGGCACTCCTCCTGCCCCACCTGCAGAGGAAGCACTGACAGCTGAGCACTTGGGGGCTCAGCTCTCCCCCTCCTCCTCCGCCCATCTCCACATCTCTTCTGACCTCCCTCGTCCTCTCACACCTTCTCTCTCTCTCCCTCATCCTCCCTTTATTCCCCCAATGTTCCACACAAATTAGCCCAATTTCTGCCTCTAGTCACTTTCCCCTTACATTTCATTATGTCCATCTTTGCTGTTGTCAGTTCATTGTGTTTGTGTGTGTGTGTGTGTCTTCAGTTGCCTGCTTCACTGCATTTCAAAATATTTTTATGGGCTCATTCATTAGGCATTGCACAGCAGGCAAAAAGACTGGTTAGATGTGTTGTTAAATAGACTGTTGTTTCCATGTTTATCTGCCAGATGAACAACTACAGCGTAATTAGTTGAACTTCGGTGATGACCACAAGCTCTCTGTTTGCTTGTTGTTGCTGACAGCTCACCTCTGTGGCTAGCTAGGTCACTCCTTCAGCGTCTGTACATCTGTTTATCTCGGTCGAGGAATGAAAAGGCGCTCAGTGACTCTGCGTGAATTACAGATGGATGCTGTGGAGCTGCTTAGAAGGCACGACATGCTTGAGAGCACCATCACGTTCCTCGTCAGTTTCATGTGATTTATATACATTTGTGTGTAACTTTGGATCATTTTTTTTTTAAATGGAAGATTTTCTCCTCCCTCTGCTCTGCTATAAGCACTTCTTCTACACAAAGAGAAAAATGCTTGCTTACTGCAGGCATCTAGGAATATATGCAACATTCTGTTTACACAGAGCCTGCTTACTACAGTCAGTGCTTGCAGACAGGATGATTTGGAGGAAGAATTGTTTTTTCCAGTGTGTGATAAGAAGTGTCGCATAGGAAAAACATCAGTCCAATTACTTCACAGTAGGACTGAGCTCATGGGATTTCTTCACTGAGAGCCTATCACAGTGGAATACAGAGAATAGTATCCATGCTCACCATCTGGATTCCTATCACTGACATAACATGCTGTAGGTGTACTCTGTCCTCGGTGTGTATGCATGTAATGTGCAGGCTCAAGCTGCCTACCAAGTCGTTCCGTTCTGGGCAGTGCAAATGCATTAGCCTTAGCTGTGAAATTTGCATAGTCTGAGCACAATGAAATCCCCAATGAGAGGAACTTCAGCAAACATGCTGACAAGCAGAAACCTCCACTATAAAGGGCCGACAATGTGCAACCTGACAAAAAGACTAAATCTTTAGCTCCCAGGCCCACAAGGCTGTAATAGATTTTTAGCTTAGAGAGGTAACATAAGCTATAGATCCTTTTCAGTGGTAAAAGAGTGTGACTCACCAAATCGAATGCAACTGTTAGAGAACAATATTGCCAATGTGCTATTTCACAACTTGAAGACAATTCCCTTCTCTTGAACAGGACATTGTACATCAGGTTACAGTGCTCCTATATAGTAAATACACAAAGACTTTACAAGAAAGAGTTCCTTAAAGTAGAAACCTTTAACTCACCTGCAAGAAATGGCCTTCTGTTTGCTTTTAGGACATTTGTTCAAGAAACACATCCAACCACACCTGACCTCTCACTCCTACAACAGAGCAGTCCTCATGATAATCACCACACCAATTACCTCCTAAATACACACTTATCCAAATGCTCTCATCCTGCCAGCAATGCAGGACTTCAAAATGAACAAGTGTCCACTTTGGTAGGAGTTACACCATCTGCCATAAATAAAATACCACAATGAAATGCTGGCATTATGTGCATGTAACTTACAGTTGTATGTGACATACACTGAGGCAGGGGATACACATCCACTCAACTCAAGCATCTTCTTTTCTGTCTTATTCTGGGACAATAACAATGTGAACTGTAAATAATTTTGCTAAATCTAATACAAAGTGACTATAGTGAAAAATACATGTGCTTCTCTGTTGAAATCTTAAATACAGATAGATTGAAATCTCACTAATAGCTGCCTGCAGTCAAAATGTGCTGAAAGTGAGCAACATTTACAGCATTAACGGTATGACCAGATTAGCCCACAGACACTTGAAAAGAAAAGAAAAGTCCTCCTGGGCCACCTTAATGTGATATTTTACTGCTTGATAGATGATTTTGTCATAAAGTTCTCTGTTTAGTGCAAATGGAAATTCAGACAATGGAAAACAAAGAAAAGGGCATTTGACAGTACCTTTTGAATGAAATACCAAAACAGAATACTGCTGCTATAATTCTTACTCTACAATCAGACTTCTGTTTGTCATAGCTGGCTTTTTAATTTCCTTTTTGGAATCAAGACATTTTTTTGTATCAGAATCATTTCAATGATGCAAAATTGATTTATTGAATGCTCTCTTCAATTTAGGTAGAAAACAGAATGTTTTCTCTAACAGAATTTCCATTGAATCCTGATTTTGCCCCCCCCCCCCTTTGCTGGGGGGGCTTTTATTGTGATGTAGCTGCAGGAAGTTCTTGCAGTAAGGCTCCAGTTCAGTAAATGCAGCAAAGAAAGCAAGAGCAAGCACTCACAATGTGACTCCTGCAGTATCCATGCAGAAATCAAAGGCAGATTAAATAAATAAAACAGTAAAAGAAAAACATTTGCCTTCAAAGCAGTTCATGATGAGCAGTTTAATATTCAACACATTGGCAGAAGCAGCTGTGTGAAGAATAAAGAGAAAAGAAATTGCAGAGCAACTCACAACTCCTATTTTCACACCTACATAAGCACACCTGGCTAATTGCTGCAGAATCCAAGTGTAGACTTTCAGAGTCTTGACACCTCCTGCCCAGGATTTTTGATGCAGTCCCACGTTGACAACATCCCTTCATTTTAAATGATGCAGCAGACATGACAGCTAAAGTGACTGCTCAACAAAGGGGAAGAAGGATACAAACCTCAGTCAGTGTATCATCTGAAGGTGACCCAGGCCCTCACAGACACTCAAACGTTTGACAAACTCAACAGTAAAAATTATGTTGTTTTTTTTTTCAATCCAAACATAATTTAGCATCATGTTTTTATGATGTGGAAAAGCAGACATCACTCCTGCAGCATTTCCCCTTGTTTTAGTGAAGGCTGCCTCCTCTGCAGTGTTTCGGATGTTGACAAACCCATATGGCATGCCACTAATCTTGATCGATGCCCACCGCTGTGAACACTATTCACACTGTAGAGGATAATGAAATGTAACAATGCAACAATTCACTAAAATCATCACGGTGATTTGTTTATTATCCATTATGAAATGCATCATGGCTTCTGCAATTTTCCAGTCAGAATGCAACGTAGTGTTTACTTTCCAAACACAGAGCAGCACAGAGTGCTCATAAAAATGTCTAAGCTGGCCCAGTGTGCTATTCTTAGGGTTCCCCTTAGAGCCACAATCTAATTGGAGCCTTGGTTGTCCTAACGGTGAAGCTATCCTCCACACTGACATTTTATGTGTATTGTGAGTGACTGAGATTCCCCGTCTGGGTATCTGTGGCTGTTCTCCGGCATGTCCCGGGACTCCTGCTCATCGGTGAGGGCTTCATTAGCCGAGAATGGGAGGTGGCAGCAGAGAGAGAACAGCTGTTTAGCTAACCACTTGCATTGTTAGCCAGCCTTCTCCGTATGCCTAACTGCCTAAATCCGTCCCCTAGCTGCTAATAGAATGCTCATTAGGAGAAGAGAGGGAGACTCGATGTGAAACAGCGCCGCTGTACTACAACCCTGCTATCTTCTGCGGCTCCTCCTCTCCCTCTGGTCTCTATTAAAGAGATGTAAGGAATAAACCTTCCCTCTGTAGATCAACTGTTTTCCCAACCGATCCTGCCCTGTGACCCTGACCCGTAGGGAGAGACATGGGGTGTATGGGTACCTGAGTTTTCCTTGGAGACAGCCAGCAGCCTCTGTGATACCAAAACATGGCCCTCACTTGCAGAGATACAGAACAATACAAGATTACACAATCCCAGAGGACAGACAGATGATACCTTCTGCTGAGAGTAGGGGTTGGTTTAGTGTAATTTTTTTTTTTTTTTCCAGATTCCCCCTAAGCGGTGTGGTGTTAAATTATTCAGACATTGTAGATTGTATTGCTGTAATTTGTCAGCAACCCAAAAGCACAAGTCTATTTCTCTGTGTCAGAACTGATGAAGCTGGCAAGGAGGATGGAAAGCTGCGACATCAGAGATGGCACTGTGAATATCTGATGGCATTCAATGGAACAGCTACAGATAAGAGCCAAATACCCGGCACCCCCCCTCGTCACAGCCAAAACACATCCCTGGCTAAAAAAGGGTGCGCTCATGTTTGATTAAAACTCAAACAGGAAAACATGTTGCCATGGAAGTACTTTATTGAATTAACACAGGCCAGTCATTTTCCACGCAGAAATGCAGACAAACAAAGTGCAGAGCTTCCCGGGGAGAGACTGACAGAAATCAATGTGTGGTAGAACTGATATGCTCCAAGCTATTTACAGTAAATGACAGCGCTGTAGACTCTGCTGTCACATGGAAATGTACTTGGGAATAGTGTGCACAGAATTATTCTCACCTGAGTGATGATATTAACCAAAAAAACACAACTATGATCCTTTTGCAAAAAATCTGTTGGATCAAATACATTTTTTGAAAAAAAAGCACAACATACATTTTTAATCTTTTAAATGAAGGTTGGAGAGCTTAATGAGGAACAAATACACATGCGTTAACAACAGAAGTAGGTCAAAAAATCCTGCCAAAAAATCCTGAAATATATATTTGAGTCGAGTATAATGGGACTACTAAAAAAGAGAGCGAGCGAGAGAGAGAGAGAGAGAGATGAAAAGAAAAGAAAAATTCAAAAATGTCTCTTTCCAGAAATCATGACCCTCTAACCAGGGAAATTGTTAATTTTATACAACTCTACTGAATTACACCCAGTGACTGTGTTGCTGCTCTGAAGATGGAGTGCATTTATCCATGACACTTGACCGTGGATGTGTCCGTTAGTGTTCACATGAGTCATGCTGTAACAAGCATTAGCTTATCGTCAAGACGACTGAGTAGGTTAGTAGTATTTATACATGTCTGTCAATGCTACTACATCCAATGATCATGACTCATACTCGCCACATTTATTTTAACTTTATTCTCAAGTTTTTGAAGATACAATAACACACAATGACACAACTATACATGCCACAACTGCAGCGGTTCCACCACCCCACACCCACCCACTTATCTGAGGCTCAGAAGGAAGGAAAAAAAAAGAAAAAAAGGGGGAGACAAGCAGAAAGGGTCCTCCAACAACCACTTACTACGGTATAAAGAGGACAACGTTCAATACCTTCAATGAAAAGAGAAGCTTTGCACAAAATCTATGAAGGGACTCCACGTCAAAACAAAAGACTCGCTGCTTTTATCTGTTTTGTATCTGAGTTTCTCTCAGGGAAAGCACCCCCCTCACCCACTGCAAGAACGACAGGGATTTGTTTGACTTCCGATTACGCAGGATTAGTGTGCAGGCAGTCAATGACACTCACCACATTTTTATGGGAAAAAATCCTTCCACCTTACAAGTTATCCTTCATTCTTTTTTTATTACTATATAACAGTGGCCATACAGTCATAGCAGGGAACAACGCAGGTGTCACTAACCACATTAACGCCTGCTCCACTCTGTTTAGGTGTCCAAATAAGTGGTGACAGTGAGCCAGCATGCACAATGTAGGGACCCTGAAAGGGAAGCAGCTAGGCCATCATTGATTTATTATTTATACCTGTGCTCTTTCTACTGTGGGCGTTGCTATAAATTGTGCACACAAATACAGAAACACAGTCAGGGCCCACCTACACTAATAAGCCCTATAATGTAGCTGACTTTATGTATGTAAAGTAAGCTGTTACTCATTCAGTATTTATTCCAGACCTCACTGTGCACTGTTTAGAGTTAAGATATTTATATCTGTGCATTTGTTTACCATCTTTGTTTCACGTTGTTGCCTCTGTTTTAGCTGTTGGGTATATTTTTTGGTATTAGCCTTTTAAAAATTGTGTTTATGCTGAGTGTAAGTGTGAGAATCATGTCAAAAATCCTTGTTTAGACACATTATTATATTGTCTAGTATTCATGACAAAATATAAATTCTGTCTGCAAAACTTGAGTACTATAGGGTAATGTGTGTGTTACATACCAGTGTGTCATTTCTTTATATGGTGATGGAAGCTGACAATGACACAGTCTATAGTAATGGCAATAGGCTTACCGATGCCACTCTGAATGTGTGCTGGAAAAGAATGTCTGTGGGTGAGATATGTGTCAAGTGTTGTGACGTTAGTTGCTGTTGAATATGTGTTGGCTTGACATTGAGAAAGTGGAGCGTGCCAGCATTCAGCCGAACTGATAGACTAGCACACTCAGTCTCACTCACAAGCCCTTACACACACATAACTCATCTGCACAGACTCGCATCAATACAGCGCAAACATGTACGTATGTGCACAAACACAGGGGTACACATTCTGAGCACACACACACAGGTGGCTCTGGCTCTAGCAGGTCCAAACCTGTGGGACTGACCGTTATTAAAGGCTGTCCTGAGTAAATATCCCCTTCCACCAAGCTCTGCTTAGCTCACCGCAGCTTTGCACGCACACACACACATTACGTATATGTGTAAGTCCACAAACTCTCCCTCTCCAGGGGATCTCATGGAGCTACAGCTGTGTGCCTACTGGCACTGGCAGCAAGAGGCACATCAGAGAGGGGAGAATATAGGCGAGGATATGGAAACTGAGATTGTAGTGAAAGGTTACCATGGAGAAGAGGACAAAAACAGGAGAAAGGAAACTGCACTGTTACATGAATGTGATATTTTTTTCGTTTTTTATTTTCTCTTCTCTCTGCTGCCTGGTTTGAATGTAAAAGACTGATAATCTGAAGTGTGGCCACTGATGTGGAAAGGCAACTATTGAGTGCCTTTCTTACCTCAGTAAAGCATTCACATAGCTCCACAAGCAGCACAAAAAGTGCACCAAAATCCAGGTGTGTAACACCGCCAGTGAACGCAGGCAGCTTACACAAACACACACACATAAATAGTGAATGAAGCTGGCAGGGCGGGGACTCACCAGTGCTCAGCTCACAGCTCTTTGCCCTTGCGCCGAGACCTCGGCCTGTCACTCTTTGTTTTACTCCATGCACCACCACTCCACTGTAAGCAGCCAACACAATTTTGGGGATTGAGGTGGTGAAGAAACTGTCCACCACTACCCATTTGGCCTTTTCAGAGCTTGACAGAGAGGACTGGAGGTAAAAATACACTGCATTCTGCCCTGCCAAAATTGGAAATGGCTGGAGTGCTGCTGTGGAAGGAGAATGTATATAGTCCTTGTTATTAGGTTGGCTGGCCAGAAATGAGGTTGACACTGTGCCAGACACTGAGATGTTTTCTGTCACTCTTTTTTTTTCTTTTCATGTGGAGTTCAGTATGAGACATTAGTGTTCCAAATGGAGGCAGTGCCATAGATATTAATTACTTGTCCATTACAGTTTGTGACACTATCAATCTGTTATCAGCTAGCTTCACCAATGACTGAAATTAACTGTCACTCTTCAATATCAAGCAAGTCATCTCCATGCTTTATTGCCTTCATTACAACGTTCAGTTCTTAAATGGTCCCCTCATGAGATCAAAACCATGGTTAACCTTGTTCCCAAAGATGGACATCATGGCATGTTTATCTGTGTTAAGTTAATATCAACCTAAATGTCAGCATCAAACACCTTACATCGATTGTGAACGTGTTGTGAACTTAAGGAAATAATGCCAGTGAAGCCATGATATATGTTCATGTATATTTGATAAGCCTTGCCAGATGTGGCCTTGGATGTTTGGATGTGTATCAGCAAGCAATCTCTCTCACTGAGCCCACAGAAATTAGATTTCATCTCAGGCCCAAAATCTAATACACAGGCTTATATTTACTCACAGTTTCAGAGCATCGTAAGCCAATATGACCCTATAGAGCTGCGCAAAATACAGTTGAATGAAAGTGCTTTGAGCAAACTGTTCCGGAAGCCGCTGATGCATCTTAGTTGTGGTCTAGCTCAGAAGGTAGCCGCTGTGTGTGCTTAAACTGCCATAAAAAATAAAAATGACAAAAACTCACTGACAAACAAAATAACACAGTTATTCAAGGGTTGGGTGGTGGCCCACTAAATCTAACTTGGGAAGAAAACCAGCACATCCTCATGCATAAGCAACAGAGCAGGTCGATTGCCACTGACCGAGGGAAGACTAACAAACACGAAAAGTTTCACCCCGGAGACTGGGTTCACCTTGGATTTTTATTTTTCAGATTTAGTATAAATGTTCACCAGGACTGAAGGATGAAGAATTTAGGTCATTGCTCATAACTCAAGAATACATTGCTATATTACATTTTTAAAAATGGCAAATAAAATATCCTATTTTGTGATTGTATATCTAAAAGGTGAAAGGGTAACCTATACTGTGTTCTCAAAAAAACACCTTGGTTGTATGCTTGAGGAGCACAACTACAAGGTTGGAAAATCTAGTGTGATATTTACATTTTGTCATTGTTGGACTATGTTTAGGAATACATTGTTGTTTACACCACACAGTCTCCCATCTGCCACAAGCTTCTCCGCTATTGTCTTGGTTACCATAGTGATGTGTTCACAAGCTACATAAACACTGCTCAAAACCATAAAAACTCAACTGCAGCTTCATTCTTCATTCTTCGGGTCATAGGACAGAAGTCTCTGATACATATAGATGTATATGAAATTAAATTTCATCAAATCACATCATTTCAGAGCCTTCAAATTCCAGATGAAATGGTTGCATGAGTCACCCAGTACATTAGGATGCTTGTGTCTTCCTCACAATGAATGCAAAGTCACAGAAAGCATGCAGAGTGCCATTTTCCTATGCAGAGAGCCTCTGCCTGCCTTGAATACTCTCCAGGGGCAATAGTACACACAGAGGAACTTTAAGAGTCTCATCACTTTCCTTCCCCCCCTCCTCTGTCTTGTCCCACCATGAACTCCCCCTTTTCTCCCTTCCTCTTTTCACTCTTCTCGTCTATGACTGAAGAATGGATGGATGTCGACAGCGTAGTTCATCCATGTCTGTCTGTTTGTCTCGCTAAGATATATTTTCTAGGTTGTAAAGCAGATAAATGTGTAGTCAGCATGCTTTTGTTCAGTGAAGGCAGAAATGACAGATCTCAGATTGATGAAGACTTCGGTCAACATATTTTTAATCTCTATTACTAAAGTCAGCATCTCAGCAACTCTGTGTGTTTCCTAATCAAAATAAAAACATTTGAACGGATTGATCTTGATTAGTTTTGCAGCAGATCGATGCTCAGTGGCTGAATGCTGAGTTCAGATGGGCCGCGCAAATAGCTCTTAATTGTTGCAATTTCCAGTTTGACTTGATTTGTTCGGGTAGATTTTCAGGGGACCGCTGCTGCCGCTGGAACTTTTGCAAGCCATTTTTAGAACAGAACATGTCATAACCCGATTGTCTCAACGTCCACTTACAGTAAGTGGCCACAGTGGCTAAAGAGTCTGCCACAGTAATTGACTCAATGGGAGTTTACAGTATGAGCCATGAAGCAAGAGGAAAGGCAGACATAGTGCTCTCTAGGGATAGGCTGTTGTGACAGTGTTGCTGTCTCCCTCTGCTGTAGAGAAATACAGGCTACTCATGCACACAGACACACACACACAAGCAGAAGCACACAAAGGAGTGCACACTATAAATTCACAGCTGCCGTCCTCAGACCAGGTAATTCCACAGTAAGGTGCAGGGATCACGTTCCCAGCGCCGTCCAATCCCATCTCCGAGTTTTTCCTCTCAATTTTTAATATGTGCCCAAGAATGAAGGGAAGACTCATATCCCCTCCTATTTTTGTCCACTGTTTGCATGGTGTGCCGCCTTGAATTAAACAAAGCTTGTGTGGCTTCTGGCCGCAGGGCTACTGGCACAATGGGCAGAGTGGGGAACAGTGGTGTCAGACGCTGTGAGAGAGGAACACACGGAGTGACAGAGGCACAGCTAGAAGAATATGTTTACGCTGTTGGAGCCTGCGCCCAGCCTGGCGCATTTCATGCAATGTACAATAGTTAATCAGCTCGGACGCCGCTGCTGCTGCTGGTGCGACCACTGACCCTAAAAGGCATCAGTAATAGGGGGAGTCTTACTAATAGGAAGAGCACTATAATTTTAAGAGTGGAGTAGGAATTACAGCAGATCTAAGGGATCTAGATTTTTTCCCCAATGTGTCCTCAGGTTCTGGCTCACTAATGGTGGTTTAGATTAAAAGAGTTGTTGATGTTCTTGGTAGGA
The DNA here is from genome assembly GCF_900634625.1 of Parambassis ranga. Taxonomy (NCBI): domain Eukaryota; kingdom Metazoa; phylum Chordata; class Actinopteri; family Ambassidae; genus Parambassis; species Parambassis ranga. The sequence continues at coordinate 9,680,533 of NC_041031.1, forward strand.
GGAAAAAAAGGGTTGCTGCCTACTAGGTGCCTCAGTGTGTGATGCCTAATGAGCTTTCTGAATTCTTTGTGTGTGTGTGTGTGCTGCAGGTCTTGTGTGTGGGTTGTATAGTACACATATTAAACATAGCCTGTAGGTATTTTCTGTGTAAGCTACAGTAGGAATGGACTTCCCTGGAGAAATGAATGATATTTAGATGATGCACATGTGCAGCTATAGGCCAACTTGTTTGAGCTCTGCGTGCAAGAACACCATGCTCATTGTTTGCCTTTGTGTGTAAGCTACAATCAGATCGGGGACATATCCGTTTCTGAACCAGACTCAAAGGCTTGGAAGCGAGTGATCTGCTGTTTTGGAAGTCTGTGAAAAGGGCCACAGTAAGCAGTAAGCTTCCACCCACCTCCTGCCTTTTAGCAGGGGTGCACATATCCAGCTCAGTTTCAAGTCCTGTACCCAGCTCACGGCTAATTTGTTTCTGTAAGACTTTGACTTTTAAAACCAGGGTCTCACTCTCTCTCTCTCTCTCTCTCTCTGTCCGTCTGTCTCCCTTCCTCTGTCACTCTTTCTTTGCTTCTCTGCTTTCCCCCCACGGGGGTGTAAACCCCTTGTGATAATTTGTCAGTCACAAATGCAACTGCGTCCTCTCCGATCCTTTCCTTGGCCCAAAAAATGAGTTTCTGCTGTCCCATCTGGCTGTCATAGTCAAGATGTCGCCAAGAATAGAAGCTTCCCATCCTTTCACATTTCATGGCTCAATTGCCATATTTGTGTGTGACTTATATCTTTGACCCTCCCATGCTAGACATATTTTATATCTGATTTGTCCTTATTGAGCTTTGCTTCCTTGAAGTCGGCACACTCGTTGTCTCTGGCTGTCACTGCTCGCTGCATCTATAAAAATGAACCAAGCTTTAGGGCTGCTATACAGTGCAGTTGGGTTGTAAAATATGCTGCATATATTTAGAAACAACAGGAGTCAGATGTTTTTTGCTGTTACGACACATGCAGCCACTTGCACAGTTCTAATGGTGAGAACCGGTTTCTGTGGGGGCTAAAAGCACTAATCATTTCCTCTCAGCACACTGATCTGAAATCTATTTGTGGACGCAGTAGGAGAAGAGAGAGGAAATCAGAAAACATCTTTAACAACTTGTCTCATCTAATGAGATTAGCAGAGCTGCTTACACAGTCATGACATGGAGATACACACAGATAACCCTGTAATAACTCATTATTCTTCGCATTTCCTCATCGACGCCTAGTCAGGGCTCACTGACAGCGCACGTTGTTGTTGTGTGTACACAACTATCAGGCCAATCTGAGCTCTGCAGCAGTGTGGAGGGAGCCTGGTGAATACCGCCTCAAATGCCACAGCCCAAAGAGAGCTAGCACTAGAAGGACATGGTGATAGCATTCTCTGCGAGGCTGCAGCATTAGTGACACATGCATGAGTGCAAATGGAAAAATTCACCGTGCTGGCTCTGTTCCTCTCGGTAAGGTGGCTGCAAGGGGAATCAATTCACAGTGTATGAATGCATACTTGTGTAGTCATGAGAATGCACAGATAATGTCTGAATAAATGCAGCTGAATGTACAGTTAATGCAGGATAAAATCTCTGAGCAATCTTTTCCTTGTTTTGTTAAAATGTTCTATCTGTTACAATCATTTTTATGACACAGATGTCTCAATTCATATTTTGCATAAATTTCATTTCTTATGCAGAAAATGTCAGCTTGCACCCTGTCATTGATTCATCCATCAAACACATTTGCAAATGCTCTCCTGGCTTCTGGCAAACACAGCAAAGTACTTAAAAGCTGCCCTATGCTTCACTGTAGTGTTACAAGAGATGTTATTTAGCATAAGTGAGTGGGTACACGTGTATTTATCCTTGTGCATCTGTGGGCACCATAACTGGATCACAAGTAAACAACTGCATGGTCTAGATCAGAATGACAAATCCAATTTGCTTCACTGGACAATACAACACAGAAGCAGCAAAAAGTCGAGACAATCACTGGGAAGTGTTTGAAATTTTAGCTTAATCTGCTTTACTACGAATGACAACACACGCGCTAATCTGAAATGTCCCAAAGTGTTCAACCCCACCCACATCAATCCTAGGCTGAAATAAATTCCAAGAATTAATCCACAAATACTGTTCGACTCAGGTGCAGCGTGCATGCCTGTGATTAGCAGCGAGATTGATGAGTTCAAGGAGGAGCAGTGGCCCCGTTGTGCTGTGCGTGCAGACAGAGGGAGGTCAGCGTGTGTGATGATGAAGCCTGGAGTGTGTGGTATTGACCAGTGGATGTCACGTCGTGATTAGTAGGAGATATCACACTCGCCGGGCTCAGATGCACATCGATCCTTAAACCTGGGTCCAGCGTGTCAATGGCGTCATTTTTATCCTCCTCTTCTCTTCTTGCCTCCTCCTCCTTGTCTCCTCATTCCATTTTCCATTTCCTCTCCTCTCCTTTACAAATACCCACATCTTCTCCTGTCTTGCTTCCTCTGCTCTACACTCATTTCTTCCCCTCTCTCCCTTCCTCTGTTCTGATTTCCTATTCCATCCCTCTTCCATCCATCCATCCATCCACCCTCGTGGATCAAACTCTTTATCTGGCCTAAGCCACAGCCTGCAGGCAAGCAGGCAGTCTCTACAGAGGCTGGAGAAGAAGACCAACAGCTTCAAACAACATTATACAGGGCTGGCATGGAACATGTCTCACACTGATAGATGAAAACACTGGCCCCTCACACACTGTCTCTTTATGGACACGATCAGAAACAAGAAGGGCAGTCCTTCTGTTTCAAAGCCCACTGCTCTTCACTTAAATATTGCTACAACACCTTCAGGGAGCAAATTTTTCAACAATCTAGGAAACATTTGTGTTGCGATCAATGCAAACCCAAACTGGCAGTTTTTTGGAAGGAAGAAACATTTCTCTTTGGCAGTGACCTTGGTGGATCATCTGTTATGAAACCAGTACAGAATTTAGAGGAAATATACTGCAATATATCCATGTAGCATAGATAACAGTTGTAAACATAATAGAACAAAGAATCGTTACCCATAAACCTCAAACAATTGACTACAAGACAAGTTATAATTCTACCATACATATGATTTAACAACTGTGCACTGGCTCTTATAATGTCAGAGATTTTACCAGATGCTTCAGAAGATTAGAGTTTTTGACATGGATAAACACTTAGCAGTCATTTCTTTCCTTTACTTGAAAAAGAGACAAAACAATATTCTTGTTTCCAGAAGAGAACACTCACACTGTCTGTTTACGCTAATGCTGATTGACTGATTCATCTATTTGTGTCATCATGACTGCTGTGGTCTCTATTTCCATGTCAGGGAAGATGAAAGTGAAGCGCCTTTTTAGATTTCAGTAAATGTAATTGTGTCATCTGACCACTGTCCAAAGAAATGAAGTTACATTAACATGTTTGTCCCAGCTTTTCTAACGGGTTATGTAATGTATGGGATGATGCAAATTCCATACTGGTTGGTAGGAGAGGGTGCAGTATGGCAACTGTATGATAACTGAAGTGGGTGGTTTCAGTTGCCTTTAAATTTCAACCATCACTGTTGTTTTCCTGGTGAGAACAGCTAAAAAAAGTCATTCAAGCACTCATACATCTGGCTTTTATGCTTTAACTTACTGTATCCCTTCAGCATAAGGGAATCCAGGAAGTATGTTCAGTGACACTGCTGAGAGGGCTGCAGCGTGCCCTTTTCCCGATTCCGTCAGCGTCATTTTGAAGTTTGATGTTGGGTGGAAAATTTTAATGGAACAGAAAAACAATGTAGGTGTTGTTTCAGGGCTGCCAGACCAATGTGAAATTACCCATGGACTAATGCATGATCAGACCAGAGGCACTTGTGTTTAAGTGGATGCAGCCTGTAGGCTGTAGCCATGGAGACAGCAGCTTTAACCCTGTGTTGTGAGACTGCAAGTGGCCAAGGATATACAATTAGGCAAATTTTTTATGAGTATTCATCTCCCGGCCCAGCTTTAAACATTTCACATGGGAGTAAAACATTTCATATATCCTCATAATTTTAAGAAAAAGTAACAGGGCTGATTCCTGGAATGAGATGAGCATTAGGGGAAAAAATGCTTCACTGAAAGAGAAAGAAAATAGGAGCCTGAGTAAAATGCAGTTAGAGAGGCAGAGCAACATTTATTGAGTGTGTCCAACTGAGTGCTAGCCTAGTTTGACTGTAGATGGAGAGAAATGTTTGCAACAGAGGGGGCTCTGGATAGTCCACGGGTCTGTGGAGATTTGCTTACAGTGAAGAGATGGCGGAGGTAAGATGGCTCAGAGGATTCAAGCTCCGCTGAACGCAGGCTTATGTCTAATAATCAGCAGGGAGGGACTCAGCGTGGTCCCTCAGAAAAGAGACGAAGAGAATGCGACAGAGAGAGAGTGAAACACAGAGCAGAGGATAGACTGAAGGAAAAAGCAAGTACAAGATCTAGAAGAAGTTAAGAAAGAAGAGAGGAAGAACGCATGTCCCTGTGGCCACTTTATTTCTCTCTTATGTGGGCTTTTATGTGTAGGACATGAATTTTGATAAGAATTGGCTGTTTTACATATTTTCACCCTTATAGCTGTTAAAGTCATGCAGAATATGACCTATAAAATGAGAATGAACTTTCACAGTCATCTGAAAGATGCCACATTAACACTGATGTTATCTTTGTTCTTTTTTTAATATGGATGACTTTGTTAAGTGGTTTTGCAGGATGCATTTTACAGTCACATATATCTCAGGGACAGACTGATAAAACTCACCGCCGATGCCAGAGAGGATTCTGCCAGCTGGTACAGATTACAAAGTACATTCATTTTATGGCGTTAACATCACCAACAGAACACCCTTGTCCATTAACGCAGGCTGAACTGCCCATAATATATCAACAGTGATGCACAGCAAAGCCACGTCATGTTACTCTCTCCAATGATGCAGCATTAGTATCAACATTTCATCCACACTGCTGTTGTCACAACAAGGCCTAAACTGGTGTGTGTTTGTTGGAGGGTGTGTTTTAGTGTGTGTGGCTCTGCGGTTTAGTCGTCATACCCCCAAGGTCAAGCTTTTTTTTCCCCCTATCATCTGTGAATTATCTCCACGATCCCACTCCACCAATGCAGGGCCTGAACCACATGCCCATTTAACGGGTGTCTAGTGAGGGGGCAGCCCGGTCGAGGTCAGCAAACCGCATCGCAGAGGCGGCTGCAGAGCGACGCGACAGCATTTTAGCAGGGGCCCAATGAGTGATTACCTTGGAGCTCCAGTCATAATTCAGCGTGACCTCAATCTGCCAACAACACTATGGTTTGATGGATCTGCTCACAGTTTGGATGTCGGGTTGTCGCATGTCAAACACAAGCAGATAATGATAGGGCTATCTGTTGCTTTTGCAAAATAAAACATGGTAGATATGAATGTGGCACATGCTCTGACGGCCCTGCATCATGCGCCTTCTGTTAAATTCATCCAGATATTGAGTGTGGAATCGTTCACTACATAGATGTCAAAGACAAAAACATTGTCGCAAATGGTTAACCCCATCATGATGATGCCTGTCGACCGTCGCACTATTCATCATCTGTGTGTCTTATCAATCAAACTCCGCACAAATACACGTGCACACACACACACAAACACACACACATTCATGTGCACGTCCCTGTGTGGATAATTAGTGGATTCCCTCAGTGGGTGATAAAGCTTGTGCTCCACACTCCTCTCTCTCTGACCTTCCCCAGTGAGCTTCCTACCACAGTAGGGCTCATCACACACAGCTCTAATACATATTTATCGGTCCTGTGACAGCTCATGTGTGCAAGATTTATATGTTTTTTGACAAACAATAGTAAAACCTCGTTCACTCTTCCTCGCTTTCATCAACCAAAGCGGGAGATAAATCCATGGGTGTCAACCTGGCAGCAGCCTCCTCAGCAGCTGGCCATCTGTTGGTTTGGGTGCAGGTAGACACGGGACCAAGGCCAAGTTGCATTCAAGTGACTCTCCTCAATTACGGCAAAGGGATTTGATATACGTATGTCTGTCAAATTGCCTCAGCAATCACAAAAACTTCTGTGCTGGCAAAAGATTTCCTACAGCAACTTGTGATCAAAGACATTTAGAAAAGTGGCTGTGGCATGGCTGGCAGCATTGGGATTCAGGACAGACTCCTGCACCATGACCGGCTCTGTTTGCACAGCGCAATCTGAGTTGAGATGTGAAGAGAGGCAATACCACTAAAGAGTGAGGGGAGGGGAAGGGAGGGGAGGAGAGGAGGGATAGCAGGATTAAGCCCCAGCCTCCCACCCCTCCACCCCCTCCTCTTTCTCTCTCTGCCTCCAAGCGGCCATCTTTCATCTTGCGACTGCCCCTCTAATGCTTTCAAGTGGGTGAAACCCTCGACATCTGCTTCCGCTCCCTGGGACACGGCACAGGCCACCGTCCTGCAGAGATGCGCAACCACAGGACGGCTCGCAGGGCAGTGTCAGGGCAAGGCCACTGAAAGCTGATGGTCTCATCCATGTGGAACGTGAGGCAGAAACAGAGACATCTAATGTAAGATTTCTAACACTAAAGGCTAAATAAGAAAAACTTGTTTCAGACAAGATCATTCAAACACAAAAATTAAATCCACAAAAGTAGCTTTTACCAGTAGACATGCTCACCACAGAAACATTTACAGTTCACTCACCCAGACACATTAATTCTAGTTACTTCTCACGGACAAATAAATGTAAATAGCTCTGTAAATAAACACTTCGTCTTCGCCAAGAAGAAATAAGCCCCCTGCCGCCTCTGATTAAGACTACCAACGTGATATATCTGGCACTTAGGTCTGCTGTTTACCTCATAAACACAAAGATTTCAACACAGCCACCCACACTGACGCTGAAATATCACAAACTGAGTCTGCGTGCCTGCATGTTTCTCTGCTAGTCTTTGCGGTTTCGGTGTGAGATTGTCTAATGCTGGTTTTTTAATGCACGTCATTTTCAGGATCATTTCATCTGCCGTGGCTTTCATTATCATGAGTTCAGCAGTATTCCTTGACTCTTGGCAGTGATAGCGCCATGAGCAATAACGGAGCGTGGTCAAGTGGCAGGAGCTTCGCCTCTGATTTTCTCTGAGATCAGTAAAATAGCACTTGTGAATTTGAAAACAGTGGCCAGTGGACAGACGCTGTCAATACAGGGATTGGAGGGCTGTGATGTGAAGGGAGGATGTCATGTCACCTTCACTCTGCCTTCTGCAAGGAGAAATTTTTCAAAGCAATTCAATTATTTCTGAGGAAATTATGTTTGTTATTTTGGATCTGTTCCTTGTGCTGAAAAGTCATTTCAGATTTCCTTCATACTGCACTGCAACTAAAATGTAATTTAATTTGTGAGAGCACACCATGAGACTGTAGATTTGTTCGCCATGGTTTCCAAACCCCCTCCACCCACTTCCCCCATTAAAGCCCACCCACACTCAAACACCAACAAATATCAATGTGGATTCACATTTTATATGATCTCTGACTTCAACACTGTGTCTATTTCTGTTATGCACAAGCAGGAGACCATGCTTTCTGTTTTAGTTTAGTGGTCTTTCATTGTGTGCCACCATGTTGTATTATATTTTCCAGGCAAAAAAAAATGTGCTGTTCAGTTCCTGCTGCAAATGTAGGGTGTAGGAGTCTAATTTTATTTATAGCAATCCTCCCACAAACTTCTGTAGAATTTAATGATCTTTCAGGTGAAAAAAAGAGACTTTTAGCTTACATAAGGCATAGCTGATGCAGAGGTAGTGTGTGTGTTTGTGTAATGACTGCATGTGTCACAAATTGCAACGACTGTGGTTCATCTAAATTAAGCTGCCTTGAAAAATACATTATTACTGGGATGGAATGGGCAACGGTTTGTTTGTTTTTTAAACTTAAATTCATTTTGTATGAATAAAATGAGTCGAAAAATGTTATAGTATAGACTGATACAGGCAGCATCTGCTCCTGACAAACAGATATTATTACCAAGACAGCATATAGAGATGGATGGAGGAAGAGAAGATGACAGAGAGTGTGCTGATTCCTTCCTCTGTCTCTGAGCTGTCTGTGAGACCGGGCCATCTGCACATTCATTATTACAGCAATGATTCCATTATTGTTCTGTGTGGCAACAAGGACTTGTTCTGTCTGGCCTTTGTTATTCTTATCAACTGTGTAGCTGACAGCCCCCTTTTGATCATGGCAGCTACAAAATTAACAACTATCATGTAATATAGTGCATAACTGAATTAACCTCCCTAATAGTGACACATTAAGCGTCATCCTGTCTCCTCTCCCTGTGTCCTTCTGCAGGTCTGTTCCACAGAGCCATCATTCAGAGCGGGTCAGCCCTCTCCAGCTGGGCGGTGAACTACCAGCCGGTCAAGTATACACGTCTCCTGGCAGAGAAGGTGGGCTGTAATGTCCTGGACACATCAGACATGGTGGACTGTCTGAGGAAGAAGAGCTCCAGGGAGCTAGTGGAGCAGGACATACAACCAGCAAGGTATCACGTGGCCTTTGGACCTGTAATCGATGGCGATGTTATCCCTGACGACCCCGAGATCCTAATGGAGCAGGGCGAGTTTCTCAACTACGATATCATGCTGGGGGTGAACCAGGGTGAGGGGCTGCGGTTTGTGGAGAACGTGGTGGATTCAGAGGATGGCGTGTCCGGAAACGACTTCGATTTCTCAGTGTCTGATTTTGTTGACAGTTTGTACGGGTATCCTGAGGGTAAGGACACTCTGAGGGAGACCATTAAGTTCATGTACACAGACTGGGCAGACAGGGATAATCCAGAGACCAGGAGAAAAACACTGGTGGCCCTGTTTACTGACCACCAGTGGGTGGAGCCATCAGTGGTGACAGCTGATCTCCACGCTCGCTACGGCTCACCCACCTATTTCTACGCCTTCTACCACCACTGCCAGAGCCTGATGAAGCCCGCCTGGTCAGATGCCGCCCATGGGGACGAGGTACCCTATGTTTTTGGGATTCCAATGATTGGTCCCACTGACCTTTTCCCCTGTAACTTCTCCAAGAACGATGTCATGCTCAGTGCTGTAGTCATGACATACTGGACCAATTTTGCCAAGACTGGGTGAGTAAAAAAACAATTTTAATCATCAGATCTGAAAATACAGTATGTCTGTGTGGTGATACACTCATGCTGATGCCTTCGTTTCTCCTTTTCTTTACTATGTTGTTCAAACTACTCAAAAAGGCCAACACCAACCCGGGGATGTGGGTTGGTGTATAATCAGGCTTGGTTAGACATCAGAGGAGAGTTCCTTTAGATTCACCATACGCTTGTGCCGACAGCTCTTGTATTTTATCTTTACTGCCAGAAGGGGAAACTATCTTCACTGTAGTCTTAATCAGAAGTAAAAAAAAATATTGTTAGTGTAGCCCTTGTTTACTGTCAATAACTCTTTGTCAACAGGGAGAGTAAACTAGAGTTTTAGATTAGCATGTAGCTCTAAACGTGTGATTGTCCAAGCTTGTGGACCAGGAAAAATAACAAACCACCTCATTCCTGTTTGTTGAGACACACACACACACACTTTGTACAGTCAATAATTGAGTTGTTTCATCTGATAGAGTGTTACCTTGACTTTAGGCCAACTCACTGAGATATTCTGGGCACTGGAGCAGCCTGCTAACTTGCTGCAGTGAAGGTTATGCACACAGACATAGCTTTATTTTCATTTGTTCCGTGATAGTTTGTTATATACAATTCACCAGATGTAAACTCACCAACAAGAGCCAAAAAAAGCCAAAGAAATGTATGTCTAATCCCACTTACTTACATCAGACGGGAGGTTTGTGTTCTGTTCCCACAGTGGAACTTCCCTCACGCTGCAGGTTTGATGTTTTTATTACAGCCCTATTTGCAAATTACTAAAACCAGTGATTACACAGTTACAAACTTGCTAAGTTATTAATAGAAAGTCACAGAGAAAGCCTGTCTCAGGCTTATTAGAGGCACTTCTGTGCCGCAGAAAAAGAGCTGCAGGAAAAGGAATCTCTACAATGGATAGGATAGGACAGAAAAGGCATTTTTCAACAGAGACATTTTTTTTCCAGCAACGTTTTTTGTTGCCCGGACTTCCTGGGTCACAGTCTGAAAACCTGAGACATATTGAATCTGAGGAAGATTAAATGTTCCTCCAGAATATCTGCTGTGCCATTCGTGGTTGGCTGACTGTTTGGGTTGAGTATGTGTGCATGGCTGCCTGCCTTTCTGTACACTTAGGTGTGTATGTGTGTGCTTGTTTGTGTGTGTGCACTTGGCAGGGAATCCTGTCTATGCTCTATTATACCAGGACCCAAAAGACACAAAGACTTATCAGGCAGGCATATCAAACCCTTGCCCTCAGCGGTATTGATTCCCTGAGCCTGGACCCAGTCGATCACTCCTGCCTTGGGTGACTCTCGCTCCCCAACATGCTCAATTTCACCCCCCCACCCTTCACAAAGCCTGGCCATTTTGTATGACTACTAGTAATCATTTTTAACAACTTAAATTTAATTTGACAATCCCTGTTACCAGAAAGGTATTGATCCCGTCCTCAATGGGATGCTGCCTGAAAATCTTGTTGTGTTTTTTATCTGTCTCTAAATCATCTGCTGTCCAATCAGGTGCCATTTACATTCCAGTCGTCTGGCTGCTAGAACCTTGAACTGCTAATGGCAGACGGGTGCAGATGGAACGATGTCGGCTGTTTTGGCTCCTCAAGGAAAGCACTGAGGTCCATCAGCGATGCTCGGACTTAACAGCTGTCTCCCCTGCCTGGCAGCCATCTTGTGTCAGCATATACAAATGTGCAATTTTAAGACAGATGGATTTTATTACTTGTCCTTTAATGGAGCAATTTGTAACAGACAGATCAGTATCTGTTTGGTAAAGGACTCTGTTAAATAGCCCTGAGATATTAAAGTTACTGTATAATATAGATAGTCAAAAAATCTGAACCACAGTTTAAAAAAAGCATGTAAAAGAGCAAAACAATTATGTAAAGGCTAACATAACACTTTATTTACGGAGGAAATTCTTTTGCCTGAGGTTACAGGTTACATTAAAATATATGAGTATGAAAATAAATAGTCCAAAGACCAAATCAAAAGTACGCTGAGCGGTAATCAGTATAAATACACAATATAAAATCTAACCAGTAGAACTGTACATAATGTATGTTGTATAGCTGTAATATTAGGTGATGATAAAGGTGCTAAATATAAAATATAGACCAAAATTAAATTAATTAAATTAAATTAATTTTCCATTTTCCATTTTTGTCATATAATGAGAATGGACTATAATCTACCACTGGTGAGTCGGCCAAGCTGAATGATGGCAGTGCTCTGTTGCAGTATGTTCTGCTGCTAGTTGGCTAGCATGCAGCTAACATCAGTAGATATCTCTGTAATGCAATAAATAGACTAGACGACTAAGAGATGATGCCACAGCTGCTGTTTCTTTACACTCTGTTTGTAACTTTAGTTCATTGGTTTGCTACATTTATTGAAGCAATCTCAAAAATGTAATTTAATCTTTAGGAGTCTGCTGCTGTTGTATGAAACAGTGTTGCCTCAAGGTAACAATACATGTGAATCACTCTGAACCACGTCTTGCAGTATCAGCACAATTAATTCTGATGAGTGATGACAGGCTGTCTGTCATGTAAGCACTCAGATTCTACACCATAGCATGCTCGGTAAGCCTGCAGGAGCCCTAACCTGGCCCTCACCCGGGCCGGCAGCAAAAGTAAAAACAACAAATTGCACTTCACTGTTGACCCCATGTCAGTTTTGTAAATTTCTGTGCCACTGATTGATTGAGATTAGGAGCAGAGCTGCAGGAGGATAAACTGGCTTTAGGTCCATGCTCGCCATGTGAGGGGTAGTATCCACCTTATGGTGTGCTCGCCTTGGCCTGACTCCAGACAAGGGGATTACAGGCGGACTACAATTAGGCACTCAGAGGGTTAAGAGCCTGGGATTAGATGCCAGCATAATAAAAAAAAACTCTCAATGTACAGTTGTAAAGGGGTAATTTTATTCTCATGTAGGGGGGTGTGAGGGTGAGGATGAGGATGTGAGAATGTTTCCTCACACATTTTGAAGTTCATTTTCATCATTTAGACCATATAAGGGGATAGAGATCGCTCCTCCAACACCACCCAGCCCAATCTGGCTCAGGAGGACATACTTTTAATTAAGACCCAGTTGAATTCTTTGCCTTCGTGGTCCGTCCAACAGCCATCTTGCCTATATCTGTAAAGCAGCTCTCACTCCCCTTCCAGATGTTCATAATGAACTGACCCAGATTACACTTCCTGCCCCTGTCTCTAAATCGGCTGTAGAAACATGTGTGACACGATGTTGAGACACTTGGGCTGCATGTCAACAGTGTGTATCATAGCAGTGTTTTCCCCAAAGCTTTTCCTGTCCCTGGCTCTCTTGTGTCATCTTTACAGGGCAAATCCCTTCCCATGCCTTTTTTTTTCCTCCCATCAGTGTCAGTGAAGCATAAAAGCATACAGAGAGTGCACACTGTCAAATCTTCTTAGTGTGTGTGCACACACATGTGTGTGAGTGAGTGTGTGTGTGTTTACACTATGAGGCTGTTTCTTTCCCGAGAGTTAGGGATGTTTCAGAAGCTGGGATTTACTCAGCTCTGAGTTATTTTCCTGGCTGCAACATTTGTTTTGCTATTGACAGGCAAAATGGGGCTGTGCTTTATTGTTACAACTTCTTCGTTTTATTCTTTTTCTTCCTCAAAACTTTTGTCACAGGTCTACATATTGCAGCTTACCCTCCCCCTCAGACTTATATGCACAGCACATGTGACTATACACAAAAACACTGGCAGAGCACTTCAGAACAGACAGGATGATGAAAAGCCTAGAAAAGATCAATCATTATATATCATTAGTGCTATAAATATGTTGGTCCATCTTCCCGGTTCTTCCTTTTTTTCCCCCCTCCTGCTGGCTGATGCTCATTTCCCCCTGTTCTATGTGTGAGCTGTGCCACATGCTGTGCAGGGCCTAGCTAGGTAGTTACAGAGCAGAGCTCTGCTGTCATTTGTTAAAATGTTTCCTCACTCCTGCATCCTTTCCTTTCTTTCTTTCTCTCTCTCTCTCATTATTCTATACAAAAATACTCATGTATTACTTTCACAACATGAAATAAAATATGCAGTATTGATTACTTTAGTGACAATGGCTGCAGACCAAACAAATAGGTAACTATACAGTGTGTGTACAGTGCAGTTAAACAGCCAACACAATGATTTACAGCACTCGTTCTTTTGTTTTCCTCCCTCTTGTCAATCGAACACCCCTTTTCTGTAGGATTAATGACACATACATCAACTGTTTCTCCTGTCTGCCCTCATTCACACAACGCTACAGCCTTTTTTTTTTTTTTTTTTGCCCCAGCTGTCTAGTAGTTGCATCACTCATCCCCGATCTCCCTCCTTGTCCTTTCTCCAGATTATCTCCAGTTCTTTTTAGTTTCCTTCGTAAGGGTTGACTCGACCTGTACCAGGACTCTGTGAATGCTTGCCATTGTGAAACTGCACAACACCCCCCCCTCCCTCTCGCCACCTACCTACTCCATTAAATAGGCTCTCACTTGATAGGAGATTTGTAGCCAATATCCTGATTTGCATTAGAGAAGGTAAGGAAGTGGTGTGGCTTGTTAAGGGGCCTGGAAGCCATTGATCGGTGTCCATGCTGTGTGCTGCATGTAATGAGAGGAGGGCAGCAGGGGATGAGAGGAAGAGGAAGTAGATCTGCATATGTTTATAAGTGAACGTTTGTTGGATTAAAGCTGGAATAAATATGAGTGAAAAAGGAAATAACTTGAAGTATGGTCAAGTAGATGCTAAATGAGGCAGAAAGTGAGTGTAGGGAAGGTGTGGAAACAAGTGGGGGGTGGGGTTTGTTTGCTGCCACTCATCTAATCAAACAAATCAATACAGTCCATAATAAGGAGTGGTCCGAGAGCTGTGTCCTCCAACACTTCTACACGCGCACAAAGTCACATCGCCTCACCCTGCATCACTTAGCCTGCCGAACCGAAGGCTGCCATTAAATATGAACCACGCATCACTCAGCCCCGTGTCCCAGCATGCAACCACATGAAGGGTAAAGGAGCACAGCCTGATAATTTGCCTGCTCAGTGCTGAATTGGGCCCTCTTACCCTGCACCAAAAAAAAGTCAACAAACAGAATTAGACCAAGTGTGTGCATCTTAAAAAATTCATACAGTATGAAGAGAGAAAGGTGTTTGGTAACATTCTGTTGGAGTAAAAATCACAATTAGCTCCTCATACGTTGTCTTACCTGGTAAGTAGGTAAACAACTGCAGGGCATGAATTTGTTACACAACAGTAACAACAATAACTAACACAAAAAAACGGTCTACTTTGCATATTTTTTGCAGCTTAGCTAAATGAGCATCAGTGCCGCTGAATTAATGCATATTCCTTGTTTTATATCGAGTAGCTATACTCAGCTCAGGATTCAGAGACCGAGTGCAGTGAAAATAGATTCTTGTCTTCTGCCTTAGGGCACCTAAACGTGTCTTTTCAGATTTGGTGATGGCTAGGTCTATGATCATTCAAGCGCTTCAAATTACATCAGGATGAAAAGGGGAAGGAGGTACATGGGAAATGAAAAAAGAAAGAAAATGATATTCATTCTTCCCCTTTATCTACCTTTTACATCAGCGCTTGCAGATAGGGCTTGGAATAGGTAATGAGCTCAGGTCCCGTCTCTGCCACATGTGTAGGTAGAGCTGAGAGTTGCGTCTGTCATCCAGGTGGCACAGTGTCTAATAGAAGAGCAGTTTCACACTTACATAGGGCTTTTTTTCTTATATCAGTGTGAAGAAGCCTGTTATCATACACAGTGTGTACAGCTTGCTGAAATGTGACATGTCTTGTGTTCAAGTGCTGCACTTATGTGGTCCAAGAGGTCATTATAGATTAACATTTCATAAATACAGCAAACACAGGTCCACAGGCTGACTGACATGAGATGAAGCGCACACACACACACACACACACACAGGCCACCAGTCAATCACAGATACAAACACATGGGAGCACTTAAACACACGTGGCAAGCCAAGGTTAGCGGGGGTCAGCAGGTCATCAGTGTAGGGAGGGAGGAGATGAAGGCGATGGTTTATAGTTCCACAGCCATATGAACACATCAGAGGAAATCTGAAAGGCCATTAAAGCGCCTACTTTTATGGGTGTAATAATCCCTCAGCCTGGGAGTCCAGCCACAGCTTCAATGACCATCCAGATTAGGTGGGAGGTCTGACAGGAGGCAGGCTATCAGCTAATGCAGGGGAGCTCTGAGAGCCCAACAGGACCACAAACATCACATTATTCCAGGGCTGTTCATTGAAGTCGCTGTTCGCCACATGTAGCGGGACAACGGCGGGTTTTTTAGCACCTGGCTTGTAACATTACAGTATGAAATGATGTGATGGCCACAAGGTTCAAACGCAGTATGTCGGCTTTAATCTGAGGTTATTCAGGCACATCAAATGAATAAGAACATCGCCCACTCACTGTTTTATTTCTGCTCGTCAGAAGCTTTATGACAGGTTAAGATAATGTTTAATAAGTGTTTTCATTTTTTTAATCTAATGAAAATCCTTTGGCCCATCTTGATCAGCAGACACATCTTATCGTCTAGTTTCTTTTCCTGCCTATTTAATTTGATTTTGTTCTATCTGTATCTGTGAATATTTAAAAGTGACAACTAGCACCACATTGTTTCTCACTCAAACTAAAAAGGGAAACAGCATTCCTCTGTTCACACAGAGGAGGCAGGGTTTTGATTTTATTATTGTTATTTTAAGAACCTCATAAAAGTTTCTTATTTATTATCTGCAAACTGTGAATATGGTGTATTATTAAGTTATGCGTGTAACAACTCTCATAACAGCCTGCATGGTACTATTTAGTTGTTTAGTTGTACTGTATCACATTATGTCATGATATTAATTTTGCATTACACTATCATGACCAAAATAATTCATAGTGTTGTAGAAAAGTCTGTAGAAAGTTTTAAAGGAAAGAATTTCAAATTGTCACATTGAGTTGAGTTTGCTGTGTATTTGACTCCCTTCAGTGTCCTCGTGGAGGTACCACAGTAAATTATTCAACTCTCATTTAGACTTTCTTCTTCTTTTAGAAGTAACCTTACGGCCAAGCTGCCGCTTAGACCTTTTGCCATTTTAAAATCTGCATCATGACGTGGCTGAAGGTGGCTGAACACATTGATGTTTTTCTGGAATTTTCCTGTTAGCTCTCTTGGTGAGCTGCTTCTTTCAGATGCAGGCTGAATGTCAGTCATCTCCTCAAACATGATTTTGCTCAGCAGTAGTAACCACACACTGTGCTGCTATAGCTAGCACGTTACCTCTACCTTTTTTATTATCATTGCTTTTAGCAACACGCAGCACCACCACAAAATGACAAATGAGAAGAATGTAAAAATATCAATTATTATATCAGTATTTCATTTTAAAAATCAAGGTTATTGTCATTACTGATTAATCATGACACGGTCTGCATATTATGTCCTCATTTGCATACTCAAAGAAGACTCTGCGGGGTACAGTGGTTCTTTTAGTCCTACATACCTGACATTTCTGCACCTGCAGACTTTTTTTTTTAGAAATCTTTACAGCTCTGTGTTCTCACAGATGGAGCACACAGCAGTGCAGCTCTCAGGAAATAACTGACTACATTGCATCACACAGCAGCACCCAGTAAGCCCTGTACAAATAGAGCAGGGTAACCTAGTAGCCTTCACCACTGAGCAGCAGAGACCGAGTTCAGCTCGCTCTCTGACTCTGCAGCTTAGGGCAGCACTTCAAAGCCACGCAGCAGCCCAAAGTTGAGCAGCAGTGGTAGAAATTGTTCAAAGGAATCTAGCTTGTTTACTATTGACTTTGCAACAATTACCCAAGCATATGTGTGTGTAATTAGATAAGGCAGCCAGTTGTTCTCTAATGCAGCAAATCAAATTAACTAAAGATGCCACATTGATTTCTTTGTGTTCCTTAAATTATTCATCTTCACTTGCACTGAACCAGCCAGTCAGCCACCACAGAGCTTTTCTAACTCCTCTGCACCACTGCTCCCCTGCTCCCTGTGAGTATACAGGCTGTTTTGTGAGAACTGTCCAAGTACCCGAGCAATAATTCTGCCATCACAATTTAGCAAATGAGCCCTCCTGAAAATGAGCATTTGAAATGTTATGAAAATTCCCATCGACAGAAACAGCTCTGACCTCAATCATTGTTGTCACGTGCGTGCATGTGTGTGTGTATGTGTAGAAGAGACAGGGCAGGAGAGAAGTTGCTTGCATGTGCGACGGCACGCACAAGGCTGCTGTGAGTATTCATGAAGCACGCAGGCTGCAGACAGCCACGTCTCAGGCTGCTCCATTGACATCCTGTTCTCTGGCATGTTGCGCACGGGGAGATCAATATGACCTTACCTCCACCACCCGCTCCTTTGAAACTTAATTACTGATATTCAGCTACAAAGTCATCATAGTCTGGCTGTCAATATTCATTGGGGATCATTACGGGCCTAATAAAAGAGGTTATTTACGGGCTGGTCTGCTGACACCAGCCCAGATCCAGGGATTCAGCTCCAGCCATCTCAATTTGCTTTACCTCTCTCCCTCTCTCTCCCTCTCTCTCCCCCTCTCTTCCTCTCTCTCTCTCTCTCTCACCTCTCCCAGAAGCACTGACCTGAAAAAGAAAAATTGACAGCACAAAAATGAACAGGAGGATGGAGGGTGAATTCTTCTGGCGTGGCTTTTAATTCTCTTAGCCATGTTTGGAGGTTTTTCAGCCTGTGCCAATAAAAAGAAAAATACTATAGCCACCACCCCCTCTAAATCTCAGACTAAATTTAAACTTTGCCCGCCATTGACATTGTAATCAGACCCACAGAGGGGATATTTCATGACATTTAGAGAAATGTCGCGCAAAACACAGTTTTAACATCACTGCTTCGACATCAGTTACTGTGTTTTCTATAGGCTGCAGGACTGTTATTCACTTTTCTCCACAGAGAACCAAAAGCAACACCACGGGCCACTGAAATCCCACTCCTGACATGGTGCTGCCACAAAGAGCTGTGTGATTGTTAGAGATTGCTATATGTTAATTCATTCAATAAATCAATAGCTCCACTGTAATTGAAATGGCTGGCCATTTGAGGCAATGTGTTGCAAAGTGAAAAGTGGAACAGTGAACTCTGTAGATCAGACCAGGTACTGCATCCACAAAAATATCCATCCTTTTCTTTCTCAGTCCCACATGCTCACGCTTCCCTTTTGTCTCTCACTTTCAGTCTCACACACACACACAGCTCTGCACTCCTCTTAGTGTCTTGATTAATATGGTCCACTTTACATCAGTACATTGGATGCCAATGCACACTGAGCTGTCTTCCCTGAGCAATTAGCAGAGCGGCTCCACCAGCGCTAGATTATCAACAAGAAGATGCCTCCTGACGTGAGCCCTAAAGCCTGCTGACTTATTCATATGTGTTTACTTTAAAAGCCTCTGTCCTGGTTTTTGCGGGTGGGCTGCCTCAGAACTGAAACACGAACATCTGGGCAGTGAGGGAGAGGTGGGATGAGACAGATGGGCACATTATGCCTACAAAGAGGTGGCTGTAACGCTCATAGAGAATAAGAGGGGTCAGTATAAAATGCAGGTAAAGAAACTGATGTAGACCAGAGCATGGATCAGTTATTTACTACATTTGGTGGTTGGTTGGTTGATGTGGGTTTGCTGGATTTCACCAAGATCAATAAATCTCCAGTAGATGCTTTATATATAAGCTGTGACTCACACTGTTATGTTTTATTTTTTATCATTTGTATGTACTTCCAGCCCCCACATGACTGTTGATGCATGAATAATTAAATGCACTGTCAGATGCTCACTTAACACTCTTATCACATGTACCTCTTTCTCATTCACAGTGATCCCAACAAACCCGTTCCTCAAGACACCAAGTTCATCCATACCAAGGCCAACCGTTTTGAGGAGGTGGCCTGGTCCAAGTACAACCCCCAGGACCAGCTGTACCTGCATATCGGCCTGAAGCCACGTGTGCGCGACCACTACCGTGCCACCAAAGTGGCCTTCTGGAAACACCTAGTGCCCCACCTCTACAACCTCCATGACATGTTCCACTACACCTCCACCACCACCAAAGTGCCCCCTCCAGAGACCACGCAGAACACCTTGTCCACTAAAAGGCCCAATGGGAAAAACTGGCCGTTCAACACCAAGCGACCCCCCATGTCCCCGGCCTATAACAGTGAGGACAAAGATTCATGGAATGATGATGAGGAGACAGGGCCACTGGTGGTTGAGAATCCACGGGATTACTCTACAGAGCTCAGCGTCACCATCGCTGTGGGAGCCTCGCTGCTGTTCCTCAATGTCCTGGCATTTGCAGCCCTCTACTACCGCAAGGACAAGCGGCGGCAGGACTCTAGCCACGGGCAGCCCAGCCCGCAGCGTCAGACCACCTCCAACGACATTGGCCACCACGCGCCTGAGGAAGAGATCATGTCGCTGCAGATGAACCAGACCCACCATGAGTGTGAAGCGGGGAACAGCAACGAGGGAGCTCTGCGTCTGGCCTCACTGCCCGACTATACGCTCACTCTGCGGCGCTCCCCGGACGACATCCCTCTCATGACCCCCAACACCATCACCATGATCCCCAATTCTCTGGTGGGCATGCCCAACCTGCTCCCGTACAACACCTTCACAACTGGCTTCAACTCCACCAGCCTGCCACACTCCCACTCAACCACCCGCGTATAGCTTTAAGGAGGCCAGGGGCAGCCAGCGCAGGCGGGGGAGGAGGAGGCGGCAGAGAGGGGTGGAGGAGGAGGAGGAGCAGGAGGATGAACGAATGGAGGAGAGGATTGTGTTTTATAAATATCACGGGAGGGGGAGGGCTGTGAGGGGGAGGGGAAGGGCAGAAGTCGGATTAAAACGTGAGGAGATTTAACTAGACTTTTACTATGAGGAGAGTTGCTGAAAGCTCTCTATGGATGTCAAGTTGTGCAGAGCTGCCAAAATCAAACTGCTTCCCTTCTCCCGATCAGGGGAGGGGGTCTTTCTGCAGTGTTTTTTTCTAAAATAATCATTTTAAAAGCCTTTTTAAGCAGACTGAGGAGATATCGACACTTTTTTTCTTGAATTCATAACAAAAAACAAAGAGAAGTGCTTTTTATTTCCCATCCCTTCCTCCTGCGGGAGACACATCTAGAACAAAGGCCTCTACGTCAATATTCGCAAAATGTTTTTAATTGCTTCTTTGTTTTGTTTTACGTTTCAATGCCTTACGAAGCTTCTTCTTTTTTTGTCATTATTTCTATTCCCTGAGACTATTCCACGTGGAGTGTTACAAGCAGATGAGACTCAAAGATGAGAGACTGAATCCAGGAAGGGAATCTAGAGGATATGCAGATGTAGAGATTTTAAACCCATTTTGGGCAACTCATTTTTTGTTTCTGTTGCATATCAACACAACAGCCACAAAAATGGTGTTATCTTTTTTTGTTTTTTTGTTTTTTTTTAGCTCGTATAGAAATAATTTGTCTGGGACAGCTCTTGCCGAAAGGTGAAAAGGCAGAGATAAATACTATGTTACTGTGATTGTTTTGTTAAGAAAAAAGTGCATCTTTTACAGCCAATTTATCTGTTAAGCTATCTGATATTATCTCCACGAAGTGTGCACGTACACATGCTGCTTAGAGCACCCGTGTGTTTGTGTGCATGTGAAAATGATTTCTCATTCCCTGCGTGCAAGCGTGGTCGAGAGGCGTCGAGATAAAGGAAGAGACACATTGTCGGAACTTGCAAATGCAAAGGTGGTGAGTGAGCGAGTGTGTGCATGTGGGTGTGAGAGAGATTGAGATGAAGTGTGTGTGTACATGTGTGTGAGAGAGAGAGAGAGAGAGAGTGTGCACCTGTTTTTTTGTTTGTAGGTTATATAGTAGGGTTTTGGGGGGAGGGTGGGGGCTGAGTACTTTCTCATGTCGTTGATTTTGGTTCATCACCAGTAGTGTTTCTGCTGCGTCTCTGGGTGTCTGTCTTTGCAAAAAAAAAAAAAATATAGCACTTTTGTTATTTTTAAAGTTATATATGTCTAATTTTGCTTAAAGATTACAAAATAAATCTATTATTTTATGTGTAAGAGAAAAAAAAATAGCTAAAGATTCAACTGAACTAACTGACATGATTCCATTGACTTTGTAAGAGTTCCTCTTCAAACGCAGACAGTGGCCTGTTTGCACTGAATAAACCTACATCAGTGCACACCTGTATTTCTTTGAATATATATATAAATATGGGCATACATACATATATGTATAGGGCTTCTATGGAGATATCATCCCCACTTACAAAACAATTTAAAACACTGTTCAGACTGAAAAGCACCAAGGCAAATAATGTCTATGTATTGTTGTTGTCATTTGAAACAAGCCAAACCACTTTAGGTGTCTTTGTAAGAGCTCTATATGTATATTTATGTATAAAATATTTAATATTTATTTATGTATACCAGATGCATACATGCTGATTGTGCCATGTGCCAAATTAAAACTGTAAAAAACTGAAGACTATAAAGTTTCACTAAACTTTTTTTCCTCTTCTGATCAAAGTTTTTTTTTATTGATTTTCCATTTTGAATTAGAAAAAAATAAGTAGGAAAAAAAGAAATATTCTTGCAGCAAGTGCAAGCTTACCCCCACCCACCCCCCTCCAGACTTCCTCTCTACCTCCCCTCTTCCTCTCCTCCTCCTCCTCCTCTTCCTCCTCCCTCCTCCCTCCTCATCTCTCGCTGAAACCTTTGAGAAAAACAGGCTAACAGCTTGGGGCCTATCTGCGTGCATAACTCCAGATTTTTACTGTAATTCATGCAAAGTAGTGTTGCAGCAAAGGGAGATTGTGAAAAGATTGCCTTGATGTACTCACATTGCATCCTATTATATGTTATTCAGGAGGAGAAAACTGGAGTTATTGATTGTGTGAGTAAAACTGACAATTTTCATTAGGTATCTTGGCGCAGCACAGATTGTCCCTTGCATTACAGCGAAGTGCAGGAAAGCAGCCTGGCCAGTGATCCTCCATCAGATCAGGGTTGCAATTTTTTTGGTACTTCATGCACATATATAGGCCCCAACATTTTATGAAGTATTCCATTATGGTTTCCCCTGGTATTTAGTGATTGGAGATGCAGCAGAGCGAGAAGCACAGTGTGGTCAGCTCATCACTGATCCTGCCAGTAACAGAGAGAGGGAGGGTTATTTGAGGGAAATTGCTCGGAGACTGATCTATATGAGTCATCTTGTTGTCGCCCTTATGTGAAGCTCGCTTCTTATTCGACCACCATCCTTACCTGAGCCACTAAGACATAAACAAGCAGTTGGTTTGTATCTGCAGACGCTTCATATACAGAAACATTTGTCTCTGCGCTCACATAGGAAGTGGACTATGCAAATAGTCAGACACATTTCAGTAGCAACAGTATCAGCAAAACCTTGTTATCACCATGACATAAATAAATCAAACAAGTCTTTCATTTAAATAATCCTGACAAATTAATGTAAACTTTTCTTATTGGAGTAATTCCTCTAAGGGTTAATTCACACAGATTACACAGACACTGTTATTAAATTGTGACGTCTAACCAAGCAGAAAGTTTTATTTGTTTATTTGTAAGTTTTAAGGAACTGAGATTTTTACTCACATCAGGAGTGGATTGAATTTGGTGTGTGGAGCTGGCAGCAGTGAAAGAAGTGTAACATCTGTTTGTAGAGGAACTGCTTCGTGCAGATGGTGGTGTAAATACATTTTTTCTTTTGGCAGGCAAAGTTCAGGCATCTTTTTGCACTTACAAAGAATCACATAGAAATGAACTTTCTAAATTCCACCCAAATAAGGCCTCATTAATTTAGCAGTGTTTGAAAATAAAATCCTCTCCAACCAGTGTTGCAGCACCATTTCCATACATACAATGCTTCTGCTAAAGCACAGAGCTCCATGTATGTTCGGTGGGGCCACTAAACTAGTAATTGTGTGTGTATCAACACAGAATTTGGCCACACAGCAAAGTCGCCTGTGATTTCTTACCCATGTTGAATTTTGATGTGAGGTCATGTGACAGAGGTGTGACGAATCAGGGAAGTTTTAAACTAAAATGCTGTGTCGGCTCCATGAATGGACACCACACAAAAAAAGAGTGTAGATACCAGCCACCCGAATGTAAAGTATTTCAGTATTTAATTGTATAGCCTCTCTTCTCTCATTAAAGGGACAGGTTGCCAGATTTGTATTATTGCTGTTGACGTGTGACTTAGGCCTCAGTTGTATTGTGGAGATGTGGATACAAAAGATTCATAGGTGTTCTTAACCTACTATGGTGGGACATTACCAAGTATAAACATACTAAACATACAAAGGTACTGCTGTGTCTGACATGTGTCCCAAACTGTTGTGGAAAGTAGCTTTTGCAGCTTTTACTAACAAGTTTTAAAGCCCCACAAACATTTTTCCCCTTCCAGTTATTACAGCATCATGATTTATCATCAGCCCATGACAAAGTCACAATGGAAGCTCCAGCTTTAGAGTGCTTTCTGATCCCTACATTTTCTTTTTGTAATTTGAGTGAATCAACCCTTTAAGCAAGAAAACAGATCAAAGTGGTTCAGGACTGTTCCGTCTGATTCGTGTGCAGTGGCAGGAGGTCAGTTTCCATTGGCTGTAACACACACACACACACACACACACACACAGGGCTAAAATTGAGTGGTGGAGTTGAAAGTAAGCTATCAAAGCAAAGAAATGTCAGGGGAGGGCATCTTGTTTTTTGCCATGTAATTTTCCCATATGCTGTTAAAGCAGAGCAGATGTCACTGGGTATTGGCAGGGGTAGACCTGGTGGCCTCGGGGACACGGTTTGGGATACATGACCCTGTGAAGAGCCACATAATTAAGTGCTGGACTGAAGGGAAAGACCGTGGAAGCTTGCCGCAGCGTGGTGTGGAGGGAAGAAACGGGGTCATCTGCAATCAGTCACCTGAAGGCTTGATGAAATTAGTCCAAATGTCCTTTGACAAGAATTACCAGCAGGAGGGCGGGGAAAAAATGGGACGCTTTTGAGTGAGACACTTTTCCACAGTGGAGATGTGTTTGCACTTCAGTGAGTGTGTTTCTAAAGTGACATCATTCATGGATTAGCTGGAATACCCCGATGGGGTTTGTGACTGCCTCGACAGCGCTCAAGACAAACCCAGCCTAGGAAATGGATGTGCCAAATTACACAGTGCCACCCGCTGGGATAGAGCTGCAGGTGTGTGTGTGTGTGAGAGAGAGAGTGTGTGGGTGTGTGTGTGTGAGGATATTGAGAATTTTATTTCCACCGCAGTGAACGTGTTGTTACCTATATTTCCTCTCACCTTCATTCCTTTATTCGTGCGTCTCATTCTTCTTTGCTTTCTTCTCGCTCTTTCTTTTGTTCACATTTTTTTTTGTTACCACACTCACACGAAATGCAATCAGAGCAGCTCTACCTCTGTCTGACACAGACATGACTCGCCCATTTTCTTCTACTTTATAAGTGCCATAATGTGAACCACTTACTCATCTCCAGTCATTTAAGGTCTAATTTTCTTGACTTTTATTGTGTTTCTCTGCTGACTACGATGCTGATGAACCTTATTGAGACACAGAGTAATCATTCGCTGAACCAAAACTCTCTGAGAGCCTGTTTTTCTCCAAAAGGGAAATCTTTCTATATTTTGCCAAAACATCAATAATCTATTATTTCCACGTGAAAACGCTCTCTGGACAGTTTTCTTTTGTACCCACACAGCATAGACAAATCACTGGCATATTATTTTTTTTTTTTTTTTAGGTAAGAAGTTGCTTCATGCACAGGAGCTTTTGTGGTGGCATCAAACCCAGATACTGTAATGCATTTTTCACTAAAAGAGAACTAGAATCTGTAATCAACAAAACCAATGGTCTCTGAGCCCAAATACATCATGTTATCTCAGTGTCATTGTACAGATTACTAAAAGATGCCCTGTTACTTCTATGTTCATGTCCATATAATGTATTTATAATCACAGAAACTGGAGTAATCAAAATAAAATATCTATTCTTTCTGTATCTTATTGTGGTTCTCATGAATATAGAGCACATCATCCATTCTCAGCAGGTCTGTAAGCTACAGGTTCGATGCTGATAATAGTGTTTTTGGATATTTTTCATCCTACAAAATGTTTATAGAAAAGAGCATTGCAGCCCTAAGAGACCATCGCTGTAAGTGCTAAGTGAACCTTTGCATTAATGGGTAAGAAGCTTATCCTTATTATTATCATTGTTATTATTATTATTATTATTATCATTGTTATTATTATTATTATTATTATTATTATTACCCTATGACCCTGCACTGCAGGACAAAGCAGGTTAATGGACGATGGATGGATGGATTATTATTACTGTTGTTATTGTTATTATTAACAATGTAGACAGACACCACACAATGAATGTATTACAACTAGTGTGTGTCCAGATGAAGCCTCTGAACACACTGGGCAACATTCTCGACGTGGACATGGAGCCACTGTCCAGACAAAATGTTGCAGTGTGCCACAGAGCTGTGGCTGCAGTTGTTAGCACAATAAATGCATTTATGTGTTTTTTTTGTTTGTTTGTTTTGCTTTTCATAAGGATTAGATGGTAAACAAATAAATAAATAACTGCATCATCCACTTTTTAAATGCAGCTTTGGGTGCAACAAAGTGTGTCTGCACAAACAGGGCTTGCTCAAATGTAATGTGCTATTCAACAATAAAAGGAGCTGGTTTGGTTTTTTTATGGAGGTCCAGTAAACAACAGTAGGAGCCTATAGTTCATCTAGTACAAGCAGTCCCACCTGC
The DNA here is from genome assembly GCF_900634625.1 of Parambassis ranga. Classification (NCBI taxonomy): domain Eukaryota; kingdom Metazoa; phylum Chordata; class Actinopteri; family Ambassidae; genus Parambassis; species Parambassis ranga. The sequence goes on from NC_041031.1 coordinate 9,706,650, forward strand.
CCCCAGCCTAAAGCCGCCTGTCGACTACATAATGATCTGCCCTCTGTAAGATAGATGGCCTGGAGATACCACTGAGGCTGCTGAGACTAAATCCTGCACACTCCCAGTGTGTGAGGGAAGTAACAACAGCAGGCAACAAGCACATTTTAAGCCTCAACAGAGTATCTATCCTGTATCCTGTCTAGAAAACCCTGTTACCACGAGATGGTGCTTGACAGCTAATTTTTCCTACTAGTTGGTCCACTTCTGATGGTGGGATGGGAGAAGAAAGTTCCATGGCAACGCTCCCAACTTCTAGGAGTGTTTCATTTCTGCTTTAACTGCACTCATCAGTCATCAGTGTTATCTTGCATATTCAGAGCTGCTTTGCAAAAGTCGTTGCTCTCCAGCTGAGGCCCCGGCCAGCCGTTATCTCCCAGTTGCATCAGCTGGAGTTCACCATCAGATGGCAGTCCACTAATGCCGTTCTCAGATCTGGGTTACTGGTGGTAGGAGAAAGGTTGCGTCAGTGGACTTAGAGCTCACCAGCCTGTGTTACGCTGGTTTGGACTACAGAGGACTCCCGGAGGACTTCCTGAAACTATCTTATCACTTAGATCACATTACAATGACTTTCAGTGGCACCAATTTGATCTTTAGTGCTAATCCATGCTACGAGGCATTTCACAGATCTTTCAGATCAAATACACTCTGGGTTTGGCTTCAGTATCTGAGCTTACACCACTGTTTTTTTTCCTGTGGAATACTGGAAACTTCCTTTGAAGTAAAAGCCTGTTTTTGTCCCGAGAGGCACAGAACTGCGTTTGTCAGTAGAAGCCAAATGTTAGTCCTGTGAAGTGAATTCTTCTGTCTTTCAAACAAAGTGAGTTGAATGTTTTCACTGTCATTCTTTTATCTAAATACACCCAAAAATAATACTAAAACTTATAGTATAGCTGACATCTCTGTTTGTGATACTTGCAGGATTCCTTCCTTCATTCTGCCATTCAGACACAAGCCGCCTTATGTTACTGTTCTGTTACTGGAAGCCTCCTGCATCCCCTTCCCTATCTGCATGGAGGTTACCTGCATGCCCTCTCTGCAAACCCTGTACAAGGCCCAGCCTGATAACCTTTACATATCACTTTTAACAAGTCAGAACAGCGTGTAGCATCAGCAGACTTGGGAGGACGTGCACAGGCTGTTGACATGAGCCTCAATGACAGAGAGGCAGTCTACATCCAGGTTCACAGAGAGGGAAAGAAAAGGCCATGCAGATAGATGAAGATGCACAGGGCTCAGAACAACTACCGGTCCTGTGTGCAGCTGTCTCCTGCATCATTGTGGGTATATGTCTGGATGAAATCAATCAGTGACCTATATCTCAATGACAGAACGCTGTCACTTCAGACTGATGAGGTTACATGTTTCAGTATGTACCGCATGTCTGAAGGGGGCAATAACTGTGAATTGGTTGTAGTCCTTCGTGTGCCCATTGCAGGTTTAAATAATGGCATTCACCCAAAGACATTAACAGATCCAGCGTAATGATCATCATGGCCATTCGTTAAAGAAAAGTAACCAGGGTGTTCTCCACATCCAGAGTCCATCAGGTTGTTGTAAAGGAGCGAAGAGGACGACTTGTATCATAGTTCAGAATGTACTGGGTCCATTTGCCTCCAGTGTTTATTTAAGATACAAATTGGGAGTTCCTGTTTTACGGTCAGACATCCGCTGATTGTTTGAAGTGCATATTAAAAGGCAGCAGAGCAATGGGGGCCCTGCCTGAAACTTTTAAGTCTTCTCTTGGATCTTGTACATATTTGTTTCTATCCACTCTGCTGAAACTGCCAACTCACTGGAAACATTTTCACAGCTGTAAAGATGCCCCGAGACCTCTTACTGTGACTGACAGTTTACCAGCTTTCTACTTTACAATATAAACAACGTTTTTTTTGCCCACCAGGTAGCCCATGGCTAAAACTGTGTTCCCTGTCACTTCCAATCACTCATCACATATTATATAAACTGTGCTTAAATGTGTCATCATTTACAAAACACTGTGTTTCATGATCTGTGGAAAGAATGGTATCAGTGTCTGAACACTTTAATACGTTTAATTTGCTTAAATTCTTGTAATCTGTCTGAGTAGAAAGAGGAGGGGTGAAGTGGCGTCAAGGAATCCCCAGTCAGCATGTGATGTAATGGCTCACTAGAAGTCCAGAAGGCTGGATGAGTCACATTCCTTGGGAATGAACTCTTTTCAGAGTTATTGCACTGATTTCCTGTCCCATACAATGAGACAGGACTCAGAGGACAAAACAGGAAATGACACGGGTCTAGGTGGACATTTGGATTTACGTAATAACAACCACAAGAATCCAAACACACCATTAAGATTTCTCCACTTAAACAATGATTAAAATGACCATAATGCTTTGTAGATCAATTTAGGTAACATCAAAAGTTTTCATCCTCTTTGATGTTCCAATGTCTATTTATTTAGATGTTGCTTTGCACAGATATTTACTGTTGTGATGATGCTGTACGTGAGGTTTCACACTGATAACTTAACCATGCAGACAAAACCCACATAGCCCGGTGCTGATGAAAGTTCAGGTTGCTTACACAATGTAAGTGTTGACATTCCCACAGCGATAATCAGAAAGTAGCACATGTGATGTTGTGACTTGTTTTCTTCCTGCAGATCTTTAGCTGTGGAGTAGCCCGTGGATGTTAACTGCTCGAGTACAAGGTTCAGAGTCTGTGTATTTATTTTTTATTTTTAAAAAGTTTAAAGTATGTTTCCTGCAGGGAGTTTAGTTTGATGCATAAACAGCAGCAGAGTCTTTTTATGGTTCATACTCACCTTTCTGTCTTGTGAGCGCCGTAAGAATAACAAAGTAGTGATGTGAGTCCTTGATCCAGGCCCAGGGCCTGCCCTCAGTTGTGTAAGAACCAGTCAGAACATGACAATGGTGTGTGTGTGTGTGTGTGTACTGGTGGGGTGTGTGTGTGTTTGTGTACACTGGGCGGTTGAGCAAGCTAATTTCTTGGGAGAACATTGTTAGCTTGGACCATTTGGAGTATTCTCAGGGGAGAGGCGTTGCTCCGGTCTCTCATCAGGCAGACGACAGAGGGCTGCGTGCTCTGCATGCTGCACTCATCCCGACCATGATAGCCTCACTGCACAGGCCATATCTCTGCTCCATTTACTCATTGTCTGATAATAACAAGTGTCTCCTTTCTGCTTTACTCAATTACATCTTCATTAGCCTGCTAACTAGCTTAAAGCAGACCAGCATTGTGTGTAGAGATTTTAAGTCTATGTGACATTTATTACCAGCATACCTGGGTATATGGGTGAGGGCAGTAGGACATAATATTTATTATGTCTTCATCTCTCAGGACCATTCACTGTCTCATCATAACATCAATTCATTTTAATTTGCAAGCTAATGAACTCAGTTCATTCATCATTTAGTCTGTCTGTTGTCTAAACAACGGCTGGCGGACATATTGACCTCTCACATCGGTGTGCTGCCAATCAAATGCCCGTCTCATAGTAATGAGCTGATAAACAACAGGGAGGTGTTCGTGTAAGACATTTCACTGAGGAGCGATCTACCTGGCTGCTAGTGGATTTCCGTGTACGGCAATATGACTGTGTAGAGAGTATCAGAGCAGATACAGATAAGAAGTGACTCTGCTGAAGTGCCTTTCATTTTCACCTGCACTTCCCCATCACATTCCCCACGTTGTTGCAGTTCTTCTCCTTGTTTCTGAAAACAGGATGCACCCTTTGTACAGTATGTGAGGGAAGTTCCATCATGTCAAAGCCAACTTTGTTTGTTGCTATCCTGAACAGCTGTGGCCTCAATCAGTCATTCTCTTCTCTAAGTGGAACAGACAACACACTGGGTTACTCTGCACTACCTCTGTGCATTTCCCTATTGTTTGAACACACTCATTTACTCTTTCAGTCTCTTCCTCTTCTTAGCTTTACAGTAGTGTCACATTTACACTCATTTGCTCTCACTTCCATAGACGCACACCTCTCTCTCTCTCTCTCTCTCTCTTTCATCACCTCTTTTGTTCCATGGTCAGCATGGTGATGGTGGCCAGGGTTCAGAGCACGGCTGAACTTCCTGAACAAAGTGTCTTTAAATGAGACACAAACAGACAAGGAGCAGTGTCTTAAATGTCCAGCCTTCCTTCTTTCGGGCCCTGCCACTGACAGCGTGTCAAAAAATAGGTCCACCCAGGCTGTCTATCCATAATATATCACAAGGGCTGGGGGTCATATCAGCAAGCTGTCTGGGGATTTCTGAGGAGAAAACAATGACAATCCAATAAACTGCCAGACACTGACATCTATGTTTTCAACAGGCCAAAAACTTCCTTTACTTTCATCAGATTCTCATCAGAGAATGAAGTTTGCAAACTTCAGGTTTATCTATTTATAGCATAATTTAAAAAAAACTATGTGGCCCACAGTGCTGTGTTCAATATTTCAGCCTCAGCATAAAGTCATCACCAGATGTGGCAATTCCTCAAGAGGCTAAAAATAATCGCACACACATCAGCAGGATTACAGTGTCGCCGTTCCTCACTTGTAAGTCAAATGAGAAGAATCACACATTATATCACCTCACCCATGTTTGTGTTTCTGTGAACCATGTTCTGACAACTGGGAGGAGACATGACCAAATGTCACTTGATACAGCTACACACTGCAGTGAAATGACAGCAGATATAAACACAGCTATAATGGAAACATCTATGACATGTAACTGAAGCTGAACACTTTTAGTTCAAAGCTCATTGTTGTTGCAGACTCAAAGCTGCTACTGAATATCATTGCTCTAGAGTCTAAATGAGCATTGTTTCTCGGAGCACAAGTGACGCACTTCCCCTTTCAAACTGTCTGCGCTGCACTGAATCTGTGGGTTTCCTGTAGATTGTGGCTGAAGTGAAACTCATGGTGAGAAGAGACACACAGGAAGCACAGAAACAAACAGAAGAATGAGTGAGGGGCTCCTGTGAGACATGTGGGGTGACACCAGCCGCAGTCAATTTAAGGAATCATGAAGGTGTGGGCATATGAGTTCTGTCTGTGAGGAGTTTTACCTTTAGAACAGTGACAGCCTTTCAATGACCCGATGTATAAATAGATGTGGACAGCAGTGTGTGCAGTAAATCAGGGAAACACAATTCAAGGTAAACTGTATCAAATTCAATCAAAATTTAGCTTTATTTATAAATGTATTAATCTGTACAGGAATGAGAATAAAATATAAACAAGAACTGTACATTGGAAACATCAGCACATTCTTTAAAAGACTAATGGAATTACACAGCAGATCTGAACCCCTAGACTTGAAATTAGTTTGGAAATAAAGTGCCATCTGTGATTTAAGCTCAGCCTCGTTTAAAAAAAATATACGGTAAAGAGGACTTAGAGTCCTTTACTGGCATAGCACTCATGGGAATTTTAAATGTGGCATAAACGTGCTTTTTATACCCTCGGCAGTACTTTCTCACATGCCTGGACAGATGGAAGCTTTGTCTGGTTTCGGGAATATGTCACACATCTTGGATCGGATGGTCTTGCCGGCTGGATGCAGCATTGCCAGGGGTGTGAGGGTGTTCTTGCATTTCAGAATGGACTGCCCTTTTAATTTCTGATGTTAACCTTTTTCCCTGAAGCGGCAGAGAGAGCATTTGCTCCATCAGATCTGCTCTGGTGTAGATCTCCATTTCTGCTCAGCAGTAGCCAGCCACGTCGCCCCCGGCCTGTCCCCGACCCCCTTCCCTACCCCTCCCCTCCCCTCTCCATCAACCCACCACACAACTAGGCTCACAATCTTTCTGTTCACATGTCTGCAAAATAGAAAGAAAAAGAGAGAACTCAGGAGCTGGAATAAAACGGGTGTATCAACACAACACAAACACGCAGTAACTAATAAGTTAGCCTTGTAAAGATACAGAGGAGTTTCAGATTAATTTGTAACATTAATTCTCTGTGTCAAACCCACAGATAGTGGTGGATGTATGTTTTGTTCTGTGTGCGTGTACAGCAGGGTAATGTATGTATTCGCAGGCCTCTTTAACACCACTGCTTTAGAGCTGATAGCAGGATCACGGTGCTCATGTAGTCAAGTAGGCTTTTATCACTGAAGAGCATGTAGATAGTCCACCTGAGTCCCCAGACATGGCATTTGCACATAAAAGGTGCTGAGAGATAAACAGGACAGGGGGTAGTACAAGGTGGATACTATGCACAATGCACACTGTTTTTCAATGTGCAACAAAACATGCGCTCTGTAAGCCTCTCTGCCACCATAATACACCTCAGCCTGCTGGCCCGACAGCATAAGTGTACAAGGTATAAAGAAAAGATTGACTGATAGTGGGTGTAATTTTCTTAAATACGCACCAGCAAGTTCCCGGTCCAGCATGTCGATAAAACTCTCAAGTTCCCTTGTGTCTCCTAGCTTGGCTGCGAAAGGAGGACAGAGAGAAAAAGGATTTTGAGAAAGAAAAAAAAAAGCAATGGAACATTTTTTGACAAGAAATACAGCTCAGTTCAGTGGTATTTCCTTTGGACTAAAAGCTGAAGACTAATCTAAGTCCCAGAATTACATATGAACTAAACTGCTTTTAGGGATGGAAAAAAACACATTTTAAGCTTCTTCTCTACAAACTGAGATAAAGCTGATTTTATGTGCTTCAAAATCTCAACAGCTTGCTAGATCCCACCAGGATCTGTGCTGTGAATATCTGGGAATGTTCACTGTAAAGCCATGCAGAGAAAATGACACCTTCAGGACACATTTTGATTTAATAACCTGTGTACATCTACAAAGGGGACAGACAAAACATCAATGCAACAACCCATGCAGTGCAAATACAAGTAGATAATGAACAGAGGTACATATTTTCAGGGGCCTTAAATGTGTCTGACCTGGCTAAATGTCTGGTGAGATGCATGAGGAACATAAGCAGTCAAACAGTGAAAACAGAAGCGAGATTTCATAATAAGTGAACTCTAATAAAAGAGAGATTGTACTAATTCAATCTTAAAATTGTGAAACCGTGGCCCTCTGACATAGATAGATAGATATTATTGATCCTATCAGGGAAATTGCAGCAGCCTCAACAGTAATATAACAGAATATATAAAAGTTATGTAAAAAAAAAAAAATAATATAAAAAGTTTAAAGCAGAGTTGCTACCTGTGATGTAATGTTGTGCAAACTTTCTCTTCCTGTAAATCAATTTCAAAGGAACTCTTATAATAGACATATTTCAGGTATGGAGGCCGCACACTGACCTCACATGTCAACCTGTCAAAACCACATTTCTTTTTAGTTCACCCATTGCCAGACGGTAGTCTGTGCATATGAATGCAACCAAATACGCTCATTTAATTACAAATACACATCCTAGCCAGCTCTACATAACAGCACAAATAAGCCCTGCAGGAGTTTTAAAGAGGTGGGGACTGAGACATCTCAGTCTCAGCAGCAGGAGCATTGTTGTGTAAAAAACAAAAGAGCTCCCGGCTTTATGTGGAGGTTTGTGTGTGTGACTGTGATAGTGATCTGAGAGAAAGCGATAGTGATCACTGTAAGAAGGGCGGCTATCTGGATGGAGATGGGCTGATAGAAGACTCCAGTACCTTTCGGTGCCAGCATTATGCCTGCTGTGTGAAGCTCCTCCTCGCTGGTATTCAGACTATTTCCCATAGAAGCTCCGCTGCCTGTGGGGGGAAGAGAGAGAGGCAAAAAAAAAGGAGTGAAGGGAGATAATAAGCACTAAGGGTGATCAGCGACAATGACAACAATTTTAACACAAAGCAGAAGTTGCACATAATGATAATAACATGCAATAAAGTGAAGGTAAACGCCTGTTCACTGCTACGGACTCCCATGTGTCAGCCTTTGAAAACAGCTTGTCTGCTGAAACGTTAGGGGCCAAAATACTTTAAATAATGATGACACATGGGAGCAGAGGAAAAATAACAGTTTCTTCTTTCATCTCATAACAGTCGACAAATGTGCAACAATACCAAGAAAATAAAAGACGATTACCAGAGTTAGGTTGTCCATAATTGCAGTTCATTCCAGTACAACCATTGTCCTGAGCAAAACAGTCACTTTAAAGAAGTGTATACGGCAAATTTAATGCAAATTAGAAGTGTCAGGCTGAAGTTGTTTGGACTGATAAAGAGGCTCTGCTGGCACCCATGAGGACATCATACAATGTCACTCACCAGCTAATGATGCACTAAATAACGTTGTTCCTTTCCCACACATTGCACATTAGTAAACATTATCTTTATCGCAGTGACAGTATTTATTATATATATTTATTTTACTCACTGTAGTCAGAGTCTTCCACACCGCTGTCATCCCCCGGCCCCGTGCGACTTTTCGCCTCGTGGAGGACGTGCTGGTAAGCATGAGGTTTGCTTTGAGACGGGGCCTTCAGTTCCTCCACCACATCCTGGAACTCCTGCAGCAACTCACCCAGCTCCAGCTCCAAGTCTGTGGAAAATATGACAGCAGTTGGAAACAGATCGCAGACTCCACTGAAGGATTGTCTCCGTTTATTTCACCAGCTAAGAAAGAAAAGTCTGAAGTGAAGAGATTTTTTAAAAATCGGAATAAGAATATTTTTAATGATAAAATGCTGAATTAAGGATCCAGAATATTTTAGAATCTGTGAAAAAAACATCTAGAAATATTTTGTTGGGGGGGGGGGGGGGTGATATTAAAGACTTTATAGTTTAGATAGCTTGATATGCTGAAAATAAACAGCTTAGATGTCATAACAGTTAATAAAGTACAAACAGTATTACATTAGAAACTCTTTTTGAGATGCTTTAAAACAGCTTTCATTCATCAGTGTGATATATAGAGGATAATCTGGCCAGCCTGAGTAAAAGTCTGATACCAGTATAAACTGTTGCCTTTAAAATTCATGGCTGAAGCACCGGTCGTTAGACTCACCCATGGTAACGTCTGAGGACATGCTGCAACGCTGCAATGAAACCCCACCAAGCTGCTGTGAGTCTGTGTTCAGGGCGTTTTTTACAGCTGACAGGCAGGACTGTAGTTTTTATTCAGAAGCGCTCCACACCCGGAGCGGCCAAGGGGGACCACAGCAGCCAATCACGTGGCAGAGAAACCTCTGAGTTCTACTGAAAGTGAAAAAAAATGGGCGGAAAGCGCTAAAGGAAAATAAATGCGCAAATGACGCAAGGCAGAAATAAATCATTACACAGTGTTTCCATCACGTTCTCAAGTAACCACAGAAGTGAATGCTTTGGTGTGTAGATTCCTTTCTGTCTCTCTCTGTCGTTACATAATTCAGATTGGATTACTTGACTGGGAGGAGAGGAAAAAAAACAGAAAATAAACTCTGGCAAACTGTCAAAACAAAGTTACTTTATTCCGCATTTATGAGCTGCAGTTCTCTGCTCTGCCTATAGAGGGCCCCAACTCCTGTACAGTAACCTATTATGCAATGTTAGAGATACATGCCCTGTATGTAAGCTCTAACCCTGCATCAAAGCTGTCGTTTATAGTTCATCTAAGCACATTTAATAAACACAATCATTAAAGCATAAAATAATTTTACTTACTTTAATTATGAAAAATATTTTAAAAAAGTCAATTAGCTGTTGCGTTAAATTTGACAGACTATTGTGTTTTAGCTTATCTTAGGGTTGATTTACTGCTAATTAACATAAAGAATAAAACATTCAGAGTTAAATATTAGAAAGCCACAAGATAAATGAAGACACGTCAGAGTGGAAATGAATCAGACAATAAAATGGGCAGGTGTGCTAACAGAAAGGGTGTGTAAACATATTTCATACTGGCATGTTAATCTGTCCAGTCAGTGTTCACTTTATTTAACATATTTACACACACACATTTGCAACGCATGAGTTGCCACACCAGCATAAACTCCAGTCCATGTAGGTAAACCTGTTGTTCTTCTGACTTCTCATGTGTCAGTCTGACACACACAAGGTAAGTGTTGTAGGAGGGGCATGTCATGAATTATGCCTTCAGCTGTGCAGGTTTAGATTGCTGCCTCCGTCCTCAGCGTTCAGTTGCTGCCGGGGGACTTGGGTGACATGTGTGAAGGCGATGGGCCATGGGACTCCTGATAACATGAACTGGGCTGGACTATTGCAGGTCAGTGAGTCAAAAGAGATTATCCATTCGGGGGGTATCTAATTGCTGTGAAAGGAGTGTTGTTCTTTGGTGTGCAATTACAACAACAACAACAACAAAAAACAACAAACAATAATCTGCTCCGTCTAGAGACGTTCTGGTTTTTATATCATTCTTTGTTACAAAATGATTTATGCACATTTCTAACACATATGCTTTGCTAGTTTCTTTTGTTCTTGTCTGTTATTTGTGTATGAGAGTAATTGGGTGGCGATAAGAGAAGCATCAGATTACTCTCATTGTACGGTTGCTTACATTTGAAAGAAGTCACTGAAGCATAAAGTTTCAACTCTATCACCACCTTCATTGGAATTTCTTATCAGATTTAAGGGAAAAAATAATACGACTGCTTACAGTTTTTTTTCTGTCCTGTCAGAAATTGCTGCTTGTGGTTCAGCTCACATGTGGTACTGTCCAGTTCTCTGTACCAGAGGAACTGGAGCCTGGTGTTCTGGTTGGATCACTGGGTAAAAACTTTTCTCCACCGTACCAGCTCCTGAACCAGGAGTATTTGTGGCTGGACAAAAACACTGGAAATCTCTACACCAGTGAGCGAAAGATGGATCGCGAGGCCCTCTGCCCTAAAGAGACAAAAGCAGAGGAATGCATTATTCTGCACAATGCTGTGGTGAGGCCCTCAAGAGATCTTATACAGTTCCCTGTGATCATCGAGGACATCAATGACAATGCGCCACATTTCGAAACTGATAAAATCCCCCTGAGGGTGTCTGAGGATGTGACTGTAGGGACAAGTTTCTTATTGGATGATGTGGCTAAGGACCAGGACACTGGCCGCAATGGAGAGCTGAAATATCAGCTGAAAGGTTCTGATGGAGTTTTCAGTTTAAAACATGAAGAGGACAGTGCTATAATTATGCTGGTTGTAGAAAAAGCTCTGGATAGAGAGACTCAGGATGTGTTCCAGATGGAGCTGGTGGCCACTGACTGTGGCGCAGACCCTCTAAGTGCGACAGCGACTTTAATTGTCACAGTGACAGATGTTAACGACAACTGCCCGAGCTTTAGTTTTGACAGCCCCCGCAGTGTAACCATCCCTGGAGACACCCCGAAGAACACGGTGGTCGCTCAGGTCAGAGCCACAGACCTAGATACAGGCCCAAACGCTGCCATCATTTACTTCCTCAGTCCCAAAACCTCAGAGCGGGCCAAGAAGCTTTTTAGCCTCGACAGCCTCAGTGGGTACATCACACTAACACAAGACCTCCAGAGTGACAACTCCGAGGAGCTGGTGTTGAAAGTGTTAGCTAGTAGCCATCACTGCCCCCCAGCAGACACTCAGGTAACTGTATCTGTGCTCCCCAAGGTGAAGCAGGAGCTGACGATCAAGATCGGGTTCATTGCAGAACATCAAAACCAGACTATGGTGTTACCAGAGAACCAGCCCCCCACCGTCTTAGCCGTTTTAGAGCTTGAGGGTGACAGCAGCTTTAAAGGCTCATCCCTTGTCATCGAGGGTGAGGTGCCTTTCACTTTGAACTCACAGAATGGCAAATATCTGCTTTCCACATCAAAACCCTTAGACTATGAGTTGAAGAGGGAACATCATATTTCTGTGGTAGTGCATGGGATATCAGCTGCAGGATCTGTGTTCGTTCCTGCTAGGCATGTCATCAGGGTGTTGGTGGCAGATGTCAATGATAATATTCCAAAGTTCCCCCAGTCTCACTACCAGCTGGATGTGGAGGAAAACAACAAACCAGGACTGTCACTGCTGTGGGTTTCGGCCTCAGATGCAGACAGCGGAAACAACGGCAGGGTGACCTACAGGCTGGACAAACACACATCAACCATCTTTAACATTGACTCTGTGACGGGTCAACTGTCTGTGTCAGCTCCTCTGGATAGGGAGCAGCAGGCTGTACACAAACTCACTGTGTTTGCTCGAGATAGTGGCTCTCCTCCTCTGGAATCCATGGCCACAGTATCCATTCGAGTCCTGGATCAGAATGACAATGCGCCTGTTTTTCTTACCCCTCACTTCATCTTTTTTATTCCTGAGAATGTACCACTGTTCTCTCAGGTAGGGAGGATAGAGGTGAAAGACCCAGACGAAGGAGAGAATGGGAACACAGAACTGCATGTTGTAAACAGCAGTGGACCTTTTGTTGTGGATAATACCCAGGGGACGCTGCGCAGCACCACCAACTTGGACCGTGAGACAGAAGATCGCTATGAACTCTACCTGTTAGCCAGCGATCATGGGCATCCACCCGCTTTAACTTCCACTGCCCGAGTGACTATCTTTGTGGAGGACATCAATGACAACCAGCCAAAAGTGATCCTTCCCAACAGTAACTCCTCATGCCTGACTGTGCCTCCAGGCACCCAGGCAGGTACTATGATAACAAAGATTTATGCCATCGATGAGGACTCAGGGCTGAATTCAGAGATTACATACTCTGTTGTGGCACCGGAGCTAGCTGAAAACAACAGCCCTTTCAAGGTAGACTCAAGGTCAGGGAATGTCACCTTAAGTCAGCGGCTTCTACATAAAGACCTGGGAATGCATCACCTGTTCATTGTGGTCAGAGATGGGGGGAAACCAGCTCCACTATACACCACTGTCTGGGTTAATCTGCTGGTCAATGAGAGCGCGGCGGCCTGCCACTTGGACAAGGTACCCACCTGGACAGGCACACATGACTTGGTTCAAAGCCCCTCTAAGGCTCCCATCTGCAATATGGAGACAAACACATCTGCACAGGTGATGATGCTAATAGGCCTCGGTATGATGCTGGCATCCATGTGTTTGCTTGTGGTGGCAGCTGTTTTGTACCTGAAACAGAGGAGACGTCTGCAACTGAACATAAGGGAGAATGAGATTCCACTCAGGCTCAAAGACAAATATTACTCAGATGAATAACAGAACAAAGTCAGTGATGATGTATCACTCCCTCACAGTTTCAAGGTGAATGAAATATTTTACGAATATTTGTTAAAGGCCTCTTGCATTCTAATGAGTCTTTGTATTAGTTGAGTACACAGTTATGGAATATGAGTTGTGAAGATGAAGCTGATTAATTTTTTGTCATGGACCCACATGAGCAGCAGGAAGACTAACTGTGATCTGATGAGTGATAAGATGCCCATTCTTTAAAAACGCCACAGATGCAGGTGTATATGGACACAGGTGATGTGTACAGCATATCACAGCAAGTCATTGGTAAGAGCATTACAGTCATCTTCTTTAAGGATTATTGCTCATGACCCCTGTGGGTAGAGAGGTTGAGGTAATGGTCCACTAAGTTGATTAGGCCTTTCTCAGATTTCGGATTCAGAGTGATAGGAAGTCTAAAGTATTTAGACACACAAAGGGGTTTAATGTTCCTCCCACGGGCAAGTGACGAAAATCTCTAAAGAAGCAACTCTGCAATAAGCTCAGGAGGCAGAGAAGGGCTGTGGACAGGTGAGAGGCGGCAGAGGGAAGGCACACCAACATCTCAAGTCACCGCCTCACACCTGTTACTTGATCGCACCACTTCTCACCCACAGAGCTGGATCGTACCCAAAAGGCAGAAAACCTACTGCACTGCACACGCTAACCCAACAGGCTGGTTGCTTTAATAGCAGATGTTTGCAGTGCAATCACACTGTGTTCAAAGGAATCAGCAGCTCTCATGTTTAACTGATGTGTTTGGATGCTGGGGGAACAATGAAGATATCAAACCAGGTTAAATGATGCATCGAGCATGAATGAGCCAGGATTAGAAATGTGCAAATCTGTGAACACAATTGCACACAGAGGGCAGGCTAATTGTTTTAGCTTGTAATAATTCTTAATACAGTATCATAAACTATTAAGCAAACCTTGCAAGACGCACCTGCATTAGAGGAAAAGAGAGAGTCGGAGCTTGTTAAACACAATGTACAACAACCTGGTTAGTGAAGAACAATGCTTGTATAACATGAGAGCTGTCTCTCTGAGGATTTCTGAGCTAGCAGCTCAGAAATAAATATTCTAATAGGGCTGTACTGTGAGAATAACTTCATTAACTGAGAAGGAATAAGGAGCGCCATAAGAAAAAATACATATTTAGTGAATCATCTTTGGATGAAATGTAATGTAACAAAATTGGAGATTTAGTTACATTAAAATATGAACAAATTGATATTAAAACCAGTCTGTTGTATTATTTGTAACAATGTACTTGGTTTTATAAGGCAGGTTTTTACAGTATTGTAATAATAGATGCGACTTGACATATCAGCCATTACTCTGAAGGAGTGAATTGTATTTTGGTATAAACCTACTGCCAACCAAGTGCTGTGGCAGGAGGAAGTCTGCCATCTACTGGGCACAGATGAAGCTGAACGTGGCTCTTTATTTCTGGTATTTGGCCAGAGGGTGGAGATGAATCAGAGGACAGTCTTTCACTCTGCCACAGTCAGGTCGCCTGAGATCAGTGATGTTTCCCTGCTGCTCTGCTCCACTCACAGCACATTTAATTTTAATCAGTTTCATTTTTCCCTTCTCTTCTGCAGCTGGACGTTTAATAATAGGGCAAGAGGTGGCACAAGTGGTACCTCTATACCCAAATATTCAATCCAATTCTATTCAATTTTATTTATAATATATATAATATTATATATTATATATTATATATATTATATATTATATATTACAGAAACCCCAAACCTGATGCCCCTTAAGAGCAACAGTGGCAAGGACAAACTCCCTTTTAACAGGAAGAACCCTTGAGCAGGCCGGCTCATAAGGCAGAACCTTCCTGCTGATAGCCGGCCGGGTAGAGGAGGAGAAGAAGAGGTAGACAGGACAGAGAGGATGAGAGAGAGAGAGAGAGGAAGGGAGAGACATCAAGTGAATTAATTGTGAGATACAGAGAGATTACACACAATTACAGCTGAGATGTCCCTGCCTGAAATGCACTAGATTTTATCCTGAGTTCAGTTTTCCATATGGTCTGGGAACACACCTTTCAACTGAACATACCAGGAGGACAATGACAATGAGTGCAGATCTTTCAGGCTCAGACCTGTATCTGTAGTCAGTTTCACCGGACCATGTCTGGAAGCACCTGACTGTCTAACATCCAACATAACATGATGCTGGCCTGTGATGCCATCTGTCTTATCCATCCTCCATCACATTCTGCATGAATCACTTCTCACTAAAAAATTTAGCAAACTGATCCTCAGTGCCAGGAAACTCTATATGTTATGTAATAAACACAAAGTTGCTTAGGCTTACATATATTATTACTTACTCTGCTTCTACATTGATTTATTACCATTTAAGTCAGCTATGGTTAAAGTTGACCAAACTCATGAGTCCACTTTAACACATGTCATTTATCATATAAGTACATTTTGTATTTTTTTATTCAGTATTCAACAAATAAAACATAGTTTGAAAACAAAAGAAAGGTCTGATATTTTTGTGTTTTTCTGTTATTGGAATGATTTAAAGGTTTTAATTAATAGACACATACAATCCACACTAATGCTGCAATACTAAAATCTACAACAGTAAATCTGGACACCTCACAAATACTGGGAAAGAGATTTAAACACATTTAACCCTTTATAGATACATTTTATAGACCAGTGAAGAATAAATTCAGAATAAATGATCCTATGTTTGAGCTACAATTTGGCAGATGTTTCTTACCCATTCAGTATGTGCGTAAACAGAGATGTGGTAAAAACTGCTTTTTCAGTTCTATTCTGAGAGGATTAGCTGCAAGGTAACAAAACAAAACAAAAATCCTGCAGAGCTGTTAAGTCATGTTCATTTGTTTACTGGCTTTCACTCTCATGTGATGCTGTGGGAAATGAAAAAAAGGCACAGTGTTTACTCAGAGTCCTGTTAAATGATTCGTGTTGAAGCTTAATGAATGAAGGATGTAAAGATCTGGTCACTTTTTCTAGAGCTGGAAGAAAGGAATTCATTGTTGCTTCACACATAAATGTGATGTGGCAGATTTTGGTGACATAAAACTTTATTTTTGGGCAGGAATATGACTGAAACTGATCATTCATCATAAAATAAGGTAAGTATCTGAATAAACATTTCTTTATGTGATTTAAGAAATCATGAAGTCAAAGCAACTTTATCGCAACAGAAAGAAACGTTCTCCAAGCTACGAAGGTGACATGAAGGCTTGTAGTCTCAGATGATGTGATCTTAAACACAAATTGTTTGGATGGAATTCAGCCTGTAGGATATTAACACGGAGCGACTGGCGCAGCTGTCACCAACTTTCTGTGATTGCTGTCTGTTACATGGAGGCGCTGGCTGGTGCAGATTTGCACTGTAAGATGAGGGGATATCGCTGCACATAAACAGGGATCTGCTCAAACAGGTGATGGCTGTATTCACGTATTTTGAACAAAGATTACATGAAGCACAACGACATATTCCATTAAAGCCTAATGGATTATTTTCAGGAGGTGGACCACCCCCTAAACAGCCGTCCCAAGTGGCAGAGACAGTTTAATGTCCTTGAGCAATCCGCATTAAGCATATAGGTCAATGGTATGTTTTCTATGTAAGCATATCATTGATGTTGTATAAAATTAATAAACAAAGAAGCTTGTGAATCACTTTTATCATTACTAGGATTTAGGCTTAAATATTGTAAATTCTTAGAAACGTCATAATCCTAGCAATGTTCTTAGAATTTCACTCCTAACGGAAACAAACTAGTAACGGGCATTTCCTGAAGAAAATGCAAGTTTGATTGCTGCAGCTGAAGCACTGCTTTGAATGCTGATGTGAAGGATTGCTCTGAATTGCTGGAGAATCAGAGCAATTTAGAGCTTTGTATGCCTCTGTGTATGCCTCTGTGTGTCAGCCTATCACCATGGTAACAGCAGAGGACACCTCAAAAATCACTCCAACTTTGAGAGCCTGGCATGTGGTAACGATTCTGAATGAGAAAATTCTGAATACAGGTTTGATAGAGCAGCATCTAATGAGTGCTTTAAGACTAAAATGGAGTCTGTAGCTTGAAATTTGTAGGAAGAGATACATTTGGCAGATGACCTTGAAAGGCTCTCTCATAGACTCCCATGTTAAAAAATGACACCGAAATTGCTTAATATTTGAAAAATTTCTTAAAAAAAACTCTGAAAAAAAATTAAAGTTGACCCGGAATGTCAAGGTCAATGTATGCTGAAAATATGCTGCGCCAAAAAACGTAAGGAAGAATACGTAAGGAAGAAGAAGAAACAGGGTGAAGAACAAAGAGTTTGATTGCCTAGCAGCAATCAAAGAAATCATCTTTGTGCATACGCCCCTGTCCAATCATTGCTGCTTATATTAGGAACGTATTCTCACTTTGTTCTGGTAACCAATCACATCTTCTAAAACAATGTGTCACCCTTAGCAACGGTGACACACGCTCATTTCTCAGAGTCACTCAGAGAATTCTTAAATCACTTTTAAGCTAGGAGTCCTCACTAAGATTTTTTTTAGGCTAAGATAAGAGTGGAATCTTTGTGAATACGGCCCCTGATCTCCTCATTATTCTCCGCGTCGAAGTTCATTGAAAAGCGACATTGTTTCTTTAAGATTGCACTTGCAGTCATCAGCGGGTCTGTCCATTGTTGGGGGAACAGAACGCGACTTGAGATTGATATACGGGGGCCGCAGGCAAGTTACGCATATCATCAGCGGACCAGCTGCAGTGCAGGCAGCAGCGCAGTCAACAAGTCCTGAACGCATCTTTCCAGACATGGGTAAGAAGGAACTCCAGCCATACCTCTGATAGCTTTTAGCACCTTCTTATTATCAAAGCTCAGTTTTATTGCATGTGATCGCACGCTGATACAGCTAAGTGTTTCAGTGAGAGGGCATCAGAAGGTAATAAGTTTTTTTTCTTTCCCTCAGTTTAGAGGTCGGTTATACTAACCGGCTGATGCTCCACTGATATTATGAGATTTATTTCATGCTTGAGATGGCAGGGCTACTTTCAGAGAAGCCTTGTCGCATTTGCTTTTGGTCGTAATCTTTCTCAATTTTTAGAGAGGGGAAATTTGGCCTCAGCTGTGCATTAAATGACTCCTAGCAGGCTCGTGTGTTTTTATTTGGATCACGACCACGAGACTATGGGAAAACATGGTGCACATGCTGCTGAGGTCCTAATGAGATAATTGGGAAAAGGTGCATTTGAAGGTGCACTGCTGGCTGGGAGAGGGTTAACCTGGGTAATGTGTATTTGTTGTTGCACACAGTTTTTAATCGATTGAAAGGTTGCGCTCTCCCACAGACACAGTTTGCACGTCTCTGACAGCCAACAAAGCCTTGTAGATGTGTTCAATTAAAGAGCTATCTATTTGCCCATCCTGCCATCTGTGTTTGCTGTAATGGTACCAACCACAGTCTGTCTGCCTCCATTGTGCATGTCTGTGTGGATGCATGCACACATGCACACAGATGCATTGTTTGTTTATAGATCTGCTTCTCCATCCTCTTCCAGCAACCTCACTATTGCTTTCTTGTCCCTGCGTCTCCTCAGAAGGAAGTGTGAGTGTGTGCATGTGTGTGAGGCAGCATAGAGGTGCCTCTGGCCTTTGTTTGCTTGACATTGGTGGCCCTTGTACCCCCATGAAGCTGTGGGACAAAGACTGTTGTCTGTGCAGTCACAAAAGCAGCCTCTCTCTCTGCTTCACTTTGTCTCTCCTCTGCGTCCTCCCTCTTTTCTCACACTCTCCATGCTGGGTGGTGAATGGAGTCAGGGTGTGAGATGGGGTCAGAGCAGACACATCCCCACGCCTTTGGCCCTTGGCATGCATTCAGACAGCACATGACTATTAGCAAGTGAACTTCATGTGTTTACAGCTGCAGCTTGCAAAACATTACAAGCTAGTTTCAAGCAAGAGAGTGGTTATATTGTCTTTAAATATGACTCACACGTGTCCAGACATGGATTTTGGTTTTATGCACCCAAATCTTTGAGATATCTGTGGAGATTTCTGGCTTCACCAGAAATATTTTAGTAGATTATCAATCAGGAAGTTCCTGTTCCAATGAAAAGTTATGATTCTGTGGGACACAGAAAGACTTCTGTGATTAAAAAAAGGGAGGACATGCCCCATCATGTCCTGTATGAGCTGAACAGTTTCATATTTCAATGGCTTAATGTATGCTGAAGTTATGCTGCGATAAAAAACATGCAGAAGAATGAAAAGAAAAAAATAATTTTTTTCAATTAATTTTGCTGACCCAAAAGTCTTCTTCTTACTGGCCACCAAATAACCGAAATTTCCACTCACCTTGACTGTATTGGGGTGAAGGCGCAGAGAGACAGAGTGCTCTCTCAAACACAGCAAACGCAACCTAAACTATCTTTGGCCAAGAAAGCAGACTACACCATTTGTCTTATTTCCTTTCTGCTGTTCACAACTTGCCCTGACTTTCACGGTTCTGCACCCTCACTAACAGGTTGCTATGACTGCTGCATGCGCTGTTTGGGTGGGGTGCCATACTGCTCCCTTGTCGCCACACTGCTGTGCTTCTCTGGCATCGCCCTCTTCTGTGGCTGTGGGCACCAGGCGCTCACGGAGACCGAGAGACTCATCGAGACTTACTTTGCTCGTAACCTTCAGGACTACATCACCCTCGCCTACATGTAAGTCGTTGTTCGGAGTGTCACTTGTTTGACCATAACATGGTGTAGTGGTTACTTTAGAATCTGCATAATCATTTTTTGTACTGCTTTCTTTTTCCTCTCTCTCTCAGCATTCAATATTTCCAGTATGTCATCTACGGCTTGGCCTCGTTTTTCTTCCTCTACTGCATTGTGCTGTTGGCGGAGGGCTTCTACACCACAAGCGCTGCCAAGCAAACCTTTGGAGAGTTCAGGAGCACCATGTGCGGCCGCTGCCTCAGCTCCTCGGTGAGAGTGCCCAGAGTGGGACAAGTAAAGGGGATTGGAGAGATTGGATGGGATTAATACACATATCACTCCCTGGTGGGCGCTGAGCAGAAAATCTTAAGGCTCCTAAAAAAAACCTTTAGGGACATGCGAAGATAAGCATGCAGTGTCTGTGTGAGTGTGTTTGAGTGTGTGTATGTGTGTTGGGAAGAGAATAAGTGGTCGGAAGAAAAGGGAGTAAGATAACAAGCTAAGCTAATCACAAAAAAAAGTAAATGTGGTCACTGAGTGAGTCACCAGTCATAAAAAAACACTCTTTAGATTACTTATGTGCATGAGATTATTGTGATGATGCACCATAATGATTCTGATTGCACTCTCTTGTCTGTACAGTTTATAGTGATTACATATGTGCTGGCTGTGCTGTGGCTGCTGGTGTTTGCCTTCTCGGCCTTGCCCGTCTATTTCTTCTACAACATGGATGCAACCTGCCATACCATTGATGTTCTGACTGAGACCCCAGCCAGTATCAACCAGCTCTGCGTTGATGCGAGGCAATACGGTAACAAACAAACATGTCATGATTTTAAGGGGGACATAAATGTTGGTACCAGGTTTTATAACAATATCTGTGTAACTTTCTGTGGACTATGAAAGTCAAACTTTTATAGCCTTTCTGGATTGAGATGTGTCAGTCTGTGCCTTAAAAACACATTAACTGCACCATGGGCCACACTGTTCCAGTGGGTGACTTGTTCCTTCATTAGCATGAACATTGGCACTGAATATATTTGTGTTGAGAATGTAAACACTCCCTGGCACATCAAACGTGTATTAATCTGCAACTGAAAATAGTCCCCAACACATGCACTATTTACGGTCTGCCAAGCTGCGTTTTACAAAAACTCTACAATATATATATATATATATATATTTTAAAAATGTTTATAGGCAGAACATTGGCAAAGAGTTGGAGGTGTGAGTGGAGCATAGGAGGACAAGTGATATCTTGGCAGACGTGTCCAAATGTTTAAATTAAGGCAACTGGACTCACAGCTTTTTGCCACTTCCCCTTTATTTTCTTATGTAAAACACTGTTATTTTTGCACCAGGCTTCTGCTTTAAATTTAACATTAAAAAGGCAAATGATTCGCTTTTGGTGGATGTCCACATTGGCTTCATTTTCAGACGCATTTTAACTTTATAGGGAACTATCATTGTTTATAATGATAATGATTAAAATGTGTGTTTTTTTTTTTAACAGGGCTCTTGCCGTGGAATGCAGTACCAGGGAAAGCTTGTGGTATGACCTTGTCCAATATTTGCAAGACCAGAGAGGTAAGAATCATAAAGTAGCTCTGTTGTCTTAATCTTCTATAATTTGCTTGATGCGAGCACACTGTAACATGACTAATGCAAATCTCCTCCTAACAGTACCAAATGACCTATCACCTCTACATTGCCGCCTTCGCCGGCGCAGGCATCACTCTCTTGGCTCTGGTGAGTTATATTTTTTTTCCTCCCCTCAGCTGGGCCCATTTTGCCTGCGCTTCCACAGCAGTGTACAACAATGGTGTTATGGCTCATGTGACTTAGTGACACTCGGGAGTGTAGGCGGTGAGGCATCTCAGGCCTCCATGACTGATGACTCTTTACTATTGCTCTCTGTTCCTCTTCCTCAGCTGACACAAACATCATAATAATGCTGTAATGTCTAGTGGTGTTCCAGACATGCAGGCAAATGGTGCGCCTATTATGCTCTCATGCTCCATTACAGCAGCTGTTATACGGATGGTTTCTGCTATCGAATTAAAGTCATTAGTATCGTCGCGTTTTGTTCTTATGTGTTTGAGTTTTTTATCTCTTTGTGTCTTTTCTGATTCTTTGTGTTTCTGTTTGTGTTTCCATAGCTGACCTATACTGTGTCAACCACCTATAACTTTGCGGTTCTACGATATCTGGGGAGAAAGGGCATAGGTGCACGGTGTTAGGCACCCACCCTGTCTACTCTTTTTCACTGCTTTACCACCAAGAAGGGGAACTGAAGGAAAGGTGGCACTTCTCTTCTTCTGTGGTCATGGACTTTATCATAAGGATGTTATACATTTGTTTTTCCTTTCCTCTCAATTTTTACTTCACTGTTTTCAATGGCATTCAAGAGCTTGAAGCAGGGCAACTTGTAGAATGACCTGGTCAACATATTTTTTAATGTCAATTGCCAAAATATTTGTAAATTATTGCTCTTGTTGAAGTTAATGTCTCCTACTGCACTTATAAGACAAATAACACCCTAATTAATTAACGTGTGTGCGTGTGTGTGTATTAAATGATTTGCAATATGCACAGGTAGAATGCAGCTGTCGCAGAGACTATAGATTAAGTTACCATGGGTTACCATGGCGACCACCCCTAACATCTGGTTACCATGGTGGCAGACGAACATGCATTTGCAGTCTCACGCTGACCTCAGGACTTTTCTCACGGGCTGGAGAAAAGCATCAACAATGGGAGTCATGCCTGTTTTAACAGCTAGCCAATAAGAAGCCAGGACCGGGGGCCACCTGCACCATGAGTCTTTGCCAAGGGTTATATTGCATGTCAAGAGAGAGGGCCCACTGGACAAAGAGAGGTTAGACCTCTCTAGAGCCTCAATGCAGCTCCTCTGGGACACACACAAAAACATAGCGCTCTGCTGCATGACCCCCACCTCTCTGCTGAATAATGGAAATGATGAATTCAGAGTGAAGGAATTTTAGATTATTTTCAGTTTTACTACTGACAGAAATATCCTTGTTTAGATCTAGTGAGGTCTGAATTTTTTTTTCTCATAAGTGTGAGATGGCAAAAGCACTAGGTGCTTACCTATTTAGTAGCCTCATAAACATGAGAGCAAATGCACATTGTTAAGGTGTGACACCTCCATGTGTGAGGTATTTTTTTATAAGAGATAAGGCCAGCTTTGTTTTGTCTCTATTTCTATAGGAATTTTGTTGTAGTTATCGTATAACACATGTAGCTGAATTTACTAATACTTCGGACTTAGGGTAGTACTATCTAAACCTTTTGCAACATAAGAAGTAGATGATTTCATTTGGTGTAAGCTTTACATAGCTGTGAGTGGTGGTTTTTTAAGTGACACATGGCTGGTTGATTATTATTTTTTTGTGTTGTTAATATTTGATAATAAAGGAAGGAATGACTGGACATTTGCGCTCAGTGGGAAAACAGCATTTGTGTATGTGAAGGAGCAGTGTGTGGTGTCAGCGGTTACCTGCCGCTCCATCCTTGGCTTCCTGCCACATGCAGGGGCCAAGGTGTTTTGTAAGGTGTTTTGTATTCTCTCCTCTTGTGTCCACAGGTGCACTGTTCCTTCCACTTGGCTGTGTACCAGGTGTACCTTAGGAACTTAAGGCAGAGGGTGAAAGAAGAGAGGAGAGGCTATGACCTGTATAGCACGCTACAGAGAGACAGAGGGGGGACACTGTGCTCTCCATACTCGGCAAACATATCTGACATCTCCTGAGAGGACTCGCTGCAGGAGCTTTCCACGACAAACCTTCAACATGTTCAATTAATTCCCTTCATTATTTTGATGTTTTCACTAATTTGTAGGCTGCTTGTTCTCCATCTTATTTTGTAAAATGGTCAAAAATGCAGTTTTGCTTTCTAACATGAGCTTATTTCATATTATCTGCTGCATGTGACCAAGGTCTGTGAGTTGTGTACAATATGGAAGTCAGAGATTTAAAACGTTGTGCCTTGAAAGAGCCTAGGTTTGATTTCACAGTATGCAGTGCATGCTTGATTATCCTTTTTAATGAAGGGAAAATAAAAATGCAGTTCATGTCTGATATTGTTTTTTAATGAAGAGGAACAGTGTTCAGTGTCTCTCCGGTTCCCACACTTACTTGGTCATTCAATGACACTCAAGGTCTTGCGTGATTAAATTCAAACAAGGTACATTTGGGGTAAATTTTTAAGTGTTTGAGTCACAGAGAAACATCAATTCAAGTAGTACTGCTCTTTCTTAGAGTGACAGGTGAAAATCAAGTTTAATTGATAAACCTATATCTAAACATTAAGAGCTGTGTTTTCAAACTTTAAAGACAATATGTATTGACTTTTAAAGCAACAACAACAAACAGAAATGAAAAAAGATCATTTTGGTACGGTGCATGTTTTATTTGTAGCCAAGCATTGGAGAGTAATCACTGCAGTTTCATCCTCAGTAGTGCAAAGAGGGGACTACGGGAAGTTGTCCTATAGATGAACAGTCCAACTTTCACACAGTTTATATCACACTCGAGCTGATCGCTGAGAGTGAAACAGACGGTCAGTGTCATTTTGCACATCATTATAAAAATGAATGCCCTTTGCAATTTACATAAGCCATTAATACAGACAGCCCACAGAAATTAGTTTTTACATTCATAAATATTACAGCAACATTGAAAAAAAAATACTGACATTAGACAGGACTGCAGTGAAGTAAGAGACAGCATCATGGGAGCAACGCAGTTAATTTAAGATACCAGCTTATATCAGATACTTGAGTGAGTTTCAGGTAAACACTGTGCTAGGCTACATTATCTGAACAGGATAGAAACTGAAACGTTATTGTAGAAGACAAAACAAGAAACCAGTAACATTGACAAATGACAAGCTAATAGCCCTCATGTTTGCTTTGAATTAATGTAGACTACCAGCCTGACATTTTTGAAATGCCCTGCTCAGTTCACAGTTGTCACTTTAGAAAACTTTAAACAACTATAGAAGCTACTTACTGTGAGCCTACATCACCAACGAACCATGTAATAAATTAATGTGACAGTACCTGATTGGATTTGGTTCACTTTTACAGTGAAACTCTTGTAATGTTCAGTCTGCACACACACAAACACTGAAACATGAATCAATTTTTGACCTGAAAGGCAAACATCGTCTCAGCCTGACAGACGAGATAAGACCAGCTACATAGCAGAAAGGTATGAGAACACAGGGCCATAATGAGAACACCTTTGTGCATTCATAAACATCTTATTGGTGCAACAGGACTGGCTGTTCCAGAAGATCTAATACAAAATAGTATTTGTAAATCAAAATGGTGCTGACAATACTTTTAGTCAATGTTAAACTCGGCCATAATATATATTTATATATAACCGTAAAATATAGCCGTAAAAGCCTATGGAACAAAATGTACCTGTGGCAAAACAGTGAAATACAAGTACCATCCAGCAGAGAACAAGTAAACATCATTGGGTGTGTGTTTCACTCTATACTGTAAGAATGGATAAGGGAGGGGTGATGCACAGTCCACACTGGAAGTAATGGCATTATCCTTGTGTTTAGGCCATCTCACATTCAACTGAGAACTATAATAAATGGACTGACGGCACGAGGCATTTATCATACATCAATAAAACAAAGCAGATGCTCAGAATAGCAAAGGACTGGAATGTTAAGGCCTACTGTGCAATTAACAAGGCAGACACAGGATCACAGGATTACAATGACAGCATTAGCAATTATAACATCCTCTACTCATCATCAAACATAATTTAAATGTGCCCCCTTATCAAACGCTGAGGCCTGATGTAACTGTTACACAAAATGTGTAAAAAGTAACACTTTGAAGGACTAAAACACGTGATCAGTGGTAGCAGCAGTAACACTACTGAACTCTGAGTAAAAAATACTGACCTCACTTGTTCAATAAACAGTTTAACGTACATATTGTAAGTTATAGGAAATAAAAATGATCAAGCCCGATTCCCTGACACATCCAGCTACAATGTAGTGCAGTGGTAAAAGATAAGAGTTAATCTGAGTGCCACAATAGCCTGTGCCAAATACACACACACACACAGCTGCAAAATTAAAGCTCACTGTTCCCTTCCTCCATTGAAGACCAACAAGATCGTCTTCCTTTTTAGTGCATTGACCCTTTAAATTCCCTGTACTTCAAATCACGTTGTTGGAAGTTCTCAAGGTCAATATTTACCTGCATTGGGAACACCGTAACTGACAGACACAGTCTGTGTCAAAAACATCCATTAGCTCTCGAACAACTAATCACATATGTGATAAAAACAGAAAACAATATTGCATTTGATCCTTCTTAGAAACGTACGAACAGAAGAAACAAACACCTGTGTATGTGTATGTGAAAAGTACCATGTGCACATTAGGAGAGGACTGTTGTATTCTTTCTTCCCCTGTATAATGTAAAAATTAAAACATAATGATGAAATGATTTGAAATGCTTCAAATGCATTATACTTACATGGGCAAAGGCAATGTTGAAGCTAAATAACATTTTTGTGCAGACTACTGAAAGCAGGCTGAGCACAATAGATGAGTGTACCTCTTACAGTCTGTACCTGAAGCAATAATTTAAGAATCTACACAACAACTGAATCCTTGACACCACCCTCCTCAGAGCAGCTGCATCTTATCCATATTATCTTCAGGGGATACTGTACTCAGTACATTGTACCTACAGTATGTGTACCATAAACAATATCTGACTGGCTTTTCAAACTACCTCAGGTGAGTTTTAGCCAGAGAGATTAAACAAGGTGGACTCACACCTGGGCAATCAGCAGCAAGACGTACGAGAAATTTTGCGGTTGCCATGGAGATCAATAGTACTAGTCAACAGTGCATGGTCAATCTGGTCCTCAGCAGCCAGAACCTCCCTGACAGCAGCCTCAAATGCAGCAGTAACGTTAGTGTCATCCTTAGCACTGGTCTCAAAGTAGGGACAGCAGCCATTCTCCTCACACCATGCCCGTGCTTCGTCCTCCCCCACCTGCCTCTGCTCCATGTCTACCTTATTGCCTAGCACCACAAAAGGAAACCGTTCAGGATGTTTAACATCAGAGTAGTACATGAACTCCTTCTTCCAGCAGCCAAGGTTTTGGAAGCTCTGTAGGTCATTCACAGCAAATGTGAGCAGGCAGCAGTCGGCGCCTCGATAGAAGGGTGTGCGCAGTGACTTGAAGCGCTCCTGACCTGCTGTGTCCCAGATCTGAAGAGTGACCTGGCGTCCGTCCACCTCCAAGTCGCGGTTAAGAAACTCCACGCCAATAGTATGAAAGGACTGGGAGTCGAAACGGTCTGTGACGTACCGATTCATCAAGGAAGACTTTCCCACTCCACCATCTCCCAGCAGGATCACTTTCAGCAGCACGTTGTTCCTACTCATTATGCTTTCACTCACCCTGCCTCCTCACAGGGTTACAGGCCCCCACGCCAGGTGGCAGACTAGGGTTTACAAAACCTAAAAAGTGGAAGAAAAACAGAAAACAGACAATCAAAAAATGCAAAATTGCCATCTGGGCAAAAAGGAAATGAAAGATACTAACTTCTCAAAAAAATTAAACTAGTCTGTAAGTTTGAGGATTCAGTATAGAGTAATATAGAGAAAGCATGCAGCAAAATCTGTATTCAACCTGAAAGTAACCTGTGAGGTCTGGGCAGTATGACAGATGCGTAATGGTTGACTAGTTTCTGGGACTGAATGACAGAGGTGAAGGACCGAGTAGTCTGTGAAAGGTCTAGAAAAATAGGCTGAGATGTTCAGCAGAGGAGATGTCACTGACTTGCAATTGTCTACACATTATGTATTCAGCCTTACTGTGAACAGGTGCTGGTCAGTACATTAACAGGCAGTTTCTTGGCACATATAATATATAGAAGTCCTGCGAACAGGAAACAGAGGGGAGCTAGGTGCATAAGATGACTCTGGCAACGACCCGTGCACTTGCGCAAACAATAAACATGACCCAGCTTGTTGTCATGTATGGCTTACGAGCAAAACTGGCTCGACACTTTGGATGATGTGAAACTGTCCAGAAAGTGCTTGAGAAGGGAAGTTCACGAGAAAACAAAACAGGTAGCGTTCCTAAAGCGACCATGCTGTGACAATAAAGCGGTTATACTGAGTTGCGGTTTAGCAAGCTAGCGCGTTAGCCTTATGGCTTGTTGACATTCCACCCTGGACAGGCTAACCGTTAGCCTCAGTGTGTATACGACTTAAAACTACTTTGTAAGGCGCCATATTAAACGAGAACCGTACGCCACAGTGGCGTAACTGATATATAATTGGACGCATCCAATATTTATGTGTATTTCCACTCACCCTGTTCCTGATACTTTATATTGCGCTGCTGCCCTGCTCCCCTACATCTGCCTGAGATTGAGTGTCGTGACGTGCGCGCCCCATCCCTACACGTGCACACAGGCCGCCCGGCAGACCCGGGGTCCTAAAGCCCGCCCATGTTAGTGTTTCACACTGATTAACACTGATCGAACTTCTGATCAATCAAAATACGCTTTTTGTATTATTTCCAACACGATTATGAACACATTTATAATTCAGCAGCTAGTCAATGACTAACGCTCTTTGAAAATGTGCATTTTAACTACATGTATTGTTTTTTTCCAGTCTTGCCGATGGCCGTCAGCACTTAATTTATTTCAAAGCTTTGAAGTGTGTTTTTGCTCATTGTCCTGCTCAAGTAATCCTTTGAGTGTAATATGCCTCTAAATAGAGGAGTGACGCCTCTCCTTGGTCCAAACCAAGGCAGAAAACAAGGAATGAATAAAAATACACTTTGAAGTGGGGTTTAAGTCTACTAATTTTAACCCTCCGGGTATTGTTTGACACTGTACATGTAATATATTGCAATGCTGCAAGCCCAAAGCAATAGTTTTTTTATGAATAACCATAAATTTATGGTTAGTGTAGAGACATTCGCCCTCCCCAGCTTTAGGTGGCGCTAGGTTTAGGTTTGTTTACGACCCAAAGAAGAAGAAAAGCAGAAACGTAGAAGAAGAAGTCAGATGTTTGTATTCCCAAACTGATGCTACAGCATCCAGTTACTGCAGCTCATCAGAGCTAAGATTAACGGACACTAGCTGTCATATATTATATTTTAGAAATAAGAAAATCACCTCAATGTGTTTGCTTCAGTGACAAAGGTAGGATACAGTGTCGATGTTTAGATATTTTTCTGAAAAATATGACAACAGACAGTCGCTGTTTTGTTTGCTTAGCGGAGTTTGTTTTAGGGAGAAATAACAACTTCCGTAACTCACCACGGATTTAAACTACCGCAAACTAATTTAAAAAAGGTTAGTAATGTATATTTCTGTTCTGTAAACCGTGGAGATGGCAGGTAGGAGCCGGCTGCTGTCCTGTGTGTGTCTGGGGCTGTTTGCTGTCCTGTGCTGGGTCTGGGTCTCTTTCGCCTCCTTTCCTGATGATCAGCTTCATCTGGAGGGATTAGACTCAGTGGACCGAGGCGCCTTTCAGCCCCAAAGTGCTCTGTCAGAGATGGAGTTTGCCTCCATCGCTTCATACAGAGGACCTGGTAATAGTGACCGCCGCAGTAACAAAGAGCTGCCAATTCTCCTTTGGTGGAGCGGGGGACTGTTTCCACACTTTCCCGGTGACACTGAACGTATCGACTGTGCCACGTCCTCCTGCCTGGTCACGAGCAACCGCAAGGTACCTAACCTGCTAATGACACTCTTGGCTTAGATAGAAGAAAGGCACATGCACACATTAACAATAATTACCATCTCGAGCTATGCTGTCACTAATCTGGGATCTTTAAAAGGTGCAGCTGTACAAACGGACAACATCCATCATCTTTTATGGGACAGACTTCCGGGCGTATGAGGCACCGCTCCCTCGCCTGCGCCACCAGACCTGGGCACTGTTCCATGAAGAGTCACCCATGAATAACTACCTCCTCTCTCATGGACCAGGAATCCGGCTGTTTAACTACACTGCCACATTTCGCAGGGAGTCAGACTACCCCCTGACCCTGCAGTGGCTGCCCTCCCTGGAGTACCTGCTACAGCCTGTAGCCGTGTCCCTGGAGGAGAAGAACCGCCTGAGGAAGGAGGGCCTGGCTCCTGTGCTCTACATACAGTCCCACTGTGATGTACCATCAGACAGGGACAGATATGTCCAGGAACTCATGAAGTACATTCAGGTACAGTGCAGAAAGTTTCTTTACTTTTCCAGTTACTGCATTGTTGTTGTTGTGGTGCAGGTTCGGGGCTTATGATATTACTAATAGTAACTACTTGAATAAACCAAGCTTCAGGTGCTCCTTTATGATCCTGCTTTGCTTCTATGCTTGATGTACACAAACATAATATACAACCAGGGATTTCTGCAGATTATTGAATGAATAATCTCTACCTTTTGTCCTCATCTTTCTCCTTTCTGCATTATTAATTGTAGGTGGATTCTTATGGAAAATGCTTGAACAACAAACCTCTGCCTGAATATCTGGAAGACACAGCTACTGCTACTGGTGAAGAGCCCAAGTTCATGAATTTTGTTGCACGCTACAAGTTCCACCTGGCACTAGAGAATGGCCTGTGTCCAGATTACATGACTGAGAAGCTGTGGCGGCCTCTCCATCAGGGCTGCGTGCCTGTCTATCGGGGTTCCTCTGTTGTAGCTGACTGGATGCCTAATGACCACTCTGCAGTCCTCATAGATAACTTCCCCTCACCAAAGGCCCTCGCTGACTTTCTTAAACACCTAGACAGCAATGATGATGAATATTCTAAATATCTGAAGTTCAAGAATCACAGGATGATTACTAACGCACGTTTGCTAGAAGCGCTGCAGACTCGTGAATGGGGGGTGAACGACATGAGCAAACCCAACTACTTGAATGGATTTGAGTGCTATGTGTGTGACCAGGAGAATGCACGATTAGCAGCAGAACGGGCATATAAAAAAGCTCCAAAGAAAAACCAACCTCCCAAACCCAAAATGGCTCATAACTCTCACATGGGATGCCCACTGCCCAACCCAGGATACGGAGACGTCCAAGACTTACCTGCCGACGACGGGTGAGTCATAAAATATTCTGTGCAACAGCTGCTAAAGGCATTCATTTTCTGTATTTTACTGTGAACAAAAATAGCCGGAAGGCAGAGTAATCAGTCTGCTTTAATAGTCTAATTAAAATATCCTCTGTGATGAGTCTAATCTGTTTGTATATCTGGCCCACAGATGGTTGCAAATATGGCCTCAGGATTACTGGCAGAGCCTTGACCAAGCGGAGGGGCTGGAGTCTCTGATAAGACATAACGAGTCAGACCCTTCACTGCTGTGGAAGCACATCCAAAGCATGGCTGTGAGCAGAGCCAGAGGAAAACACTGACACAGACCCTTGAAGCAAATGAAGTATGGAGCGCATCCAGGAATACAGGGGTGTCCCATATTATGCATCTCCTCTGTTTAAATGAGGGAATGAGGCAGACATTTTTGCACCTGAGCAAAAACTCCTTTATGCTCATGATACCGATTTTTTGATATTCCTTTTAGCTGACATGGCACTTTTGTCAGCGATGGGGAAAATAATGTTTTAGAGTGTAGTATGCTAATATTTCACCTTTTTTATTACAATAACTGAGATGCCATTATTGCCTTTAGTCTACTTTGCATTGTCAGCTTAACTGCTTACAGTGCAGTTGTTTTAGACGTACATTCTCATGGGATGCAGCTTTTCATTGGACTGGGGCAGAGCCAGAGACTTGTCCTCTGTACCAAGGGACCTCTGCCTAACTGTGTGTGAAGACCATTAAGACAGCAGCCAGTGAACTGTAAGAGCTCTCTGCACAGTTACTCAGCAGGTAGTTGATGGTTATTAACTGAAGTTACATTTATGTGCGTAGTGGCTATGCAAAGAAAATATTACTTTAGCAAGCAGAGGAGAGTGGCACAGGTTAAAGGATCAAGGTGTAGGAGTGTTTAATCATGATGTTTTGTGTTTTCATAAACTTAAAATGAGCCCTTCATGTACAATAGCCTGCGATGTTGCACTGCAACAAGTCTGTGTTTTTCAAAGTCAAGGATTTGGA
Organism: Parambassis ranga; assembly: GCF_900634625.1. Classification (NCBI taxonomy): domain Eukaryota; kingdom Metazoa; phylum Chordata; class Actinopteri; family Ambassidae; genus Parambassis; species Parambassis ranga. Next base: position 9,738,643 of record NC_041031.1, read on the forward strand.
GAAACATTGAACCGTTGTTCCTGTGCATCATCACGGCATTGAACAGACCTTCCTAACCTTAACATTTGCATCAAATGCATGTTGAATCTGTCAATGGATTGTTGGTGCTTTGTAGTGATCAAAAGAAACCACCTTGAAAAAGCATCCTTGAAAATTCTTGGAACAAGTGGCTCAGACATTTGTAGAATTGGAAGGTCTCTGAATGGTCCTTGGTGGTGTAGTGACACAGCATAGGTCAAAAATGCCTCCATAAAGCATCTCTTCCTGATCGCCTTCCTCTTTAAAATTGAAGTGTTGGAGTGTTTGATTGTATACTGCAACCTCACCACTACATGCTACTAAATCCTACACAAGTGTCCTATAAGAACAACCTCCCAGTGGGAAAACAGCCACAGAATTTGCAAAAGTAGTTCTCAGGAACAGCTCAGCTGTGGATTTGTGTTGTAGATACTTTATAGTTTTGCCTTGACTGTTTTCTGTTACATCATTTTTATGTGCAATAATTTTAAATCATGCTTTTCTAAAACATGTAATTGGTTCAAACTCCATTGACAGTATTTCAAGTGTCTATTAGTGTATCACATGTTTATACCAGGGTTACAAGAGTCGTTTTATTTTTTAACAAAGCATTGTACATGTCAACACACATTTTGTATAAAGAAGCAAAAGGAGTAAACATTTTGTAACAAAGTAATATTTCTGCAAAATTATAATATTGTTCCCCACTTGCCTGTATTAATCTGTTCATTTACAGCGTGTGTGTAGCACATCAAGCCGGACAGACATATCCTTCATAGTTCTCTGAGGCAGATACAGCTTTCACCACCAGGAAAAAGACAAAACAACTCAAGCTTGTACAATGCATCTGAGATTGTAAAGTAATGCGAGCATCAACATGAAGTAGTCACTGTAACGGTGTCTTTGAACACCACTATATTAATCCGAAGTTCAAACCAGACGGTCTAAACTTTGAAAGACCAGTTCTCACTTTATATGCAAATGTAGATGGAGTAAGAGGACGAGGATAAGAGGCTCCTGAAGAGCTTCAATAATCAGATGACTGTGGAGTAGCAGCCCTCGCAGTAGACTTTCCCACCGTGTAGGAACATACTGTAGAGCAGGTCTCCCATAGGCTTACTACACATATCACACTGAAAAAAATTGCAAAAATGTCATTAGAAAATGTAATTATGAGAAAACAGATTGAAGAGCACTGCTTGAAATACTGCTTTTGAAATAACTGTTGCAGCTTTAAAAACACAATCAACTGGTTGAACCTTTCATGCATGAACAGGCGGTGTGCAACAGTCAAACATAGTCTGTACTTTAAGTCAGTAGAAATATGCAAAATGACTGAGAGGGCAAGCAGATCTTCAACACTTGTGTCAGTAACGTTTGGTGGTGCAACCAGAAGGAGAACTTTGACCACAAAGTCTAACTACTACTTGATGTAAGATGATTGTTATTAAGCCTGGGAACTATTGAATTATGTTAAAAGCTGGCTGGTCTTCCTTATTGAATTCTTCATGGTGAGCTAAGTTTATGTAAGACATCAGATTTTTGGGGAACAAAAGGATCAGATGAACTATAGTACAGTAATGGTATTATATTACCTTGAAGCAGGCAGGGTGGCAGTTGATATTAAGGTGCTCAATGGTGATCTTTCCATCACAGCCCACCTGCTGTCCACAGTACGTACAGGTGGTTGACAGTGGGTCTCTGGTGGCAGAGAGACATTGATTAAGACAGGTTAGGCTGACCATTGACACGGTGAACAGCTCTTGTACAACTGCAGCCATGTCTGGTTAAGTAACCTGTGATCTTTTCTGTCCTTTGCAAGGGAATTTAATGTGTGTAAATAATCCTTTCCTGCCTCTGCTTAGCCGCTTAATGAGCAGGCTTGGTGGAATTTCTGCCCTGCTGCTTACACATATCTAGTTTTGTTAAAGCTGGAAATAACAAGGCAGGGGCAGAAAAGGCTCAGGCTTAGAGCTGGTTTAAAACAGGTTTAGGGAATTGTGTTGTCGCCAGGATTTAGTGGAGGGGCTGCTGTCGGGATAACCGAGAAGCTGATGTCAAATAATCTGGCCCACTGTGGAAACAGAGCAATTAGAAAACAAAATGTGAAAGTAGCTGAGGTGAGACCATCAATAAAAACACCGAAAGCAGCTGAAATGGCTGCAGAGGTGCTGCAGAGTGCAGGAGGACATGGATTTGTATATCATTTCTGTAATTTCAGAAATATATATGTAGACAGGAAAGGGTTATTTGACATGTACATGTTATTATTGACAGCAGAATGATCATTTAAGAACAAATCATGAATGCAGTGTTGAGAGAAAAAAACAATCAGGTTTAAACTGTGTTGATTTATAGATTGTGTTTTTACCTGGAGGGGATGCTGTAGGAGTCTAGGAGACTCGTGGAGCTTGAAGTCAAATAATCCATCCCACAAAGGATAACAAGAGCAATAAATAAATCATCAAGAGAACACAACTGGAAGGTTATATCAATATTGTTATTTGACTGTGTGAATAATTTATTGGTCCTACCTGTCGACCATGTCTCTGAGGTTTTGCAAGGACAGCTCAGAGGCATTCACATACTCCTTCACAAACACAAAGCCCCTTAAGCAAAGGCAAGTAAAGGATAGAGTCAGTTAGAATGCATGGTTTAAGCGGCTGTCACTTTGATTTAATTATCTACTTTGTAAAATCACACACTTTTTGGCTTCAGGTTCTGGTGTTTGGACACGCTGCTCCTCCTCTTTCACGGTGCTGGAATAGGTTTGAGATCTGGAGACAAGAGTGCAGCAGCGTTAGTCTCATCTTTTTCCTCACCGACGACAGCGGTGCGATGGGTCATACAGAAGGACTGTGCATCTGTCAAATGTAACTCAGGAGATAATCACTTTCTGCCACTGCTTGTAAATGGCACACTGTTTAACGGGCTGTGATTTGACAAAAGGACATCTCTAATACACATCATTAATCTGGCATCTGGAGACTGATAATTAGAGGGAAGGAAATGAGGGCAAATTGAAAGACAATGGGAGAGCAGATATTGTCATTTAGCTTCACTAATAGAGTTGAATCAGGAATCTGTCAAACCAGGAGGAGCAGGTAACTTAAATTCCAGAGTTGAGTGTTAAGAGGATATGTCGTAGCTGTGTTCCCACGGGGTTTGGCCTAAATCTCTCTTCTCCTTTGTAAGACAGCTGTGTTACACATACACACACAGAGGGTAGCTGAAGGTGTAAAACGAACCCACATGACCTAAATGTTCGATGGCGTGCGCTTGATTTTAAACACTTTTTCTTTAAATTAAGCATTGATTCTACTCAGTGAATAACGGCTCAATTTAATTTCCAAGCAGCGGCTTTGCTTCCAATTCCTGGAGTCATAAAAGACAAAAAGACTCCAGTTAAGAGCAGTGTCTTTAGAAAAGTGAGAAAATCAACAGACCAGAGAGTAGAAAATAACACTCTGGAGAAAGCATTCTTGCATTATGCTGTCTGACGTTAACAAGATCATAAACTTACCGATCCATAGCAGGCTCTGGCTCACCGTGTATCTCCCTGGAAAGTAAAGAAAAACTGTATTGGACTTTTATTGTAGGCTACAGGAGTCAATAAGCTGGATGCAGCCCAGCGAAGGGGAATTTTATAAGCGTATGAAACTGATCTTTCTGACTCACAGCTCCACCGGGGTCGGGGGTTTATTGACCAGGTGTGGTCTGTTTTTCTATTGTGCGGCTGCCCTCCTCCTCTCGTGCATTGTAATGGTACAACATCACCTACACGCCTCTCTTGCTCTCTCTAATCCCCCTACTTTTTCATCCTTAAGAGTTTCAAAAGTTTTTTCCCCTACCTGATAGTGGTGATGGTGGTGACTGTCTGTGTATCCTCGGGGCTACAAAACAGAAGATATTCCAGTATTGTAATAAATTCTGGCCATACAGGTAAAGATGTGACAGTTTTTAAGTCAAAATATAAGCAGAGAAAGTTTTATTATTTTTTTAGGAGGCTGGATTTCCATTAAATGGTGGAAAGACTTTGAACTTGAATGTGCTGTAATCATATGTGAATAAAATAGCAAAGATACAATTAATAAGCTCATAGTGGGGCTACCTTTCCTCCTGCTCTTCTTCCTCCTCTTCTTCCTCTTCCTCCTCTCCTGTTGCAGTGGTGATAGTATAAACAGTGGGTGATGTCCATCTGTCCCAGGGGGAGTCATTCTCAGCAGACCTTGAGCACAAAGACACGACATAGTAGCATGAAATGATGCCTGTACACCGTTATAAAAAGGCTGGATCTGTTTACCACAGCTTTGAGGGCAAGTTGAAACCAATATACTGTCTATCTGACCTATTTTCATCAACACCAGTGCACAATGTCTTCTGGCTCAGTGAGTAGATACTGCAGGAGCCTAGTTACTTCACCGCAGTGAAAGGGAAGGAGGTTATGGGAATAAAAGGAGCAAACATGCACACAAGGCTTTTAATAAAAAGATGGCTTACTTTCTCTCAAACAAGACCAGCGTCTGTTGATCCACAGCTTGGCCTCCTGCTCCTGATTCTGCCTCTTGGCTGCGATAGGGGGGGACATTGAAAGGCTTTTAGCATGTAATGGACGTGTATGGGTGGATGCAGATGAATGAAATAAGAGTGAAGCGTGTGGAAGTGTAAGAGTAAATCAAAGTGTGTCATCACCTCTCTTCTGTGTCAGTCTGCTGAGGTGTGCCAGTTTCCCAAGACCGCTGAGTGCTGCGGCTGAAAGGAGCCAAAGTGGAGGAAGGAGAGGATGTAAAAGTTGTGACAAATGAAGCATATCAGACAACAGTAATGCGTGCAGGTTTGAGAAAATTGATTTCTGCAGGTCCATACTTTTCCATCCCACACTCACTCACAGATTCAACACACGATTGTGCAGTAGACTCGTACCTTGTGTTGATAGGGATGATGTCGTCTGCGAGAGATTTCAGCGCATTGCTGCTCGATCTGTCAAATATATAAAACAAAGAAAAAGACAATACTGAGGCACAAACAATGAACCTTTTTAACTAATGCCCAGAGTAAATTACTTATTAAAAGGGCTGCAACTTAGGATCATTTTTAACTGATTGATCAATGCATTCTTTTTCCAAGTCCAGCAGTGATATAATTAATACTCTAAAAACCAAAAATGATCAGTATTCAGGGATTAATGAAATAAATCCTCACATTTATAAATTAGACCCAGAGAATATCTGAAATAGGACTCGGATGAGAAGATTATCAAAATTGTTTCCAGTTGAATTTCTCATTTAGTGACTGATTAAATTTCCAATCATTTCAGCTCTAATTTACTGCTAAAAACTAATGAAATGATTTCTCAATGATAATAATATTTTAATTATAAGCTCTATTATAAAAACAATCTTTTATAAATGCTAACAAACTTACTTCATTTCTGGATTTTTGTCCTTTGTGGATATTGGTGATAAACTGAAGAAATAAAACAAATCAATAGACACAGCTTCTGACGACACTTTTGCTTCTTGTAAGTAAATAATTATTGCAATAGCTTTAAAATGTGGTAGTAATTATTTTTTCTTTTATCGTTAATGCTGAAAACACAGGTTACAATCCAAAAAAAAAAAAAGGACTTCAAATTTGCATTATTGTTCACGTACCTGTTGATGGAAATATCGGCGAGGGGCTGGATCAGGTCAGAGGAGCTGCAATAGAGAAAAGTGGCTCATAATCAGAAACTGCTGCATTATGCATGCTGAGATGCTATCTGGCTGGCTGGAAAACAGTCACAGCTCCAAACCAATATGATTACCTGTTAGGGGATGTGGTCCCTATCGGATATGGATCAAACGGATCAGCCGAGCTGAAAAACAATTTCACACTGATTTCACTCTCAATTGTCAGCATGGCCCATCTTGTGTCAGAGAAATTCTGATCACATTGACTCATAATGGAAAGATTTGATGCAGTTTGAATGGTAAACAGATACACAGAGGGACCCGGGGCCAAACTCAATCAAAAATCAGAATCTGGATGTCTTTTGACAAATGGGAGGAAAAAAAACTATTCTGCTGCTGAATAGAAAAATCAGCAGCTTTTCTTCACCTAAAATGAACCCTCATTCACATCTTTACCAATTACACTAAACCGATCATTACCACACAGTCAGATATCTTACTGACAAGAAAATCTTTCCTGTACAGAATGACCTAAACTCAATTTACTGGTGTGAGAGTCTTCTTTATACCTTATTTTCATACCCAGTAAGCTCCTATGTGGCATGTCAGTAAATTACCTTGATTCTGTGACTGTGGTCTTCACATGTGAGCGCCAGGGATTGACGTTGTCCTCTTGGCTGCACAGTAGAAAAGTAAGGTAGTAATGGTGGTGTTGGGATGAGAAAAAGGGGGCAAGTAAAGGTTACTGTGGTTGTTCTCATACACTATTTAAAATGCCAGTCCATTAGGACAGCTTGAAATCCACTGAACTGTTTAACAAGCATGGAAACTATGTGAATATAGTACAAGATCCTTCTTTGTTGTCACACTTTTTGTCAGTAATGATCACAGCTTTGCTCGTCATTGTGGGGCCTGGCGGGCAGCGTAGCCTTGCAGGGAGTTAGTATAAGTCATTACCGGGCATATCTGAATAGGGTGCATTTCTTTCTGCATAATTGTTTAAGAGAAGCCTGTCATCTCTCTCTACCTTTGTGTGTCTTTGGCTGTCTCATCTGTCTGCTCCTCCTCCTCCTCTTCCTCCTCTCGCTGCATACTGAGGCTAGAAGAGACAAAACAAAGCAGCAATACTAATCAGTACAGAACATTCTCTTCTATTTCCAGTCAGCGACATACAAAACATGGCTTTCTGTTTCAAAGTATTATTCAGCAGTGGCTCCAGGAATCTGAGACTTTGCAGAAGGATTTAAACTGGAATGTAGAAGAGAAGCACAAGTCGATAGTTCAAACCTGCAATGAATGGGGATTGTTACAACTTAAGGAGCTGCTTCATCTGTAGTGTTAAAAAATAAATAACACACAAGAAAGGTCACTAAAGACATCAAGCACAACAGTCAAATGTGGGGTAAAGCTTGTGTGCAACGTCTCATGAAAGTGTATCTCCAACTCTGCCAAGGTGAGTTAAGGTGATATTTTGGCTTTCCACTGACAGGGGAACTATTGATTTTCCACTGAAGAATGAATAATTCTTCCCCTAACTCTGTATTCAGGGCTTGGGTGGGAAAGGCCTCTGCTGTACCTGTCTATTTCGCTCAGCAGATCCTGACTCCAGCGTCCTGGGCTGGAGGGAACAGGCTCTGCCGGCTCCTCCTCTGAACTGCAGAGGAAGAAGGAGGAAGAGGAGAAGTTGATGAACAGGGGTTTAGGATTCAGAGATTTCAGAGCTAAAACAGACCAGCTCAAGTAAAGCAGAGGACGATCATAAGAAGCCCAACACTGCCATCTTGTGGACAATATTCACAGAATTTCCTATGTAAGAATTAAACAAACCCATTAGTGAAACCCAGGAGATCGTCGGTTATTGGCTCACAGTTGCTGAGAGCTGGAGCTGCCTCTTCTTCATTACTGCAGAAATGAAAAAATGTATGTTAGTGCACCAGGTCTGAAACAAAATGAATAACTAACTAAACTAAACAATAATAACTAAACAACTGATAAGTTGGTGGCTTATGCTAAAAGTAAATACAACTGTCAATAATAATAGCAAGTCAGCACTGTCAAAAGGACAACATTAGCACGGATCACTTGGCAATCATAGTGACGTCCTCGCTGCTGTGGAAACTGCTGACTTCAACAAAGAAGGGATCAGCACACTCCTGTGATTACTGGATTAAAAGTGTGTAAATGTAGGAGGGGATGACAAAATAATGGACTTTACAAACTTCCATCCCATCACCACTCACATATCGGTGTTTTTTCTACCAAGATTTATCAAGCGCCATGTAAGACAACATTTTTTCCTGTTTAGCTGTTTTATGCAGCCTGTGAGATGTGCATGATTTGTGGCAGTTAGATCTTATCTGTTTTTCTGCCAACTCTGCTATGACATGAATGAGGAATTTGTTTCCACCTGTTCTCTGCAGTCTCATTGCCCGCTGAGCCTTCTTCTTCTTCTACTTCTTCTTCTTCTTGTGCCAGTGCTGGCTCATCATCTTTAATGCTGGAGAGAAAATAAACACTTGTTATCAGATTGTGTTTTTTTTTACTGCCAGAACCTTTTTTTCCCATATGGGCTCCTGCTCGCTTTCATCTTTTGTTATAAATACCTGGATGGACTTGTATCGATAGAAATAAGAGTGTTGGACAAAGCAGTGAGCGTGTCAACACTGGCGCTGTGAAAACAAAACAAACAAATGGCATTTCAGGTCAGCTTTCAATCACACATGAAAGAATGAGAGCAAACACAGCAGAGACACACACCTGAAAGTTCCTTCAGCTGCCCCTAAACAATACTGATATTTGAGCTAATTTTAGCTTTATAGTGTCTTAACAATTGATCCTGTAACAATGTGCTATTGTGTTATTAATGACAAAGGTAAAGGTAATTTCCATCACACATTATGATACAAAATATGGCAGCATTTGTGTTAATGACAATCTAACCTTGGTTCTGGAGCTGGTTTAGATTTGGGCTTTTCCTCTGGCTTGGGTTCTGGTAGGGGCTCAGTTGTAGATTCAGGTTTAGGTTCCATCTTCACTGTGACAGTTGTGCCAGAAAGCACTGGGTCAGATGAGGGTGGGGCAGGTACCACAGGGACAGGTACCACAGGGACAGGAGACACTGGAGCAGGTGATTTCTGGACAGCTGAGGTTGGGGCAGGTACCACAGGGACAGGTACCACAGGGGCAGGAGACACTGGAGCAGGTGATTTCTGGACAGCTGTGGTCGGGGCAGGTACCACAGGGGCAGGGGACCCTGCAGCAGGTGATTTCTGGACAGCTGAGGTCGGGGCAGGTACTACAGGGACAGGGACAGGAGACACTGGAGCAGGTGATTTCTGGACAGCTGAGGTCGGGGCAGGTACCACAGGGGCAGGAGACACTGGAGCAGGTGATTTCTGGACAGCTGTGGTCGAGGCAGGTACCACAGGGGCAGGGGACACTGCAGCAGGTGATTTCTGGACAGCTGAGGTTGGGGCAGGTACCACAGGGGCAGGAGACACTGGAGCAGGTGATTTCTGGACAGCTGTGGTCGGGGCAGGTACCACAGGGGCAGGGGACCCTGCAGCAGGTGATTTCTGGACAGCTGAGGTCGGGGCAGGTACTACAGGGACAGGGACAGGAGACACTGGAGCAGGTGATTTCTGGACAGCTGTGGTCGGGGCAGGTACCACAGGGACAGGGACAGGAGACACTGGAGCAGGTGATTTCTGGACAGCTGAGGTTGGGGCAGGTACCACAGGGGCAGGTACCACAGGGGCAGGAGACACTGGAGCAGGTGATTTCTGGACAGCTGTGGTCGGGGCAGGTACCACAGGGACAGGAGTCACTGGAGCAGGTGATTTCTGGACAGCTGAGGTTGGGGCAGGTACCACAGGGGCAGGTACCACAGGGGCAGGAGACACTGGAGCAGGTGATTTCTGGACAGCTGGGGTTGGGGCAGGTACCACAGGGACAGGTACCACAGGGACAGGTACCTCAGGGACAGGGGACACTGCAGCAGGTGATTTCTGGACAGCTGTGGTCGGGGCAGGTAACACAGGGTCAGGGACAACAGGGACAGGAGACACTGGAGCAGGTGATTTCTGGACAGCTGAGGTTGGGGCAGGTACCACAGGGGCAGGTACCACAGGGGCAGGAGACACTGGAGCAGGTGATTTCTGGACAGCTGGGGTTGGGGCAGGTACCACAGGGACAGGTACCACAGGGGCAGGTACCACAGGGGCAGGAGACCCTGAAGCAGGTGATTTCTGGACAGCTGTGGTCGGGGCAGGTACCACAGGGACAGGAGTCACTGGAGCAGGTGATTTCTGGACAGCTGAGGTTGGGGCAGGTACCACAGGCACAGGTACCACAGGGACAGGTACCTCAGGGACAGGGGACACTGCAGCAGGTGATTTCTGGACAGCTGTGGTCGGGGCAGGTAACACAGGGTCAGGGACAACAGGGACAGGAGACACTGGAGCAGGTGATTTCTGAACAGCTGTGGTCGGGGCAGGTACCACAGGGGCAGGGGACACTGCAGCAGGTGATTTCTGGACAGCTGTGGTCGAGGCAGGTGGCAGCGGAGCAGGTGATTCTGAGGATTTTGGGGTTTGTGATGATGGTTGTGAGAGTTCAACCAGAGGGGCTTTAGCCTGCTTAGAAATGTCTGAATCCTCAGGGTCTGGTTTTGTAGAGACCGCTCGAATGCAATCAACAATTAGTTCAGGCAGAGGAGTGGCCACCTTGGGGCAGCCTGGTGTTATTTCTTTAGACGGGTCTTTGTCCGTAACAGACACTGGAAGCGGGTCTTCTTTCACAGCCTCTCGGTTGACTTCCTCCACCTTTGGAGCCACCGGCTCATTGACAGCCACAGTCTTTGCAGCGGTGCTGACTCTGTAAACCACACAGAAAATGAATGGCACTGCAGGAGCAGAAGTCACTAGTTGCACTGGAAATAGAATGGCATGGGGCTTACGTTTTCCGTGGTTTGGGCTCAGGCGCAGTGACAGCAGGTGTGACAGAGACAACGGGAGACGGAGGAGTCTCAGTTTTGGCAGATGCTGGAGTCACAGCACTCTCATCATCATCATCGTCAGTAATCTCCACCCTGCACATTTCCAGCCATCACATACACAGACATAAGAATGCATGTGTGGCAGGCACACAGTACAGATACACAACAGAAACATTTGATCAGCAATGTTGGGGAGTAACAAAAAATATCCGTTTGTAATATGTATAATATAGTATACTCATTTGAAGTACATAAGTGGAGTATATTACAAATTACATTTGAGGAAAAGGAATATATAACCCTCCCAACACTGTTGGTGACCCATTTTTTCTTGTACCTCCAGGGTCAAAGTCATCTGAAAAGCCATTTACCTTTTAGCCACAAATGATGGAGTGCTGTTGACCGGTGGTGCTTCAGGTGCCTTTTCTGTAGACCTGAGGGTTTTATTCATCATTAAACACGTGTAAGTGAAAATGTGGAGGAAGTTTGAAAAATATGTAGCTCACTTCTCTTTATGAGACAGGTTACATCTGCCGATAAGCATTAGGTCTGTGATATAAGACATACATACTCATATTTCTTAGCAGCGGAGAGCACGTAAGACCGTTGCCTGACTGCAGATTTCTTCAGAACACTACTGGCTGCCTCTGTCCTGTAAAATGAATCATTATGATGTTAATGTAATCTCTTTCCTAAGGGGTGTGTGACTTCAGAGTGTACTGAGACTCTTACCGTTTTTCCATCTCCTCGGGGCTAAGCTCGCCCTCCTGGCTCTCTGAAGTGGGCCTCACAGTGTGGGGGGCTCTAAGGAACAGAAGCACAAACATAGTACACCTCTTGAAAATATATGCAGCTGCCTGCAGTTAACTGGGAATCTGATTTGTGTGCACTCACAATCTCCTGTAGCTCTCTGAAGGTTTTTTGGTGAATTGTGTTGTGCTGCTGTAATGAAACAGACAGAATAAATGTCAGATCCACAAAAGGGTCAATACGACTGTTGCTATGTTCTTAATTTGAGGGAACGATGGCGTTACCTGAAGCCATTGGATGAGGGTGAAGCGGGCTGATCTAGTTTAGTGAAAACTCCTCTGATAGAAAAAGAAACATGTTTGTGTAATTTAAGGTGCATCAGACATCCATGTGTCTGCTTTTGATCGAGATCTTTCATCAAATCATTGCTTCTTGTGGGTAAATTTATTGCACTAATGCAAGGGTTCATCTTACCTGATCAGGTATCCTGACGTTGGTGCTCTAAGTTCAAAACAGATACTTGTTATCAGCACAAAGTGCTTTTCAGATAAGCCTGTGACATGTGACATTAGAAACCTGTGTTTACCTCTCAGTGCCAGACACTGTTGGTGGCGGACTGGAGTTTGTTGGTGAGGAAACTGGACTGGCCTCAGGGGGGGCTCCATTCACACGGCTGGCTCTAACCTCTGCCAACCTGCATGGATACACAGGAGCTTACGTTTGTCTTTTAAGCGCACAGGGTAATATGGGTAGCATCACATTTGAACAAGCATGTTACCACGGTTTCTCCTCCTGGGTTTCACCCTCAGGGTCATTGCCGCGACGCAACCAGCTGGCGTCTCCCTTCAGCTTTGTGCGGACTTTGGTGGTACGAAACACAGCTGCTCTATCTCCTTCTAAAAGACACACATTTGAGAAATGAGACACACTGCAGACTGTATCATAATTACATCTTAAACATCGTCTGCGTGCTACCAAAGCATGAATGATTTACACTGTTCTTTGAGCTGCCACATTCCACATATTCAGTCATTAGATTCAAATATCAGTCAGCCTGCTCACCCTTTGACATGGCTGCTACAGGTGGTTCTCTCTTTCACTGTTTGTTTTACAGGCCTCCTGCAAAATACATTAGTGACACACATCAAGCAAAACTGCAACTCAGTTTCAAAATGGTTCTTCCCACGCTATGTCCCCTCCCAATAAGAACATGTGCACTGCCAAGCATTCCTCAGTCTCATCCTTTAAACATGTAGACCATCCTGTCCTGCCACTTTCATAAAAAATTCTGCCCAAATATATCCGAACATAAACAGACACATAATATACCTGACACTTTGTGTAAAAGACACACAGATTCCTGTGATAAAACCAATAATGCTTCCCTTTTCTTCCAAAGTAGTTGACCTGTGAGTTATTTATGGTCAGAAATGAATTGCTATTGGGCAAACCCACTTCCCTAGAGTAACTCAGGGAGAAAAAAGAAAATACTAATGAAACAGTGAGGAGCGTCCCCTTATCTGAAAGTAGGCACAGTCTACAGCTTATGCAAAATTGCAAAGCGCTGCCAAATTCAGAATGCAAATATAACTTATAAAACTCCCAGGGCTGTGAATTCCATCCGTCTACAGCAAGCTAGCACAATATCTCTGGAGAGTATTGTCCTGAATATTGGTGACAGAACAAACGCTGAGGGCACAGACAGCATATTTATCCTAGCCTTAGCACATCACAAGATAAATGATTAATGGAGCGCCATAACATTTAAGGCCATAGTCAACACTAGTCATAGGCAATCATGACAGAGAAAAACGAGAGAGCAAACACTGATAATCACTATTCAACACACACTAAACAAACACTTCATAGAGCATGACAGATGTCCCCTACACAGTCTAACTTTTGGTGAATATCTGATAGCCAGAGTGCCTACCTGCTATTACTGTATACCCAACAGAGCAACGTCCGTGAATCTGTAACAGAGTGTCCTAGAATATGGCTGGTGTGAAAGTCTTTCACCTGTCTGACAGGTGTCTCAGCCTCTGTGGTAGCAAACAGGTACGGGCGTGAGCGCTAACAAGCCCAGCCAGTCAAGGGAGGTAGAAATAGGGGTGGAGCAGTATGTGCTGTGTAGATGCGTAAGTGTGCGTGTATGTGTGTGTGTGTGTAAGAGGTTGCTAAGAACTCATTTCTGTTTACTACATCTGTGCTTTGTTCATTGGGAGTCAGCAAGGACATACCTGTCACACAGGTGGCTGGCAATCAGTACTCAGAAGGAGAGAAGAGAGAGCGGAAGAGGACAAGGTGCACAGCATGGCATACATAAATAAAGCGACTCACAGCAACATCTCCTGTGGGAACACTCATCTCATGCTCACTGGGTAGGAAAACCCAGGAAGCACACACATCATTAAAATAAGATCAAGAACACCACACAGAAGAGAGCTGAGAAAATAAACAGAAACAGAAGCCTGCATCTGAATAAAAGCGGCATGAAGGCCTGGCAATATTTGGAACATAATCTAAAAACTATATTTAGAACCAAAACGTCAATACTTCCAAGTGTTTCAGTGCAGGAGACATTCATACAAGTGTGGCACTGAAAATCAATTTTCATTTATAGGTCAGTTATGACTCATCAAACACACAGACTGTACAGAAACACAGATGAAACCCTTTTGTAAATTGAATGTTCACTCAAGGTGAATGACTCAGTGTCTGTGTTTGTACAAGTAAAAGAAGAAGAAAAATGGTGGCCCTGCACCTGTCAAACACCACAAACAGGCGCAATAGAACACTTTCAGAGCAACACTGGCCACCATTTCTATTTGTTTAGATAAACCTTAATCTTACAAATGTCGTGCACATATCTATGTAGACATTTCAAATCAGAGCCGAAGGTGTGGATGGATTTCGCAACATTTTAGTGAAAGGAGGTGGAAGAGGAAATTGGCATATCGGAAAGTTTCACTCTGCTGAGCACTGTGGCATGTGTGAACACTCAGGTCTATTATCTGGCTGGATCCCTCTTCTTCTTTCTCTTAAACTAAGAACCAGTCGGACGGCCTCGCCTGGTGGCTCTGACTGTAGCAATGAATCATTAGGGTGCTGCTGGGGCAGAATTAAAATAAGAATGCAAAGTATCTTAACCTAACCCCCCCACCTTCTTGTCACCACACCAAGACGAGGAATGACAGAAACGCTACACCTAAAGAGGGAGCAGCAAATTAAGTGATGCATTTTACATGAATTCAGTGGAAATGAGACACTCTTGTCAGTTTCAGCACTTTTAATACCTTCATCTTAATTAAACTGACAGCGAGAATGTGGAGAGATAAATATTGTGGCTTACCCTGTGTAGTCATTGCCCATCCTGTTATTGTATTCAGTGACAGTTCTTGAATAACATTTTAACAATTTCCTCAAGTCACACATGCCATCCCAATGACATGCAGTATCTACTACCAGAGTGGCACATAGCATTATCAGAGCAGAGGTTATAGCTTTGTGCACTTTCTCCTGAAACTTTTTAGAAATTCTGTATTCAGTCTCTGATTTGTGGCTTTTAATCTTTCACACATCTTTAGCAAAACATCCTTTTCTTTTTCAATCTCATTGTTTCACAACAAAACATCAGCAGGTTGGTTTGATCACACCAAGCTATAGATATTTATCTTTTTTACAGGATAATGGGATTCTTGGGCTGCATATTAGCTGGTACTACAATTTCTCAGTGGGCTTCATAAGGTTTGTTTTGGTTTTTTCCTGCATTGACAAACATTTGTCCACATCCCAATGAGCTGGGAAAAGTCAGAAATCACCTAATAAAAAAAATAGTATATGCATATAAAATATGTATTCAGCACTGAAGGTTCTTGAACAAGATAATTTTGGAATCTTAACATCAGGGTTATGTCTCCATCTTGGTTTACAATCTGTCACGCAGGTATTTCGTCGTCACTGTAATCTATTAATGGTCAACAAACCTGATGCATCCTACTGCCCGAGGCGTCGCTGAAGGTTTTATTTAATTGAAAGAAAAAGCTTCATTGTTTTGGACAATTGTCCATGTTGCATTTTTAAGTTATGAGTTAATATAAGTTTGGAGGAATGTATTAAGGCATTTTATATAGCAGCATCTCATGGGTGAAATATAAAAACCAGTGTTATATGAACTGTTCTTGTCTGTGGTGTGTGCACTGTATTGACAGACTGCAATAGGTGGACCCATTCGAGGACTATTTGCTGCCATCTGCTGGTGTAAAATGTGCATAGAAAACACAAAAAGCAAACAACATATATAAACAGTCACAGTTTCCTCATTCAATGCATTCAATGAAACCTGATCACTTTACTCTCATCCTGACTGTGACGCCTTGCAGGTCCCAGAGGTCCATCTCTGTTCCACCATCATGCCCCATGTCTGAGATGAGGGTAGCTCTGCACAGTGCGTGCAATCCCCTCCTTCAGACTGACTACTGGTTTGTAGCCCAGGTCCTCTTTCGCACGCTTACAGCTGTAGTAATGGTGGGTTCCAGCCAGAGCCACTCTCATGGGTGTAAAGGTTGGTTTGAAGGATATAAGAGGACGCAGGATCAAACTCAGCAGCCAGAGGAGCAGGGCCAGTCCATACACAAGAGTGTAAGGGAGGTGGTAACGTGGAGCAGCATATCCCAGACCCACCAACACATCAGACATAAAGTCCCAGAACCGCACTGGCTCATCATTGGTAATATGATATGGCTAGGGATGAAAAGAGAGGGGTGTAAGATTAAACAGTTGTTTACCTGATTTGGTCTGAAAGGTCAGTGCAAAGCAAAAAGCAATGAAAAGTCTGATCCTGAAAATTATATTCTCACTCACTTTTCCACATATGGGAGAGTCCGGTTTCAGGTGCTCAGCAGCCAGGACGTGTCCGTGAACTACATTCTCAACAAAGGTGAAATCGACCAGGTTGGTCCCATCACTGCAGAAAACAAAGAAAAAAGAATTATAGATACCAACACTGCAGTCTACAGGCTGAGTCACTACCTCACAGAGGAATGAGGGGGCAGCTGATAGAGTGAACGCTACACTTGACATGTAGGTGTTCAGCATTCAGATGATATGAATAACAGTAATGGGCATGAAAGCAAATATATGTTTTAAAGTCATGCAGCAAGGTGATAACTGAGAAATTCTTCCTTACTATTCTATGAAAAAACAAAAAAGTTAAGCAATGACAGGTTAATTGTAATGGGTGTTTTTCACTGCAGGAACTAATGGGGTGTATTGGGTTTGTCCCGCCTCTGTAACTTCCTGTGTGGGATCTGTTTCAGGGCCAATGCAGGGAAACATCCTACTGCTACTGCAGGGCAGCTGGAACCTTAATGGTTAAACTGCAGTTACATTCTCATTTAAAACTTTGACAAAAACAAAAGAAACACAAGCAAACACAGCAAAAGCAAAGATATGATGCACTGATCCATGTGATGACGTAATAATCCATACATTTAGCAGTAGTATTTTGACCTGACTTACCCTATGATGAACTTCATCTTTCCCCGGCGAGCCGTGTCCACAAGAATGGGAACCAGCTGGGGATCCCGAGGACCAAAGATGCCGTGAGGTCGAATGGCAACTGTGAGGAAACCCTTCTGTTTGTCACACGCTTTCAGAACCAACTAAAACACAGAGAAAGACTTTGAAGAAATGTGCACGCTGAAAAACCGAGTGCTCTGAAAAAGCAACACGTCAGAAACTCTCCTACCTTCTCCTGCTCAATTTTGGTCTCTGTGTAGTAGTCAATGGGATTCTTGGCATACGGCAGATCCTCTCTCCCATTCTTAATGTCTGCCCCCTCAAACACCACGCTGGCACTGCTCGTCAGGACCAGTTTCTGAGGAATTGATCAGACAAACAAAACACTTTGAAGTCTTCTGCTATTCTTTAAAATTAGCCATAAAAAATAAGGGCCTCACTTGTACTCCAGCCTCAATGCAGGCCTGAATAACAGTCTGCGTGCCCTGAATGTTGACCCTCTCAAAGAGTGCACGGTCATCACTAGCAGGGGCTGGAGAGGCACAGTGGAAAACCAGGGACACATCCTTCAGAGCCAGCAGCAGAGCCTGGAGCAGAACAAGACAGAATCATTACATCTTTGTATCAGACAAGAACACAAATTATACAATCTGAGGTTAGGTAAAGTCTCACTTGCTTGTTGCAGAGGTCTCCCTGGTGGAAGGTGACCCCTGGCAGCTCGTAGCTCTGTCTGATGTCAAACACGGACACAGAATAGCCCCGATCCAGCAGCTTCTCCACCAGGTGTCTGCCCAGAAAACCAGACCCTCCGATCACCGCACACCGCTTACTGCTCTGTAGGGCAAGCCATACCTTATACAAGATACTAAAAAACACAAAACTAACGTTGCTTGAATGTTATTAGCGTTGTTTGAACTCACCGGTCGCACACGTGTAGCCATATTAATGCAAAAAACACAGGTGAACCAATCAGGAGCTGTCAGTCAGGAGGTGGTAAAACAAAAAACAAACAAACTTCTATTTACAGGAAGCACCGCGCGTAACTTCACAACATGTATGTAGGAGCTTTTAGCAAACAGACGGAACAATGTTCTGTATTATTTAACTGGAACCAGCGCGTCTGTAACCGAACCATGACCAGCCTGAATCGGCCGAGCCAGAGCCGCTCTGTGATTGGTCAAACCGCATCCCCGCACAAAGGTGACGTTTACACAAGACCAGTAGGATTGAGCGTACGTCAAAGAACGCCACAGTTTCGACCAATAAGAAGCCACAAGCTGTGTAGATCCGCCTCTCAACTCCAAAGCCACGCCCAGAAACATGTCGGAACCCGGAAAAATAAACTTAAGTTACACCATCTGCATAGTTTTACATTTTTGTGTTTGTTTTGATCACTTAATACTTATTCTTGCTATCAAATGTCATTTCCTGTTAAGTCAGACTGTTGCAACTGTTTACTAATTCAAAATTCACTCTAGTAAAAAGGAAAGAAATGAGAAAAACTAGTGGGTAATTGTTCAAAAGGTTTATATTAAAGGTTTGCTTGTTGATTAAAAGGCTTAAACGTAAACTTAGACTTTAATTAGCACAAAGGTGTAATAGTGTATTATACAGTATGTAGTATGCTCCTTACGAGGCGAATTCGCGTGGTACCAGGAACAAAATGCACCACAGCTTTGCTCAAAGATTTGATATTAAATTTGGGATTGTTGAATGAAACATGAGAGGTTCTCCTTATTGTTTTCCAACAGGTTTATGGTCTGTAGCGTGTCTCTAGCTCTGAACCGTGCAGCGCTGTAATGACCTCGTGATTTTCAGTAGCCAATCAGCGTTTTGCCCGACTGGTGCGTTTGATTTCCTCTCCTGCGTGCGCCTGTCCGCTTCCTCGGTGGTTGTTACCTGTGTTAACGCGCCTGCTGGCGCACAGACATACTAAATCCAACATCTCGCCTCCGTGACGGGAGCTGATGTGTACGCTGTTAGCTAGAAACCTTTTATTTCTCTCCACATTTCAGCAGGTGTGTGTGAAATAAACAGCGCTGTTTGACGAATAACAGTTTGATGTTATATTCAGTGTAATTAATCGGTTATTGCGAGCGGCTGATGTGAAGCAGGAACCGTTTTATGATCACCCCCTCCCTAAATGATAGAGAGGTGTCATAGCCCGGAGGAAAACCTGACATTTCTTGTTTGTCACCCAAATATACGGCAACAAATGGTGAGTGAACATGTTCATGATGTTATTGTAATAACCTAATTCTATATTAATGCAATGCATCTGAGTGGCAGTGACTATTTAATACGCGTTAAATTGTTTGAATGTGTCCCCAAAAGGCTACCAGTGCCAAGAGGCCGTCCCTGCAGGGGCCAGTGCCCCCTCCTCGCAAGAAGACAACCCCAAAGCCGGAGCTGACAGAGGAGCAGAAGCAGGAGATCAGGGAGGCCTTTGAGCTGTTTGACACTGATGGCTCTGGATACATTGACGTCAAGGAGCTCAAGGTAATAATAAAAACAAAGGTGGGCACAAAGGCACGGCTCTCAGTGCAAAGACAACAATTGAAGGTTCTGCTCTTTAAAACTGTCCCAGGTTGCGATGAGAGCTCTGGGGTTTGAACCAAAGAAGGAGGAGATCAAGAAGATGATTGGTGAGGTGGATAAGGATGGCACAGGAAAGATCTCCTTCGCCGACTTCCTCTCCATCATGACACAGAAAATGGTAGCTATACATCAATATATGTGTATTAACCCGATCAATGTTATATTTATGTTTCATTTTGTCATCCAAACTTTAAACCCCAAATTTACCATAGATTTCACCACACAACTATACTGTCTGACGGCCACATTTGCATGTTGACTGCAGGCGGTCCCTTTCAGCTGAGGAACTCTACTCTCCATCTCTGTTTTCAGGCTGAGAAAGATTCTAAAGAGGAGATCCTGAAAGCTTTCCGCCTCTTTGATGATGACGAGACAGGCAAGATCTCATTCAAGAATCTAAAGAGAGTAGCCAAGGAACTTGGAGAGAACCTGACAGATGAGGAGCTGCAGGTGAGACATAATGTTATGAAAAAAAAACTACAGCTCTCCATCCATATGAGCAGGTCCTCTTAGTAAAAACAAAAGGAGGCTGTTTACAAAGCAAATAGCCACAAGTGCAGTTCAGAATAACATCAACTCACATCATCAGGTCCTCTGCTCACTTTCTCTTTGTGTTGTATGTTTCTGCAGGAGATGATAGATGAAGCCGACAGGGACGGAGACGGAGAGGTGAACCAGCAGGAGTTCCTGCGCATCATGAAGAAAACCTGCCTGTACTGAAGGAAGGTGCATGACGTTATGGTCGGTGATGCAGTGTGGAGGGTACCCCTGGTGGTTTTACATGTAATGCTGCTCATACATTTGTCTTGATAATCCCTTTTCATCATTATTGTTGTTTAGTGCCATACAGTTTTATGTTACATATCAGACTTAAACATTAAAGGAGTTTGGTGAAATGCCAAATTATTCTTAAGTGATAATCTATGAGGGGTGATTGATCTGTTCCTGGTCCTGGGAAGAAAGTGACAAAGAGAAACCTTTTAAAAGTGGTCCACAGTAGGGATGATGTCACCATCTCTGTTAAAATGGTCACCACTGAGGCCCCTTTTTTATCTTAGGGAAGAGGTAGATTAAGGATGCAACGATAGATGAACAGTGCAACTGATGGATGATTTCAGATCCACCTTACATGACCGAACAAAAGGCCAGTGTCTCAGTAACAAGAGCTGTAGCTCATCTCTTTCTGCTTTCAGTCCACAAACGTATCAGTCACACCTTGTATATTATTTCTGCCAAAACAACAAGAGAGTTCCCTCTTTTGTTAAGAATGCTGCATTCTTTTATGGAGATTATATATTGATAAAGATAATACTCAGTGCCTGCCTCGATTCAGCGACAAACACAGAACATTCCAGTGATTTAGTTTGATAGTAGAGTCTGTGCATTATGTTGGATCCATCTGTGGCTGCTTTTGGTGACACCGATGACTCCATTGTTTCATGTTTTCAGCTTTTTTTTGTACTAGCTTTCTTGAAAAATTTGTATCATGAGAAGCAGGTTAACCTCTCCATGCTGCCTGTGGATTTGTGCCTGTGCCTCTTCAAGGGGCAATCATCACAATCAGGGAAGCTGCCGGGCCTCTCTGACCTGCACACCTCCCTTCCCCACTGTCTTTAAGCTATGATTGTTGTGTTTTTCTTGCAGCATTTATCCTTCTATTGTGCAGATTTTTTCCTCTATATTCTTGAATGTTTTGTATAATACATAGTGAACTAACAAGTAAACATAGTGCATTAGTGTTTAAGACACAGATTAAATATATTGAAGCAGTTTGTGCTGTCTTGTTTTGAGCTTCTTATTGTTTTAATCTTCCAGCTGATCCAAGTGGGCTGACTTTATTTATATAGGACCTTCATAAACAGCCAACTGAGGTCAGACAAAGAAAAGTATTACAACAGCAGATGGCCAAACACGGTTGTACATAATTAAAGTAGAGAGTAGAATTTCATCTAACTTTGGTTGGTGACTTTGTTCATGTGTGCGACCTGTCGTATCCTCTGCTGCAGTTCCCGAGAGCGATACCCATACACCAGAGGGATGAGCGACACCCCCAGGTTGTAGGTTATTGTGGCTGCTATATCAAGAGCATCACTGTGCAGGTAACCAGGGAGCAGGTAGCTGTCCATCACTACAGGAACTGAAAAGAGAATGGTCTGAATAGCCTGGAGCGTCAGGGTCACGCAGGCCCTCTTAGTGAAGAGTGGTCCGGTACGAACATCCAAGTAGACCAGGCAGAAACATCCCAGGATGGTGAGGTAGCAGAGAGGCACGACCACAGCAGAGCCCACGGTGTTGTAAATCACCAGAGCCGACGTCCCAGACAGGCACGGTGTCAAGATGAGAGGTCGGCAACGGTGAAGGGAAAAACTGACGTTGACGGTGCTGAGGCTGATAGACAGTGTCACACCGCTTAGTAAGATTGATAAGGTCCATATAGAGGCAACAGCTGCTCTCTTTCTGTGGGGACACATCAAGCATTGATAGTGCAGGGGCCACTTGATGGCTACAAAGCGGTCCAGGGCCAGAGCAGTACTGAGGAAGAGGTCCACCTGTGAACAGAGTAACAGCCATCATTTTCAAAAGAGACAATTCTCTGTGCTCTACAATTAACTCTCCTCAACAAATATTTACCTGTCAGTTGCAGTAGATGTCATATTACATATAATGCAAAAATATAATAAATGTATTACAAACCATTGCACAGGCCTGGTTAGCAGCACAGAAGATCAAGCACTCGGTCACAGACATTCCCTCTGTGGAGCTTAGGAGAAATGATTTGATTGTCCAGAATAGTTGCTAAAAAGAAAAACAAAATCAGGATAACATTAGCATAGTGTCATAATACACTGCCTGAAACAGTTGTGAAAATGTGTCACTGTACCTGGAGGTTGTCACAGAGGAGAAGGTGCATAAGAAGCAGGAAGCGAGGGTGTCTGAGGAGGGACGGCGAGCGAGGGATGACCAGGAGCAAAGGTACGCTGAGCACTGCGTTCAAGCTGCAGCTCACACACATGCTGACCATCTTAACCAAGTGGTAGATGGTGGTGTCGATCTGCGCCTGGGCCTCCAGTGTCGTCAGATTGCAGTGGGGGTCCATGACATCAAAGGTCCTCTGAAGGCAGCTGCTCCACTAAAAGGAAAAAGATATTCATCGCAGTCGCAAAGATTAAAACATTGGTGTCTCCTATACAAAAGAAAACAAGGACATGATCTTACCTCCACCTTAGCATCTGCTTCAGAGTTGACCTTTTGTCTTCATTCTTCCAACTCGGTACACATGGTCACACCTGTTTCATTCAGCTGCTGATTTCAACTGGTTCAACCTACACCCACCTACATTTACTCAGCCTCATGATGTCATCAAGTCAAATCTCATCCGCTCTAACAGTGATGTGTCAACAGCTAATGTTTGGTATCAGGATCGCATTTGCTTATTTATTTAAGTCAGGGTCAATATTAATGCATCTGTTCAGAACTACCTGTCAATGATTGCCTAATAAAGTCATGGATACCAGGGAGACAACATCATTTACTCAGACGCATTGCTGTATAACGTTAAAAAGAAAAAGGTTCTTCCAGAGTAAAGTAAATAAAAAAATGGCACTATGTATTTTGGACTAACTAAGGATGTGAGAATGTAGTAAGAAATTACTCTCTTTAAAACAAATTACACCTTTATTGATAATAACATCACAACCTTAAAAACATGGAACAATCCAAACCTCAGAACTACACTGTATCATTTCATTATGAAATTGTTATCTCCAGTATATTAAACAAACAAAATGGAATAAATTTGTTGTTGGACATAAACACATACAAATATTACAAACAGGATCATGAACTTGCTATTAAGGCTCAGTTTTTTCCAGTTAGAGAAACTAAAATGATTCACAGACAAACACAAATAAGACATAGAAAAACAAAAAAATCTTGATAATCATAGCTGCCCAATGACGTAAGGCCACATGTCTGAGGTGTTTTCGAGGTATTCTTTGTAGAAGTTTCACATTTAGCTTTCACTGAGTTTCGTTTTTGAGGCAAAGTCTGCACTGAGTTTACGCATCACATCCGCGTGGCTTTGTCCTGCAAGTTGCTGTCGTACATTCCCATAATTTTCTTTGACAAAGTTGGCGAAAGGTGTGGGAGCCCTTGGTTTAGACGGCGTCAGTAAGACAAACTGACCTGTGCACAGGGAGCACACAAACCTCTGTGTGTCCAGGGACTTGGAATGACGTCCGATCCTGTGGAGAATCACGGGAAAAGAAATGTTTACTAGCAGAAATTAACTCACAAGTCTGCAAATATATGGTGAATATTTAAGACCAATGTGACATTAGTGGGTTGAATCAATCTGAAAGCAGACATACGTGTTCTTGCAGCGGGTGCACTGGTATTGGAATTTGTATTTGATGTCATAACTGTGGCAGCGTGTGACCATGGGCAACTCGGGGTGCACCAGCGTGGCTTTGCGAGCGTACATCTTCCAGAAGTTTCCATGCCCATCCCTAACACTGTTAATCAGCCATGTTGCTGCATGACACATTTCATGTATCAGTGTGTCCCTGAGACGATCTAGGAGGGAAGCACAATAAAACAACAAAATGATGATTAATGATGGCATCTTTTATTACAGATGGGTGTTTTGTTTACCGGAGCCTTACCTGCAGAGTCACAGACTTTCTCTGACAGCTCAATGCGGGCGTAGCGGCTCCCTCCACCTCTCTCCTGCCCTGTAATACAGTAGCCGGCTGTTTTGCGCATCTTCTTATTCCATGTCACTGACATATTGATGGGGAGCTATTAAATGTCAGGAAAAAGGACAAACACCATATATATGTAAACACAGCAATTAGTAATAATGCAACTTAAAGTAACACTTATGGTTTAATTGATGAAAATGAAAACAAAAGTCTTTGCTTACCTTACTGTCAAACACTGTGGTATTGTACAGCTGGTAGAGTTTTCTTGTGAGTTCCTCCTTGTTCTGCTTAAAACTGCTCACATAGCTGGAGCCAGGGTTTGTGAGTGACTGCAAGAAGCAACCCGGGGTCTTACACAGCACAACTCTAGAAGAAATAAGAGACAGAACGCTGTTGTTGGCACAGTATACACTTTTAAAGACATGTTTAAAGACATGAAAACATATGTACCTGCTGGTGGGACCATGTCTGGGCTCTGTCTGACTGATTGTGGGCTTCCAGGTAGAGGACTTCCCAGGTGATTCCCCTAATGACTTAGAGCCTCGTTTTGAAGATCCCTTTGCAGGAGGAATTGAAATAGCAGCAGGCACCTTGAATGGTTCTAAATGTAAGAAGAAAAAGTATTCAGATAATCTTACATGGCAAAACACTGCTTGAGTTTGTCATGATCCAATGAAGCCTCTTATTATCTTATTTTGTTCGTACCCATAGACTTGTGGGATTCATCTGTGTTTTCTTATTTTTGCTCTTTCTCCAGGTAAAGACAAAAACATCACCAGAAAGTATTTGTTCAATGCATGGAAACATGTTTTAAACTTTAGAGAAACACGTAATACAATCTAATACTATGACTGATCCTTAAATTTGTTGAATCTCTTGTCAACTGAACAATTAATTAAAAGGATTTTCACACAAGCCAGTCACAGTGATACATTTTATCATTTAGACTTGCTTTCAACCAATATGCAATAACAAACATTATGATGTATTAGGTGTGTTTTTTTCCAGCAAATGTAATTTAAGTTTAACCAACTTACACACCGTTTACAATATGTTTCCCTGTGTACTTTAGCATCCAGAGGTTTGCATGTCTGTTCCCCCTCTCCTATGTCACTGCTTCACATTTCAGAAATTGCCTGTTGTCTTTTTATTTATTTATTTATATTTAGTAGGCGCCGCATATGCTAACAAACAACTGGCCACAGGTCCAGTTTTACAATCAGGTGAGATGCAACATTCAGCGCACCTGGGTGAGATCTGGACGATAAGAACGGTTGAATTCAAGAGATCTAAAAGAATGTTGATTTTACCTTTTGTACTCTTGGGTGGGGATGAATGGCTGCTGCTTTTCTTTTTCACTCTGTCCAGTAGTGATGTAAACTCCTCCTCCTCAGAACTGTCTGATTCATCCAGTTTGGAAGGCCCTGAAAAAGAAAAAAGGTATTTGATATTTTGAGAAATGTGGAATAGAAAAAGGAGAATGCTGGAAAACTATCCTTTTTATGCACAAAATGCACAAAACTTACTCTTGTTAGTCTGTAAAATGGGACTGGCCCCTGAGTAAGGTGTCCTCCAAGCACTCATAACTACATAATTAAGTGTCATTATCAGGTTTAAACTAAGACAGAGGTCAGCACATTGAATGCACCATCTCATGAAGGACCAAACTGCCAAAATTGACAAATAAATCTACAATATAAATGTGCCACAAAATGGACCCTCATAGATATTAATGTAAACTTGCCCAAATTTAAGCTAAGACTTAAACACAGTATATCATTCAAACTAAATGTGTTAAAGCACAGGGCCTGTCCAAAAACAGAAGGTCAGGGACGATTTCTCTGAAATACAGTAAAAAAGTGTTGGGGGACTTTTATAAAAGATTGCTTAAACTTACCTTTAAAAGATGGTTTTGGTGTAGTTAAGTTATCATCTGATAAGTCATTCACAATGAAATTTTGGAGGCTGTGGGAACACAAAAGAAACATGATATTTTGAAACATTCACTGCTGACAGTGCCAACACCTAAAAAATAAAAAACACACACACTCACCTATCTTGACTCCCCCTTTCTGACGCCTTCTTAGGTTTTGCATTAGGAGTTTTCATTCGTTGCAGAACTTCAGTGTGTAAAAAAAAAAAGCATGACAAATTTTTAACATTTTATGATTTTTGAGAGATTACACTCTGCAGAAAAAAGTCCTGCACTTACATGTGTCAAAAGCTTTATCATCATCCGAGCTCACCTCAAGAACTGTTGAACTGAAAACAACAAAACTGGTTTAAATGTATATCATCATGACCAAAGCAGAGGTGAAATTCAAATAATACAATAAAACTAATACTAAAAAAACAAAAAGGAAGCTTTAGGAACATTTTTGTTTTGTCATACCTGTCCTTCGCTGCCGCACTGTTTGGCCTCTGTAAATTAGAAGGCCCTGAAAGAGTGCGTTTGGTAGAAGTCGCTGATGTCACAGTTTTGTGGAGAGAAGGAGAAAAGGGAGTAGAAAATGGCGAACTGTTCTGTTTATCACATAGTGGGTTATTCTTGTTAGCTTTTAGAAGGGCATTAGGCCTTTGGTGACGAGTCCTCCAAGTGCTCTTGATCACAGTATCATCATCATCATCACTGTCACCAAGAAAGACCGGTAAATTAAGCTGGGACAGCGGCCTCCGTGGTGGTGGGTGCTGGGCCACCGGAGTATTGCTCTTCTTAGGAACTGAACAAAAGAGGACACGGAAAAATCACTGCAATGCAAACTATTCCAACAATAAGAATCTGTACGACTGCAGATTGAAATTGAATAGGTTTACATCCACACAGGAAGAGGAGCGTATGAGATAAAACTATTTATACACAAATTCAGAGCAAAATAACATGGTAGATATGTTTACATGGCTCATGTCAGTATCGAAAATGATGCATCTGTGCCCAAGTTGCAAGCTTTAGCGGGAGGTGTATGGCGTTTAAAATTTAGTTCTTTATTTTTTTTAAAACCCAATTTTAAACATGCAGCTATTTCAATATTAGTGTCAGACTAGTTTTTCTTTTAAATATACCAGAACAAAAGTACTGGGCTAATTTTAAGAAATAATTCAAACAACCTTTAAAAGATGGTTTCCTCTCAATGAAGTCATCGTCTGATGAGAAGTCATCCACTATGAAGTTTTGGAGGCTGTGATATAAAATCAGGAGACACAGGAGATGTTTTGTGAAACTTTTACTTACACACACACACAAGGCTTCATAAAAAGAATACACGACTCACCTATCTTGACTCCCACTTTCTGATGTCTTTTTAGGTTTGGTATTAGGTGTTTTCATTCGGTGCAGAACTACAATGTGCAAAAAAGACAGATTTCTTATGATTTTATGGTTGCACAGAAAAAAACCCACCCAGCACAAAGGGTCCAGCACTTACATGTGTCAAAAGCTACATCATCGTCTGAGCTCACCTCAACAACGGTTGAACTGAAAAGGGCAAATCGTGTTTATATATAGACCACCATGAGCAGTAGAGTTATTATAGATTATAGATGAAGTAGTGACAAATTTAATTTCCATACCGGTCTTTCTTTGCAGAACTGCATGTCTTCTGTGAAATAGCTTTAGTCTGAGGTGTAGACCTTTCCTCAAGAACTAAGGAAATAAAAATGTAAAGGGTAAAGTGAAAAATAACACCATATATGTAAGAGTCACATTTTAAAGCCGTTTAAGTCCAAATCACTTACACTGTTTGAAGTCATCCTCGCTGGACTCACTGTTTTCAGACCGATAGGCGGATCGATGGTCACTTGAGCCAGCATGACGAGTCTTCCCAATTATACCCATCAACTACAAACCACGATGAATCTTTGTTAAGTATCGCACACATTTCCAGCAGTGAATTATTTGTAATAAAGTCTAAATAAAAACACAACATACCTTCTTTTCTGCTGCATCCAATCCTCCCTCGTCCATCCACCCCAGCTTTTTGGCAACTCTATCAAACAACTTGTAGGTATTATCGCCCATATTTTCCTCCATAGTTGTCCAGCGCAGGCATAAACCCTACAATTAATAGGACAGTAAAAAATATATACAAAACAGAGTCAACTTATTACTAAAAGCTGTGTTTTAAATCCCTTTGACAACGTCTGTTTCTACCATTGCTTGTCATAATCTGTAGTTAGAACACGTTACCGTTACCAGCTAAAGCTAGCTAAACATCACAACAGCTAAAAATATAGCAGATTCGGTGTTTTTCCATCAGCATAAATTACTTGAATCTTCGTTTAAGGCTAATGTATCGCTAAACAATTACAAATAAATTAAGTACAATATTTACCAAATACTAATATCTTGGAATGATAACAAAGACAAGGTAGCCGACAGAAAGTAAATTTAAATCATGTTCTCCTTTTGGCCGGAAGTTGTCATAAGTACCTTCAACCAATAGGATTCGGGTTCAAATGACACCGGCTGGTTCTCTCCACGCCCCTTAACCAAATATGGACAACGGATGTTGCGTTTGTTTACCGCTTGGCAGCGTCTGCCTCGACTTTAACGTGAGCGGCAGGTCCCCGCGGTCGTGGTGTATAAAACGTGGCAGACTGCAGACTGCACACCATCTTCACAGAGGTGTTGAGTTGTATTACAACATTGTTATGTCCCTCCACTTCCGAGACACAAAGCTGCCAACTCACACGAGTTCGCCTGTCTTCACACTGCACATCCATTTCTTACGCCTAAAAAAATCCAGTTTGGGCCGAGACGGTAGATGGCGCTGAGAATCTCCACTGATACCCAGTCTAATATCCACTGCATTGTCCAATCAGTCCTATTGGATCAGTGCTGCACTGTGCATGTGAGTGGTTGCAGTTCCAAAGCTCAAACAATAGGTGGCGGTAATTTTTTTTTTACCACAAAAAGCAATACCCAATAGTAAAGTAAAGTAATACCGGTTCTGACAAGCATTAGAAGATACATGCCAGCTGTTGGGAAGGATACTTTAAAAAGTATTCAGTTACAGAACACAGATTGCATGCCTGAAACTGTAGTTTCTAATGTATTACATTACTCATTACTTACTGTAAATTTTGCACCAGAATGAGTCATTATCTTGTCATACACCAGTAGCTTTTCTGTTGTGTGTAAAAGTTTGTTTCTTTCTTTTATGGACTGTCAAGACATTTCTGAGGCTCTTTATTGTACTGATGTTTTTATTATGAACATCAGTATGACGATAATGACGGGGTGGTTAATAAGACACAAATCTGTAGGCTATGACTTTTCATATTAACAAATGAGCCCCAAAACAATAAGAGTTTTTGCCATCTCTTTATTTTTTATTGTATATTGAGCCTGTTGGCATCATTGACAGCATATGGTTACGGACAATACAAAAACAAAACCTGCTTAGAAAATACTTACCAATCCTGTTCCCGGTTTGTGGGGTTAAAAAAAAAGTAATTAACAGCTGTGGCATTAAACTGAAATTTTGTCTGTCTCCAAAGACTTAAAGTTTCCTTGTCCAGATTTGTCCAAACAGCTGTACAAGCCCAAGCAACATCAAAATGGACAACAGCTAAATGAATATACTTCTTGACTGACAAAAGTTGGCATTTAGTGAGGGGGGTGGACATCATCTAGATCAACTTCCTACTCATTCCAGTAATTTAAGAACAGCTTTAGGACAAACTAAAGAGCAGTTGCAATTTATGTTTTACAATTGCATTTTTGAAGCTGATGAAACCAAGTCAGAATTACAATTTTCATGGTGCAACATTGTCATTTTAGAACACACAACACTCTTAATCCATTAATAAATAGATCAACAAGTAATGACGGCTGGACATCGTCTCCACAAGCTGCAACTAGTCCTGTATGCACACTGACAGGAGAAAGAAATCCACTGATCCAAGTGAAGGGGTAGCAAGGCATTCACAATCCTCTCATGCTCACCAAATAGTTATACCATGTTTAAGGAGTCTCAGATGAAGTGCCTGATGGTTTCAGGCTCAATCTGGCTCAGGGGATGCAGGTGCGTGATGAAATGTTTGATGTGATGGAACAAGGGAAACGTGTAGGCTCTTTGCAAATTAAAGAGTTCTACTCATAGTCAACGAGAGAAAGGGAGACAATCATTCAGAACAGGGGGCTCGAGTGAAAGTGACCATTCCAACTATGGTGCTGATAAAATCGTCGGAATATAGGGCGGGATCAGCGTGCTTCCAGTTCAGGCATTCTCACTGGTCTCTACTGCTTGGAATTTGACCATGTGTTCTGGCTTCTGGCCATTGCTGTGGTGCTCCCACATCTGCAGGTAGAGCTTCTCCAATTCCATCGTGTACTGTTTGGTGTTGAAAAGAGGACTGCAGATCCGCTGCTTCCAAACACGCGCTCTGACCATCTTCAGGCTACAGGAAAGAAAGGGT
This sequence comes from Parambassis ranga, assembly GCF_900634625.1. Lineage (NCBI taxonomy): Eukaryota > Metazoa > Chordata > Actinopteri > Ambassidae > Parambassis > Parambassis ranga. Next base: position 9,769,317 of record NC_041031.1, read on the forward strand.
GATCACAAAAGGAAGCACACAGTGAGAACATGTTTTTTTGATAAAATCGTCACATTATTTTTCCACTTACTATTCCATATCAGAGCCTAGTTTGACTGCTACGTCTTCATAGTCCTGGCGACTTTGGGCTATTAGCTCAGGGCAGCCAAGACAGTTCAGTTGTGAGGCAGCCACACGGGAGGCAAGGGTTTCACCTACAAGGAAGTTTTATTTATCTATGTTTTTCAGTAATTCCACAGACATTTGTACGCTTTTATAGAAATCCGACAAATTTTCATCCATAAAATCTTTTGTTTTCTGTATTATAGCAGCACCCCATTTTCCCCCAATAATATAGCACACTCACCTGGCAGGGTAACCATGGGTGTCCCAGCCCAGAGAACATCCATGCCTGTGGTGTGACCATTGCACAGAGGAGTGTCCAGGCACACATCAGCCAGCTGGCCCCTTCTCACATGCTCCTCTTTTGGGGCCACAGGAGAGAAAATGATGCGAGAGGTTGGCAGACCCATGTTCTGAGCATACTGCTGGATGTTGGGCTCACCAACAGCAGGGAAGCGAAGTAGCCACAACACACTGTTGGGTACACGCTTCAGGATCTGTTAAGAGTGGGGTTGAGGTAGATTTTTTTTAAAATCATTACATGCAGAGCTGAATAACCTAAATATACATTCAAAAGGCAAAGCTGTCGAACTTACATTGGCCCACATCTGAAGAGTAGGTGGATCAATCTTGTAGAGCTGATTGAAGTTGCAGTAGACAATGGAGTCCTCTGGGAGACCATACTGGGAGCGTGTTGTCACAACAATTGTGCGTGGCACTTCTTCCCCAGTGGCAGCTTTGTTGTTGATCTACAAAAATAAAACAAAACGTCTTTAAGTGTTGACAAGTATTTTACAATTTGACTGGCCCAGCTGGTGGTGGAATGCCACAATGCCATTTCTATGGCAACATTCACAAAGACATAGTACACATTACTACAGACAATATTTTAATCTGCAGTCAAGACGTGAAAAACAATCATATGTCTCAATTTCTGTTTTTAATGTGTGCTTAGGTCTGTCCAAAACATACCTGTGTGGTGGCCAGGCCATTGCTGACAGTGAAGCCATTGATTGTGACTTGGATTTGACCTTGGTTGATCATGTTGATGATTGCCTCGGCTGCTGTGTTCATAGGAATTACAGGCATGGACAGAGCTCCATTTGTGTCTCCAGTTGTTTCCTGGTTGTTGTCACATTTCATCTAGTGACAGGACAGTTACATTATTATTCTTGAGAATGGTTCAACACTAATTACCGCAACAGAAAGATTCATATGCATAAATAATAAATACTTAAAATTGCAGCCATTGGTTCACATGTTCTTTTAAATAAAATCAATGACAAAGTGATTTACTCACCTTTATTACTTTGACATCTGGCAGACTATCCAAGAAGGCCTTCAGGTCAATTCCATTAAGAACAATGCGGTTGTCAAAGATGTGTCCATTAGACTTGAAATCAATCACTGCCTTTTTCTGTGAGAACATAAAATTAAATATTATTATCTTCATATTTGCTTCCTTTAGCAGTTGCAGCATTGTGGCTTAAACCAAACCTTGAGGTGAGGGAACATGTTGGCATGGTCTCCTATGAAGAAAGTATGGGGCATGTAGGCAAGTTTCTCGGAGTACTGCTCAGCCACTTCCATTGGTGATGTCTCCTTGTCAGAGATGATGTAGTCCATAAAAGGAGCCCCACTGGTACCAGGGTAACCCAGCCACATTGCCTGTTGAATGGGTAAAAAGATTGTAAAGACGCATCCGTAAGCACAGGTGACCATACCTTCCCAAAATTAAATCTGTCTTTCAGAAATCCCACATAGGCTTACCTGAATGGGGGCAGGGCGGAGGGCAAACAGCTCATTTCGAGCTCCCTTGGTATATCCATTCATGTTGACCAGAATGTGGACACCATCTTGGTGAATGCGATCAGCTGCCTTCCCATTGCAAGGGATCTGGAGGTAAAAGGAGGAAGAAGTTTATTTATAAATGCATAGTGGTTTTGTCATCACAGTATGTTGAAAATACTATAAATAACCCACAGACATGCAAATATTGATCAGGAAAATGGTTATTCAAAGTACCTGTGAGAGGTCTGTAAAATGATGAGCTTCTGCTACTACTTTCACACGGAAGTTAGTACTATCATCAGGGCTGAGTGCGTAGCAGAACACCTATGGGGAAAATAGCATTTTGTAGTCATTGCATTGCAAAAAGCACTTCTTTCATGTGTTTAACTTTACTATAAAGATGACATACCTCAAATTTCTCAGGATTGTGCATTCCCGGAATAGATTGCATCAGGTGAGAAGTTGGGTGGTTTCCAAAGTCAGAGCTGACATAACCGACGCGTAGACGTCCACCACTGGCCTTCAAATCCTTAGGATGCTCATAAGCAGGTTTGTGCAGTGCATTAATCTGTGAAAAAAGCAATGTTGTAAGAATTCGGCAGCTGAATCAGTTCTACGAGAACTAAGCTAAGCTGACTAAAACCTGATGCTGCAACTTTCAAACTTGTTTAACCTTAAATCAAGTCTAACCTTCATCCCTAGCAAGCATCCCGTTCATCAGCTGCTTTTTATTTATTATATCCACTGATCTTTCCCATCCCTTACCTTCCCCAAATATCCCTGCAGACAGTCACCGCCATCACCAGCCACCTTCCACCCCCCAAAAATAAATTAAATTTTACTTGCTTTGATGAGTGCGTGTACCTTGTCCAGACAAAGGTTTCCATGGCGTTCAGCAATAGCCTTGCGGAAGTTGTGAGAGAGTGGATACAGCATGCTGTGGTGTGGGTGCACTGAGGGCAGGCGGTTCTTATCCAGCTGATCAGCCACAATGCTCACGAGCTTTTTCATCCGCTCATCATAATCTGTCCAGTCACACACAATCTGGAGAAGTGACAGGAGTGAGACAAGTCACAAAATGCTGTCATTTAACAAAGACCATCAAGACAGCTGAAACAGGGCTATCAATTAAAAATATACAAACCTGTAGGCAGTGGGCCAAGTTGCAGTAAGCATCAGGAAAGTCCGGCTTCAGCTTCAAGGCTGTACGATAAGATGCAATGGCTTCTGGGATGTTTCCAGAATCCTAATAAATAAAAAAAACAACGCAAACTTAACAATGCACACTCAGTAAAGCACGGATGTATTACTTTGTGTAAGAAAAACAGCCACCTTGTGGATAGAAGCCAAATTGCTGTGAGCATCAGCAAAAGCAGGGTTGATCTGGATGGCACGGGTGTAGCATTGCAGAGCTCCCTGTACATCCTGCATTTCCTTCAGTGTGTTGCCCATGTTTGAGTAGGCATCAGCAAATGTGGGGCTGATTCTAAAATGAAATGACAAACTATTGATCTCTTCCAATTATCAGAATAAATAGAACACATGTTTAACAAACACAGGTTGCATCATTCCTCTTACCAAAATGATCTATGGTACCCTCAAAAGTTTAAAAGTAATACCACTTTTACAAAAAAATGCCTGTAGCATATGATTACAAACCTGATGGCCTCCTTGTAATGCATCAGTGCCTCCTGGAGTTTTCCTTGCTGCTGCAGTACACTGGCCAGGTTAGAGTGAGCTGCTGCAAACTCAGGGAACACCTGATTGGAAAAAAAAGTTTTTAAGAAACAATACTATCTACCATAAAGGTTTTAATGAAAACATCAATTCAATTTGTAGAATAGTGGAAGAAATGGTCAAAAAGTCACCTCTAAGGCTTTTCTATAGAGTTGAACTGCCTCCTCAATGTTGCCCTGCTCTCGCTTGATATTGGCCAAGTTGTTAAGAGAGTCAGCATGGGTTGGACACAGGCGCAGAGCTGTGTTGTAACACTCTTCTGCTTCAGACACCTGGAAAATAAAAAGCATTTTTTAAGTTAAACACTTAGTCAACCTTACCAACAACTACTGAAACATATATTAAAGATAATATGCTTTACATTTCCTTTCTCCTTAAGGGCATTGGCCAAATTGCAATAGGCATCAGGGAAGTGTGGCTGCAATTCAATTGCACGCCGGTAGGTGTCAATAGCCAGATCAATGAGGCCTTGCTCATAGTAGACGCAGGCTAGGTTCCCATGGACAACAGCATGGTTGGGGCTGAGACTCAGGGCCCTTAGGTATCCAGCCACAGCTCTGAAAGCAAAGATGAGTAATGGTTACAAGTTATAATCATTAATCTTCCACTGATAATTTAAGTGGCTCAACAATCCATGAAAAAAAATCTTGCAGTTGTAGTATTCTGCTACAAATCTGTTGCTCCAAATAACCTTTTTCTTTCTCCAGCCAATGGCAATTCTGAACCACAGGTGGATTCAGCCCTTCAGTATTTGATATTTTAAATAGCAGTGTGGAATCCAGGCTCCCAAGCCAGCACACCTTACCTCTTTGTTGGTGTACTTTGACTTTTCAGTCCATCTCTCTTTTCCTCCATGTCTCACATCTGTTGATTTGCCGTTTTTGTTTTTTTTAAGAATGTTGACTTTTCTTACCAGGGAATTTAACCAGAAAGGAGCAAAACAGTTTAACCCAATCCTGTAATTTTTTCACGCTACTCAGGTGTACCTGAAAGTTGCCCTGAAACTAAATGAAATTGCCAAGTAGATTCTGCAGTTAAGCTGTGAAACAAATCTGCCCTACCTAAACATTGGTATGCGAAACAACTACAAAATCAACACAGACAAGGAGGTACTAAAATTAACAATGACTCTTTGCAAACGCCCCATGGGGTGTGGTAGGGTGGTGCACTAAAGAGCTAAAAGCAGAATATATTGTGACTCAGTCTCACCTGTCAAAGATGCGGGCTTCCTTCAAAACATTGCCTAAATTGATGTATGCATCCAGAAAGTTTGGATCCAGAGTCACAGCCTAGAAATTAAAACAAGGTTTACAACATGGAACAAGAACATACCAAAACAGAGCAATGACGTAAAGAAATGTTACTGTAACCAACCTTTTCGAAATGGTGTATGGCCAGCCATATCTCTCCCTGGGCATTGAATACACAGCCCAAGTTGCTCCAAGCCACTGCAAAGTTGGGCTGAGTCTCAATGGCTTTCAGGTAACAAGCCTTCAGAGGGTTTATAATGAAAAACCACAGGAAAGGAGGAGAAGAGGTAGAGGTAGAGTGGGGGAGGTGTGCAGAAGAGGGGAAAGGGATTGTAAAATAAAAAAAAAATAGAAGATTGAGAATAAAAGTAAGAAAAAACAAAAAGGGCAGAGAAGGCAAAATTAGTGACTATTCTCCATGATGGCAAAAAGTGAGTCTACAGCATGGGCTCGCGTGCGCACAAGTCTGCCGCGCAAAGCTGCAATGCTTTTTCCTACGCTGCGCAGATCCAACCAACACCCACACGTAGGCCCTCATCCTGCAGTTATGAAAATTTTCTTGCCAAATGTAGCAGTTCCCTACACCCTGTATAGCCCCTGCCCTCCCATTCCAACAATTATTAATTGTAAATGGAAGTAATAGTTAAAACCACATATAGTTGCATGAATATTGCAGGAATACTTTCTCACAACCTGGGATGTTGGACAGTTTGTGCAGGTGATGGTCCCTGTAATGCATGCGCAACAAACGCTAGCGCACGTGTGGGTCTATTGCCGCCACCACCACAATGCACCATATAACGCCGCTCGCATGACCTTGCCGCTGGCAAAGGTTTTCGCCTTTCTGCTGCGCTTGCTGAATGGCCAGGTGCAACAGCTGCAGACCAACAACCCCTGGCAGAAAACCTGCAACACCAGACTGGCACACACTCGGCATCCAAACATTATTTCAGACCTGAAAGGGTAAGGGGTACATTAAACAGTGGACATTGAGTCGTGGGGCATTTTTGAAGAACCAAAAAGCCTCTTGTCTTTCAATAACATTTTGCATAAAGAAGGCACTGGAAATGGTTTTAAAGGCCAATGAGGACTGAGATTTGGAGCACTTGGGAGCGAGGCTGGTTGTGAGTGGGGAGAGGTCCGCAACCAACAGGCCAAAGGGAATGAAGGGGGTGGGGGGGTCGCATGCTTGCGCGTTCCGCCTTTTTGGTTGCTTGGAGGATATCGCTGCGCAGCCCCTGCGCTACTGCAGACTCACAGCGCACTATCTGCATCATCATCAGAACGCTGCAACTCCAAATAAAGAAGGGAAAAACAAAACAAAACAGGAAAAATAACCATTGTGTAAGAGTTAGAGGGTTCTTACTTGTTTTTCATGATTATTGCTTCCAAATCCAACTTTCTTACTTAATACAAATTGGGTAATTAGTATAGCATATTTTAATAAATGCTTACTGTAATTTGTTACTTTTTTCTTTTGCTCTTCAAAGGAAGACACAAGACAGAGGAGCTCAAGCATGAAGTGCGGTGGTTTTTCTTTTGTTGGCAGTTACAAACCCGTTACCATATTTTTGGACTTTGTCAGACTGGTGGTCGCAGCTGGCTGGAAGAAGAGGAGAGGACTGAGGCTGCCCTAGTGTTCCTTTCCGCCAGGCACCTACGCAGGAATAGTGTCACCCACCTGAAACCTTCTAAATAACAATATCAGTTGTGGAAAAACCAAAAGAGACAAAATCAGAAAACAAAGATCGTTAGTAAAACTTTTCAAACAATACATTGTTTTTTAAATATGGAAATAAAACACTTTCTTCCAAATCACAACAAACAGAAACTATAACTCTATTCTTAGTTTTCACTCATGCAATGAATGTTTCATTTTTAAAAAATGCAAAACAAAAAAGAAATGCTTTAGGGGTAACTAGGAGGGAAGAAAGGCTTTGATGCTGTTTATCCCAGTTGTCCTTCAATTCAATTTCCATATCACACTACAGGAGGGCAGTTACTGGCTTGATCTTGCCCAAATGAACTGATCCCATTATTTTGGGAATAATATTACATATTTGAAGGAAAAGGGATGAAGTATTAATCATGTCTTTTCTTTGATTGTTTTAGCAGTTTCGTTGAAATATTTTTCCAACTTTGATTTCTTTATCCTGTCCTGCTTTCTTGAATCCTGGCCAATGGGTAGGGAGAAAGGTCTGTGGATTAATTACTTGTATCTAGAAGCCTCCACAGCTCTGAAATAAAGAGGTCATCACTGTTGCTGCGCATGTTTTTGTCTTTCTAACCCAGCATCTGACGCAGGCGGTGGAGTAAGATAGGGAGCTGTCTGCCTGACATCACTTGGATCATTTAAAGCACTTAGGAATGAGCTGTATTAACCCCCACAAAGTTAAAGACAGTATTTAAAAACAGTGGATATCAGACCAGATAGCCAGCTGAACAAAAATCTTTAATATTAACAATAGTCAATAAAATTGATGTGTGCTTGAGCACTAACTGGATGACGCTTACAGGTCAGGAAGACAGCTCTCAGCGCATACACTCCACCAATCCTTAGCAAGCGCGCGGGGGGTGGAGCGACAGAGCAGGGGAGCTTGTGACTCCCTGATGCTCCTCCCCACTCCTTAACCCCCCTCTAGCACAAAATAAGATGGCCTGTAACCAATGTGACAACTCCACATCTCCAGATTTGAACCAACCCAGGAAACCCCCTGTAATATAGAAACAAGTTTTCAAAGTGATAAATTAAATAAAAACCCCAAGGGGAAAAACCCACGCCGGCAGCAACTGTACTGACAGCACATTGAGATGACAAGCTTGTAATTGGGCACTTGAAAAACAATAGGAGTATAGCACTTAGGTTAGAAACCATCTTATCTTTTGCACTGCAAAGATAAACTAGCGTCTCATCAGTTCATAATTTCTTCAAAGACCGAGCCAGCATTTTTCCTCCATGTCAATTACATAAAAAAATGCAGGGGCCAAGGTTAGTTCAGCTGTGTGAATTTAAAAAAACTTCAGCCTTTCTTCCTAAACAAGGACAGGCTGACTTCTGATAAAAGGCCTGTGTAAAGCAAAGGACAGTGGAAAAAAGTACAATCTAGGAACAAGTGTAGTATGTGTATGCTATACTGGAAAATAAATACATGAAGTGGTCTAAAAAGTAATTAACAAAAAGATTTTGTGGACTATGGTTTAAAAAAATACAAAAAACACTGGTTGCCTCATATGGGTGTTGAATCATTCCAGCCCAATGCTTCCAGAAGGTTTGTGCCAAGTTGGGAGTGAGAAGCTTACAGCAACTCAGAGCAATGAGGCGATACTACCATTTTGTGTCCTTCACTTAGGCGCAGATGTTAAATGGAAGGGACTCGGTGTGTTTTTAAAAATGTCAAAAGGGGAAAAAGGAATAACATCTATGGCCTTTGTGGGTGACAAAAAATATGGACACAAAAAAGAAAACAAACAACAGATCTATATAAATGGAAACCCTCTGAAACGTACCTTGGCCTCTTCCAAGCGTCCAAGGGCTTTAAGCAAATTGCCCAAGTCACTACGCACACAATAAAGATCCTGAAGGGAGAAAAAAAAAATACTTCATTTTTGCATCTACATGATATCCTTGATGCTTGCCAGTATTCACAGATGAGAGTATGATTGTTCCATTGAAGAAAGTACAACACTTACAGGGTTATACTGTAATGCAGACACATAAGCCTGGACTGCTCCCTCCATGTCTCCTGCGGCCACCAGAGCTGCTGCCAGGTTGATGTACCCATCGATAAAGTCTGGCTTCAGTCTCAGCGCATGGCGATAATGCTCAATGGCCTCCTGCAGTTGCCCACGCTCCTTGTACACGTTTCCCAGGTTGGAGTAAGCCTCGGCCAACATTGGGTTCTGTTTGATGGCCAATGTACTGAAGTGAGCAGACCTGTAGGACCACAACAGATCCATAATAATTTCAGAGGTGAACATGTTGATTTAAGGTGTGCAATCATCCTAAAAATGTTTTACAAATTGTGCAACATTGCTTTTCCACATTTCAACTTATTGAATCAATTAAATGAAAGAGTGAACAAGACCATATGGTTTTTACAACTTGCAGGATAAAAAAAGCATTCATCATGTCACCTGCAAGCAGAAATATGCAATTATTAGCTGTGAATCATAAGAAGACACCAGGAAACCACATTAAACCAAGCAACAGGACATCCAGAAGACAGTGCAGTTGTTCCACAGGACCACCACAGATCGAATGAGTGCACCCAAAGCCAGGAGACCCACTATTCTCTGCTACCTGCCCATCACATGTTGAGTGTGCGTTGAGCCCACCCTCCCCACACCTCACCTGTCGAGTCTTCGGCACTGGAAATGGATGGAGGACAGGAGCAACAGCACGCCTGTGTTATCAGGCTCCTGCCTCCACAGCTGCATACAGTGGCGCTCTGCTGCTTCAAAGTCCCCTGACTGATACTCTCGGTGTGCCAGCTCAGCCAACCCTTGGAAGGAAAGCATACGTTTTGTTGGTTCTGGAGCACCAACACAAGCCAAGGAGGGGGGAAACGACATGTTAGAGGTGATGGAAGAAATTAAATTGGACACAGAAAATAAAAGAGATGACACTAATGCTTCACGGAGTAATAATGAGTAACAAGTCCAACTCAACAGTAAACAAAGACAATGGGATAAAACAAGGAATAACAATGAGAAAGGAATGATATCATGATACATTGGGATGTTTCCTTTTGATACATGGTTTGCAAGTGGGTTTCAAAAGTTACTTATTAAGCAATCTTGGAATATCTGAAATTGGTGGGTGTTTCTTTGCTAGTATGGGGTTTCAGCTGAATGCATGAGTTCAACATGTCTTATATTTACTAAGATATTATTTTTACACAGACCTTAACACATTGTCAGAAAAGCAAATTAGCAGAATTTGTTTAAAAAAAACTATGCATGATGTGAAAAAAGCAGGTGGATGACGCAGTGACAAATTTATCAAAGCTGCAAAATAATTGTATAACTCTGCTGTATGTATGATAATAGATTCTTGTGTCACAGTGATTTAAATCACAATCCCCCATATTACAGGGTCTGTGCACATTTTGTAATTTTGGGGAGGGGAGTCAGTGTTAATTTCAGATGAACCAGTGTCATTTGAGGTCAGTTTATTCAGGGTGTGGCCAAGACAACATAAAGCCAAATACTTACTGCTTACAATTGTACAACTGGATGCAGCAATTTGGAGACAAGTACAATATAGTGTGTCTCCACACACACACACACCTGCAGCTTGACGCCATTGTGTCAGAGCATACAATGATTTCAAGTAGATCAGGTTCAGCTATCCATGGAAATTACGTCATATAGTGTCAGTAAGAAATAATTCTATTCTAAAATCAATTTTATCAGCCACCCGATCAAAACGCAATAATCAACAGTAATATAGCAATTTGACTTATCACGTTTGGGAAGGAACATAAAGCCATGTCTGCAGAATAGAAAGCCGTCATTAAACTGTGGGTTTAGTGCTAACCAGTGAAATGATCTGCACGCAGGCCCACGTTTAAGAGCAGGATACTGCGGTCTGGTGTTTTACCTGCACCAGGAAGCTGTTTTCGGGATGTTCGCAGCAATTTCTGACGACATCATAATCTCTTCATGCTACATTTGCTAACGTTACAACCGAAATCTCCCAACCCCCCTTCTATTAAAGACACAAAACGCACACATACATACAATGGAATTAAGTAACACCTAAGGACATGAATATTTAAATAAATCCAGGCTGCAGTAATACAAAAAGCAAATGTATTAACAACACGATGCTAAATGCTACAATTTAGGCTAACGTCACTGTTGGCAGTAATCAATGAGAGGCATGATTGGGCCTGCATCGCCTATGACATTGTTTGTGTTTCATAATTCATAAAAGACCACAAGTGCGCAATTGAAACAACTGGGTAAGACGTTCTTCAAGTTTTAATAGTCTTTATGGTTGTTCATATCAGCGAAATACACAGTCGTTCTCTCCGATTGCTATCCAGCATTGATTAAATAAAAGCAACCAACCTGTGCTATCAGCCACATTTCCCACTGAGCTCGCCATCTCCTCAGACTTCGTGTCTTGCACCGTGGTCGTCAATTTGTCTTCTGGCTGGTAACAGTTTCAGAGAAGAAAGTGGCGACGGGTAGTCGTCGTTAGCGGCCAGCACGTTGCTAGGCTAGCTAAGTACAGTTAGCTAACCTAATCTACGATTTCCGCACCTCCTACAGTGCAAAATAAAATATTGCGCTGTGGAGTATAAAGCCTGATAGTAAACAATTAACTACCTTAATTAGAAAATCTATTTTGTTGCTGACTTGCAAAATGCAGTCGTTTTATATTTCAAGCTGGTTTTCTCTCTACACAACAAAGCAGCTACAGAACATAAAATGGCGAAAGGGGTGGACTCTGTTTTTGGAGATAAAGTAGACCCGGGCATCGAAATTACGACGTTAACGCAAGTACAGTTGTAATAAATGTCACAATATGTAAAATAATCAATTAATTGTGTGTAAGTTTGAGCTGTTGTTTTCAAGCCATGCGTTATAATTGTCATATCAATGACGAATAAAGCAATTAAAAAGTGAAAAGAGTGTGCGGAAGAACACATTGGTGCAGTGAGTGCCAAATGGAAGGAGGGGGAGGAGGAGCTGGCTGCAACATGGCTGAATGTGTCCGCAGCCTGCAAAGGTGACAGAAAAACATGATGATGCTGGACACTGCATCACAAAACACACAGGTACATGTTAGTATATGGAGGTATATGTAGCACACAAGTTTGTGGTCTAATGTATGTTCATAAATAGAAATGCATCTTCTAGGTACAGTTTATTTAAAAATATTTTCATTAAACTGTGCACATTGAAACAGAAATAAACAGTAATGTGATAATCAGAAAAATATCAATAATAACAAATATGTGACTTCGGGGAAGAATTTGATTGTTGTCTGTGCTATTAAAGTGATATGCAAATATATTGGCTATATTAATATAATATGTATTTTTACCAATACAATATGAGTTGACAATTTTGTTCATCTGTTTTAAAAACATTGTGTGGATCTCCAATATAGCCAGAACTATGGGAAGACAATTTAATGGTGCAGGCACTTATATAGGCTATGTAAAAATTGCATGCAGGATTCATAACATAATAATTCTCATTTTATTCTGTTTTATCTCACCTTATTTAATATTTCTAACCTGTTATTATTTTTGATCATGCATGGAGCACCTGGAATGTAAGCAATTTCCCCCGAGTGTTAATGAAGTATTTCTCGTTCTGATTCTGATAACCACCATCAGAGGGCGACCTCTGTAAGCCCAATGGAACCCTGTAGCTTTGACCATGAGTTTGTCTTAGATTTATTTATTACTAGTAGTAAGTCCAATATGCATGCTGCAGTTAACAGTAGGAAATTGCAACATGTGTTTTAATAAAGTTCTCTTTGGTAGCTTTTGAACATTATTAAAAGAAAAAACCTTGTGAGTATTTAAACAGCACATCATAACAAACATTTGTCCAGCATTAATTAAAAGCCCACATGTTTATGTATGGTCTCCCTTCATCTGTCTTCTCCTTTGAGGATGTGGCCGGCTAAGTGATAGTCATTAACATGCCATTCTGCCCTAAAGATGTTGAAAAGGGGGCTGCTGATTGCTGCACCCCACTTTTTCCCATAACCCTTCTATGGGAAAGCCGCTGACATCATTGCCCATGTTGGTTTTTCTCTGTGTGCTCAAAGCATGCATAGGCCGCTGGGTTTGTGTACTTCCACACGTTCCTCTCACTCTTCACCCTGCGTAGAGGTCACTTGTGAACAGAATGATGTCATGGGCACAGTGTGTGTGTCTATGGCAATTGCTTCTGACATGCTTTATCTTTGTGCAGGCTACGGTCATCGCTCAGAAGCCAGTCGAGGTGACCACATCTTCTCTTGCCTAAAGGGCTGGTGACAGCTCTGCACAAAAGAAACAGTTTCCACATAGGCTATTTTAGGAAACACATGAGAGTAAGAGGTTTGTTTATGCACTCACAGGTCAGTTTAGAGCGGACACTATTAAAATCTCAGCAAGGCCTGAAGATATTCGGAGTTTGCTGCCAGTTCAGAATATTCATCTACCAAATGAATGGCCTAAATTATTTCAGCCCATTTATTTTAGGGTAAGAGCCAGTACAAGCTGATGACCCACATTATTTGTACTGCTGTGTCATGCTTTCCTTGATAATTGAAAGGGGTTGCTTTGGGATACAGAGCAAATTATTTGTCAATTACATTTAGCAATTCATATCTCAAAAAGCTATTTATGTCTGTCATTGTCCATAGATACTATAAATCAGAATGGATTATCCAACTCTGTAGGGATGCTACAAGAGGAACTACTTGCTTATTGTTTGGGGGGGGGGGGGCAGCCATTTATTGGTACAAAAATGAATAAACCTGCTGTACAGTGGACTAATAAAATTGCACACCATTATGGAGAAAAGTCAATGTGCAGTAATTTACAACCAATCCCGTGGTTGACAGCAACATGGAGGAAAGAGGCAGATGAGAAATATTTTAGCTCCCTTCTTCAGACAACACACAGTGACGAGCAGACAAACAAATGACTGCACTTAAAAGATTGTTAATAATGGTGAAAGAGAATAATGATTAAGTTTACTGGGGAGAAGACAACCATAATTTCTGCATGAGTGCAATTCTTTATTGCTTTGCCAGATGGCCTCTAGCAACAGACATATTCGTCACTATAAGCTTCCTCACTGTAGACAGACGGAACAAAGGCATTTCCTTAAAAGCAAGTTTGCTGCTGCTGCTGCAGTACAAACCAGAATACATGACACACTAACACAGTGAGATAAAGTACAGCCACTTTTACATTCTTTCAAACTGAAAGCCTTCACATGATTAAGATAAAAACGTGTAAAAAACACTTAAAACTGAGAGACAGGCAGATTTTGGACTTCCAGCTGCCAGCTGGGTTAATAATCAGGTGCTAGCAGCTTGATTCATGCTCGTGGCCTTTATTTAGGACATTTGTCAGATGCACATTGATGTTTTATAGCTACATATTTGTGGTTGCATGTTGAGTCTGAGCAAAACAAGTATGCAGAAACATGCACCGCTGTCAACGGCTTAATTTCGTGTCACGTTTCACAGTTTTAGGGCAGCAGTTAGTCAGCACGAGTGGAAAATTACAAGTAGTCATTGTTTGAGGTTACTGCACTCTATAATCTCTCCCAGGTGTTAAAATGCAAGTAGTTTCATATTGAACAGGGTGACTTCCATCAAGTAAAAAGGTACAGGTCGGAGCTGGTGTTTGTGTTTGCCCAGTGCCTCCCTGCATTCATCACCTGTTGTCCCTCTGACTCCCTGACCCCCGTCATGTCACCCTACCCACCCCTCTTTCACTGAGTCTGTTCTTCCTCCTCTCTTCTGTCAGGAGGAGAGTGACAGTGTGGAGGACCTGCTGACTCCTGTCATGACAGCAGCTCTCAGTCAGTCTCTCCTATAAATTACACCAGCTGAGTGACACTTTCTTTAACCCCAATTCTTGCTGAGATTTCCCTTGAAAACAGCACCTACCTCTGTGCAGACAAAAAAAAGCTACCTGTATTTTAAGGTTGTTACAGAGTACATTGCACACTGCGGTGCATTTTAGTGGTGAAGATGTGACTTCTCCAAAGGTTTAGACTAAAGCTTCCATGAAAAAGTCTCTTCGGCTGGAACACTCTACTGATCCCGGCTTTGCCAGATCTCATTTAGATCCACCTGAGGGGGCACTGAGTGGCGTGCAATCGCAGAGACGGGATGTCTGGGGTGGGGAAGGATTAGAGGAGACTCCCCCCTGGCTAGCTGCAGTCCTAGACTATCCAAGAGGCTTTCCTGTAAATATATATGTGAGTGTGTATATAGTTTCAACTGTGAATGGACACATGTGCAGCTTTTGATCTGAACAGCTGGAGACAATAATAATTAAATCAAAGTCTTTGCTTTCACTTGCTTGTTAAAATACTTTGTGAGTCAATTATCTCTGTTTGTTTTGTGGTGTCATTTGCTCCTTTTAGATCCACTATTATTTACTGCATACACTGAAAAGTTTTTATTGTTTCTTCAAAATCAACATGAACTTAGCAAAGGGACCACCTCATGAAACTGCAAACAGTTGACTACTTCTCTCCTCTCTTCCACTGAAAACAGCACTTGTCCTGGCCTATCCATGTATTTGTTTAAGATCAAAATGGAGGTGGAAACCTCAATCCTTAAAATGGAAAAATACAAACAAGCTGTCAGAGGTTAACCTCATAATTACTGTACATGTACCATAAACCCTGTGCTACAAGTTGGGAGGTACCCAGATTATTCCACCAAATAAAACAACAATCTGTCGGGTCCTGTTTGTTGGGATTAATGGTATGCACCTGGCAGTTTCTGCCTGTTGGTTTCACTCTTGGTTCACTCTGCATCTTTCAAATGGATTTTCCCCTCCAGTGAAAGTTACAGCATAATTGGCTAGCCCTGAGCAAATAGGACTTGCGCTGTGTCCCATCCATTCTCACGCAGAAGTCACCCACTTTGTGAAACCTTTTATCCAGAAAAATGGATCATCCACTACCAACCCCCCCTCCAACCCCTCTACTCACACAAGTTGCATAATAGGCTGTACCTTGTGAGTCAGTGATGGTGGGTAGAACGCTTTGTCCGAAAAGAAGGTCACCACCAGAGAGTAGAAATCAGCCTCTCACCAGGCTCAGGGCACAATACACCACTGTTCACCCTAAAACCAAAGGTCTCAATTTGCCACTTTGATATAAGCAGTTTAAGAGGAAGCCAATGTGTGTGAACTGTACTTACTGCACCTGCTGGGATCACAGGTTGACAGTTGATATGTCATACACACATAGGCGTCGCTACCATTATATCAGAGGGGGACATGTCCCCCCCACATTTTAAAACGGCCCGTTTGGACCCCCCCCCCCCCCCCCCCCCCCCCATTTAGTGAGTAGGAAACTCCACCTAACGCTGTTTCGATTGCTCGTGAAAAACTCCGTTCCACTTGGTTCATAAGAGAATAACCTCACCGCTGAAATCCACTCCATGTTTACCACAGCGCTGCAATACCGTTACTATAGTAACAGACCTAACAAAGCCAGTGGCTTTCTTCGAGCGAGCGTAAAACACCGTAAAGAGAACCGTCGGTGCTGGTCGAAGCTGGTCGAAGCTGGAGGAGGTGACGTCAGTGTCATCCCACAAAGTCCAGCTCATGCTGAAGCCTGACTGTTTGTCACATGGCCCCAGGAGACGTTAGGTTGATGTTAAATCAACTTAGAAAAGTTGGGAGGAAGCTGCTGTTTACTGTCAGTTACAGTAGACGGTATTATTTGTCTGACGACATGTTGTTGCCTTTTCTGCTCCCTCCCCACACACAATGGACATGAGGAGATTCTAACAAAGACACGGAGAGTTAGAGTTGTTTTCAGCATTAACCCATGTTGTAATAAGGGCCAGGTTAGCTCCTGTTAGCCTGCTAGCTTCAGCCTCGCCGAGCCAGTGCACACAGCCACCTGCTCCTATTCTTATCAGCAAGAATAAAACACATATGACGGACCGTCAGGACACAGTGGAGCATTATATGAACAGGGAAACACTGATGCAGCAGATGAGGCAGGGCATCATTATAAACACATCCACAAGGTTTGTTGTGAATTAAGTAGTTTTATAAGCAAATACAAATAAAGACATGCATCTTTTTGTAAGTTAGTATTTTTAGTGTTTCAGTATTATCTGCATTAAGCAGTTTGGTTCATTTTTCTATGGGATTTGCCAGTTTTTTGTCTCTGTAAATGAGAGAAGGCCTCAGATATGGAGGCTGTTAGTGTAGTAGCACCAGTATGTTTGACAAAACTGTTGTTTCACTTGGAATTAGTTTCTGTTCGTCACCGAGTTTTTGTTGAATCTGTCTCTGAAATAGTCATGAAGTGTTTACTTCTGTAGGTAAAATAGTTTAACAACCTGCTAAAATCCACAGGAAAACGCAACTACTTCATATTATTATATTTCATAATATACTGATGTACTTTTTTTCACCACCCACCCACAGAAGGTGTCCCCCCCACATTTTTAATGCTTCCTACGCCACTGGCTAACGTGATGCTAACGTGATGCTAACAGGCTCTTTCTGCATTTTGAAGCAGTTTTTCTTCCATTTACCGTTGATCTGATCTGACAAACTTGATGTGGATACAAAGACTTTGTTCTTGTCGATGGTCGTTATCATTATGGGCGCTGCTAAACATGCTGCGTTGTCTCTCTGTTGTTGTAGCTGAGGACGAGCAGAGCAGCGTCGTCTGTCATAGACCTGCTGCTGTTGTCATTGTTCAGTTTACTGCTGCTCTCTTTATGTCTTGCTGTATTTACTGTACATTGTGTAATTGTGATATTCTCTCCACAGCTCTGTGATCTTATGACCAGACGCTGCACCAGACCAGTCTTCACCTGCCTGAGGACAGCACGTGATAATAATTGTTATCACTGTTTTTGTTCTATCCTGTATATGTAATGCATTTTATTCAAATCCATATACAGTAAACTGTTGCCAGCATATCTGGGTTTCATTATTTGTGCAGCATTTTAAAATAACAAATGTAAGACATTGAATGTTTAATGCAACAGACCACACACACAGTTACAGTTTTTCAGTGAACAGATTATTCTCATGTATGATCAACAAAAACAAAAAAAGAACAGAAGCACCAAACATGTTAGAAGCTGAAGAAATAACAGGTCAGTTCCAGGTGTGGGACGCCTCCCTGCTACACAGGCAAAGCCAGTCTGGTTGGCCTGGTCCGCAGTGTCTAGCTGAAGAAGAGAAGTCAGCTCCTCATACGCCATGGCGCCTCCTTCCGTTCTTTCTTTTCTTGCTTCTCTCTCTTCTTGCAATCCTTCTTTTCTTGCTTCTCTCTCTCCTCACGTTCTTTCTTTTCCTGCTTCTCTCTCTTCTTGCGATCCTTCTTTTCTTGTTTCTCCCTCTGCTCACGTTCTTTCTGCAGCTTCTTATCTGCCTTTTTTTGCTCCTTCTTGGAAATCTTAGGCTCGCTGAGTTTCTCTTCCAGGAGCCTCTTCTCCTCTCTAACCTCGTTAAGGAGCTGCTGCATGCTCTCAAGGCTTTCGTCTTTAACTGCGAGCACCTCTTCCAGGTGCAGCAGTCGTGTGTGCATCACCTCTGCGCTCTCCTTCAGTTGGCAGTCGAGAGCGTTTTTTTTACTGGTCATAGTGATGATGATGTCTTTATCCTCTTCTACGTGGGAGTGCAGAGTGCTAAGTTTACAGGTCATATCAGCACACCTCCTGTCCAAAATTATAGACCATCTCATAGAAACAGCTTTGTAGACCTGCAGCTCTTCCACAGTGTCTCTGAGGCACCGATTTTCATCGGTGGCTTCTTTGAGCTGCACATCCTTAAACTGTTGAAATGAATACATGTCCTCATGCATGCCTGCCAATGCACGCTGTTTAATGGCCAGATCCTCCTTTAATGCTGCTGCCTGCTCCTCCCACTTTTGCTCCTTGTGGGCCATCTTCTTTTTTAGAGAAGCCAGGTCGGCACGCAGCTGATCGTTTTCTGCACGTAGCAGAGCAGCACTCTCGCTCCTGAACATATCTTAAGAAATGATCGTGAATGCTGGAAATATTGTTCTGCTGTGTTCTAAGAAATAGTCCTCACTCAATGGAAAATAATCCTGAATGCTTGAATCACTGTGTGCCAAAATGCTCTTGTTTGTGTACTAAGCTCCACGGCGACAACCTTTGATGATGTCATCAAAGGTTGTCGCCGTGGAGCTTAGTTCAGTGTTTTGTTTTGATTGTGGTGTGCCGTCTCCATGGTAACTTCACCCGGTTAGTACGGTAAAATAACACATGAGACGTTTCAGTATATTCACGGCATTCAGATTTGTGATTTTAACAACTAGCTAGCTAGTATGGTATCCAATGATACCAGATGTCGCCTTTCCCTCTAAGCCTCACCGCATGGGATGTCCTGTCCACCATCTGATTTGGTCCAGTCCACCTAGGCTCCGACCACTTCCTTTTTATCACCTTCAGGAGGACCCACTCGGCTGTGTGTGGTGTGGCTCCGCCTGGACTCTCCGTCTCTCCTTTCACCTGTAATGCAAAAGCTGACACCAAAGCTTTAAATTCATTATATTATGGTTTCTATTAACACCATACTGCATACTCTTTCAGTCTCAGTGGGCCAGCTGGTCCGGGAAACTGTAGACCTGCAAGAAGCTCATAGGTTGTAAATCATATGGTTATTAACAGAACATCATACACACATCAAGTCAATAGAAAATATTTGAACCCATGTTAATTTGGTCTGTGCACAGATTTTAGCCCATTTTTTGTTTTAGGTTTTAGTTTCATCCTTTCCACTTTTCCCTGTGACTGTGGCTGATATACTGCACCATACCTATGTTTTAGGCCTAAAGCCTGCTCCACCTTGCAACCCCCCTGCAGAACCTGGGTCAAATACATTAATACCTGTCTCACCCTCTTTTTTTCTGGAACAGAACACCATTCACAACTCCACCTGTTTCAGAAACATCCAGATAAAATGGAGCTAAGTGATCTAGGTGAGCCAGATCGGTGCGTGTCCAGATTTACTCTTCGATAGTCTCCCCTCTGGATGGGTTGTCGGAGCAAGCACGGCGGATACAACTCGTAGTTTCCACACTCTTTATTTCACACTCACACACTACATGAATTGTGAGCTGGACGAACTTCCAACTGAACATTTAGTAACCTTTAGCTGAACTATTAGCAACGTTAGCTACATTAGTTCGTTAGTTACGTTAGTGTTAGTTAGGTTAGCTAGCTTAGTTAGGTTAGCTAGCTTAGTTAGTTAGTTAGGTTAGCTAGCTTAGTTAGTTAGTTAGGTTAGCTAGCTTAGTTAGTTAGCTAGCTTTTAGGTTAGCTAGCTTAGTTAGTTTATAAAACCGACGCTTCGTGCCGGCTCCAACAGGCAATCCGAAATAATAAACAAACCGTTACTACGGTTGCTCTTTTAAGCAACAACGTTGCTATGGCTACACTACAAACATTGTTGCCATAGCTGCACCACAACTGCACTTACTCTGCAGTTGCGTCATTCATGTATGTGTCTAACAGTCATGAACATCTATTACAGTCAAACACACTTTCTTTAACTTCCTACACTTACATCAGGAAATAAAGTTTCTACTGGAAAATCCTACACCTCCCACTTGGCCTACTGATCTCTAGATCCAAGTAGGCCACTATAGCATGTCGGGTTAGTGATGTTAAATTTCATCCCATACTTATGCACTCATATTTATATGGAGGTGCTACAGCTTAACATCTATTTAAGACATCAAAGTGGTTTTAACATCAATTAACAACACAAATTGTTCTTCTTGACGTTCTGGGATCCTTCGCCGATCACTCCACCAGCCTTAAAGATGCCCGGCATGGGGTCTTGATCCAAAACCGGAACACAACCTGGTGGGGAAGTCTTTTCTTGCTCCTCCACTGGTAGCAAAACCACCAGCCTCCTAACATCCCTGTGAAGGATGGTGGAGGGGCAACTCTCAACGTCCTGGCTTCTCCTGGATTGTCCACTGGAAACCGGACAGCTTTGGCATGTCCTCACCTTCACATCTCGTACCACCCCTTTCATATCGGGGAAGGCTTCCACCACCCGACCCAGCCTGAACTGACCCCTCCGTGTGTTCTGGTCAGCTAACCATACTAGGTCCCCCGCTGCTACGTTCCGGTCGGGTGCGTGCCATTTTTGATGGATGAAGAGGCCTGGACCTGCTAGCTGACTCCACCGCTTCCAGAATTTATCAACCTCGATCTGGATCGCTCTCAGTCGTACGGTAGGGTAAGTTGGATACTCAAACCCTTTGGTGTCCCCACTAGGCCCTGCACGGCCAAGCAGAAGGGAGTTAGGGGTGATGACTTCCACGGTTTCATCTCGTACTTGGGCCCTGGCACCAATTGGCCTCTCATTTGACAGGTTAGCAGCCAAGTACAGGAGGGTCTGGAACTCCAACGCTGTTAGGTTATTTTCTTCACCAACACTGCTCAACGCCTTCTTAAATACACGGACGGCTGCTTCAGCCACCCCATTTCGGTGGGGAGAGTCCGCTGGATGAAATATCCACGTCCAATCAGTTCCTGTAGCTGCTGCCTTCTTCTGGATCTGATCCCTGTTAATGTTTGTCAGAAACTCATACAGTTCCTGTAACATCGGTCTGGCACCCACAAAGTTGGTGCCCTGATCTGACCAGAGCTTCCGTGGGTGACCCCTGAGGGCTGTGAAGCGCTGATACGTTTTTAGGAATCCTTCTGTGGACAGATCTTCCACTATATCTGCATGCATAGCTCTGGAAGCCATACAACTGAATACCACCCCCCACACTTTCATCTTTGTTCTCCGTTTTACGGCATCTCTGATGACATATGGGCCGAAGAGGTCCAGTGTCGTGAACTCGAAAGGTGCAGCAGGCTTAATCCGTTCAAGTGGAAGCTCACTCATTACCTGTTTGCACATCTTTGCTTTGGTTTTCTGACAGTGCATGCAAGAGTCGATGATGTTCCTAGCAATCCTTGGCCCCTGTACTACCCATGCTCTAGACCTTACCCGAAGAACTGTACCCGCGACGCCTTCGTGGTTAGTTTCATGGGCCTCCCGTGTAAGAAGGGTGCTGACCCACGCGTTGTAGGGAAGTAGGGGTACTCCAACCCTCTCCTGGGTAACAGCTTGAACCCTGCCATAGCATCTTAGGAGCCCTGAAGCTTCATCCCTGCTAACAACGAGCCTATCCAGTGTCGTCACAGGAAACGTTACACCTTCCTGTGCTGCCAGGCACAAGTCTTGGAATGCAGACTCGAGTTCTTCCACTGTCGGTACTACCTCCCACTTTGATGGTACGGAGGCTTTCCCAATACAGGCCAACCACTTCTTCACAGCTCTGCGGACATAACTCACTACTACACAGAGTTTAACTAGAGAACTGTACCTCGATGGGTCCACTTGATCTACAAGACCAGCTCCCCACAGCGCCTCTATCTTTCTTATCCCAGCTGAGATTTTCCCATCTCCTGAGAACTCAGAAGCTTCGTTACCACTATCAATACCCGCCGTAGCCTTGCCACCGGGGTCATCTGGGTTTGAAGCTTTCTTGATCTGAGCCCTGGTTAGGACTGCCGAGAAAGCCTTTCTCTGAAGTTTGCTTACTATCTCTCTAGTACCAGCTGCCACCTCTGAAGCACATTTCATGGGCCAGGTTTCGACGGGAGTGGACAGGAAGTCAGGACCCCTCTGCCACACAGAGTCCATGTCCAATTGCTCAGGAGAGCATCCCCTCGTGACCATATCAGCCACATTGACTTCACCTGGGATCCACCACCAGTCAGTTACAGGCCCAGCCTTCTGGATCTCCCCGATTCTATTTGCAAAGAATGTTTGGAAGCCATAACTCTCTCTTTGAATGGCTCCCAGCACTGTCTGACTGTCAACGAAGTGGTACCACCTTTCTACGTCCAATCGCCCATGCTTCAACATGTACTCTTTTAGGCGTGTGGCGAAGACAGCCCCGCAGACCTCAGCCTTAACCGCATCACCCTTTTGGTCTAGGGGGGTTAGTTTAGCCTTCGATTCAACCAGTCGGACTACCACACCATCCGGTGTCTCCCATCGCAGGTACAGCACAGCACCATAGGATTCACAACTTCCATCGGAGAACGTGATCCCCCAAGGTTTGCCTCTCCAGCCAGCCGGCGTAATACTTCTGTGGAACTTGATGCGACATAGGCGGGCATATTCTTTAAATAGTCCAATTGCTTTCCCTCGGAGCTCGTCAGAAAGAGGTTGGTCCCAGGTGTCCTTCGTAAGTTTGCCTGCTTCCTGGAAAGCTCTTCTGATGAGAATCACCCCTTTCTGCTTCACGGGTGTGGCAAGACCGAGTGGGTCGTACAGCCCTGCGATCTGGCTCAGTAGGACCCGACGTGTCAGGGGATTTGGTGTCTTTACCTCCACCTCTTCTTCGGTAAGATCAATCTCCGTCCTCATTTTTTTCTTCCTTCTGGAGAAGTTAATGGATACCATCACAAAGAGTTTGTCCTCTTGCACCAGGTAACCAACCCCAAGGGCTTTGCTGTCTTCTACCTTTAGTTGGTTAGGTAACAGCATAGTCACTGGTTTGAATTCAGTCCCATCCTGCCTCCCACTTTGACCAGATCGGACCCAGGGTTTGAGGTAGAAGCCACCTGTTTTCAGTATGTCCTCCACTCCCTCTAGGATCTTATTAAGGCACAGTGGGTCATTATGGGATGTGAGGAGGTCATCGACATAAGAGTCTTCTTCAATGACCCTCCTTTCTTCCTTCATGTGGGAGAACTGGGGTAATTTCGCGGTCTCACGCATGGCTACCTGTGCAATGCATCCCGCCGGTTTGTCACCCATGTTCACCCTCACAATAGCATAGTCCTCAATCTCATCCTCAAGTGAGTCTCTCCACAAGAATCGATGCACATGGACCTCTTGCTCCTCCAACCATACCGAGTTATACATCTTTGTGATGTCCCCAATGGCTGCGTGCACACCCTCGCGGAATCTTAAAAGCACCGCTCTGATGGGATTAAGGACATCTGGGACTTTAAGCAAAATACCGTTCATGCTAACCGCACCAAACTCCTGACTGCTGTTCCACACGAGACGTACTGGCGTAGTCACTGAGTGTGGATTAGGTGCAATTAGATGGCTCACCCACCACGCAGGTCCTTTCCAACTATCCATCACGTTCTTGGTGAGTTTAATGGCGGCCCCTCTCGCCACCATCTCGTGGACTTGTCTCTTGTAGGCTTCTTTCCACAGGGGGTCTTTCATGAGCCGTTTCTCTGTCCTTAGAAATGTTGCTTCCACAGCCTTCCGGTTGTTGGGAAGAGAAGCTGGGTCTTCTTTCCAAGGATACTTAGCATCCCAGTGAGGTTGGTTGCTGTGGGCGTCACTCTCCTTGAAGGTCAGGCCCGCCCTTATTATCTCCAGCTCCTTCTCGTCGGCTAGGGACATCTCCTTTCCTCCTGGTGGGCATTTTCCACAACGACATCCTCCGCAGATGGGAACACAGGCAGCTCCGATGCTGTCCCATTTTAACCACTCAAGGACCTCCTTATTGCATGCCGCAGTTCTGCGAACCTCCACTGAGTTTCCTTGCTTCTTGTGGTTTCCCATTTTTCCCACACAGTGTTCCTCCACTTTGACAGCGACTGCCCTCATGGAGTGTGCGAAGTGCGTCTTCGAGCGTTGTGTGGTCACCTCCACTCCTTCAAAGAGGTCAGGATGCGCACCACTCACGTCTTGCCTAGAGGACCATCCCACAGCACCAGGTCACCGGTTCTTTGCAAGCTTTGTGGAGCTAGGCGGCCTTCTCTTGCACTGATTAGTAGATCAATCTTCTCTGGGCGAGCTAGTTCCCCTGGCTTAACTTCAGGGAAAAACTGCTCCAGTTGCCCAGAGGTCACCACGTGATCCACTTCAGCAATGTCTTCCAACCCATAGCAGATCATCTCGTGGAACTTTAAGGTTCTTCGTGGGGTCCACACCTTTATCGTCACAAGATATCTTTTTGTTTTAACCCGCACCTTCATTTTGCCCACACCATACACAACGAGTGCGATTGTCTCGCCAACCAGTCCGAGCCTTTCTGCAGCATGATGTGTGATATAATTGGTGTCAGAGGCTAGATCAACCAAAGCTCCAAGGCTGTCCCCTCTTTTTGTCGTGACAGGTACGAGCATCATAAGGACTGGATGCTCCCTTAAACCACTCCGTTCTATCCGGCCTTTGCCTGAACATGCTTTTGACATTGCCTTGTTTGTACAGGCTCTTCGGACAGCTTCCAACTGGTGGGGAGTCAATCCTAACTCGGCAAACACAGCCTCTTGTTCCTTTGTTGGACCACGAGGTCCTCCTTTTTCCTTTATTTTGGTTTCCCTCTCAGTGGTCTCCTTCCTTTTCGATGCTTTAGGACAGAGGAAATAGTGGTGATCTGCCATTGTGTCACCTATGTTGCACTCCTCCTTCCGGCAGAGAAACCTAGGAGTGCAGATGTCGTCACTCTTGTGAACGTCCAGGCATTTTACACAAGCTTTTGCCCTTTCCACATGTGACCTTTTCTCTGACAGATTGGCCTTCCTGAAGGTTTTGCAGCGAAACAGTTTTCCTCCATGTTCCTTATCACCACACACAGAACATGGCACCTGCTTAGGGTTTCTTTTGGTTTCACATGCTGTTGTCTTAGTGAACGACTTCTTGACTTTCTTTCGTTCATCTAGCTTCTCCCGGTAACTTGGTCTGTCAGGAGCATTGGTAGACCGTGGCTTGCTGGGTAGTAACTGCTCCAGCCTCATAAGTAACGACTTTTGGTCCCTTAAGAACCGCAAGAGTCCGTTGAAACGGTTCCCTGGGTGAACCTGGTTAACAGGGTTACCTGCATACATGAGCCACTCTCTTTTCATGGTGTCAGGAAGCTTGCTTTCCAAAGAACGAATTACTAACTGGTTATGTATGACATCTTCACACCCCAGATCTGTGAGGTCCAGTACTGCCCGCTCCACTGCTAGGATTAACTCTAGCGTCTCTCGTGGCTGGTGATTCTTCACAGCCGGGTGGGACTGTAGCTCCAACATGATCTCTTCAGCCGTTTGCGCTCTGTCACCATAACGGTTTTCCAGCTCTCTGAATATCTCATTTGCTTCTCTACAATGCAACAGTCTAAGTTCGCGTTTTACTTCATCACCCACACTGTCTAGCAAATGAAGCTTCTTACAATCCAGTGACCCTGTAGGTTCTGCTTGTGCCTGGATACGCTCCCACTCAGCTTTCCAACGCCAATAGTCCCTCCTATCCCCGGAGAACTTTGGTAAACTTATAGGTGTCAACCTTATTTTAGGCCGAGCCCACTGATAGCTGTTGTCTATCCCAGTGTATACCCCCAAGCCAATATGAGGAAAGCTACTCCCTTGTCCCATACTAATATCGACAGGTGGATCTGTGTGAACACTCGGGAGTTGTGGCGTGCTACTGCGGGCCGGAGGCTGGGCTAAATCATTGTTAGGCCCACGGCCAGCCTGCTGCGTCTGCCCGGTGGGTTGTGGGGTCTGTTGTGGGAGGCTGAACATGGCAGCTGCAAACCCACCTGGAGGTTGACCGCCAGGGGGCAGGGTTGCAACAGTAGGACAGGTGGAACTGGGTGGCATAGTAGTAGCAGGGGCTACTGGTTGGGTGAAGGCGGTGTTACCAGCAACTGTGATACTGTCGTTAGCTGGCTCGGCATGCCCACTGGCTACACTGGCATTACTGTTGTCTTCATCATCCCACTTATCCTCCAGTAGCTCCTTTTCCTCTTCCAAGGATAAAAAGAGCATCCATTTGTTCCTCCCATGCGGTCGATAATCTTTCCATGTATACACAGCGCTCTTAAGCTTCTGGAGAACTTCTGGATCTTGCTTCTTCCATGAGTCACTCTGATCCCTCCTGAGCGCCTCAGCCCGATCAAAAGCTACCTTGTACTGCGTCACAAGAGCATCTATGTCTGGCTCTGCATACTTAGACCACAGGATTTCCAAGACTGAGCGCTCGGTTTCCGCAAACTTTCGCTCATTGGCATCTCTCTTCGCCAGGGCACCCAGTGACTCACTGTTGTCATCTGCTGGGTCTATTTGCCCCCGTGCTTCAATGTACTCATTACTAGCATCAAGGAGTTTCTCGTATTCGTCTCTCAGTTTTGTTAATTCACCTGACAAATCAGCTTCACTTAAACGGCCAGCACTGACGCTGAGGCGGTTTACTCGTCTTGTAAAACTCCGTTGTGCGTTAGCACGCTCTTGCTTTAAGCTCTCTAAATCAGGTGCGTTATCCATCATTTTTCCTCCAGACTACTGACTTGTAGCTGAATGGTCTGACGGTTACTGTCCACAGCTTCGTTGTGGGCTGATATCCTTTTGCAGAGTTGAATCACTATGTCACAGTTTATTTTCAGATTAGCTACAGCTCAATAGCAGCCTTTCCGTCTAGCAATCGCCACGTTATGAGCTCCGTAGCTTCCAGTAACCAACACAGCTTTACTCACTACTATGATGATTACTCCGTCTTCCAACGGTCCCGTTAGCTCTTGCTTTCAGCTCTCCCGTTGTAAGACGTAATTGACGGTAGTTTCCTTCCGGGTCTTCGGTCCCGTCTGGTGATCCCCGTCTGTCGCTCTCCGCTCGGGGCTCGTGTCTTCTCTTGCACGGCTCCGACCACGGTTTTATAACTGTCCAGATTTACTCTTCGATAGTCTCCCCTCTGGATGGGTTGTCGGAGCAAGCACGGCGGATACAACTCGTAGTTTCCACACTCTTTATTTCACACTCACACACTACATGAATTGTGAGCTGGACGAACTTCCAACTGAACATTTAGTAACCTTTAGCTGAACTATTAGCAACGTTAGCTACATTAGTTCGTTAGTTACGTTAGTGTTAGTTAGGTTAGCTAGCTTAGTTAGGTTAGCTAGCTTAGTTAGTTAGTTAGGTTAGCTAGCTTAGTTAGTTAGTTAGGTTAGCTAACCTAACTAACTAACTAAGCTAGCTAACCTAACTAAGCTAGCTAACCTAACTAACACACCGTAAAGAGAACCGTCGGTGCTGGTCGAAGCTGGTCGAAGCTGGAGGAGGTGACGTCAGTGTCATCCCACAAAGTCCAGCTCATGCTGAAGCCTGACTGTTTGTCACATGGCCCCAGGAGACGTTAGGTTGATGTTAAATCAACTTAGAAAAGTTGGGAGGAAGCTGCTGTTTACTGTCAGTTACAGTAGACGGTATTATTTGTCTGACGACATGTTGTTGCCTTTTCTGCTCCCTCCCCACACACAATGGACATGAGGAGATTCCCAACAAAGACACGGAGAGTTAGAGTTGTTTTCAGCATTAACCCATGTTGTAATAAGGGCCAGGTTAGCTCCTGTTAGCCTGCTAGCTTCAGCCTCGCCGAGCCAGTGCACACAGCCACCTGCTCCTATTCTTATCAGCAAGAATAAAACACATGTGACGGACCGTCAGGACACAGTGGAGCATTATATGAACAGGGAAACACTGATGCAGCAGATGAGGCAGCGCATCATTATAAACACATCCACAAGGTTTGTTGTGAATTAAGTAGTTTTATAAGCAAATACAAATAAAGACATGCATCTTTTTGTAAGTTAGTATTTTTAGTGTTTCAGTATTATCTGCATTAAGCAGTTTGGTTCATTTTTCTATGGGATTTGCCAGTTTTTTGTCTCTGTAAATGAGAGAAGGCCTCAGATATGGAGGCTGTTAGTGTAGTAGCACCAGTATGTTTGACAAAACTGTTGTTTCACTTGGAATTAGTTTCTGTTCGTCACCGAGTTTTTGTTGAATCTGTCTCTGAAATAGTCATGAAGTGTTTACTTCTGTAGGTAAAATAGTTTAACAACCTGCTAAAATCCACAGGAAAACGCAACTACTTCATATTATTATATTATATTTCATAATATACTGATGTACTTTTTTTCACCACCCACCCACAGAAGGTGTCCCCCCCACATTTTTAATGCTTCCTACGCCACTGGCTAACGTGATGCTAACGTGATGCTAACGTGATGCTAACAGGCTCTTTCTGCATTTTGAAGCAGTTTTTCTTCCATTTACCGTTGATCTGATCTGACAAACTTGATGTGGATACAAAGACTTTGTTCTTGTCGATGGTCGTTATCATTATGGGTGCTGCTAAACATGCTGCGTTGTCTCTCTGTTGTTGTAGCTGAGGACGAGCAGAGCAGCGTCGTCTGTCATAGACCTGCTGCTGTTGTCATTGTTCAGTTTACTGCTGCTCTCTTTATGTCTTGCTGTATTTACTGTACATTGTGTAATTGTGATATTCTCTCCACAGCTCTGTGATCTTATGACCAGACGCTGCACCAGACCAGTCTTCACCTGCCTGAGGACAGCACGTGATAATAATTGTTATCACTGTTTTTGTTCTATCCTGTATATGTAATGCATTTTATTCAAATCCATATACAGTAAACTGTTGCCAGCATATCTGGGTTTCATTATTTGTGCAGCATTTTAAAATAACAAATGTAAGACATTGAATGTTTAATGCAACAGACCACACACACAGTTACAGTTTTTCAGTGAACAGATTATTCTCATGTATGATCAACAAAAACAAAAAAAGAACAGAAGCACCAAACATGTTAGAAGCTGAAGAAATAACAGGTCAGTTCCAGGTGTGGGACGCCTCCCTGCTACACAGGCAAAGCCAGTCTGGTTGGCCTGGTCCGCAGTGTCTAGCTGAAGAAGAGAAGTCAGCTCCTCATACGCCATGGCGCCTCCTTCCGTTCTTTCTTTTCTTGCTTCTCTCTCTCCTTCCGTTCTTTCTTTTCTTGCTTCTCTCTCTTCTTGCAATCCTTCTTTTCTTGCTTCTCTCTCTCCTCACGTTCTTTCTTTTCCTGCTTCTCTCTCTTCTTGCGATCCTTCTTTTCTTGTTTCTCCCTCTGCTCACGTTCTTTCTGCAGCTTCTTATCTGCCTTTTTTTGCTCCTTCTTGGAAATCTTAGGCTCGCTGAGTTTCTCTTCCAGGAGCCTCTTCTCCTCTCTAACCTCGTTAAGGAGCTGCTGCATGCTCTCAAGGCTTTCGTCTTTAACTGCGAGCACCTCTTCCAGGTGCAGCAGTCGTGTGTGCATCACCTCTGCGCTCTCCTTCAGTTGGCAGTCGAGAGCGTTTTTTTTACTGGTCATAGTGATGATGATGTCTTTATCCTCTTCTACGTGGGAGTGCAGAGTGCTAAGTTTACAGGTCATATCAGCACACCTCCTGTCCAAAATTATAGACCATCTCATAGAAACAGCTTTGTAGACCTGCAGCTCTTCCACAGTGTCTCTGAGGCACCGATTTTCATCGGTGGCTTCTTTGAGCTGCACATCCTTAAACTGTTGAAATGAATACATGTCCTCATGCATGCCTGCCAATGCACGCTGTTTAATGGCCAGATCCTCCTTTAATGCTGCTGCCTGCTCCTCCCACTTTTGCTCCTTGTGGGCCATCTTCTTTTTTAGAGAAGCCAGGTCGGCACGCAGCTGATCGTTTTCTGCACGTAGCAGAGCAGCACTCTCGCTCCTGAACATATCTTAAGAAATGATCGTGAATGCTGGAAATATTGTTCTGCTGTGTTCTAAGAAATAGTCCTCGCTCAATGGAAAATAATCCTGAATGCTTGAATCACTGTGTGCCAAAATGCTCTTGTTTGTGTACTAAGCTCCACGGCGACAACCTTTGATGATGTCATCAAAGGTTGTCGCCGTGGAGCTTAGTTCAGTGTTTTGTTTTGATTGTGGTGTGCCGTCTCCATGGTAACTTCACCCGGTTAGTACGGTAAAATAACACATGAGACGTTTCAGTATATTCACGGCATTCAGATTTGTGATTTTAACAACTAGCTAGCTAGTATGGTATCCAATGATACCAGATGTCGCCTTTCCCTCTAAGCCTCACCGCATGGGATGTCCTGTCCACCATCTGATTTGGTCCAGTCCACCTAGGCTCCGACCACTTCCTTTTTATCACCTTCAGGAGGACCCACTCGGCTGTGTGTGGTGTGGCTCCGCCTGGACTCTCCGTCTCTCCTTTCACCTGTAATGCAAAAGCTGACACCAAAGCTTTAAATTCATTATATTATGGTTTCTATTAACACCATACTGCATACTCTTTCAGTCTCAGTGGGCCAGCTGGTCCGGGAAACTGTAGACCTGCAAGAAGCTCATAGGTTGTAAATCATATGGTTATTAACAGAACATCATACACACATCAAGTCAATAGAAAATATTTGAACCCATGTTAATTTGGTCTGTGCACAGATTTTAGCCCATTTTTTGTTTTAGGTTTTAGTTTCATCCTTTCCACTTTTCCCTGTGACTGTGGCTGATATACTGCACCATACCTATGTTTTAGGCCTAAAGCCTGCTCCACCTTGCAACCCCCCTGCAGAACCTGGGTCAAATACATTAATACCTGTCTCACCCTCTTTTTTTCTGGAACAGAACACCATTCACAACTCCACCTGTTTCAGAAACATCCAGATAAAATGGAGCTAAGTGATCTAGGTGAGCCAGATCGGTGCGTAAAACACCGTAAAGAGAACCGTCGGTGCTGGTCGAAGCTGGTCGAAGCTGGAGGAGGTGACGTCAGTGTCATCCCACAAAGTCCAGCTCATGCTGAAGCCTGACTGTTTGTCACATGGCCCCAGGAGACGTTAGGTTGATGTTAAATCAACTTAGAAAAGTTGGGAGGAAGCTGCTGTTTACTGTCAGTTACAGTAGACGGTATTATTTGTCTGACGACATGTTGTTGCCTTTTCTGCTCCCTCCCCACACACAATGGACATGAGGAGATTCCCAACAAAGACACGGAGAGTTAGAGTTGTTTTCAGCATTAACCCATATTGTAATAAGGGCCAGGTTAGCTCCTGTTAGCCTGCTAGCTTCAGCCTCGCCGAGCCAGTGCACACAGCCACCTGCTCCTATTCTTATCAGCAAGAATAAAACACATATGACGGACCGTCAGGACACAGTGGGGCATTATATGAACAGGGAAACACTGATGCAGCAGATGAGGCAGCGCATCATTATAAACACATCCACAAGGTTTGTTGTGAATTAAGTAGTTTTATAAGCAAATACAAATAAAGACATGCATCTTTTTGTAAGTTAGTATTTTTAGTGTTTCAGTATTATCTGCATTAAGCAGTTTGGTTCATTTTTCTATGGGATTTGCCAGTTTTTTGTCTCTGTAAATGAGAGAAGGCCTCAGATATGGAGGCCGTTAGTGTAGTAGCACCAGTATGTTTGACAAAACTGTTGTTTCACTTGGAATTAGTTTCTGTTCGTCACCGAGTTTTTGTTGAATCTGTCTCTGAAATAGTCATGAAGTGTTTACTTCTGTAGGTAAAATAGTTTAACAACCTGCTAAAATCCACAGGAAAACGCAACTACTTCATATTATTATATTATATTTCATAATATACTGATGTACTTTTTTTCACCACCCACCCACAGAAGGTGTCCCCCCCACATTTTTAATGCTTCCTACGCCACTGGCTAACGTGATGCTAACGTGATGCTAACAGGCTCTTTCTGCATTTTGAAGCAGTTTTTCTTCCATTTACCGTTGATCTGATCTGACAAACTTGATGTGGATACAAAGACTTTGTTCTTGTCGATGGTCGTTATCATTATGGGTGCTGCTAAACATGCTGCGTTGTCTCTCTGTTGTTGTAGCTGAGGACGAGCAGAGCAGCGTCGTCTGTCATAGACCTGCTGCTGTTGTCATTGTTCAGTTTACTGCTGCTCTCTTTATGTCTTGCTGTATTTACTGTACATTGTGTAATTGTGATATTCTCTCCACAGCTCTGTGATCTTATGACCAGACGCTGCACCAGACCAGTCTTCACCTGCCTGAGGACAGCACGTGATAATAATTGTTATCACTGTTTTTGTTCTATCCTGTATATGTAATGCATTTTATTCAAATCCATATACAGTAAACTGTTGCCAGCATATCTGGGTTTCATTATTTGTGCAGCATTTTAAAATAACAAATGTAAGACATTGAATGTTTAATGCAACAGACCACACACACAGTTACAGTTTTTCAGTGAACAGATTATTCTCATGTATGATCAACAAAAACAAAAAAAGAACAGAAGCACCAAACATGTTAGAAGCTGAAGAAATAACAGGTCAGTTCCAGGTGTGGGACGCCTCCCTGCTACACAGGCAAAGCCAGTCTGGTTGGCCTGGTCCGCAGTGTCTAGCTGAAGAAGAGAAGTCAGCTCCTCATACGCCATGGCGCCTCCTTCCGTTCTTTCTTTTCTTGCTTCTCTCTCTTCTTGCAATCCTTCTTTTCTTGCTTCTCTCTCTCCTCACGTTCTTTCTTTTCCTGCTTCTCTCTCTTCTTGCGATCCTTCTTTTCTTGTTTCTCCCTCTGCTCACGTTCTTTCTGCAGCTTCTTATCTGCCTTTTTTTGCTCCTTCTTGGAAATCTTAGGCTCGCTGAGTTTCTCTTCCAGGAGCCTCTTCTCCTCTCTAACCTCGTTAAGGAGCTGCTGCATGCTCTCAAGGCTTTCGTCTTTAACTGCGAGCACCTCTTCCAGGTGCAGCAGTCGTGTGTGCATCACCTCTGCGCTCTCCTTCAGTTGGCAGTCGAGAGCGTTTTTTTTACTGGTCATAGTGATGATGATGTCTTTATCCTCTTCTACGTGGGAGTGCAGAGTGCTAAGTTTACAGGTCATATCAGCACACCTCCTGTCCAAAATTATAGACCATCTCATAGAATCAGCTTTGTAGACCTGCAGCTCTTCCACAGTGTCTCTGAGGCACCGTTTTTCATCGTTGGCTTCTTTGAGCTGCACATCCTTAAACTGTTGAAATGAATACATGTCCTCATGCATGCCTGCCAATGCATGCTGTTTAATGGCCAGATCCTCCTTTAATGCTGCTGCCTGCTCCTCCCACTTTTGCTCCTTGTGGGCCATCTTCTTTTTTAGAGAAGCCAGGTCGGCACGCAGCTGATCGTTTTCTGCACGTAGCAGAGCAGCACTCTCGCTCCTGAACATATCTTAAGAAATGATCGTGAATGCTGGAAATATTGTTCTGCTGTGTTCTAAGAAATAGTCCTCACTCAATGGAAAATAATCCTGAATGCTTGAATCACTGTGTGCCAAAATGCTCTTGTTTGTGTACTAAGCTCCACGGCGACAACCTTTGATGATGTCATCAAAGGTTGTCGCCGTGGAGCTTAGTTCAGTGTTTTGTTTTGATTGTGGTGTGCCGTCTCCATGGTAACTTCACCCGGTTAGTACGGTAAAATAACACATGAGACGTTTCAGTATATTCACGGCATTCAGATTTGTGATTTTAACAACTAGCTAGCTAGTATGGTATCCAATGATACCAGATGTCGCCTTT
Organism: Parambassis ranga; assembly: GCF_900634625.1. NCBI lineage: Eukaryota > Metazoa > Chordata > Actinopteri > Ambassidae > Parambassis > Parambassis ranga. The sequence continues at coordinate 9,803,305 of NC_041031.1, forward strand.
CCCTCTAAGCCTCACCGCATGGGATGTCCTGTCCACCATCTGATTTGGTCCAGTCCACCTAGGCTCCGACCACTTCCTTTTTATCACCTTCAGGAGGACCCACTCGGCTGTGTGTGGTGTGGCTCCGCCTGGACTCTCCGTCTCTCCTTTCACCTGTAATGCAAAAGCTGACACCAAAGCTTTAAATTCATTATATTATGGTTTCTATTAACACCATACTGCATACTCTTTCAGTCTCAGTGGGCCAGCTGGTCCGGGAAACTGTAGACCTGCAAGAAGCTCATAGGTTGTAAATCATATGGTTATTAACAGAACATCATACACACATCAAGTCAATAGAAAATATTTGAACCCATGTTAATTTGGTCTGTGCACAGATTTTAGCCCATTTTTTGTTTTAGGTTTTAGTTTCATCCTTTCCACTTTTCCCTGTGACTGTGGCTGATATACTGCACCATACCTATGTTTTAGGCCTAAAGCCTGCTCCACCTTGCAACCCCCCTGCAGAACCTGGGTCAAATACATTAATACCTGTCTCACCCTCTTTTTTTCTGGAACAGAACACCATTCACAACTCCACCTGTTTCAGAAACATCCAGATAAAATGGAGCTAAGTGATCTAGGTGAGCCAGATCGGTGCGTAAAACACCGTAAAGAGAACCGTCGGTGCTGGTCGAAGCCGGTCGAAGCTGGAGGAGGTGACGTCAGTGTCATCCCACAAAGTCCAGCTCATGCTGAAGCCTGACTGTTTGTCACATGGCCCCAGGAGACGTTAGGTTGATGTTAAATCAACTTAGAAAAGTTGGGAGGAAGCTGCTGTTTACTGTCAGTTACAGTAGACGGTATTATTTGTCTGACGACATGTTGTTGCCTTTTCTGCTCCCTCCCCACACACAATGGACATGAGGAGATTCCCAACAAAGACACGGAGAGTTAGAGTTGTTTTCAGCATTAACCCATGTTGTAATAAGGGCCAGGTTAGCTCCTGTTAGCCTGCTAGCTTCAGCCTCGCCGAGCCAGTGCACATAGCCACCTGCTCCTATTCTTATCAGCAAGAATAAAACACATATGATGGACCGTCAGGACACAGTGGAGCATTATATGAACAGGGAAACACTGATGCAGCAGATGAGGCAGCGCATCATTATAAACACATCCACAAGGTTTGTTGTGAATTAAGTAGTTTTATAAGCAAATACAAATAAAGAAATGCATCTTTTTGTAAGTTAGTATTTTTAGTGTTTCAGTATTATCTGCATTAAGCAGTTTGGTTCATTTTTCTATGGGATTTGCCAGTTTTTTGTCTCTGTAAATGAGAGAAGGCCTCAGATATGGAGGCTGTTAGTGTAGTAGCACCAGTATGTTTGACAAAACTGTTGTTTCACTTGGAATTAGTTTCTGTTCGTCACCGAGTTTTTGTTGAATCTGTCTCTGAAATAGTCATGAAGTGTTTACTTCTGTAGGTAAAATAGTTTAACAACCTGCTAAAATCCACAGGAAAACGCAACTACTTCATATTATTATATTATATTTCATAATATACTGATGTACTTTTTTCACCACCCACCCACAGAAGGTGTCCCCCCCACATTTTTAATGCTTCCTACGCCACTGGCTAACGTGATGCTAACGTGATGCTAACGTGATGCTAACGTGATGCTAACAGGCTCTTTCTGCATTTTGAAGCAGTTTTTCTTCCATTTACCGTTGATCTGATCTGACAAACTTGATGTGGATACAAAGACTTTGTTCTTGTCGATGGTCGTTATCATTATGGGTGCTGCTAAACATGCTGCGTTGTCTCTCTGTTGTTGTAGCTGAGGACGAGCAGAGCAGCGTCGTCTGTCATAGACCTGCTGCTGTTGTCATTGTTCAGTTTACTGCTGCTCTCTTTATGTCTTGCTGTATTTACTGTACATTGTGTAATTGTGATATTCTCTCCACAGCTCTGTGATCTTATGACCAGACGCTGCACCAGACCAGTCTTCACCTGCCTGAGGACAGCACGTGATAATAATTGTTATCACTGTTTTTGTTCTATCCTGTATATGTAATGCATTTTATTCAAATCCATATACAGTAAACTGTTGCCAGCATATCTGGGTTTCATTATTTGTGCAGCATTTTAAAATAACAAATGTAAGACATTGAATGATTAATGCAACAGACCACACACACAGTTACAGTTTTTCAGTGAACAGATTATTCTCATGTATGATCAACAAAAACAAAAAAAGAACAGAAGCACCAAACATGTTAGAAGCTGAAGAAATAACAGGTCAGTTCCAGGTGTGGGACGCCTCCCTGCTACACAGGCAAAGCCAGTCTGGTTGGCCTGGTCCGCAGTGTCTAGCTGAAGAAGAGAAGTCAGCTCCTCATACGGCATGGCGCCTCCTTCCGTTCTTTCTTTTCTTGCTTCTCTCTCTTCTTGCAATCCTTCTTTTCTTGCTTCTCTCTCTCCTTCCGTTCTTTCTTTTCTTGCTTCTCTCTCTTCTTGCAATCCTTCTTTTCTTGCTTCTCTCTCTCCTCACGTTCTTTCTTTTCCTGCTTCTCTCTCTTCTTGCGATCCTTCTTTTCTTGTTTCTCCCTCTGCTCACGTTCTTTCTGCAGCTTCTTATCTGCCTTTTTTTGCTCCTTCTTGGAAATCTTAGGCTCGCTGAGTTTCTCTTCCAGGAGCCTCTTCTCCTCTCTAACCTCGTTAAGGAGCTGTTGCATGCTCTCAAGGCTTTCGTCTTTAACTGCGAGCACCTCTTCCAGGTGCAGCAGTCGTGTGTGCATCACCTCTGCGCTCTCCTTCAGTTGGCAGTCGAGAGCGTTTTTTTTACTGGTCATAGTGATGATGATGTCTTTATCCTCTTCTACGTGGGAGTGCAGAGTGCTAAGTTTACAGGTCATATCAGCACACCTCCTGTCCAAAATTATAGACCATCTCATAGAATCAGCTTTGTAGACCTGCAGCTCTTCCACAGTGTCTCTGAGGCACCGTTTTTCATCGTTGGCTTCTTTGAGCTGCACATCCTTAAACTGTTGAAATGAATACATGTCCTCATGCATGCCTGCCAATGCACGCTGTTTAATGGCCAGATCCTCCTTTAATGCTGCTGCCTGCTCCTCCCACTTTTGCTCCTTGTGGGCCATCTTCTTTTTTAGAGAAGCCAGGTCGGCACGCAGCTGATCGTTTTCTGCACGTAGCAGAGCAGCACTCTCGCTCCTGAACATATCTTAAGAAATGATCGTGAATGCTGGAAATATTGTTCTGCTGTGTTCTAAGAAATAGTCCTCACTCAATGGAAAATAATCCTGAATGCTTGAATCACTGTGTGCCAAAATGCTCTTGTTTGTGTACTAAGCTCCACGGCGACAACCTTTGATGATGTCATCAAAGGTTGTCGCCGTGGAGCTTAGTTCAGTGTTTTGTTTTGATTGTGGTGTGCCGTCTCCATGGTAACTTCACCCGGTTAGTACGGTAAAATAACACATGAGACGTTTCAGTATATTCACGGCATTCAGATTTGTGATTTTAACAACTAGCTAGCTAGTATGGTATCCAATGATACCAGATGTCGCCTTTCCCTCTAAGCCTCACCGCATGGGATGTCCTGTCCACCATCTGATTTGGTCCAGTCCACCTAGGCTCCGACCACTTCCTTTTTATCACCTTCAGGAGGACCCACTCGGCTGTGTGTGGTGTGGCTCCGCCTGGACTCTCCGTCTCTCCTTTCACCTGTAATGCAAAAGCTGACACCAAAGCTTTAAATTCATTATATTATGGTTTCTATTAACACCATACTGCATACTCTTTCAGTCTCAGCGGGCCAGCTGGTCCGGGAAACTGTAGACCTGCAAGAAGCTCATAGGTTGTAAATCATATGGTTATTAACAGAACATCATACACACATCAAGTCAATAGAAAATATTTGAACCCATGTTAATTTGGTCTGTGCACAGATTTTAGCCCATTTTTTGTTTTAGGTTTTAGTTTCATCCTTTCCACTTTTCCCTGTGACTGTGGCTGATATACTGCACCATACCTATGTTTTAGGCCTAAAGCCTGCTCCACCTTGCAACCCCCCTGCAGAACCTGGGTCAAATACATTAATACCTGTCTCACCCTCTTTTTTTCTGGAACAGAACACCATTCACAACTCCACCTGTTTCAGAAACATCCAGATAAAATGGAGCTAAGTGATCTAGGTGAGCCAGATCGGTGCGTAAAACACCGTAAAGAGAACCGTCGGTGCTGGTCGAAGCTGGTCGAAGCTGGAGGAGGTGACGTCAGTGTCATCCCACAAAGTCCAGCTCATGCTGAAGCCTGACTGTTTGTCACATGGCCCCAGGAGACGTTAGGTTGATGTTAAATCAACTTAGAAAAGTTGGGAGGAAGCTGCTGTTTACTGTCAGTTACAGTAGACGGTATTATTTGTCTGACGACATGTTGTTGCCTTTTCTGCTCCCTCCCCACACACAATGGACATGAGGAGATTCCCAACAAAGACACGGAGAGTTAGAGTTGTTTTCAGCATTAACCCATATTGTAATAAGGGCCAGGTTAGCTCCTGTTAGCCTGCTAGCTTCAGCCTCGCCGAGCCAGTGCACACAGCCACCTGCTCCTATTCTTATCAGCAAGAATAAAACACATATGACGGACCGTCAGGACACAGTGGGGCATTATATGAACAGGGAAACACTGATGCAGCAGATGAGGCAGCGCATCATTATAAACACATCCACAAGGTTTGTTGTGAATTAAGTAGTTTTATAAGCAAATACAAATAAAGACATGCATCTTTTTGTAAGTTAGTATTTTTAGTGTTTCAGTATTATCTGCATTAAGCAGTTTGGTTCATTTTTCTATGGGATTTGCCAGTTTTTTGTCTCTGTAAATGAGAGAAGGCCTCAGATATGGAGGCTGTTAGTGTAGTAGCACCAGTATGTTTGACAAAACTGTTGTTTCACTTGGAATTAGTTTCTGTTCGTCACCGAGTTTTTGTTGAATCTGTCTCTGAAATAGTCATGAAGTGTTTACTTCTGTAGGTAAAATAGTTTAACAACCTGCTAAAATCCACAGGAAAACGCAACTACTTCATATTATTATATTATATTTCATAATATACTGATGTACTTTTTTTCACCACCCACCCACAGAAGGTGTCCCCCCCACATTTTTAATGCTTCCTACGCCACTGGCTAACGTGATGCTAACGTGATGCTAACAGGCTCTTTCTGCATTTTGAAGCAGTTTTTCTTCCATTTACCGTTGATCTGATCTGACAAACTTGATGTGGATACAAAGACTTTGTTCTTGTCGATGGTCGTTATCATTATGGGTGCTGCTAAACATGCTGCGTTGTCTCTCTGTTGTTGTAGCTGAGGACGAGCAGAGCAGCGTCGTCTGTCATAGACCTGCTGCTGTTGTCATTGTTCAGTTTACTGCTGCTCTCTTTATGTCTTGCTGTATTTACTGTACATTGTGTAATTGTGATATTCTCTCCACAGCTCTGTGATCTTATGACCAGACGCTGCACCAGACCAGTCTTCACCTGCCTGAGGACAGCACGTGATAATAATTGTTATCACTGTTTTTGTTCTATCCTGTATATGTAATGCATTTTATTCAAATCCATATACAGTAAACTGTTGCCAGCATATCTGGGTTTCATTATTTGTGCAGCATTTTAAAATAACAAATGTAAGACATTGAATGTTTAATGCAACAGACCACACACACAGTTACAGTTTTTCAGTGAACAGATTATTCTCATGTATGATCAACAAAAACAAAAAAAGAACAGAAGCACCAAACATGTTAGAAGCTGAAGAAATAACAGGTCAGTTCCAGGTGTGGGACGCCTCCCTGCTACACAGGCAAAGCCAGTCTGGTTGGCCTGGTCCGCAGTGTCTAGCTGAAGAAGAGAAGTCAGCTCCTCATACGCCATGGCGCCTCCTTCCGTTCTTTCTTTTCTTGCTTCTCTCTCTTCTTGCAATCCTTCTTTTCTTGCTTCTCTCTCTCCTCACGTTCTTTCTTTTCCTGCTTCTCTCTCTTCTTGCGATCCTTCTTTTCTTGTTTCTCCCTCTGCTCACGTTCTTTCTGCAGCTTCTTATCTGCCTTTTTTTGCTCCTTCTTGGAAATCTTAGGCTCGCTGAGTTTCTCTTCCAGGAGCCTCTTCTCCTCTCTAACCTCGTTAAGGAGCTGCTGCATGCTCTCAAGGCTTTCGTCTTTAACTGCGAGCACCTCTTCCAGGTGCAGCAGTCGTGTGTGCATCACCTCTGCGCTCTCCTTCAGTTGGCAGTCGAGAGCGTTTTTTTTACTGGTCATAGTGATGATGATGTCTTTATCCTCTTCTACGTGGGAGTGCAGAGTGCTAAGTTTACAGGTCATATCAGCACACCTCCTGTCCAAAATTATAGACCATCTCATAGAATCAGCTTTGTAGACCTGCAGCTCTTCCACAGTGTCTCTGAGGCACCGTTTTTCATCGTTGGCTTCTTTGAGCTGCACATCCTTAAACTGTTGAAATGAATACATGTCCTCATGCATGCCTGCCAATGCACGCTGTTTAATGGCCAGATCCTCCTTTAATGCTGCTGCCTGCTCCTCCCACTTTTGCTCCTTGTGGGCCATCTTCTTTTTTAGAGAAGCCAGGTCGGCACGCAGCTGATCGTTTTCTGCACGTAGCAGAGCAGCACTCTCGCTCCTGAACATATCTTAAGAAATGATCGTGAATGCTGGAAATATTGTTCTGCTGTGTTCTAAGAAATAGTCCTCACTCAATGGAAAATAATCCTGAATGCTTGAATCACTGTGTGCCAAAATGCTCTTGTTTGTGTACTAAGCTCCACGGCGACAACCTTTGATGATGTCATCAAAGGTTGTCGCCGTGGAGCTTAGTTCAGTGTTTTGTTTTGATTGTGGTGTGCCGTCTCCATGGTAACTTCACCCGGTTAGTACGGTAAAATAACACATGAGACGTTTCAGTATATTCACGGCATTCAGATTTGTGATTTTAACAACTAGCTAGCTAGTATGGTATCCAATGATACCAGATGTCGCCTTTCCCTCTAAGCCTCACCGCATGGGATGTCCTGTCCACCATCTGATTTGGTCCAGTCCACCTAGGCTCCGACCACTTCCTTTTTATCACCTTCAGGAGGACCCACTCGGCTGTGTGTGGTGTGGCTCCGCCTGGACTCTCCGTCTCTCCTTTCACCTGTAATGCAAAAGCTGACACCAAAGCTTTAAATTCATTATATTATGGTTTCTATTAACACCATACTGCATACTCTTTCAGTCTCAGTGGGCCAGCTGGTCCGGGAAACTGTAGACCTGCAAGAAGCTCATAGGTTGTAAATCATATGGTTATTAACAGAACATCATACACACATCAAGTCAATAGAAAATATTTGAACCCATGTTAATTTGGTCTGTGCACAGATTTTAGCCCATTTTTTGTTTTAGGTTTTAGTTTCATCCTTTCCACTTTTCCCTGTGACTGTGGCTGATATACTGCACCATACCTATGTTTTAGGCCTAAAGCCTGCTCCACCTTGCAACCCCCCTGCAGAACCTGGGTCAAATACATTAATACCTGTCTCACCCTCTTTTTTTCTGGAACAGAACACCATTCACAACTCCACCTGTTTCAGAAACATCCAGATAAAATGGAGCTAAGTGATCTAGGTGAGCCAGATCGGTGCGTAAAACACCGTAAAGAGAACCGTCGGTGCTGGTCGAAGCCGGTCGAAGCTGGAGGAGGTGACGTCAGTGTCATCCCACAAAGTCCAGCTCATGCTGAAGCCTGACTGTTTGTCACATGGCCCCAGGAGACGTTAGGTTGATGTTAAATCAACTTAGAAAAGTTGGGAGGAAGCTGCTGTTTACTGTCAGTTACAGTAGACGGTATTATTTGTCTGACGACATGTTGTTGCCTTTTCTGCTCCCTCCCCACACACAATGGACATGAGGAGATTCCCAACAAAGACACGGAGAGTTAGAGTTGTTTTCAGCATTAACCCATGTTGTAATAAGGGCCAGGTTAGCTCCTGTTAGCCTGCTAGCTTCAGCCTCGCCGAGCCAGTGCACATAGCCACCTGCTCCTATTCTTATCAGCAAGAATAAAACACATATGATGGACCGTCAGGACACAGTGGGGCATTATATGAACAGGGAAACACTGATGCAGCAGATGAGGCAGCGCATCATTATAAACACATCCACAAGGTTTGTTGTGAATTAAGTAGTTTTATAAGCAAATACAAATAAAGAAATGCATCTTTTTGTAAGTTAGTATTTTTAGTGTTTCAGTATTATCTGCATTAAGCAGTTTGGTTCATTTTTCTATGGGATTTGCCAGTTTTTTGTCTCTGTAAATGAGAGAAGGCCTCAGATATGGAGGCTGTTAGTGTAGTAGCACCAGTATGTTTGACAAAACTGTTGTTTCACTTGGAATTAGTTTCTGTTCGTCACCGAGTTTTTGTTGAATCTGTCTCTGAAATAGTCATGAAGTGTTTACTTCTGTAGGTAAAATAGTTTAACAACCTGCTAAAATCCACAGGAAAACGCAACTACTTCATATTATTATATTATATTTCATAATATACTGATGTACTTTTTTCACCACCCACCCACAGAAGGTGTCCCCCCCACATTTTTAATGCTTCCTACGCCACTGGCTAACGTGATGCTAACGTGATGCTAACGTGATGCTAACAGGCTCTTTCTGCATTTTGAAGCAGTTTTTCTTCCATTTACCGTTGATCTGATCTGACAAACTTGATGTGGATACAAAGACTTTGTTCTTGTCGATGGTCGTTATCATTATGGGTGCTGCTAAACATGCTGCGTTGTCTCTCTGTTGTTGTAGCTGAGGACGAGCAGAGCAGCGTCGTCTGTCATAGACCTGCTGCTGTTGTCATTGTTCAGTTTACTGCTGCTCTCTTTATGTCTTGCTGTATTTACTGTACATTGTGTAATTGTGATATTCTCTCCACAGCTCTGTGATCTTATGACCAGACGCTGCACCAGACCAGTCTTCACCTGCCTGAGGACAGCACGTGATAATAATTGTTATCACTGTTTTTGTTCTATCCTGTATATGTAATGCATTTTATTCAAATCCATATACAGTAAACTGTTGCCAGCATATCTGGGTTTCATTATTTGTGCAGCATTTTAAAATAACAAATGTAAGACATTGAATGATTAATGCAACAGACCACACACACAGTTACAGTTTTTCAGTGAACAGATTATTCTCATGTATGATCAACAAAAACAAAAAAAGAACAGAAGCACCAAACATGTTAGAAGCTGAAGAAATAACAGGTCAGTTCCAGGTGTGGGACGCCTCCCTGCTACACAGGCAAAGCCAGTCTGGTTGGCCTGGTCCGCAGTGTCTAGCTGAAGAAGAGAAGTCAGCTCCTCATACGGCATGGCGCCTCCTTCCGTTCTTTCTTTTCTTGCTTCTCTCTCTTCTTGCAATCCTTCTTTTCTTGCTTCTCTCTCTCCTTCCGTTCTTTCTTTTCTTGCTTCTCTCTCTTCTTGCAATCCTTCTTTTCTTGCTTCTCTCTCTTCTTGCAATCCTTCTTTTCTTGCTTCTCTCTCTCCTCACGTTCTTTCTTTTCCTGCTTCTCTCTCTTCTTGCGATCCTTCTTTTCTTGTTTCTCCCTCTGCTCACGTTCTTTCTGCAGCTTCTTATCTGCCTTTTTTTGCTCCTTCTTGGAAATCTTAGGCTCGCTGAGTTTCTCTTCCAGGAGCCTCTTCTCCTCTCTAACCTCGTTAAGGAGCTGTTGCATGCTCTCAAGGCTTTCGTCTTTAACTGCGAGCACCTCTTCCAGGTGCAGCAGTCGTGTGTGCATCACCTCTGCGCTCTCCTTCAGTTGGCAGTCGAGAGCGTTTTTTTTACTGGTCATAGTGATGATGATGTCTTTATCCTCTTCTACGTGGGAGTGCAGAGTGCTAAGTTTACAGGTCATATCAGCACACCTCCTGTCCAAAATTATAGACCATCTCATAGAATCAGCTTTGTAGACCTGCAGCTCTTCCACAGTGTCTCTGAGGCACCGTTTTTCATCGTTGGCTTCTTTGAGCTGCACATCCTTAAACTGTTGAAATGAATACATGTCCTCATGCATGCCTGCCAATGCACGCTGTTTAATGGCCAGATCCTCCTTTAATGCTGCTGCCTGCTCCTCCCACTTTTGCTCCTTGTGGGCCATCTTCTTTTTTAGAGAAGCCAGGTCGGCACGCAGCTGATCGTTTTCTGCACGTAGCAGAGCAGCACTCTCGCTCCTGAACATATCTTAAGAAATGATCGTGAATGCTGGAAATATTGTTCTGCTGTGTTCTAAGAAATAGTCCTCACTCAATGGAAAATAATCCTGAATGCTTGAATCACTGTGTGCCAAAATGCTCTTGTTTGTGTACTAAGCTCCACGGCGACAACCTTTGATGATGTCATCAAAGGTTGTCGCCGTGGAGCTTAGTTCAGTGTTTTGTTTTGATTGTGGTGTGCCGTCTCCATGGTAACTTCACCCGGTTAGTACGGTAAAATAACACATGAGACGTTTCAGTATATTCACGGCATTCAGATTTGTGATTTTAACAACTAGCTAGCTAGTATGGTATCCAATGATACCAGATGTCGCCTTTCCCTCTAAGCCTCACCGCATGGGATGTCCTGTCCACCATCTGATTTGGTCCAGTCCACCTAGGCTCCGACCACTTCCTTTTTATCACCTTCAGGAGGACCCACTCGGCTGTGTGTGGTGTGGCTCCGCCTGGACTCTCCGTCTCTCCTTTCACCTGTAATGCAAAAGCTGACACCAAAGCTTTAAATTCATTATATTATGGTTTCTATTAACACCATACTGCATACTCTTTCAGTCTCAGCGGGCCAGCTGGTCCGGGAAACTGTAGACCTGCAAGAAGCTCATAGGTTGTAAATCATATGGTTATTAACAGAACATCATACACACATCAAGTCAATAGAAAATATTTGAACCCATGTTAATTTGGTCTGTGCACAGATTTTAGCCCATTTTTTGTTTTAGGTTTTAGTTTCATCCTTTCCACTTTTCCCTGTGACTGTGGCTGATATACTGCACCATACCTATGTTTTAGGCCTAAAGCCTGCTCCACCTTGCAACCCCCCTGCAGAACCTGGGTCAAATACATTAATACCTGTCTCACCCTCTTTTTTTCTGGAACAGAACACCATTCACAACTCCACCTGTTTCAGAAACATCCAGATAAAATGGAGCTAAGTGATCTAGGTGAGCCAGATCGGTGCGTAAAACACCGTAAAGAGAACCGTCGGTGCTGGTCGAAGCTGGTCGAAGCTGGAGGAGGTGACGTCAGTGTCATCCCACAAAGTCCAGCTCATGCTGAAGCCTGACTGTTTGTCACATGGCCCCAGGAGACGTTAGGTTGATGTTAAATCAACTTAGAAAAGTTGGGAGGAAGCTGCTGTTTACTGTCAGTTACAGTAGACGGTATTATTTGTCTGACGACATGTTGTTGCCTTTTCTGCTCCCTCCCCACACACAATGGACATGAGGAGATTCCCAACAAAGACACGGAGAGTTAGAGTTGTTTTCAGCATTAACCCATATTGTAATAAGGGCCAGGTTAGCTCCTGTTAGCCTGCTAGCTTCAGCCTCGCCGAGCCAGTGCACACAGCCACCTGCTCCTATTCTTATCAGCAAGAATAAAACACATATGACGGACCGTCAGGACACAGTGGGGCATTATATGAACAGGGAAACACTGATGCAGCAGATGAGGCAGCGCATCATTATAAACACATCCACAAGGTTTGTTGTGAATTAAGTAGTTTTATAAGCAAATACAAATAAAGACATGCATCTTTTTGTAAGTTAGTATTTTTAGTGTTTCAGTATTATCTGCATTAAGCAGTTTGGTTCATTTTTCTATGGGATTTGCCAGTTTTTTGTCTCTGTAAATGAGAGAAGGCCTCAGATATGGAGGCTGTTAGTGTAGTAGCACCAGTATGTTTGACAAAACTGTTGTTTCACTTGGAATTAGTTTCTGTTCGTCACCGAGTTTTTGTTGAATCTGTCTCTGAAATAGTCATGAAGTGTTTACTTCTGTAGGTAAAATAGTTTAACAACCTGCTAAAATCCACAGGAAAACGCAACTACTTCATATTATTATATTATATTTCATAATATACTGATGTACTTTTTTTCACCACCCACCCACAGAAGGTGTCCCCCCCACATTTTTAATGCTTCCTACGCCACTGCATACACATATTATTAAGGTCTTCCTCTGTGTGAGAACTTTTCCCTCTCTGACTTACTGATGCTGTTCCAAGTTATGTAACTGCATACTATGCCACAATAAAGGATTATCCCAACTTTGAGAAGATAAGCTTTGTAATAATAATAAGCAGCAGCAGCAGCAGCACAGAGCTGTTTCTTTCTGTGGTTTTTATGTTCATGTCTCATTCAACATCCCAGTGTGCAGCTCCCAGCCACAGTTCGAAGGTAAAGTGGTTTAGTCTGGAATCATCTTCTCGTTTGGATCTGTATATTTGCTTATCTCAGCGTGTGGTTGTGCAGCAGTTCCTCTCATAGAGTAATTGTACTATTATTTGTTCATACACTTGTTGCAGGACCTCCAGTCCCTGGCAGCCTCTGCCTTTTCCCACCCTGTGCTTTTCCTTTCTAGATATCCTGTTTATACAACACACACACAGTTGTAGAAATATTGCGGAAACCGGGACCCAATTCAAGATACAATACACACTCGATTGTGTGTTTGAAGGAACAGTTTTTGACAGCGTTTTGTAAATATTGTCACTTGCATCAAACATTGCTTAAGGTTGGGTCTTTCCATAGGCCAGCTTGGTCCTCGGATGTCAGCAGCATGTTTTAAGTTAAAGTTATGCTAATTGCTTGTTTCTTCATAAATGTGCAATACTACATGTGTCCAATGATGTGTGTGTTTCTGTATGTGTTTGCATCTGTGTGCACAGCATCGGGTCGGAAAAGGGCTGGACTGTGGAAGGAGTCCGGAGGAAAAGGCGTAACTGCAGCCTGTCGACCGCTACTTCCACTACCCTTGCCACAAAGTGCAATAAAACATATGCTGGAGACAATTTCACAGTTGCACACACCCACACACACATGCACACACGTAAACAAAGTGACCATAATGACAAGTGCAACGCTGACCATTATTGTAGATGCACTGAACTCCTCTTGTAAAATAACACTTGAATGAGTAGATTTTCAGGTTGAGTAATGGCCGTATTTTTTCTTCAGATGTGAAAATGAATTGAATGGGTTAATCTGTGAGGCACTGTGCTGCTGTGGTTCAAACAAATCAACACCTTTTTTGGGTGTTTTTGGGGAATTCCAAGGCAGACATTCAATTCAATGTTATTTATAGAGCACCTTTTACAATTAAAATGGTCTCTAGGTGCTTTACAGAAACCCAGAACCTGAACCCCCAAGCAAGCAGACAGTGGCAAGGACAAAGTCCCTTTTAACAGGAAGAAACCTTGAGCAGGACCCGGCTCATAAGGGAGAACCTTCCTGCTGATAGCTGGCCGGGTAGGAGTAGAAGAAGAGGTAGACAGGACAGAGAGGATGAAGGAGAGAGAGACACACAATGCAATAAACATCATACATTACAAAGGACAAACACGACAAGCTGTTGGAATTGAAATGCTGAGAAACTATGCATTGTATTTAAAGGATATGGTGGCAATGTTGCTGAAGACAAAGGTCACCAGAGAGTAGAGTGATGTCTGTCAACTGTATATGCAAAGCTAAGTGGGTTCATTTTCTAGCTTTTATCTGTTGAACATCCACAAAAGGAAGGCTTTTATTTCTGATTTATCATCAAGCAGTTCAGATTCAGACATCCCCTCTTTTTCCTGTGTTATCTCATACAAAACAATGACAGGAATAATGAGGACTTGTTGACTATATGAATGAGAATGAACACACAGCATATAAAACAGGACCCCTTTTATTTTGCAGACGTGGAAAAGGCACAGGTGTTGTACCTCTCCTAATCTGAACTCTCGAATGATCCTTAACCTTTCCTCACAACTTTGAGTCCTTCCCTAGAGACTGTCACTGGAACGTGGGTCCAACCAGAGGGTCAGGGGTTGCTGATGGAGTAACAAGGATCACTGCGTGGAAGGAGAGGGTGATGACCCTTGACACCTGAGCTACAGAGTAGCAGACTACATGTCTTTAACAGCTAATCAAGTTAAAATTACCCACTAGTAGGTGTGTTTTTTTTCAAAGTACAAAGACAATTTGCCAATCAAGCTGGTAATAGTGTAATAATGGTGTGGAAAGAAGGATTATTTCCAAGTGCTTGAATGTAGAGTCTGATTTTTATGGCCCTGTTTCTATGTTGTTGTTATAGGCAGGTTTGGGTGGGTGAGAAAATGAAAGCCTAAAACTCTGCTGCAGCCCCTAGAGAGGAAGTGCATGTGCATTAAGAAATGGATATTGGCTCAGATTGAAGCTCTGACTCACAACTGAGCATGTTTGTTCCAGATAAGGCCCATTATTTTTCTACTGAAAATGAGGGAAAAACACAACCACATGAATCATCATATCTGAAGGATGTTGCCTGTTCCAGCAAGACCAAATGAGTACATTATATATCAACAACAGCGTGGAAAGTGCTGATAACAAACATTCAACCCGAACACATGGTCACTTTGATGTGTGAAACCTTTAAAAAAATGGAGAAACACTTAGCTTAGGGACAATGGGGACCGCTGCCAGCTGAATGGCTAGCCTCAGAAACAGGAAGTAATACTTGGGATTCATTCGATATAAGGTATGGATGTAAAGACCAGACTCTAGAAGGTGATTAAGCGCCTGGCAGTTACATGTTCACATTACTCATTTGACAGGTATTAATTAATTGGCGGTTGTTTTAAATTATAGTTTTCCTATTTGTACGACAATATAATTATTGTTATGCCCGGTGTTTGCTGTCGTTGTTATCTGGTTGTTATTAATATTGTTAAATGGATGGAGAAAAAAAAGCAGTGACATAACCACCAATTCAGATGCCCAGGCTTATGTGCTCTGTGCAAACCCGTTTTTTTGGCATAGCTATGGTTTGGAGAAAATCCCCTTTGTGCGGTGCACAATGCTGCAAACCAACTAGCTCATAATTAGCATTGCTTGGCAAAGACCTGCCCGATGCACCTGGGGAAATGGAGGATGGAAAACGGACTACAGGATGATGAAAGGTTATACTGCTGGTAAGTACTGCAGATATGCAGGGCGTTGTATGCTTCTCACAAAATAAAGAGGGACATGTAGTCTTTAAAATAGCCTTCTTATATAAAAATGTACATCTGATGGAGAAACACACCGGTCTGCACAGTACACCATATCATTGCTGTCAGCTGTAATAAGCATCTTCAGCGTGTCTGTTATTTTTATGGGAGCACTGTGTTATTACATCTCCTGCAGTCGGCCATGTTTTTACACCCATATCAAGCACCTGGTGGGAAATTGGCGAAGAATTAATGCTGCCACTCAGACATGTCATTTTTATTCATCGTGTAAAACTTTCCTCTGCACAATTCACTTTTATCACTAACTATGTGAGATCTGTGAGCGTACAGTATGTGATCACTGAGTAGGAATACAAAGGATCCATTTCAACATGTTAAACCAGCTTTAGATTTAGGCCTCCCCAAACAGCACTTCAAAGGACTTTTCATGTCAGTCATGGTTCAAAGGGTCCACATATGAAAGACCCACTCTGTGCCTAGATTTGTGCCCCTGAACCCTTCAGCTCTGATGTGCCACATAGTGGCACCCTTCTCTACTTTGATGCCCATATTGTCACTGTGTCCTATGGAAGTAATCAGGCATGCTCTGTTTATGTTTGATCACAGCACCAACGAGAGCAGAGCATTATGGCTGCCATGTCTCATATGCGACTCCTCTGCGGGTCATTGGAGATGACTGAGATACATACAATTCACTGTGGGGTCTCCTGTGCAACAAGAACCAAAACAATGATGACGCAAAGGCCAAGCTGAGAGCGATGTTTTACATGGACAGATTTTCTGTAGAGTGTCACGGCTGAATGCTATAAGTAGCAAACAAACTCCAGTAAAACGCATTATAAACATGGGCATGATAATAAGTAAATGAGCGATTAAAAGCCTCAGTGTGTGGAATCATGCCATGAGCAGAAACTCTTTCTCCTCCCCTTTCCCTGTCTTCTTAACACCTCCCCCTCGCCTCCTCCATACCTTTTGCTCAAGTCACAGTTGGAAGACCATTAAGAATGCACTCTAGTACATCCCCCAGCTAAATGAAGGAGGCGCTAAACAAGGGCCCTGCCATTATCATTCACATAAGTGTGTGTTTGTGTAAGTGTGTGTACTGTGGGGGGTGGGATTGTTGTCCCTGCGGGGCCTTTGGATCAGTCAAAACTGAGTTATTTCCCTGTCCTATCTGGTTTATGGTATAATTAACTGGTTCCTCTCTGTTAGGTTTCACTGGTCTGAATATACAAACACAGCACCTCCTGTTAATTCTTTACACTGCCAGGGAACAACAGGCAGGTGTGACCAGTAACAACAGGATGACAGGGTTCAACACCTCTGCTCCCCACTGACTTCCTCTCACACCCCAGCTCCAGATTCAGGCACACCCAGAGCAGGCAGGCATATAGTACAGTACATGAATCTTTGTGTGTGTGTATGTGTATGTTCTGTGGGGTGGATGTGGGATTGCACTGTGGTTAACCCTCTGAATACCTTTAGTGGGATAGTCAGTGTGGAAGTGCTCCTCTGCCCAGACAGTTGCAGTTAACCCCAAACAGTTGCTGATAACCTCTGAGCCTAACCTGTGGCCTGTGACCTTAACCTCAGGGCCTTCAAACACCACATTGGCCTCTGGGGATTCAACACACATAGTTTAATGGGTGTCTTTTTCTCTTTCTGTTTTCCTTTGTCCTGCTGATTCTACTCTTATATTTCTCTCTCTCTCTCTTCGGTTTCTGTTTAGGGCCAGCCCAAGATAATCCTTTGAGTCTGTTTCCTTTTGAGCCCATCCTGAGTTTTCACAACACAGAGCCAGCGGCGGCTGTGGTGTACACGTGAGGAGTAAACAGCAATCCATAGATCTGTTTTCCTACCCTGGGCTGGGCTGTCTTGTGTACACAGAGGTGCTTAATAATAGCTGATGCACTGATTCTCTCCCGCTTTGTTTTATAAAGCCTTACATCAATTATTGACTAACATATTTTCATTTTGTCACAAAAAAACATTTCCTGTTTTTCATCAGTTGGATAAATATGCAACACATTAGACATTTAGTTCTTGATACTCTTGAAACTTTGCCAGCCTGTCTGTGTGGCTTTCAGCCCCAAGCATGTTTGCTTCATCTGAGGAGGTAGTCACAGCGATATAACTTCAGCTGGACACTGTAGTATTTATAAAACATCACTCAAGCAGGAGCTGGAATCAGGACACTTTTTAAGTAGGCAAACATGATGGACTCAATAGAATCGTTTTTGTGTGTAATACTTTGTCAGGGACAGTCAGGTAATTACACTGGCTATCTGGTTAGACCCTACATTAGTATGAAACACTTCTACATTTGCTAGTAGAGCCAATGACGGCATGCACAAACATATCAATATAAACGTCATTCCAGATGACTTGGTGCAGTACAGACAGCAGATTAAACAGGGTGTGGATAGTGTAATATTTGAGTATGCCAATAATGTGATGTGAACTACAGTACATAAAACTCACTGTCAAGATGCCGTGCAGATAATCATATAAGCACAGTGCACTTTATGTATTCTTATACATACATTCACTACACTTGGGCTTCTGTCCAGTCCCTTGTTAGGTTCTTTAGGGCCCCTTGACCAGGTTGAGTGGTTAATGAATGCTCAGAGAGAGTGATGGGAGGTAATAATGGGTAATAATACTAATTGGTAGTAATCTCTATGCTTCTAAAGTGGTATATCTGTGTGAGTAAACAGAGACCTGGTCCTTTTCAATGAGCTCAGCCAGAGAGCTCTCTGTTTCTTACAGCAAAGCCTAGCAACAGTCTGTCCTTTCATTTTACTGGGTTTTGACCAAATAACTCAGCTGGCCATCGCAACCCCACATTGGTCACTCATCCTTTTGTTCCTTCTCTTTTCTCTCCCTGCCAAACATGCCAGATCCCCATGTGTTGGAGAGAGAGAGGAAGGAAGGGAGAGAGGCTTTGCACGTGATTTCCAGAGAATAGAATAAACCCCATGCTGCCCTCCTATTTATCTGACCCACATTAAGTCACTCCTCTCCTATTTGGTTCCTCTCATTAAAGGCTTCTGGTCTGTTCTAAGATTGATCTTCATTACTATTGAAATTGACCATGGTGTCTTTTGCCAGAGTAAGATGAGACCAGGTCCTCATATCAGAGACAACTTTATACTTTCATAATATAGAATAAGTATTCTTTTGAATTATGCTGATGCACTCTAAAAAAAAAAAAATATTTGTAAGCCTGATTCCAGTTTTTATGCATCTAGTTATTTGATGGCTGTCATGGTGAATGTTGTGGCACAATAAGGTCTGGCTGTCAAGGGGAGGGATTTCAGATCTAGTTCATGGAGATCATTTTCGTGGAGTGAATAGATATGGCTGGACTGGCTATCACTGGTTGTTAGCTGTCTGCATCACCTGCCTGCCTAAGCACTACTCACTGGCCACTGCTCTCCACAGTTTTGGAGTTTACTGCAGTAAACCTATGATGTCACAAAGGGTTAATTTATCTTTATCCACAGTCCCTGCTCATCACCATGGTGAACAAGAAAATAGCAGAGAAGCTTTTGCAGATTCGAGAGGTTTACATACGTGAAATGTGTCCACTTCAAGTTCTTTCTTAAACCAGACAGCCACTGAAAATGAAAGTAAAGTGAAACTGTAAGGTTCAGACATTGATCTGACAGAGGACACAAACCCCAGTCTCCTGGGTGAAAGCCTGGAGTTGGGTTAATGCCACCATTCACCCCGCCTCCTCTGTTTGTGGACTTTGTCTATCTTTTGAATAACACGATGTATGTTGTTTTGGCAGCCAACTTCTAATTGACCCATTCTGCCATTTATGTATTCAGATGTTTTGCATTTTCTCCCACTGGTGTCTCCCATCAGCTGGATGTGTCATGAAATCTCACTGCATTCCACCTCACTGACACAAAGTAGCAGCACTTCCTCCGTATCCATTTAGAGAAGCCAGAAAGATAGCATCTGAAATCAATTTTCCTAAAATGCTGAACATTTTCCTTCACTTAATGTGCACACTCCTCATTAATGGCTCCCTCCGTTATGATGTCTGCCCCAAATGTCCAGTGGCTCACACAACCATCCAACGTCCAACCACAACACAAGAAACTGGGCCTTGGCTCAGCGGTTCTGGGGCCCAAGGGTGCCTTGTTTTACCAACAGCTTTAGTGCTGCAGGAAAAGGCAGGATGCATTGTTATGCAACAATTTAGTGAGGATGAATAGGTTTCAGCACAGGACCAGTGCATGCCAGTGGGAATGGTGGGAAGAGAGTAGCAGCTAGGTTAATCCCAGAGGGAGTCCCCTTGGGACCCTGCCTTCAGAAATTGCCCATGTTTTCTTTTCAGCCTTAAATGTATTGGTTGAATGTTCGTCAGAGAAGGCGAAGGAGCAGAATGTGGGAGGCTGGGCTTTGTGGGTTCAGTAGCAGAGCAGGCTGGTTAATCCCTGCAACTCCAGCACAAGGGCTGGCCAAAACTCTGGGGTCCTCCTGCATTTTCCTACTTTGCAAACCTCTTAGCTGCTAATCTTCTCAATAACTTTCTCCTCTCCTCTCCTCTCCTCTCCTCTCCTCTCCTCTCCTCTCCTCTCCTCTCCTCTCCTCTCCTCTCCTCTCCTCTCCTCTCCTCTCACCCCCCCCCTCCTCTCTTCTCCTCTCTTCTCCTCACCCCCCCGTCAGCATGGCTACCCTCGGGCACTGAGCCAACAGTCCCACTGTCTCTCTGTGGGTGACATCACTGGTTGGCACAGAGAAGCAGGAGGGGAATAATTAGGTTTAGATGGTTGAAGTAACTGTCTGTGTGTATGTGTGTGTGTGTGCGTGTAGAAGGGAATATGCAAGGGCTTTACTCAAAATGAAGCACGTAGATAAATAGAAGAAAAACAAAGTGTGAATGAATTAATGTTAATGTTTTGTTCTCTAAAACAAAAGATAATAAAAACAATATTTATCCTATCACATTTAATGTGTATATGTCAAAACATTTTTGTCCCTCGTTCATTAAATCTATGTGTTTGTGTGGAGACAAAACAAAAACCTGTGTGGTTGGCTTTGGAATCAAATGTGATGGTGGGGCATGAAGAGTAGGAGGCCCTACTTTAATAACTCACTATGGACTCCATACATGACCACCCCAGCAAAGCCCATCCGTTCACTGCTTTCTTGCTATATACACAGCCTACTTAGGGAGAAGCCTTTGTTTGATCGACGCGCTTTGTCAACCTCTATTTTGTGGCTTCTTTACGACAGGCTCAGCCCTTTGAATATTAACTGTGTGATCACTCTTGCCACACAAGCAGCCGCTCCAGACCCCCTATCAATGCAGCCTAGCTCCCCTGCACTCTGCTCCAGGGCTTTGTGCCTAACCACAGTTTGGTGCTCAGATATCTGCGGTCTTTCATCAACCATATAGTGAGAAATTTAGTTTCCATTCGCTGACATCATTTATGAAGCATTTGATTCTTTCTACATATGAAGAGACTCTGAACCAAGGATCAAATATAAAAGTCTCACAACAAAGACTCAAAGAAGGGGAAGAAAAGGGCTGATTTGTCTATGTCGCTGTATGTCACTGTGCCATTGTAAACTTCTAGTGGAGTGCGACTGTAGTTCTGACTAGTGTAATGACCGTAGCAGCTGGGGCAGGAAGGCAATGAAGGGTGGGAGAGTCTGCTCTAGTGTTTTTGCAGGCCAATAATCCCCTTTATTGAGACTTAGGAAATCCTAATTGGAGTCGGAAGTGGCTCTAGTGGCCAGATGTGCAAAGGCTAAAAGGGTTGACCCCTTCCCCCCCCTGAAGGACAACTGACCACAACCACCTCCGTCTCCTTTCCACCCTGCTCCCTGCTGAGTTTAATTTAAACACACACACACACACACAAATATGCAAGGCCAACTGACCACAAGCTTTTTTCAATCCAACCTTAGGAATTTAACTTTAACACAGCAAATGTATGCACACATGCACAGATAGCTTAGCAAACAGAGCAAAGAATCAGCTGTCTGAAAACAAAGCAAGTTACAAGGTTCAGGCACTTCTTGCCAATGAAATCTGGAGCGACTGCAGCCAATATTGCAAAAGCACATAGTGGGAATTCTTTAACAATCAATGTATAGAAAGGCTTTAAAGATGAAAACTCATCATTGTGTGTTTTTCTTCTTCACATGTTTGACTCATAACCTTCTTTCTCTCTTGTGTCTCCATAATGTTTGTATGACTGTCTAATGGCCTGTCTGAGATACATTGTGCAGCAACATTTGAACGCTTGTTTCCTGTCATGTACAAGTTTGTTCCCGTACATGGAGCAGACCTGCAAGAGTTAAAGTTTCTGTGTTAGAGAATTTTGGCAAAAGACTGTACTGAGAGTGAGTCTGTGTTGTCTGTCTGTTGCTGTCTCTCCTTATCAGGCGGTCAGACCAAAGCCAAAGATCCTTGTCAGGCCTGTTGTGGATAACTGCACGTGATCTGAGTGCAGCTGGGGAACCAAGAAAGATCTGAGGAGGCTGGGTTTGATTGGAAATACCTCCCCAGATCTACTGTCCCAGTCTGGAATCAGACCCAGGTGTGTTTGTGTGGACTCTTCTCACACACACACACACGTACACACACGTCAATGCATGTGTTTAATACCCCCACAGAGCCACAGTCACACTGACCTATTTACTCCACCATGGAAATGGCCAAGACCCAGGAGGCAGACCAGACTCACCAAAGGCTCAGCCCCCATACAGGGATATCAATTGTTTCACGTGGAAATTTTTACAGCCACTTTTACATGCTATATAAATGGGGCATCTGGGAGAAAAAAATCTATTGTATTGAGTTCTTTATATCCGGATTCAGTTCTGCAGTGTGAAAAACCAATTGCATGCAGAGGTCACTGCATAGAATTTGATCACCATAGTAAAAAAGGCACCCACGATTACAGCTTTGTTGTCAACACTTTAGAACATCTATATTTTATGAGTGTGTGTGTGTGTGTGTGTTTTAAAGGAGGAGTTAAGAGAAGAGGGAGCTAATAGCCTTCAATAGCCTTCACCTTTATGTAACCCTCCTGGAACTTCAAAGTGAGATTAGGAAGGAGGGATGGCTGGAAGGGCTAACACTTCATGGCTACAACCGCTAAACTGGGGGCTGAGCTACAGGGTAGTTGGCACTGGGTTCTTTCTTGTTAAACCCTTTTCCCCATTCAGAAAAAAAGGCAATGGATTTTGTTACGACATCAGAGAAAAGTCGCAACTAATGCTAGATCAAGAAAAATGTCACATGGTGCAATTTAAAGGGACAATTCACAACATAATTTTCATTTTGTTACAGTCTGATTTATATATCTAGATTGTGGCTTCCCTCCTGCATAATGCTTTTTTCTGTTTCAAGACTTTGAGCACCACAAGTCAAGTGCTGTTTAGATCCATCATAGTGCAGAGACTTAACCCTCATGCGTTGTTCGGGACATTTTTGTCCTCTGAGAGAAATTTTTCTGTTTATTTTGGCCATAACTTTGTCAATATGTGGACAAATTGAATCATTTTTCCTCAATAAGCTTAATTTTACATAAATTTTGTTAATATGATTTTAAAATTTTTCATAGGTCAACGGTACACTGTGGGCAAATTTTACCCCCTAATGTGTTGTTCGGGGACAAAAACGTCCCCTAACTTTAACGGTTTTAAAAATATATTAGATAAATATTTTTTTGAAATTTTTTTGCATAGCCCTTTTAATTAACTTCAGTTCTAATCAACAGTAGTGAAAAAATCATTTTCCCCCAGGATTTTAACCCTTTAATCACCAATTTTATAAGGGGTGGTGCTGAAAATTGAAAAAAAAACACACAAAATGGCTCATTTTTAATAGAAAAGGTGAATGTGGACTGGATTCTTTTTAACCTTTATTATAGTCTTGGTCATGTCAAACATCAGTAAAAAATTGACTTTATTGCATTATTAGTTTTTGCACAGCACTGGATTTTCTTTTTTTCTCCCATTTTGTCCCATAGACTTACATTATAAACACACTTTTTTTGACTGCACAGCCATGGCACTAAATAATCATGCATTCTTGATTGTTGGTGGTTTACCCTGTTGGTAGGAGGTAACATTTGTGATTTTTACAGTTAACAACTTAATTACCATATTAACCCTTTACCTGCAGGCCTGTGCTCATGTACTGTAGTTTCTGGCTTAAGTATATGGAGTTATAGGGAGTATTTTAGCACATAATTGTGTGTCTACACACTGTGTGTGTATGTTAGAGAGGAAGAGAGCCATTTGCACACTGTCAGGGAAGGAAAGTCAGGAAAATAAAGTTACTAAGTAAGTGAAGTGTACCTAATTCAGACGTACAACGGCAATGCATAAGCATGTAAAATGAAAACATCCAGGAGTTCTGGCGTCTGAAGTTGTGGATGGGTAAAATAGCTGTTTTTTTGTTTTTTTTTAGCTTTCGGAAAACACGTCCTCCAGTAGAGTGACTTTACTTTTAGGTTAGTGTCTCAGTTGAGATCACTGAATTAGTCTAAGTGAGGTCTAAGTGCCCCTTTTCCATGGTGTGTTGCACTCCACACGACCATACGTACATGTGCATGTTACTAAATAGACACCATAGATAGATAACTTGATAACATAATAAATAATCATTGACTAACCAAATCTAATCTACAGTTTAGTCCCCTACTAAAATTAGTATTAAAAGTAGTTTAGTAAAGTAAAGTAAAGTAAATTTGTTGCAGCCCTAAAAGTAAGTGCCGGGCCCTTTGAAGCTGAGAGGTTCAGACTAAACAAAACAAAAACACTAGTGGACTTGCATGCATCCTCCTGGTCATTTAATGGTGACAAGAGCAGCAAGCAGCATGAAGAGAGGATTCACCTGTGCATGAGTGAAGGATTCACTTGTGAACGAATGAAGGATTCGCTTGTGAACAAGTGACGGATCTACTTGTGCAGCCTTCACAGCTTCACAGCCTGGCCCTTCATAGAGCCAGGCTGCACAATCATTTCCAGAGATTGTGCACAAGTGAATCCTCTCTTCATGTTGCTTTCTGCTCTTCTCACCATCAAATGACCACAAGGTCACATGTAAGACCACTTGCCTTTTTGTTTTGTTTAGTCTGCACCTGTAGACATCAAAGGGCCACACGTGCATAGCAACACTTTCTTTGTTTTTGTTTACTATGAAGACTCTGTGGTTGTGTGTACTCACAGACAACAAGATCAGTGTGCAAATGGCTCTCTTCCTCTCTAACATACACACACAGTGTGTAGACACACAATTATGTGCTAAAATACTCCCTATAACTCCATATACAAGCCAGAAACTACACTACATGAGCACAGGCCTGCAGGTAAAGGGTTAATATGGTAATTAAGTTGTTAACTGTAAAAATCACAAATTTTACCTCCTACCAACAGGGTAAACCACCAACAATCAAGAATGCATGATTATGTAGTGCCATGGCTGTGCAGTCAAAAAAAGTGTGTTTATAATGTAAGTCTATGGGACAAAATGGGAGAAAAAAAGAAAATCCAGTGCTGTGCAAAAACTAATAATGCAATAAAGTC
Source organism: Parambassis ranga (assembly GCF_900634625.1). Taxonomy (NCBI): domain Eukaryota; kingdom Metazoa; phylum Chordata; class Actinopteri; family Ambassidae; genus Parambassis; species Parambassis ranga. The sequence goes on from NC_041031.1 coordinate 9,828,171, forward strand.
AATTTTTTTACTGATGTTTGACATGACCAAGACTGTAATAAAGGTTCAAAAGAATCCAGTCCACATTCACCTTTTCTATTAAAAATGAGCCATTTTGTGTGTTTTTTTTTCAATTTTCAGCACCACCCCTTATAAAATTGGTGATTAAAGGGTTAAAATCCTGGGGGAAAATGATTTTTTCACTACTGTTGATTAGAACTGAAGTTAATTAAAAGGTCTATGCAAAAAAATTTCAAAAAAATATTTATCTAATATATTTTTAAAACCGTTAAAGTTAGGGGACGTTTTTGTCCCCGAACAACACATTAGGGAGAAAAAAAGAAAATCCAGTGCTGTGCAAAAACTAATAATGCAATCAAGTCAATTTTTTTACTGATGTTTGACATGACCAAGACTGTAATAAAGGTTCAAAAGAATCCAGTCCACATTCACCTTTTCTATTAAAAATGAGCCATTTTGTGTGTTTTTTTTTCAATCTTCAGCACCACCCCTTATAAAATTGGTGATTAAAGGGTTAAAATCCTGGGGGAAAATGATTTTTTCACTACTGTTGATTAGAACTGAAGTTAATGAAAAGGTCTATGCAAAAAAAATTCAAAAATATATTTATCTAATATATTTTTAAAACCGTTAAAGTTAGGGGACGTTTTTGTCCCCGAACAACACATTAGGGAGAAAAAAAGAAAATCCAGTGCTGTGCAAAAACTAATAATGCAATCAAGTCAATTTTTTTACTGATGTTTGACATGACCAAGACTGTAATAAAGGTTCAAAAGAATCCAGTCCACATTCACCTTTTCTATTAAAAATGAGCCATTTTGTGTTTTTTTTTTTTCAATTTTCAGCACCACCCCTCATAAAATTGGTGATTAAAGGGTTAAAATCCTGGGGGAAAATGATTTTTTCACTACTGTTGATTAGAACTGAAGTTAATTAAAAGGTCTATGCAAAAAAATTTCAAAAAAATATTTATCTAATATATTTTTAAAACCGTTAAAGTTAGGGGACGTTTTTGTCCCCGAACAACACATTAGGGTAGTGTTTGCGAACAATGCATGAGGGTTAACACAAATATTATTATTTATTTTTTTATGAACTATTCCTTTAACTTGAATGCAAATATTTCCTCTTTACACACAGTGCATTGTGGGGTCTTGTGCATTCATTCACTAGAGAATGGGCCAAAGTGAAGCTCAGGATCTGAAGCTCGCTGTTATGCAAAGAGGATCAGCTGGGAGTGCGCCTGTACACATTACACACCGTTTTGTCTCCTTCATCTTGGGGAAGCATGTGAGCAATGCCAAGTTATCCATTAATCACTGTCACAGAGTCTAGTATGTGGAATGGTGCAGGGTGGTTTAGGCCTTCTACAGACTATAAAGCTCCTGTCTCTCAACAGTGGCATTTCCTTGTATTCTAAGAGGTGCACTGTACTCTGAGAAGTGACTGACTGCATAGAAACTGAAGTTTCCTGAGAGGGGTTTATTCTGGCAGAGTACACTCTAACATGCTCTGCTGCCCAGCCACAATAATAGCCAGATCTTTGGGGTCATAACCTCCTAATTACTGCAACCCCAGAAGTGATGACAACCGCCTGTCAGTGCGGCCTGTGAAAAGGGGCTACCTGAGCCGGACCTGGGTGCGCCAGGTGACATGGGGCCGAGAGCGCTCCAGCACCTCAGATGAAAGGTGGGTGTTATGGGTCTACCTCCCAACACCTGGGCCATTTCAGCACCCAAGAGGGACTTCTGTCCTCTTGGCTTTCACCTGCGCTGCGTTCTTTGGTCAGGGAGGAGATGCAGACATCATTTCCCATGTCCGCTCCCCCTCTCATGTTCTCATTAGTGCTTGATCAAGGCCGTCTGCACCAATCATGGATCCGAGTCCTGCCCGTGTGATGATTAACCTGAAATTGAGACTTATCAAGGCATCTGCTCAGCTCCTTACAATAGACAGGCTTTCATGTACAATCTTATCTCCACACACACTGTTGTAAAACCACTATAAGAGATAGCAAGTCAATTAAAACAATCTCATAAAGATTAAAGCATTTATTGATTCCCTTGTAAAGTGTTATTGAATCTCCTTAATTCCACAATTTATGACATCGTTAAAGAGGAGAAGTGGATTAAACTGAGTGTACTCCCCACCTGAACACCCTAAATCCGCCCATGGGAAAACTGGGAGGTTACAATAAAGGCATATCAGGATGGGGTGCGCGCCTGCGCGCTCGCGTGGAGCGGTGTGGAAGTTTCCCTGCGAGTTGAGGAAGACAAGAGACAGCGCGAGTGAAGCGGCACGAGCCACTGGGATAAGGGAGAAAAAAGCAAAGAAAAAGTCTGGAGATAAATGTTTGAAAGTTTTCTGTGAAGGTTGGACGTTGTGTTTGCGCCTCAGACTGAGTGAAGTGTTGCCGTCCACGGCAGGTAAGTGAAATAACCTGAGTCAGAGACAAGGGAGTAATTACTGCAATGATTTGTCTATGTTTTAGCAACTTTAAACGGAAAGAAACAAACTTTCTAACGTTATGATAACGTAGAAAATGAATAAACAACCATGTTGAGATAAAATATCAGTTTGAAGAATCTTGCAAATCGTTTTAAGAAACTTCTTATCTTTTTTAGCCTACAGTGATCTTATTTCTGCGCGTGTATTTGTTTGCGTACACACTTTAACTCTGTAACTTTGCATCCGTCCCGTGAGTTTGAAAGCAACCAGAGTTGTTATAATGATATTTGTATTTATCAAGATAAAGATCTCGGTAAATCATTGAGGCTGTGATAACCGGCTGGGTCTTTGCAGCGCGCTCCTGCGGCTCTTCATGGAACAGCCTGGAAATCAAGCGCATCCCTGGAAAAAAAAAGTTTCCAATATGCTGTGATTCATGTAGAGAGCGAGAGGAGGTGGTTGAGCCAAATGCAAATGCAAAACTGTGTAATGATGAAAGATTTCCCTTGAACCAGCCTCTGAAACATTCCCCCAAACGCATCACTGCTTCAAACATGCTGGCGTAGGAGCGTTCAAAGTTTCAGATGTTATAGCGAAGAAGAAATATTTATGGAGCTGCAGACCCTTTATTTCTCAGCTATGTGGTTAACTGTACATCTTACTGTGAAGACTCTGCTGTCTCCATATTTTCTAATTAGAAGGCATGATGGAGGTGTGTGTGAGTGTGTGTGCATGCAGTGAGGTGAAACTGAACAGGATGGGACAAGCAGTTCAAACAGCCTTTAGAGGGGGGAGAGCCACTCATCTGGCCCAGCTAGTACTTTCCCAAAAACGCCTTGAACTTCCACTGAAAGTTGAACCAGAGGTTGAATTCTTTTTTTTTTTTTTAACTTTTAACTTGTTAGTTCAGTCAATGCACCAAGGCCATGCTAATGAAAGGAGAGCTAAGGCCAGGTGTCAGGTGAGCTCAGGTGAGGTCAGCAGCATGACTTGACTGTTTTGCAAAACTCGGGACAGATTTCCTGTCTCTTTCAGGCTCAATAATGTCTGAGATAAGACTTCTTTGTTGTTTTGTGTCATAGGCTGGAGTTATTTATTGACCTTTGAACCAGAACTCATTGGAAACTGGAAAAACATCACAGACTGACTGAGCAGCGCCTGTCCAGCCGCTGTCACAGCCTCTTTCTAACAACCCGGCAGCCTCTATGCACATCAACCTGACTGTGGCCATCAAGGAGTCTCGTGCCTTTCATGGAACACAGCCCGCATCTGACGCTGTGGAAGTGACAGCCATGGAGTCACGTCCGGTGCTGGTCACTCCTCCAGCGCCTCTCCTAGCACCTCCGCCACCTCCGCCTCCTCCTCCTCCTCCTCCACCTCCTCCACCTCCTGCATCTTCCTCCTCGCCATTCAGCCGGGCAGACAGTGCCCGTCGGAGCCGGCTGAGGAAGCTGAACTGGGAGCGTATCCCCAAAGAGAAGGTAGAGGGGAGGAACAGTGTGTGGAGCGGGGCTTCCCCGGGTGAGGACGAGTTCCCCATAGACCTCCAGTCTCTGGATGAGCTGTTCGGTCAGAAGGATAGTAAAACTCAGGACAGACCCAGCACCCTGAGGCGGAGGTCTGTGCTGCTGCGCTCCAGGTCCCCCCAGGATAGCTCGGAAGAGGTCAGACCATTAGAACAGAGGTGATAATATCTTTTCTCTTTCTGGTTCCTGTCCTTACATGTGCTCTTTGCTACTTGACAGATCAGCCTGCTGGACTCCAAACGCAGCATGAACATTGGAATATTTCTACGCCAGTTCAAGATGTAAGCTAATTCTTTACTAGAGTTAAAATATTAGTGAAGTTTTGTGGTTAAAAACAAGCAATTTTCTGTGTTCTGTATTGTTGACAATGGTGAATCTATGTGTTTTGCTTGGTTAAAAGAACACAGTTCAAGGCCATTCTTTGAGCTAATCTGGGTAAATTTTCATAAACAAGCCTTTAAACAACCTAATTAGCAGATCTATAAATGAAAGTAATTGTTGGTTGCAATCCTTTTATTTGATTTGAAACTGAAAGTAGATGTACAGAGCAATAAATGCCTCCAGGCCAAGTAGTCCAGTACTTGGCCATTATGTCAAAGGTGGACAGGTGTCATGAGTCTCATCAGGGAGAAGGGGACTTCTGGTGTCGGGGGAGGTGTGGGTAGGGTGCACCCTGAGCAGCTGGGCTGGGTCTTGAAAGGTGGGGGGTGGTGGGTAGAGTAGCCTGGTATAGCTTTTAGGAGTCAGAGTTGACACCTGCTGATGCCCCTAAAGAGCCTTAAAGCCACCTCCCCTCCTGCAGAGAGAGACCCCACATGTGGCTTGTCATATTCATCCATCCCTAAAAGCCTCTTTTAGCATGTTTGCCTGGCTCAAACAAAGCTGCACTTGTTGTAATGAATGAGGCTGTAAACACATTTATATGCTGTTTAATGTATAAACTTATTTTTGTTTGAAAGCCATGCCTTGCAATGGGCTCCAAATATCCAAAAACCCCAAAATAAGTAAACGTTGCCATATTGTAATTCCCTCATGAGATGCCAAAGAGGGTTTCTTTTGTAAACTGAATTTGTCAAGACTTGCAGGGAAAGCCTTTATGTGATGAAAGAGCCTCTTCGGTACACAAACACTGGTGTTGTTGGGAGCCCATTTGCTCTCTGTTCTGACGAGGGATGAGCTCTATTTCAAATGTGGGTGTAGTTTAAACAAAACCCAGTTTTGTAGTGTCAGTGTCTTGACTGTGTACAACATCATTTTATGCCGTGCTATTTATAGGCCTTTTCAATAGACTTATGTAGAGCGGCAAACAAAAAGTGTTTTAAAGGGAGTTCCTCAGAAAATGTGTGTTTAGGATGTCTCAGCAGGTCAGCAGTTGATGTGGATGTAAATGCTGGGCTATGAATGAGGAGGATTTGTTTGAGAATAATAGTAATAGTGTGAGTGTGATGTTCTGTAAGATGAGAGAGGGGGAGGGGGAAAATGGAAAATTGCTGGAATAGAGGACAGATGTGTCGCTCCAGAGAAAGTAAGCCAGAGGTCAAACAGCCAAGTCGGCTCAGTTTCTACTCTCTTCACCTTGAGGTCCCTTCAGGCGTCGTCTGAGCATGTCTACTTCTTATTTGCCCAGCGGATATGCCATTTTGCCTCGCCAGTGTGGCGTCAAGCTGCCCTCCCTCTCTGACTTTTTACTGATAAGAATAAGCCAAACCTCATTGTTGTGTGATGATTGGAAAATATAGAGCATACTAACATGTGTGTGTTTCCACAGGCCTGCTAAAGAGATAGTTGAGGATATCAGACATGGTGCTGGAGACCGTTACGGAGCAGAAAAGCTCACAGAGCTCTGCAAATTGCTGCCTGACAATGAGGAGGTAAAGTGCCTTACCCAGCATACTAAACCCCACATTGACAGGCTCCTTCCTCACCTCCCCCACTCCTCCTCCTCTTACTAGTTATCTGGCAATGGTTAAGATGATCAAAGTTTGCTGTTACACCATGTTGTGTCATGTGGTATGTTTCCATAAAAAAACCACAGTGAAAGATATTGGAATTGACTCCTAACAGCATGTTGGTTTTCCAGATTTTTTTCTTCAGCACAGAGCTGTTTTCCAGATTTTAATCAACAGCATCTATTTTCTATTAGGAGTCTCGTCTGAGGAAGTTCAGCGGGGAGCGGAGCTGTCTTGGAGAGCCCGATCTTTTCATTCTGCTGTTGGTGGAAGTCCCCAGGTACACCCATCACTTAGCTAATATTTAGTTTTAAAATTCCTCTTTTTGCAAATTACCTGTAGCTGCTTCAAAGTTTGGTTAACTGGTGACTGATCTAAAGTGACCTTTTGCCCCCTTCCCCTGTCCATTCATTAATCTGTCCATCTCTTTCCTACGTTACTAGTCTTCGACTCCGTCTGGATGCCATGATCCTGCAACAAGAGTTCGACCCTGCTGTGACCTCTCTGTGTGTGGCAGCCAGATGTCTGAGGGAGGCGGCCAGAGGTAAAGTAACAGCATGGAGTTGTGTACTCCGACTGCTGTAAAACTCTGGGCCTGTGTTGCCTTTTTTATATGTGGTGATGTTAAGAGCCAGAATGCTACTGAGGAGACATATTAAGCATTCAGACAGCTCATAATTCAACAGCTGAAATGTCAGGTCTTCAGAGCAGAGTTGCTGATTCTCAGCCTTGGTTCACACCCAATGTTTCAACCTTCAGGCACAACATTGAATCTCATATATGTGTTTTTACTCTCCTAGAACTGCTGAGCTGTCCAGAATTACACTCCATCCTTCGTTTGGTCCTGAAAGCAGGCAACTATATGAATGCTGTGAGTGCTTCTTTATTATATTTTGTTGCTTCTGCCTAAAAAAAAGCAGAGTGTATTGTTATCTGTGTGTGTATGTTCAGGGGCGTCACTCTGACGGTGAACCTAGGTTTTGAGTCATTATTTGTTTGGAGTTGTCACATGCTGTACGTGTGTTGGTGTGTGTGTTATTCTGACCCTGTGCATTGCTTCTCAGGGTGGATATGCAGGAAATGCTGCTGGTTTTCGGATTTCATCGCTACTCAAACTGGCTGACACCAAAGCTAACAAGCCAGGCATGAATCTGCTGCATTTTGTTGCTATGGTGAGAAATGAAATCCGAATATGAAATCATTGTATGATATATATTAAAGACGATGAAAATCATAAAGTCCTACTGACCAACAGTAGTTGGCGAAGTTACTCGTAGCTCCATTTTGTATGAGGTCTGTGAATGAGAGACCAGACTGTGTATGATTCTATGTTGGCTCTTTCCAAACAATAGCTGAATAATCATTTGTGTTTGTCTCCACAGGAAGCTGTGAAAAAGGACCAGAGTTTACTGTCATTTCCCAGCCAACTGGGCCACATTGGCTCCGCCTCCAGGTCAGAGTCCTCCAAAAACTTAGATTCAATCAGATCCTGCAGTGATGGACTCTGAGGGAATACATGAACCCTGATTAACAACAACAGTACCCCCCAACAGTCTGCTTAAACAAACCTGGAGTAAATCTGTAGTGTTTTCAAGTTGGACCAAGGCACCCAGCTGTAAGCAATAGCTTTCTGCCTGAATGAAAGTGGGTTATAATAACATTCATTCTATGCCAATAGTTGAGCTCTGGGATAGTGTTGTGCTGTTGCTTTCTGATAAAATAAGGTGCAGAGGGATGTCTGTCCTCATTCTGCACCCATGCCAGCCCAGTCTATCACAACCACTTTAATTCATTCAGTTACAAATTTGCCCAGTGGACACAGCCTGTATTTCCCAACATTGCAGAAGGCCTCTATATTTTTTAGTTCCCTTGGTTTTTTGAGTGTAAAAGCGTGGACAGGATTTGCCCTACTGTTCCAATGGACAGAAACCATTAATATTAGGGTTTTTATTGTAAAACATTTGCAGGCAGACCACATGCAGCAACAACCAGACAGGATTTATATATGTGTTTTCCTTCTCTGCAGGTTGTGTGAGGAGTCTGTGCTAGAGGAATTATCCAAGTTAAAAAGCAGAGTGCTGGCTCTCAAGGTCAATACACAGAGTGAGGCAGATATTCGGCAGCAGATACAACCATTTCTGGAGGTATACAACTTTTAAAATGAACACTCATAAAGTTCAATAAACCATATAAACACCAATAAGATAATACAGGATGTGGAGAAAATGTTTAGTTTTCTTTCTGTCTGTGCAGGTGGCTGAGGAGCGGCTGAAAGAGGTAGATGATGAGGTGGAGGGTATGAGGATGTCGAGTCAGGCTCTGGTAGAGTTTTTCTGTGAAGATGACAGCACTTTCAAACTAGAAGAGGCATGCAGGGTCTTCCATTTGTTTTGCCACCGCTTCCAAAAAGCTGTCCAGGTAAGATGCTGTTATATGTGCTGTAGAAACCGAATGCATAGACTAGACTGTGAGCTGTGTTCTTTCACTGAACACCATCACATTCATCTTTTCTTCTATAGGAAAATGCAGAGCGGGAACTGAAGGAGCAGAAACGTCTGGAACGTCAGCGTGAGATAGGTGAAAAGCGTCGCTCTCTGGCTGTTTGCACAGGACTGGACCTGGGCTTAAGCCTTGCCAGAGAGCCTCAAAGTCAGGAGAACCAAGATGAACTGGAGAAACTTCTAGAGAAGAATCTGACCTACACCTGGAGTCGTCGTAGTCTCAGGAGCTCCGATCCCCGCAAATACTCCCACCACCTTCACAGTGATGCCCATCTCCACAATTCATCCAAGAGTTTCCCTGAGCTGGGCAGCAGCCCAACGTCAACCAGTTATCACTCAAACAGCTCCTCTGATCATGAAACCACAGCTGTACTGTGCAGCTCCCCAGAGACTGACGACATGTGTTCCTCCATTGACCAAGGACCTGTTCTGCGTAGAGGGGGCCGGGCACACCACAGCCCAGGAACAAACCAGAGCATGGAAGCAATTCAGGACTCACATGTTGCAACATTTAGCCCTCCTCGGCGTGGAAGTGGCTTCACAGTTAAACAACATGGGACTGATTGCATGTTGCCAGGCCGACTGAAAGCAACTGGACTTGAAAAAGAAGCAGATTTTTCAAATACACACAACATATTGATGAACACTACAAACTCTGCTGCTATAACTACTGACACACCAGCACTGTGTGTTAAAAGCCAGGTCTCTGCTTATAGGAATAAGTTTGGCCTGTTGGCGACGGACAATAATTGTCCTATTCAGAGTAAATCTGATAGTTGTTGTACCAATGCGGCTGTACAACAGCCTGTTCATACAAGTGGAATAATTTCTCATTGTGACAGCAGAGCCGGACTGATGAAGTGCCTGAGATCAAAGACCCAATCAACAATGCACCCATCAGATGAAGTCCAGTCACAGCCACAGACCAGAGACTCACCCTCCATTGAAACAAGTGCTATGATGCCTTTAGCAACAAAACAGACAGTCACAGAAGTGGCATCCACACTGGTCGAGGAGAACTGGATGCCTTCCAGTCTACCAGAGTTCAGTCAGTCACAGCCAGATGAGGCATCTGACCTACCAGCTGCTGAGAGGGATACAGCAAGGCCACACTCCCGTGTAGGTGAAACACTGGAGTGCCACACTCTGGTGAAAGGCCTCCGGTCCTATGATGCCTTGTCACCCCCGACCTCCCCCCACCCACGCCCTGCACCAAGCCTCTGCTCCAAGTGGAAGAAAGAAAGGGAGGTTGACCTCCGAGAGGGGACAACTCCAGGGTCTCCAACATCAAAGGAGGAGACTCGGACCATGAAGATCCCTGTGCGCAGTGGGATAGGGGCCAAGAGGGCACTTGTGTTACGTGCTGGTCCTTCCAATAGTACAGGGATTCCCAGGGTGCGCTCTAAAACTGAGCCTTCAACTGGTGCTCCAGCAAATATAAACCCGCCCACTCCTACCCGGCTGCCCGCTCCTCGCAGCATATCGATGCGCTCTTCACCTGTAACTCGGCCAGCTGTTGTTCAGGCAGAGGTGAAACGGAGTAACAGCACACGGGAGAGAAATGTAGAGGCTCCAGGAAAGCCCACACTAACCCGCAGGACTTCAGACAGATCTATCCCAGAGAAGGGGTCTAGCAGCACCCAGCCAGTGTTTATCAGAGGAGCTCCTCTCCGTGTGTCCAAGCGCCTTGCCCCGAACTCTGACACTCAGGCTCCTGCTCAGCCGCACATTGCCCAGAGCCCGTCCTCTGCCACCGCCAAGACCATACGCACAGCTGTCATATCGGCTGCCCGAAATAAAACTGCCAAGACAACAAGCACAAGCACTTCTCCTGTGAGCTCTAAAATCCCCACAGCTTCACGGATACCAGGTCCTAAAATGCCTCGAGCCACCGCTGCTCAGCCACTGTGGAGGTGATTAGAAATGAATAAGTGCCTGCACTGCTCAAACATCTCATGGACCGCTGGTCTCCTTCAACTCACCCGCAAATGTAGTTCATCTGAACTCAATCTTTATGAAATCTGTCTGCTTCTATCATACATAATGTAAAAGGACGCTTCATCTCTTTCACCTAATAACAGGATAGTGGATCCTCTACAGTCTACCTCTTGACACCAATTTTTGTCCTTTGCAGGCAATAGGACAACAGAAGAAGCCACATCCTACGGTGACCATGCATATGTAGAACAGCCTGACACTTCTTCATGTTACTAACATATTACACAAATGCTTTGAAAGAATTTAACTGTTTGAATCTCCACAGCTTGTTTTTTTTATTATTATTATTTTATTTTAAGAACATCTCCAAATGTTGTGAATACTGTGAGCCTTCTGCTTCTCAGACCTGGCTGTCCGAACTGAACATGGTACATTGTTGAACTGAGAGGCCTCTTGATTCTGATGCACTTTACAGACTAAAGAGGAGGCTGCTCTGTTACTGTAATTGTTTTCGTTCTTTTTTTTTATATCAAAAATTATAACTTAATTGAATAGCTTTTGTTGTTATTCACTGCATTATGTGATTTTGTACATAAGAAGAGAAGATAAATAAAGACAGTGTTGTGAATAGTATCTTGTCTTTTAGAAATATGTTTACAAGTGTTTGTATTCAGGTCAATGCTTTCCATGGCCAGCTTTCACTTTCAAGGTCTTCACTCCTCCACATCAACTGCTGCTCTTGCTGTCTCCTTGTCTCGTTTTTCTCTCCCCTCTTGTCTGAACTCACTCTTGCTGCATCTCTTGACACACTCACCCCCAGTCCTGTCAGAGACTGTTGTCATGGAAATGCTACAGACGTCCCAGGGAATCTCCTGGCAGAATAGTAGAGGAGCAAGGGTTGGGGTGGAGGGTGACTGTGGGTGTAGGGTCCCAGTGGGAATGCTCTCTTTATAGGCTGCAGTGACGCCAAAACCTCTTGGGAAAGGCAATAAACCGGTGCCTCTTTGTGTTCTTGAGTGTCCGGTTGTTGGTCAGCTCTGGCCTTTTAACCTGCTTCAGTGTATAGAAGTGACATCATCAACAGATCTCCAGGGGTGCAGCACAGAGTAGCCCAAAGCGTCACTCATTTAGCTGCCTCCATGTATTCTGCATCGATCTTAAAGCACAGAGTGAGTGAGAATAATGACTTGTCTGAAGGTGAATAAGTGATATATGGGCTTTAGAACCAATGCTGACAGGATGAGGTCCAAAAGACAGGGGACGGGGTTGTTTATGGTCTGTTTGTATGTGGGGTATGCACACACTGGCATTTAGTGCCAATAATGGAGCAAGTTCAAGAGAAAGGGTGAAGTTAAAGCAGAAAGTCTGTAGACTACTCCTGAAATGGCATTGAGATTAACTGGATGTGAAATGTTTTAATTGTTTATGTATTAACAACTAAGATTTGACACACAGGTTAGAAAGACTTTTTTACATCATGTAAATATTTGTCAGTTATTTTAATTGAGAGGTTGCATATGTTCAAAATTAAGGGAATTAAATACTTCTTGTTTCAAAAACTATGCCAACAGTTCATAAATGTCATTATTACAGGGGTTGTGTGACAGGATTTGTCTGCTTTGGTAGGATACATACACCTACGTTTTACCTCTTAGGACAGTTTTTTTTAAGTATTTTAACTACCCTGTTACTTTACACATAGGTATTCATTTTAGCATCAGATATTGCTACATTTGTAACGTTACATTTATGTGTTTTGCTTTTAAAATATAGAGGAATTGATTCTTAAACTATCAGGAAGTTATATAAATGCATACATAAACCAATGCATACTTTTCTTTGACAGAATACAAAATCTTGTCTTGTCGACTAAAAATTTGCTGCCATGCCTTCTGTAAGAAGGAGTATTCTCATATTTACTTTATTAAACTTGCCACGAATGGAAAAATATTTGATTTTTAAGTAAAAGCACTAGCAGCCAAAATTTAAAATAATAGCTAAACTGCCCCATTTGGAGTTTTATATTAGATCTAGTGGTGAATTAGAGCCATAAAATGAGAAATTAATGAGTGCACGTACCTCACGTGTAAAACATGTATTTTTCAGCATGAGTTGCAACAACGTAACAGCGCCATCTAGTGCCATATACCGACCGTCACAAAATAAAACTACAACCACCAGCTTGCACTCCTTCCGTACGTCGCGGTTTTACGTAAGGGACAGCTCCCCGGATGCGGCTGTGATTGACTATACCAAGCAAAAAGAGATCGAAAGCCAAGTGGCGGTAAGTCACTAAATCCTTCAAATTTCACTGTAAGAGTACAATATAACTTCTGAAGCGCTTGTTAATATAGAATAGAAATTTTTGAGTAACTATTAAGAAGTTATCGGCTCAGAAACACCCCCTTTTATTAAGTGTTTTGTAAATAAATGTTCAGCTTGTTTGCTAACTAGCTAGCTTGTTAGCCACCAATGTGCTAGTTCCTTAGCTTGTTCTAGTCAGCAGGGGAACGCCTAGTATAATAAGTGAACAACCCGAAATAATAACATCAGAAATATCAGTTTCTCTCTTTCCGCCCACTCTTTGTCCTTTATTTAAGGACACATCTCCTGATGTTGTTAGTCATTTGGCAGCTGGAATTGTAGCGTATCTAAGTAACGGTAATTAATGCTACGCCAATAAGCTAACACTAGCGACGTTAGCTCGTTTGCTAACAGAGTGTAAAGTTTTATTATTGTTAAAACTGCTGCCGTAGAGTTACAAACCATTAGTTTGACTATCGTTAACTATAGTGTTATGATCATTCTTTTTACGACTGTTTATTAAACACTTTCCATTGTACATTTAGAAGTGTTATACATGGTAGTTACCCAGGTGCTTCTCTTCCCCTGTTGTCAGGTGCTGCAGCCCCAGTGGTCGTTGGCAGGATGCAGACCATAAAGTGTGTGGTGGTGGGTGATGGGGCAGTGGGTAAAACCTGCCTTCTCATCTCTTATACAACTAATGCCTTCCCTGAAGAGTACATTCCCACAGTATTCGACAACTACAGTGCTCAAATGAGTGTGGACGGCCGCACTGTTAGCCTTAACTTGTGGGACACAGCGGGTCAGGAGGAGTATGACCGCCTCCGCACCCTCTCCTATCCCCAGACCAATGTTTTTATCATATGCTTTTCCATTGGCAGCCCTTCCTCCCATGCCAATGTCAGGCACAAGTGGCATCCCGAAGTGTCTCACCACTGCCCCAGCGTGCCAATACTGCTGGTGGGCACCAAGAGAGACCTGAGAGGTGATGCAGAAACGGTGAAGAAGTTAAAGGAGCAGGGTCTGGCCCCTACCACCCAGCAGCAGGGCAACACCCTGGCGAAGCAAATCGGGGCTGTTAAATACATGGAATGTTCTGCACTGCTACAGGATGGTGTCAGGGAGGTGTTTGCTGAAGCTGTGAGAGCAGTGTTGTATCCAGTCACGAAAAAGAGTCCCAAAAAGTGTGTCCTGTTGTAATACATGGTTCCCAGATTATGACTGTGGAAGGATGATGGAGATTCCCAGATGCAAAGGAAGGCTGAAGGACAACGATTTCCATCTAGCGAACTCCATACTGCCTCCCCTGGAAATTTTCAGCTCCTCTGTTAACTCCTCTCTTCCTTATTCATCTCCTGGAGGGTCTCACTGTGTTGCCATCATCACCAAAGTGACTTTGCCTAAATGAGGGCAACAGACCGTGTCTCCTATTTTTCTTACATTTTAACTTTTGATATTTACACATTTTCCAGCTCTTCTAGATTTATAGCTTCTCTGCTTTGCTCTAAGAATGCTGATCATGGTTGCCACAAGCCATAACAACATCCAAACCAACCAATCAAGCTGCCCTGTTTGACTGGAGAGAAGAGATCTGCCTTTGTTCAGGTGGAGAACTAATGACTACCTCATATTCTCACCTAGGTTGCATCTCATGAGTCTCAAGCAACGTCACCATCAAGATGCTTTGACTTGCCTACTTAGATGTAATGAACGGCCAAGTAGAAGGTGAACAAGTTTTAATTTCAACTTGAGTCCGGACAAGGTGCGATGACTCCTGGATTAATGCCAGTACCCTCTTAACCAAATGCACAGATTAAAGGTTAAATTCCCTAACTGTAATTCCCTCTGTGCTCAGTCTGGCATGTTAGAGCTGTCTGGCAGGCTGCCCTTCCAGCCTCTTGCACTGCTTTCCCATTTCCGCATGTGGAAGAGCCAATAGGCCTTTTGAAGATAAGCCGGACCCATTAAAAGCAGCCGACCATTTGCCCTCTTCAGTAAGAGAAGAGCAGGTGTCAAAAGGATTCTGCCAAATTAACCCATGAGAGTACAGGATTTCAGGAGCTGACCTAGTCAGAAAGTCAGATTGTAGTACATCTCTCTTCTACCTGAGGTTCATACTGAGTGCCATTAAAAACATGCCTAAGAATTCCTTTTTGGCAGGGTGTCGGGGTCGAGAAGACTGTATTTTGTCTAATTATGTTGAATTTATTCTGTAAATGATTATTTTCTCAAATGTTTTAACCTACAAGTGCGTGTTATGGCCAAAGTTGAGTATATTTTTTGTAATAGCCTGTGTTTATTTGATCAGTAAGATGTATGTGTGCTGTAGTTAATACTCAGATTTGATAAACCAGAACTCAATAATGCTTCCCTTGTCAATGACATTATTTTATTGCATTTATGGTCAGTAGAATATGACCACTGCATAATTGATTCGGTATGGCATATAATACCAGAATATGTTTTAACTGGCTTACGCTAGGCTATACACTTATTATCTTTTATTGTCTTGGTTAGACAAACGTTTCATTTTGAAAGAAACTCACTGTCATAGTGGCCTTGTTAACCGTGTAAAAGCAGTTAATCTACAGTACAGATGGAGCCTTTTATTTGGTCAGGTGCCTTATCTAAACCAAAGACCACAGCAGTGCTCCGTGAGAACCCAAAGGTTCTCATAACAGTGCCGCAAGTGCCACAATACGTTTTAACACAGGTCCAACCAGTTCTGAGTTTTATTTTTGTAATTTTTCAGAAGCCTTGTGCCTCAGTTCCTGCCAGTAAATACACTCTTTCTGCAACCAACACAGGTGCTAAACTGACATCTTGTGCAGTGTTTGTGTGTGTGTGTGCGCGCACTGTGATGCTCTTAACAGATTGTGGTTTACATCCCTGCATTGCATTGCATGGTGCAGCAAGGGTACGTTGCACATAGGGTTAGCAAGAGCTGCGTTGGTGGATCGCGCTTTGTCACAAAGATTTTTATACATTTTATAAAAGACACATTTTGTAACGAGTGGTTGCTCATTTGTGGTTTTACAGCTACCAGCAATAATAGCAACCATTCTTCTATTGTCATTTTTATTTGCGCTCTCGAGCAGACTAGTCGATAAGTCAACCTGTGTTTGTGGCCTGTGTAAAGTCTAGAAAAACTGAGCAAGAGGTTCTTTGTGTTTTTTAAATAACAAAAAGTGATGCGGGTTAAGATCTGCCAAAAGACTTGTGAAAATGTCCCAGATCTGTGCGCAGAGAGATGAATGTAAGTGCACAATATGTAAAATTGAGTTGTTTTTTTTTTGTCATGTCCCAATTTCACTCAGATAAAGCTGTCAAAGTGGAACATACACCTGTGGGCTCTCTGTGTCTGTCCTGGAGCTGTATGCTACGGTGTGCGTGGTACTACGCTTTTACACTGGGAACTTGATTTGTAGAAATCTGTTTGTAATTGTTTTATAAATAACAAAAAGCATATTTGTATAAATGAACTAACAGTGAAATGATTTTAAATTATGCCAAATAAACTGGTGGTTAAAACCAAGCGGGGGCTTTGTTTTCTTCTCATTTCTTTGCAGTTCTGTGACAGCTGTAGTGTTATACATAATCAGCACATTGCACCCCGCTACTCTTATTTTCAGGTCAAACCACACTATGTTCCTGTTACATATGCTTCAACCATCTTTTTTTATATGAATGCTATTTCAATTACCACATCTGAACACTAGATGGACACAGCCCTCTAGCACAGCCTTATTAAATCCAGAATGAGTACCATTCCTCAAGGCCTGTTTTTTAAAAATCTTCTGTACATTTGGAGTTAATGGTCTATACCCATCTGCTTTTCAGGGCCATCATTCAACATAGCAGGACACCAACAAGTTCCATCAGTTTCTGGTGGCGTAAAACGCCTGTGTGCTGCTTACTCTGAAAGATTCCTTTGACCTTTATGGGTGGTGGCTCTGACAAAATGACAGATGTGTTGAACTCCACCAGAGGCTCGTTACAACATCACTGCAGCTACATTCAGAGCCCATTTCCTCTGCGGTCTGTCGCTAAATGCTTTACAACAAAGACAATGCTGAACATATGTTTGCAGCTTGTAAAAGTTAGCCAGAGCAGGATGTATTGTTACAGTAAGAACTGCAATACAGGAAGACAAGGCTCAGAGGTGTGATGGCTAAGTACACTGAGAAAGGATGACCCTGTTTCTTTCTGCAATACGCTTACCTAAAGCAGGTGGATTAATGAGACATGGGTTGGTTAAGGTGATCCCTTTTTATGTGAGCATGTCTGCTCTGCACATATTTGTGTGTAGATCTTATTTAAAGTCGCCCCTGCCCCTGGTGTACAGCAGCTACAGTAAATAAGACATGGGCCCAGCTGTTATATATGTATGTGAGTGAGTAACATGGCAGCGCTGTTGATAATTTTACAGGATTTTTAAGTCATCAAAGCTGGCTTAAAATGATCTGCTGTCATAGCAACAGCACCTCAAGCACAAAAGCTGCAATGGTGCAAGCTTGCTCACGGTTAGCCGAGTCCTGGGCTAGACTTGGGAGATTGTAATCAGATTATCATAATCACAACTTCATAATGAATAGATCTAGTCTTTTATTTTGTATAAATAAGCAGAGGTATCTGTTAAATATGTGTGTTTTTGAACAACTAAAAAAATCCTCCCATAATTTGAAACTAAAATAATAATAAAGCTGAATAAAAATAAAGCACAAACACATGAAGTTTAATCATTTGAGTATCAAATAAATTACATTTCTCCTTTTGGCTTTCTCAGTGATGTACCATACTGTATCTAGTACTAGTACTCCACATTTATATACACCTGTTTTGATGACAAACATTCACTTTACAGTGTGCTGTAGATGTAGGTGTAAACATCTTTCATGCTGCAAACCTTGTGTATTAATGTCAGAGAATGTCAGAGCAGGAGGTGAGGTTTCTCTCCGTGTTCCTTCGCTGCCTGTTTGATGGAAATGTGCTGCTGAGGCTGAGCCGACCAGCAGATATCCTTTCTGTGAATCATCAGCGTGGAGCGAGTGGGAGTGATGGCCCCCGTCGGGACCTTGATCTCAGCTCTGTCTATCGCTCCTCAATCTCCCTTGTTCCGATCCTCCTCTCTCGTTGTCTGTTTGATGATGAGGTTCTGGGTAAAGCCGAAGTGGCTGGGCAGCAGTGTTCAGTAGAGGAACTGGGGGAGATTCCTCTTCTTCTCCTTGTCTGAAGATGAAAAAGCAAAAGGCCTTGATCTAATAGACAGCCTGCAGCTAGAGTGAGACTGAGAAAACTGCAGTACTGCATTCAAATCAAACTGTTCCAGTATAGAAGGAGAGGGAAAAAATGAGATTGCAAAGGAACACAGAGGGGAGTGAAGGCCCGTGGCTGTGTTTGCAACAAAATAGGACTGCGAGCAGAGGAGAAAGAGTGTGGAGCTGTGACGGTTACGGAAAGACAGCAAATGGATCTAAAAAAATGATGCAGAGGGGAATTTGGTCAGAACTGTTTTGAATATAAATGTATGCAAAGAGGATGGTTTGCAGGAGAAAGAATTATGGACCACTGAAGGAGCAAGGACACCTGAACCTTTTTGTTGTTTTTCTACCTCACATGGAGTCTTCAGGAAGTAAATGTATCCACAGACAGAATGCTGATTATTCACGTGTGTCTGTTAAATGTTAAAGTGCAGTTAACAAAGCACAGGATGGAAACAGAGGGACTGCGACAGTGATGCCTATGAAAAGCTTCTGTAATGACTTCATGGCAACAAGAAGGCAAAATGTGTGTTTCACTGTTATTGTTTCCATGAATGTGCTTCACACAAAGCGGAACCAGTCCAACGAAGGCCTGCAGGCACTGAGCTATTATGAGAGTGTAAAGAGAGAGGCGAACAAAGAAGAACAGACACCCAGGTCTACTCAAGTATTAATTATGTTGGTTTGCTGCAAGAAGTTTTGGAAACTGCTGCTTGTGAATCAAAGCCTGGGAACAGAAAGTCCTCAGCTGCCCTCCTCGCATTCTTGCTGCTCAAACGGCTTTTCTGTGTGCTTCTGAGAAAACAAACTGAGAACCAAACCGGGGCTGATTAGATATCCACTGTTGGTGTCTGTCCATTGTTGATGCGCGATCTCTCTCTCTCTCTCTAAAACCACAAGAGGCTGTTCACACGCTGTCATTCACTGATGTCTGTATCACCACAGCGGGGCGAGGCCAGATGGCAGGAGGTGCCAGAGCAAGTCAACTCTGACACTTTTCAGAGGCACGCTCACACCACTGCAGGGTTGGAGTGATGAAGTGAGAAACGAGTGAAAAAAAAGGAAAGGTTGTTGTAGGACAGGCTGCGGTTAGATCCAACACAATCAATGAGCTGAGATTGGGTGTTGCTCCTCTTCCTTTAGATCAGATGAGATGTATAACAGACCACAGAGGGCCTCTTGCCCTGCCCAATTACCAGATATGACTTTGGTTTTATGCTCTGTCTGAGCTGTCATAACACTGAAGTGACAAGACAGCAGGAAACCAAACACTGTAAGTCTAAACAAACCACATTCCCCTGCTTCTTCCCCCCCTTTCCGTTCTAGCTGCGCTGCTGTTATGCTTTATGCTGTCAGCTATTCTCAAATTCTGTCGGTACGACAGAGTGGAACCTTCTCACAAACTTGTCAATTCATGCACCGAGCACAAAGGTCACTCGACTATCTGGTCCTGACGCTGCCAACTCCTACTGCAAACCTTAGTCTGCAAACTGCTGCCAGCAACCAGACACTGTCCCTACTCAGAGTCCTGCTCACACTTCACTATAACAATTGTAGCCATTAGGAGACAGTTGGTGTGACTGTGGCCCTGCTCTTCAGCTCGGTCGTGTCTTTGAGGAGCAGATTTTTACTGCACTGCTCACATTGAAGTAGACTGTGTGGCTTAACCAGGTGGAAAATGCTTCTGAGAAGAAAAAAAAAAGTATTTTTCTCGCTATCGGGACCTGTCTGCAGTCCGAAGCAATCTCTCCTCACACTGCCCTTTGAAGTGAACACTTTTATCTCATGCTAGTTAGGTTGCATTGGTCCGTGTTGTTATTGAGGATGACACTGTTATGGCACGTTCAGGTGCTGTAAGCTGTGAAGGAAAGAGTCCTCACAGTCCAAGTGTTAATCCAATTGTCTTAAATCCCATGTGAGGAAAAGGGGATTGGGTTAACTGTGTGCGTATGTGTGTACGTATGCCTGTGTTTGTGTCTGAGATGTTTATGGATTACTGAGAGGTTAGCCTCTGCAGTTGAGCCTCTTCTGGACAGGGAACACAGTCATTGGCGCAGAGAGCTGTGGTATTTGGCCCTCGATGCATCAACTTCAGCACAGTGTGGAAGCTGAATTTTAACAAAAAGACTTCATGAAATATGATCTGCTGATTCCCCTCAAGGAGCAATGTCTGATGTTGGTATAGCTGCACACTGTTTTCCTGCATGACTGCCACTAGTATCTGCTTAAGCTGCATTTAGGTTGCTGGTAAAAACGTATTCAGAATAAAAAAGAGGAGCCAGTTTCGGAGTAAGCACAATTTTTTTCTTCCTGCTCCTTTCTTCATTTTATCTCCCTCTGTCGTTATCTCTGTTGTTTTTGTCTCTGATGGATCCTTGGAGAAATGTGTGCATTTACTACAGACTCTATTCAGTGTTTTTTTGTCTCATGTCCTGATTTTTAACTCTAAAACCCAAAGGATCCAAACAATCATATTTTTATCCTCCTCATTAGAATTTGATACATATATTGAGAGTATGGGGGCAGATACACAAACCAAAGTATACCTTCCCAAATACAAAATTATGAGCAGATCTGTGGATTAAGATGCTGTGATGATGCTGAATTTGGTGAGACACTTTTCAGATGCTGGTAATAAACAGCCAAAGGGTCTGAATGAACAGAAAAGGCCACCATCATTAACTTTACAACAATCAGTGTTCTTTCTCTCTCTATTATCATCCTTGATGGAGTTCGGTAAATGTCT